>NC_134461.1:45749598-46381542 GCF_047948215.1 Lycorma delicatula
ATAACTAAAAAAATTTATTTTATTTATATATACATTAAATTCATAACTTTAATTTTATTTTAATCATGTTAAAATGTTTATGCTATGTAATGTCACGAATATGAAGGGAAAACTTTACTGTCACATAACAATACAACTATTACTATTATGATTATAATACAGTATAGCATATACTATGCAATATTGTGTAATTCACGAGATAGATAATATATTGTGAAACATTTTATATCGTGGTTGGAAGACTAAATCATTTCACTATGAAATCAAGTGAGGACGGTATTCAAGTCATGTGTTTTCATGTAATTCAATTTGTAATATACATATAGCATGACAATTTTCTTTTTTTTTAGGCATGACCAAGGTTAGCAGGTTTAATATAAATAGACCAGTTATTAAATACAAATAAATATTTACCTACATTTTTTTAAAAGTAAAATAAATATTAATAAATACTGTAATATGTAAATTAATGGAACTGGTTTAATGAACTCGCTTTTATAGTGTAATCGTATACTTTTATAGTATAAATAAATGTAAAGAGCACAAATATTGATAAATTTCCAACTGTTTTATAAATACCTATTAAATATTTTATACTTACCATAATGAAAATATTATATATATATATATATAATATGTAATCAAAACAAAATTCAAAATTAAATAATTCATTCCACCGACCTTCGAGAATAAGTGGTTTAATAACCCTATTTTCATTTCAAATCCCAGTCAGACATTGCAATTTTATAATAATAAAAAATGTTCAATAACACATTACCATGATCAAGCCTTTCTATGGTGCATTACAGTTAAAAAAAGGGCTATTAATAAAGTAGGGTTTCTTCTTCTTTATCTTTCATTTTGTGCCGTTAAGTATCGGGTAACTAACCATTTCTTGTAACCTTTTCGATCCGTTGTCAATCTTCCCCCCTGCTGAAAATGTCATGCTCCAAAAGTCAATATTTCTTCGTCCATTTCAGGGCGATTCGTTTTATATTCTGTCCGACTACTTCCCTTTGTTTTCTTTGAATTCTTTTAATTCGTACTACGCGGGTAATTAGGGCTGAGGTAGAATGTCCAGATGAGGGGCTACCCTCTTAAAGCGGCGTCCTGGCCAGTCTGATAGTGAATTATCTCCTTTCCTCACTTCACAACTTTTATGGTCTAGGATGTTACTGGCTGAAATGTCTTTGTTGTGTTAAGATTATCAAGTTATGGGGATGTAGGTCTGGAACTAAATAGTCACCTCACGACATTTACCTACTCATCGATCCGATTTCCCGCTATGATTGGTTACTCAATCTTACACTGATTGATCGGCTTAACAGAGGCACTAGGTGTAGGTTAAGTGTTGAGATTGAAGAGAGAGAAACTAAGAGAATGCTCTTGTGTACATTCTTATTTCACGTGATGCGGATGGGACGTACCATTACGCTTCATCACTTCCATTTGCCAGAGCCAAAGCCATCCTGTAGGTCTATTCCCAGGACCCAAGTAAGGTTTCTGAGCAACGATAAAAGTTTCAAAAACTGAAAAAAAAAATTAATCAATTAAGGTGAAAAATATCTTTACCGGTGAGTGTGATAATTTTTTTCTTTCCAACGTTTGTTTATAGTTGCATCAACGATGATAGTCATTAGCGACTTAAATAAAGCTAAATGATTATAAATAATTAGACAATAAACACCAAGCATTGAATAACAAACGGGTAATAAATATAGGAACATCACCACTAGACTATTTTCACTACGAACACAATATTCCGTGAGGGATCTTAAATAAACAAAACCGCTAAATTAAGTTCTTAATCCCACTTTCACACAGAAATCGCAATGGTTTTTTTGTAATATATTTCTTCCAGTTGAGTAAAGGCTTCACATCTGAACCCAGGTTTAATTGTTGTCGAATAGACCCAAATATTGGTCATTCTATGAGTACGTGGTTTACGGGCCATTTTGCATTGCACGTCTCACAGTTCTGCTGAGGAGAGCCAAATATATTGGTGTGGGTTAGATTTGTGTGTCCAATTCTTAGCCGAGTTAGAATGACTTGGTCTCTTCTGTTGTTTGAGATAAAAAGTTTCTCGAAGACGTTCTTCGGGATGCCATGTAAGGCCGTGCGAGGACTCAACAGCCAGAACTTATTCCACTGAGTACGTAGTTTGACACTGACTGTCTTCAAGAAGTAGCTCCCACATAATCGGAGACCATTTGTTGCCGCTCTCTTGTCAGCCTGATCAGCCCCTTCGGTCCCGAGGATACCGTAATGGCTCGGAACCCACTGTCTTTAATCTTGAGAGGGTGTCATAGATTATTTGAATTATGGACTCAAACTGTCTGCAGCTCAAGCTATCAAGTACACTCATAGTGTTAGTTATCATCGGGAAGCTATTATCACTACGGATTTCAATAACTCTCAAGGCAAAGTAAATTGCGTAGGCCTCGCAAAAGAACACAAACGAATAGGCACTAAGCTTGTATATTATCTCGTTATCAGGGAATATTATTGAACAGCCACACCCGTCTGCCGAGACAGAGCCGTCTGTATAGAAGTGTGTGTAACCGTTCTACTTCTTACTCATCTTGCTAAATTGGTTCTTAGCAGATCGTAATGTGAGTCCGTTTACGTCTTTCAGATGGTAATTATTCAATCTGTAAAGATACGCGTAATCAAGGAGCGCCGCATCCTATTTTCTTTCCGATAATCCTCGGAACAGACAGTCCTAATTTCTGGAGATAGCAAAGCAGTCTCTAGGAACATTTATCATTTCATAACAAGGTTAAAGAAAAAAAATAAATATATATAACACACACACACAGTGATCCACGTAGTGTTATCGATGTTTTCTGAACTCATTCTACTAGTAAAAATAATGAAAAACGTTCACAATGACAATCCAGTATGACACCAATTAAAATAAACACACACACACCCACACAAACTACACTATTCTGGCAACAATTCACAACAGTAACATAAAACATGCACTGCACTGATGACGTGATATAAATTGCTTTGTTAGACATTGATATCTGTGTAACCAACTTACGAAATCACAATTTCTCAAATTTCCAGTTTGATAATGAATTCGAGAAAAATATATAAATTTTGTTGTTTGATTAACATTAATACTAGGTTTTTTTATTATATTAATTTTTTAATCTTTAAAACAACACTATTTTTTGAATCACTGCACTTTGTAGGAAAGCAAACGGGCTAAAATCCCTTCGTTTTCGTAGGGTAAATGTTAATAATAAAATCAGATTTCTTAAACTTGTATTTGTTTTTTATTGGGTTATTTTACATCAGTTCTCTCGTAATTAAATTCACTATAACGTTTAATAATAAATTTTACGCATTTACTAGTGATTTAACAAAGTTTTTGTTTTACAAACGTAAAAATACGTGTTTTTTTAGATAACAAACTTTGTGTTTTACATCGGATATTATGAAAACTACTGGAAATATGGTTCTGAGACCTGTTTTATTCAATTTATCAGGTCAAAAATCATAAGAAACCATCAAGTTTATCCTTTAATTTAGTTTCCTTGAATTTCAATATGGTTTTATTTCACTCTTTGCCCAGGAATCAGGGCGAAAATTTTCGCTAGCCGTACATCGCTAACAGAGCGTTTTCAGATCCATGTATATTTGTGATTTTTTTCGTTATTTTTGCTAATAGAATGAGTTCAGGAAGTGTCGGTAATGCTACGTGTATCACCACGTAGCATATTACTTCACTTCGCGTTGCCTGTGTGTGTGTGTGTGTGTGTGTGTGTGTGTGTGTGTGTGTGTGTGTGTGTCTGTATGTCTGTATGTGTATGTGTGTGTGTCTGTATGTATGTGTGTGTGTGTGTGTGTGTGTGTGATCATATATATATATATATATATATATATATATATAAGCAAGACCATATATATATATATATATATATATATATATATATATATATATATATATATGATCTTGCTTTATTACAAATTAATGTCAAATTTTTAATCTAATTTTTAAATAATAGCGATTTTGTTAGAAATATAAACTTAAAAAATATTGTACTCATTTTGATAAGCAAAATGAAGAAATGTGTGTGGTAACAAAAAACAACTATTTTCAAAGGTAACTACACTCGTAACTGAGAATATAAATTTAATAAATAATTCTTGTGAATACAGCTGATATGGTAGAATAATTATCCACTATTTACCTGACCTGAAAATTAAAAAAAATAGATCCCAGAACTGTATTTTTCGTAGTTTTTCAGAGATTTGATGCGTAAAATAATTTTGTTAAATGGATAATAGACAAATAAGAGTTTTTAAACAAAACTTGTAGAGAATTTGATTCCGAGTATGAATAAAGACCACAGAAACTTAATACGAAGGTAAGATCTTCGAAGTTTATTAAAAACAAATCACAGCAAAAAAGTGGCAGATTTTAAATACGTATTAAACGAAAGAAATTTTCATTTTGATATGTTGAATAAAAAAAATTGTGTAAAATAATTTTTTAAATAATCATTATTGATAGAGCAAAATATTTTTGTTTTTTTCAAGTTATAAACTAATAACTCATATTACGAGCAATGTACTAATGATAAAGTAGTAAGTAGTATCATTATTTTCCCGAAGGTACATCGCCTGCAATGGCATTAAATATTTAATTATATTTTATTTATAAATATCATTTCAACAATAAAACAATAATATTTTTGAATCGTAATTACATATTAAATATAATGAATCAACAGCGCGTTTTTATATAGTAATGTTATCAACACAAGATATCATCTATTTTATCGTATGTTGGTTAAAATTACCAATAAACGCTTATAAAATACGTAAAAAATCCACTACATTTATTTTACAATACTCTTTCTTTTTCATGATTGTACTTGAATATACTCAATTACTCGTTACGCTATTCGATACTCAGTACGCAGTTAATGTAACAAATAATTTTATTTATATGTTTTGTTACATAAAATTTCGTCGTTGTCTTAACTTTGATTATTTTTAATTAATATATTTTTCATTTAATTTATCTTACCAAAGATGTCATTTTTTTAATTTAAAAAAAAATCACTCGTTACTGAACTAGGGATTATTTAACATCAACTGATGAACATCAAAAGTGTTGATCAATCCTAATCCAGATTGGGATTAGTTATTGGCCATAAAAAAATGCCCTGATAACTAATAGGGATTTTTTTAAATAAATTTCAATAGGTTGTATATTATGTAATTTAAATAAATAATAGTACTTTATTTAAATAAATTTGGTACAGAAATAACAATACGATTTTCTGTCTATTTTAGTCTGTTCTGCTTTAATAAATAACCGAATTTTTTTAAGTTTTTATTTATTTTTTATTGGCTGTATTACATTAATTTTCTCAGAATTAAATTCTCTACTAGCTTTGATACTAAATCTACATTTTTTAGTAATTTAACAAAGCTAATGTATTACAAACTTAAAAAACACTTGCTTTTGGTTTTACGTCGCATATCTTAGAACTGAAGTTACAGTCTTGGATCTGTTAAATCCTACTTTCCAGCTCAAATTACATAAAAAAAAACCAATTTTACTCCGTAATTTGGATTTCAAAAGTTTCAGTAGGGTTTCTTTTTATTAAAAGAGCTGTAATCCGGGCGAAATTTTTCGAAAACAAATCTTTTCCAGACTTTTTCATCTTTTAAATCTTTTATGATCTTTTTTCATTATTTTATTCAGTAGAACACGTCCTAAAAGTTTTCCCTTTCTTCGTAAAGGGAAATTCTGTACATATAAGTACTAATTTTGAAGTCGGTTTGTTTATTTTCTTTAAATAGTTTAATTATTCTATTTTTATTGAAAACGAGTATGGTTACAGATAACGTTGCCTTTATGAAAAAAAAACATAAAAAGATGAAAACGATTTCAATTAAAAAAGAAGGGGAACAAAGAAAAAACTGAAGGCTACCAAATGTGAGATATGAGCCTGGAGTGCAGAATTATATACTTTCTTATTTCTGTTTAGCCCCCGGGAATTATTGTTCAGGTATTGCTTCAGAGGATGAAATGTATGAGTGTAAACGAAGTGTAATCTTGTACAGTCTCAGTTTGACCATTCCTGAGATGGGTGGTTAATTAAAACCCAACCGCCAAAGAACACCGGTATCCACGATCTAGTATTCAAATCCGTATAAAAATAACTGACTTTACTAGGACTGGAACGTTGGACCACTCGATTTCCAAATCAGCTGATTTGGGAAGACGCGTTCACCACTAGACCAACCCGATGGTTAATGGAAATATATACTGTATTTCTCGTATATTTCCCTTAATTTTATAAGTATTAGGTCTATATATTAAGTTCGATAACCATTATGAATTTGGGTGACCTGACATGAGTTACTAATAATTCCCGAAAGTAAACTCATTCGCAAGAATAACAAGCATCCCTAGCCAGGTTTCCCAGGAAAGTCAGGTATCTTGTTTTCATCTTCACTGAACCGAATATACAGTTGCCATATCAGCATGAAATATAAATCAACCAACCCAACTGTACAAGTTATACACTGTCTCTTTTTACCATAAAAACCTGTTATATAGTGAATATCATTACCGTTAAAGAAAGCAACTTGGACTTGTCTCCATCTGTACTCACTGTTTTACAAATGTTACACCCATAAGAAATACTGGGAGAGATAATATAAACCAAAAAATGATCTCTCCGCCTTTCTGTGAGACAATTTGTTATATACGCTGTTTCAACTTGAAAATGCAATTTAAACACGCATATTTATATGAAATTTTAAGTCAAATGAGTTTTTTTTCAGTTCGACTTTTCATATCTTTTAAATTCACTTTTTATATTTAGATCATGTTAATATTTTTTTAATTATTTTTGCTAGACATGATTTCCCAGGCTGCAAAATTTAATTAAGTATTTTATATAAACCTGGCTTGTGCTTTTCTACTTTTGATGTCATGTTAAATTCGTCCGTCCTTTGTAATTTTATGATCTAGATTATTATTAATACGAGAGCTGTCCAGAAAGCAAAAACCATTTTTGTTTTATAACATATTTATTGTACTTTAATATATGCATCATAATTTACTTTTTTTTTAGCTATTTTTCCAATAATTATTTCTTAAGTTCAAACATTTTTCAAATCGTGACACTAATTTTTGTATGCCATCTTCAAAAAGTCTGCCGCGAGTCCATTAAACCACTCACGTACAGCTGTCTTGATGTTGTCGTCATTTTCATGTAACAAGATCGTGATCATACAAGAGATTTATCACTAAGTTCATCTATCGTGAAACGTCGATTCTCTTTAAATGTCTGTCAATCTGCGAACACCTTGCGCATTCAGAAAACGTATGACCGAAAGTACCTCACTGTCGGCGGGATATTCAATTATTTTATTTGTTATAAAACACTCAAAGATATTCCGTGTCACAATATCGGTACGAAATTTCGTATAGAGCTAGCAGAACAGCTGGCCTTGGCCCACTGTTGTTAGTGAAGCTGCGCGCATGTGATGCGCAAACGGTTCTTACTTTCTGAACGACCCTCGTATAATATTACATAAATTTTTATACATTGTGTTTTATTTCGATATTTAATTTTTTCATTAACTTCCCTTTCTATCTAATTTCATCAGTTTCATATTAATCTTGTTTGCTTTCAAATTGATTTTCTTCCGAAGAAATGAATCCACAGCATTCATTGCTTTTTCAATCACGATAATTATAATCAGCCGATCTTAACATTTTAATTTTTTCCCCCAGACTTTTTCTTTCGCTTTCAATTGTTCTTTAGTTGATTTATTATTGCTCCCTTAATGCCTAGTACTTAATTATTCGGCGAATTCTTTGTATATAGTGGTGCCGGTTACATAAATGGAAAATATACAAAAGTTTTAAAGTGAAGCTATTATTTATTATAATTGATATTAGTATTATGATTAGTTATTATATAATATTAAACTGAAGATATGAGCATGGGTCTTACTACATTATATATACAATGACACTATTTATACAATGAAGAAGTTCACATGATATCAAGCTTGAACAACCGAACTTTTACTAAAATCTTAAATATTCAATTCCATTTTATATTGTTAAGATATAAAGTCAAGCAGTAGACAAACTGGAATTTAGTACGTTGAACTCAGGGGATCTCAGAACGTAGAGAAAAAATAAAAAGGAAAATTATTTATTGACCGATAGAAATTTCTTTTCCTCTGTTATATACTTAGTACATCCAAAAAAGTAAAATCGAACATTACTACAAAAACATTTTTTAACCTTTTTTTCTTTTAATTGTATCAATCCATTTTGAACGCAATAGAAATATTTTCCAGCTCCCTCCTTTTAAAATCCATTGTGAACATGAACTGCACAACATTATTTAATTTTTTCAAAATGTTACTGTTTTTTATTATTATTGTTATTTCCTGTAAGGTTTTGTGTTTGTTTTCATTTTATCATTACTATCAATCTAAGGATTTATATGAGATGAAAATATTATTATATTTCTTAACCATTAAAAAAGATTAATGATGACAGTAAAAGTTTTATATTAGATATATGTACGAATTTCATTCGAAGAAGTATATTCATTGTAGTACTTTATCATTATAGGATACAAGAACTTCTTCATAATAAGTGATCATTTAAAAGGAATAAGAGAATATAACAATGATTATAAAACAAGAAACAGAGAGAAGAATGTTATTATTATTATATAACGAAGCCGCCTTGTCCAGCTTGTTAATCCAGATACTATCTATGACTTTTCTTTTATATAAATGAGTTCGTATTTATTTATAAATGAACGACTAAGTAGGTAGATATTTAAAAGTGAAATGTTTTTTAACATAAAAATATCGAATATTTCCACTGATAACATTTAAAGGCGTTGTGTCCGACGTTTCTTTAGTGAAAAATGTTTTTAGTAGTAAGCTCAAAATCATGTAAGAGAAAAAAATGATGTAACAATGTAACAACAATGCTTGTACTTTTAGCAACATCCAAATCCAATCCTCCATCTTATAAATACTGATGGTGTTGCGTGGAAAGGGTGTATTAGGGGATGTCCCAACCTGAATATTTAAAAGAAGGAAATTCCATCGAATTAGAATATTAAAAAAAAATTGAAATTCAATATTCCCGATCTCTATTTGTAAAATAATCGTTACAGTTATAAAACTAGGGGTTTTTCTTTTCGAGAAAATTGAAAAGAGGAAAGTATATGAATATGATGTTACATATATATATATGAAATAACATGTTGTGAGTCATTCATAATCAACGCCCAGAAAAAACTACTGAAGGTAAATTGATGTAAATTTATATACACGTTCTTCTTACGGTGCACGGACAGACTAAGAAAGGAGTTTTTGAAATTTAAGAGTGTAAAAGGATAAAATGAGGTAACATTAAATTTTACTATATTTTTTTTAATTTCTCCGTAACAAATCAAGATATTAACTTGATTTTTGTTTTGTGTAATCTTCATGTGAACATCTAAAAACTATTTCGAAATTTTCTGAAATTCAACCTTGAAAGGGATGAAAAAAGGAGAAAAAATATTTAACAATGATTGCAAATTTTCTCCATTTCCGACTATACTAAACGAGATATTCAGTAGATTTGGGCTCAAATACTCTTCAAATAAATATCTAAAAACCATTTTCGGGTTTTTCTGAATTTCGATTTTTTAAGGAATGTGACGGTATACAGCGTGGAGGTTCAAACAAGATAGCCACTACTACTGTTACTATGTACGACGCGATTGGCTGCACCATTCTTCGGTTCTTGACTTTAAAAACACAAAACAAAAAAAAAAATTGACCGCGACGGGGAACACAAGTTACCATATAGAGCCGCGAGGGGAATGCTAATATATATATATATGCAGAAGTATATATACGACTGGCTTTATTATTTACAGCAACTGCCTTGAATTAATATAAACATGAATAAACCACTTATTTTCCAAATATTTTAATAGTGGTTACCGGCACATCTTAATAAATCAATTAGCCTACTACGCATTATATCTTTTCCGGTGAGCTTGATGCTGAATAATTCACTTCATAAAAACTGTAAAAATGTAGCTTGATCTTTTTTTTAACCTCCGGCAGTACTGTTAGGTATTGCTTCAGAGGATGACATGAATTATTTGTAGCGTGTGTGAAAATACCATGCCTGACCGGGATCCAAACCCAGGACCTCCGCAAGAAAGGCCGAGACGTTACCACCATGCGCCATGTAGGCCGGCATTTATTTTATGCCTTAATTTCTTTTAATTTAACTGAGTCATAAAAATGATAGAGAATACTTAAATAAATCATCGTCCATAAAATACAGAAGCTTTTTAATTAAACAGTCGTTTTCAAAGACGTGTGAAATTTTGCTGTTTAGTGGTGGTTGACAGCTGATGATTATATATCGAAATACCAAACTGTCAAGTTTATCTTTAGAATAGAGCAGTTATTTCGCAGATAATGTAACATTTGAAGCGCATCTAGTCAAGTAACAGTTAAATTTTAATTAATACTTTTGTAATTTAATTATAATTTTAAAAAAACAGATAATATATGTGTATACAAACACTTAGTTTAACCTCATCCCATATTTACATTGTTTCTTACGTTATAACGTGGGATATGCAACCATTTTGCAATTAATGATCCGTGTGTTTCATTACTGAGCCAATTGCTTCAAAATTAGCTTACCTGAAATATGTTTCATAGAATGAATAAATGTGCCTCAATAGGCAAATCTACATAGATTTAATTTACAAAGATAAATAGGAAGTTTTTGCTTCATATAACGAGAAACTGATACGTGGAAATTTTCATAGGTGATACAACATTCCGAAGAAGAGTATGAAATAGAAATTCTTAATGAAAGGAAGTTAACTGGAAAAGAAATGTTTACAACTTTTCACTTTATCAATGAAATATATATTTTAGCAGGCAACCGTAATCGAGAAGCGAATTCTAAAGTGAAATGGGTTCACACGGAGAACCTAAGATGATTCAAACTGTACTTTGAACAGAGAAACAGCTAAGGACGATATTAAATAGGCATCACTAGAGAGTTACTTTAAAAATCTTTTTCAGTAAATTTACTTTACTTATAGGCTTATTTCTCATTAACATAAATAACTAATAAATTTAAGTCAATATAATTAAAAATAGTAAATTTCAGTTAATTTTACGGTTTTGAAATATTAAGTAATTTATAAACTAAAAAGATTATAATAAAAAAGTACCTATAAAACTAGCGTGTATTTTAAAAGGAGTAACTTGTATAGACCCGATAACTATGTAATAAAACATTTAAAATATTTCATAATATTATTACATAATTATAATTTTTTTTAAATTGTGTGCTTAAGACCGCACGGCCGAAGTGAAAACTTGTACGGGATTGCAATCGTTTCGAATTAATATATATTATAAGTAGAATATAATGTTTACATTCAATAGCCACTTTAACCTTTGACCCGTAGAACCAATTTGACGCACATTTGAACGTATGGTTTCCACGGTTATCCCCTGTATGTAGTTAAATTTTTCACGCTGAAAGAGTGGATTTACTGCAAAATACATAGGAAAACACGGGTTTGAGATGCCCCCAAAATTACATCAAAGAACCAACAAAGAATGTGGCTATTGAACCTCCACGTCTCTTTTCACGGGTTTATTCGAATGCATTAAATAACGGCTACTTTCAATGATGAATGTGAATACACATTCATCATCGTTATATTCATCATATTTATTTTATTCAGTTACACAAATAAAATGTAAACAGTTGATTTATTGAAAAATTCATAGTACTACATATGTTTTAATTGCAAACAGCATGATTAATTTTAAATTTATGACTACGATGTAGGTCATCATTACTTTCAGCGATATGTGTGTTATATCATTGATCGTAAAATAATTTACGTTTCAAACTTCAAAATAATTGTTGGTTTTTACAATCTAACAGCTACTCATTTAACGCTGTAAATTTATAATGATGTTCTGCAACAATCAGTCATCATTACTTTCAGCGGAAGCAGGGATTGTGGATTTTTAATTTTTTATAGTTGTATAGCTAATTCCTGACAACCGATGTTATTTTATTTATATTTTACATAAGAAACGGGATTTTTCAGACATATTTTTCATTAAATAAAAAAAGGGCGTATCTCGAAAAAGGTGTGTCCTAGAGCATTTTTAAGGCGATTTTGAAAGGCTTAATCAAACCAGGTATGTTGCGATTACACGGAACGATAGGTCCTAGCGGCCTAGGTCCTAGGTCCTAGCGGCCACTCCAGCAGTGGCCGCTAGACGCATGTAGTATTCTCGAGATACTAGCGCGAGCGAAATTCGCCCCCACAGAATTGCAGGACCAAAATATTTTATATAAAGTAATTTTTTAACAATAAACAGCAATGTTTACCGACAATATTTTCTAGGTTAATGATTTTTTAATGTATATAAATTAGGTCTTGAAAAACTTCACATATGTTATCCATTATCAATAAAAAGATTTAAACAAACTTCATGTTGATTAAGAAAAAATTAGATGAATTCATTAATAGGATAACTTTTTCTTAATCTATATAAATTTTTTTTAAAGATTTTACATAATATTATAACGTATGTGCTTTTTGAATGTGTCATGTGCACACGTTATAACAAAAAATACAAAATATAAATATGAAATACATTTTTGATGTCCTCACTTTTTTATCTAGTATTCTTCACAAATATTATAATATATTACACTTACACTGAATTTAAATAATTATTTTATTATTATTATTATTATTATGAGTACGTATTGAAATATTTCATATAAACAAACAAACACTTTGACATATAATAAACAAACATTTCAATGTATATATGTATACAAGCACAACGGAGAAGCAACGTGGTACGGCTAACTATAATTCGCAGTCTATCTTCACCGTATACTAATGTATACGCATACGCGTGTATGGGCATGTATATTGAAAGAGAGAGAGATAGTGAGGGAGAATTATTGTGAATCACCGGCAGTTTTTTCTCCCACCTCTCATCTTCTGCTACTATATATTATGCTATACACTCATACATGTGTATATATATTCTCGCTCTATGCCTTTTTCTCTTTCATATATATTAATAATTAATTTAGTGGATGTTTTTAATTTATAATTATATTAATAAATATATAATTAATAATTATATATTATAAATATATAATAATTTTAATAATAATAAAAGTTTATAATTACAATAGAATTTCATCATAATTCACCACAACCCCCCAAAAAAAGAAATGTTAGGTAACTATTTATTGATAGTATGTTTTAGTGGATTTTTTATTAGTTTCTTCCATTTAATATAATAAATAGAGAAAAATCAAAAATGTTCTTGGAATGTGATTTTGGAGAGGGGAGCAGAAAAAAAACAATTTTTTTTGGTTTATTTAAACAAATTTAATAATTTTAAAATAAAACTTCATCATAAATTACCCCCACCCCAAAAAGAAATCTAAGGTAATTTTTTTCATGAATAATTATTTTTTCACTATATACGAGTAAGAATAAATAACCAATGCCAGGAAAGTATTACAAATTTATTGTCAGACTTTTTATTAATCATTTAAAAACCCAATTTTTATAATAATGATGCAATATGAATTGTAATGATCTCACTGTACTTTGTGTAATAGGTCACACTAAATTTTTATTAAATATCAGATACCATACATTCAAAGGTAGAAAATATTTAAAAAATGTAATTCAAGTTATTACTAATATAATTTATTTACAATTATTAATACTACCTACCTATCAATTAAATTTTAGTACTGTATTATTATATTTTTTTTACCTTTATAAAACTAAACATCGTTAAAAAATGGAATCAATAAAGTATGCTATTACGTAACGACATTAATCCGTTATACTGTTTGACCAGTTAAGAGTGATTTTTTTTTTTAATGATGATGAATTAGTAAAACGTAAACGTAAAAAATTAAAATAGATAAACACAATATAAAAGAAATGAGAGAATTTTGTTATTTAAAGAATAAAATTACAAAAGTGAACAAGGTAATACCGTAATCAAAAGCAAAAACAGATTTCACAAAAAAGAAGTCACTAAGTATGAAATATAGATTTGAAAATTATAAAAATATCTTTTGAAAATATTTATCTAGAGGGAAATGCAGTAGAATAACTCGGGACAATATGAAAAATAGAATGACAAAAAATATTTGGAATGTTACCTTACAAAGAGGATTTTAAAAATTAAATGGGTCGTAAAATTCAAGATAAAGAGATGTTAAAGCGAATAGGTGAGAGAAATTTATGGCAGAATCTTTTATAGGAGACAACTAGGCTATACAGAGTGATTCAGGAGGATAGGGCAATACTTTGACAACTCATTCTAGAGGCTAAAAATAAGAAAAAAGTTCATATAAACATAGGTCTGAAAAAAACTTCGTTAGCGAGTTATACAGGGTGAAAGATTTCGCCCGAGTTTCAGTTCCTCCGAGTAAATTAAGGCTTTCTGAAATTCTGGGAAGGTCAATTAAGGGGCAAATTCAATTTTTTTAATGTTTTTTGAGCTGGGAAATTGAAAAAATAGGTCCCAGAACTGTATCTTTCTTAGTTTTTAAGATATCCCAAGTAAAACGCCAAAAATAGAATCAAAAAACACATTTTTTTACGTTTGACGTACAATAACGTTAAATTGGCAATAAATCATACATTTTTTAAACATAAATTGTAAAGAATTTAATTATAAGAATATTGATGTAAATAATGTCAACGGAAAAAAAATAAAATTTTAAACATGTCGACTCTTATTAACAACAGAACCGACGAAAACGTAGAAGACAATGTTAGAAAAAAATAAAACAGATGTGTCTAGTAGGTACAATAATTTTAGACCTACGGAAAACAAGTTGGCAACACTGATTTTTTTCATCACAATTTGTTTTTAAGTACTACTCATTGTTGTCAGTTAATTGTGGTAATGTGTTAAATAACCTTTCGCTGATCAATCGTGTTTGCAGTATTACGTCGAATTCTTATCGTAAAAATTTCAGAAAACTGTTAAAAAGTGTAATTTTGTATTCATTTTACAGTGCATAAAAATATTGCTGGAAAATATCCCCTTAGCAAAACGAATTGAAATGTATTACCAACTTGATGGAGCTCCTACAAATTTCACTAATGAAGTAAGGCAATGTCTTGATGAAAAGTTTGTTTGCTGGTAAATGGATAGGACGTGGAGCGCCGGTTAATTGGCCACCGAGATCCCCAGACCTCACTCCGTTGGATTATTGTTGGTGGGAATGGTTGAAAAATGAGGTTTACAAGCAAAACGTAGACACACACGATGAACTGATTGCTCGCATTATCAACGCTGCAGCTATAATCAAGGAACGCAAAGATACCGTTAGACTGGCAACACAAAATCTAATACAACGCGTTGAAAAGTGCATTGAACACAACGGTAGCATTTTTGAAAGTTATTAAACCACATGAAATACTACTTGTAAGCAGCATTTTATCATTATCATTAAAAAAAAGTAAGTATTCTTTCTTCCTCCAATTATTTTCTACTGTACATAACGAAAATGTTTTTTCAATCTGTTAAAAATTAATCTGTTTGTTGTTAATAAAAGTCGACATGTTAAAATTTTATTTATTTTCTGTTGACATTGTTTACATCAATCTTCTTATAATTAAATTCTCTCCAATTTATGTTTAAAAAATGTATGATTTATTGCCAATTTAACAACGTTATTGTACGTCAAACGTAAAAAATGTGTTTTTGATCCTATTTTTGGCGTTTTACATGGGATATCTTAGAAACTAAGAGATATGCAGTTTTTGGACCTATTTTTTTCGATTTCCCAGCTCAAAAACCATAAGAAACAATTGAATTTGTTCCTTAAGTGACCTTCCCAGAATTTCAGAAAGCCTTAATTTACCCGGAGGAACTGAAACTCGGGCGAAATCTTTCACCCTGTATAACTCGCAAACGAAGCGTTTTCGGACCTATGTTTATATGAACTCTTTTCTTATTTTTAGCCTCTAGAATGAGTTGTCAAAGTATTGCCCTATCCACCTGAATCACTCTGTATACATACATGTAAAGAAGTTTATTTTAATAAATTTTCCGCGCTGTACGTAGATAGAATAGTGACCGGCTTACACGATAGAGGAGCTAAGGTTAGAAAAAGCCACGTGTGGATTGAATGTAATCATGTGTCATATAAAGTGAAAATAAATTAATTTACAAAGATTGTTAAAAAAAATTGACACAACAAAGAATAAACTTTAAATATCGTTTCTTTCTTTACAGGTGAGACTTTGCGTAAATAGTGTAAATAAAATTTAGGATTAATGAAATTAAAACTTTGTTTAAAAAGCAACGTGTTTATTTGTTTAAGTCGATTCCTGATAGAAGAAAAATTAAAGATTAATCTTATATATATATAATGTTGACTATAGTGCAAGATTTTTTCTCTAGATAAACAGAAAACTGATTTATCACATTGTTAATTTAGGCCAAGGAAAACAAGATGGTCTCTACGATAATGTGTAAGCAATGTAAATAATAATTATGATGAAGTTAAAATATGTTGTTTTAATAGCACAAAATATTTTACATTCATAAAATAAAGTAATTTAATCCTTTAAATTAAAAATTTATATACCGATCGCTTACGGAATGTTTATAATATAAACAGCAGTAAAATAATGACATTAATTGTAAATTTAATTCGTTTACTTCAATTGCTATTTTAATAAAGAAATTTATAAATATAATACGTAGTATGATAAACAAAAAAAGATAATTTAATGGCAAAATTGTTGTTAATTTTTGCCATATTATAACAAGAAAGAGAAAAGAATTTGTATTATAACAATTATGAAAAGTTATTAAATTTAAATTAATTATTTATTTTGTATATGCAGAATGATACCAAATTGGACGGCAATCTCTGGGAAGATGATTCTACCGCCAAAAATAAGAAAAAAAATTCATATATACGAAGGTTAGAAAACGGTTTGTTAGCAAGTTTCATCTCGCGAAACATTTAGCAGCCCTGCTTTCTGCTCCCTCTGTGAAATTAATCCGTTCTACAATTCTTGGGGTAAAAGTCAAGGGGTAAATTTGGTGCTTCCTAATGATTTTTGTAATGATAGTTCGCAGATCACCTTGGCTAAGTGGTAACGGATCAGCTTTTCATCCGCAAGTCTCGGATTTAAAACCCGGTCAGGCATAGCATTTTCATATATGTATGTCACAAGATTCCATTTTCATATTCCTACGTTCAAGCTTTAAAGCTTCTGTAGTTAATTAAAAAAAAAAAAAAAAAATGTAGTATATATATATATATATATATATATATATATATATATATATATATATATATATATATATATACTTAACTTCTGAAATGACACTGATGGATTATAATAAATCCTTAGCGCCACATTATACTTAACTTCTGAAATGACACTGACAATAATCCACAGATGGATTATACATAATCAATATCACATGATAAATGATATATTATATCACATATCAATATCACATGATTTTCTAAAATATTAAACCTTTTAGTTTGAACAAAATGACATTTCATTTTTTTAAATCGGTTAACAAGTAGTCGAGTTATAGGAGAAAATTGATGTAATTTTGTGTCATAATTATTAGGTGTATTATTGTGAGAATATTATTACTTAATCTGATACTAATTTACAATACTAGAATTAACAATAAATAAAAAGAATATTTATCAAATTGAACGTAAAGTGGAGGATATGAAAACAGACACAAAGTTTTTTTTGTTTACTTTTTTACAAGTAGAATCCCATAAATTATAGCCAGCCTACCATTTTAGAAACACTCTGTATAATGTACATATCAATAGTGTAATAGTATTATATTGTCTACTAATATACTGTTGCTTTACTATTGCATCAGTTAGTAAGCAAATAATAACCCAACATTTTACTGATTGGCAGCAAAGTGACTCATCCATCTCATCCAGCCAAAACTCTCTCTTCTCTCATTTAATACGTGAATTCCAACAAAATAAGGGAATAAATAAGGTAGGCAAAATACATAACTCTCTGCCCGTAGTGAAATTAAAAAAAGCCGACTAATAAAAGTTGTTGCTTTTAATTCAAAATTAATAATTAAATTTTCAAGTCTCCATTCTCCATATATCAACAGAATTTTACTAAATAAAAGTATTGCCTTCTGATAAAAAAAGAACCTTCCCTCTGGAAATATGTAATTTATCAACGTTTTGAGGATACCTAGTACAGAAATATGTAAGTAAAATTTTCTTAAAAGATTTATGTATTTTTTACCATAGACGTATGTTAGACCTGAGTTGCTTTGGTTGTCTTCTGCAATAATTAAAACTGGTTTGATGCCATGTAGAATATATATTAGAGAATTTTATTTTATATATGATTTTATTAAATTTTGGAAGGGAAAAAAAGATAATCGGTAGGGAATGTTTTTAGGAAGTACCTCTCAGAAAGTAACTTTCAGTAAGATATCAGGAAAAAATACGATTTTATGGTTTACTCATGTTTTTCTCTTTATTGAATCTTATCAAAAAGTAATAAAATTGAAAATTCAACTGAAAAAATCCTTACCCTCTAAAAATAACATTTTTTTAAAAGATTTTTTTACGCTTTTTACTGTTTCAACCAACTATTTTTTTTAAATTATTTATTTTTGAAAAAAATTTTGCACAGGGATAATTAGTTAATACGCTCCACTCTTGTTAATGTGTGTTTCACGAATAATTTTCTACAGTTCAAATTAGTAAAATACTTTTTTTTTAAAGAGATTACGAGCTCCACTGCTATGGTCATTAGCCTAAATGGAAATTTTTATTGTAATAAAAAATGCCATGCCTAACAGGGGATTCGAACCACGACCTCTGAATGAAAGACTAAGACGTTACCATTCCGCCACAGAGATCGGCAACTACTTTTTTAGTATTTTATTCTAAATTAAAATTTGAGTAGGGAAAATACTCTATCTCTACCCTTCTCTCTTTCTTATTTTTTAGCCTCCTAGACCACCGTTACGTATTGCTTCAGAGGATGAGATGAAATGGCAATTTTTTTGCGTAAGAAATTGCCATATTATATCGGGATTCGAATCCGGGACCGCCGGATAAACAGCTGAGACGCTACCACCACTCGTAACACGGAGGCCGGAGAAGTGATATATATCACAAGAGCAGGGATATGTTTTTTTATAATTGAACAATCTTTTCTTTTCTTTTTTTTGTTACAGGCCAAAATATTTTTTATTGAGATATTTTTAAATGGATACTACGACACTTTTAAAGAGTGATTGCTTCAACAGAGTTGAATTTGTACAATTTTTGTAATTTTTTAACAGATAAATTAACAAATTTTTTTTAGATAAAAATGAAATTAAGATTTGTAGGTTAAAAATAATTGTCAACCAGGTAATAATAAGTAAAGCTTAAAAATTAAACAATTCGCTGTTCCCTTTTAGGTCAGCAATCTTTTAGGTATAAATTCAACTAACACTAATTTTATACTCGGAGAAATCCTCCATTTTTTTTAATAACAAAAAAAATTTCATGATTTTATTTTATTTGCTGCCGCTTTTTGGACCAAGGCTATGAATAAAATTTCGACATTCAAAACATCTGAACTTACTAATTTTGCGGTGAAAAAAAAACGAAGTATATTTTATACTGTAATAACTGAAACTATAAAATCTCTGCAAGAAAAATCAGATTGATAATTTTTATGAAAAAACTATTAATTAAAAGTACGTATATTGTTTTAAAAATTTGAAATAAAAAACTCTTTTCTTACATCAAGGATCATATATCTGGTACAGTAGAAAGTAGAATAATTTGCTTGATAAAGCACGTAAATAAATTTTTTTTTAAATCGTGTATCTAACTAACAGACGCGCAAGTTCAATCACACACACACACAGACGCGCGCGCGCGCACTGGAATTTTCTAAAAAACCACTTATATACCGGTAAAAGTTAAATAATTATGGATCCGGAGGTCTACAAATGCCATTCTCATCCTCTCACTGTCGCATTTTGCGTGTTTACTTACAATTAGACGTGATGTAATATAATATATATTATGTTACATACATTTATGAACAACATTATAATTATGTGTGAACGTAATTTACATGTTTTTTTTGTTGTTTTACTTTTCCTAGTAAGTTATATTCTACCATCAACTTAGAAAGTCTAATTAAATTATGTTAAATGATTATAAGGATATTTATTTCAAAGTAAACATACTTTGATTAATACAAACTGTTCCAATTATTATTTTTTAATTAATTTAATAACGAATAATGGATAATTAAATTAAGTTAAAATGATGAAAGTTGAGATTATTATTATTACCTACCTCTATTGTTATTATTATTACAAAATTGCAGTACAGTTATTTTCATTAAAGCAAAGAAAAAAAAATTGGTAATTTGCCAAATATAAAGTTGTCATAAATATGAATACGATATAGATATAATGCAACCGTGTTGGCATACGCTTTTTCAAGAATTTATAAATTTTACGTTTATAATATATATATATATATATATATATATATATACACATATTTGTTTATACACTCATAAATGTAGACCTATACTAATCTTTTTTTTTTTTTTAATTTTATGTATCATACCAACTATGATATTTTAAAATTCTCATAAATTTGTTTCTATATAAAGTTAAAAGTTATAGCAAATTGTTATTGAAATAAGTACAAAAATTGAAAGAAAAAATACCAACAGGTTTTTGTTTTTCGATTTTGACCACTTTAGGACCACGTTCCAATCTCAATCAATCACTCTTTTCTCTTTGCTTTTTTCTGTCTTCCCAGAACCTCTTCTTTCTTCGCATGTTATTCTTTGCCTTCTTTCGACCATATTATTTTTATTAGAACAAAAGATCTATCCTGATCTTTTGTTCTTGGAATCTCTATATAATTTTGGTTTTAAAGGTGTCTCTGTTTTTACAATCTTTATCTATTTTATTTTAAAATTTTTTTAACTTTTCAAATTCAGTTTATTTCTGTTTTTCTATTATAAAAGAAAAACAAAATTTGCTTAGTTAATGTGTTTTTACTCGTTCTTTTAAGGTGATAAAGGAACACCAATCTTAGCTTTTTTGAACAGCTTTTAATTGTTTTTTTTTAACTCCGAAATCTTTATAAGTTTAATTTATCTTTATATATATTTAGTTTATAAGTCAACAACTGCTTATAAAAATTAAAGTCATAATATAAAACATTAAACTGAACAAAAGATAAATAACGATCCTGTTGATCGAAAAGAAGTAAAATTCCTTCCTTCCATAAAAAAAAATAAATAAAGAGGTTCTGAATATTTTATAATGATTATTTTTTAATTTTCTATACGACATTTTAGGAGATATATATTTTGAAAAAAATAACAACAAAAACACAAAAAATATTTATCAAAATGTATAATTTTGCATCGACTTTCTGGTTCTCAATAAAATAAATAAATAAACGTATATACAGAATATTACTTGCATCTGTTTTTAAGATAAAAATTTATTTTTACAAACCTTAATAAAGCAGGCAGAAAACGGAACTTTTTCGGGCATTTGTTAAAAATAATTCTTTTTGCTTATATTAATGCCCCGAGTAACTCTCAGACATTATGTCATTTATTACGTAGCACTCTTTATAGTATCCAAGATAGCATAAGTGCATACATATGCATCAACTTGTTAAAAGATAACGAAATAAAAGAATTACATCAGTATTTAAATCCGGTAAAAGTAGTAAATCTGCATTATTTTTAAAATGACCTACTTAAAACTTAAGTAATAACAACAAGTTGCAAAAGTGCACGTTATTAGGTTAAAATTTAATGATAAGTAAAAAGATAAGCAATATTAGTTTAAAAAGACAGAAGGCAAAGTTCCAAAGCGAGTGGTGAGGAATTTTTATCAGTTAATTATCTCTAAGGATAATGAACAAATACCATTTTATTTATTTATTCTTTTTATAAGTAAACTATTAGTATCATAATGTAAGTTATGTTATAACTGGCTTTACATTGTAATGCAAGAGGACAATTAATTTTAAAAAAATATACAGAATTTTACATAATGTAATAAACCTAATACTACAATAATGGAAGATAATGAACTCGACAACAAAAACATTGCTCGACATAGTGGAGCTGTTGCCAGACTGATGTTACCGGTACAGTCAAATGTCTATTTTATAATATAGTGTTGATCATTGAACAGTAAACACATGTTTTTTTAATTTTATTTTTACTTCCTTGTACGAAGTAAAGGAAGTACTTTTATCACGAAAAATTTAGGTTTCCAGGTTTCAACGGAAATATCCATTTTGACCATCCCTGAATCCATTTTGACCGGTTCGGCGTGATGTCTGTACGTACTTATGTATGTACAGCTTGTCCAAGCCGAATTGGCACAGATCGGATCTAGACGAAGGTTGCCTAGCTACCGCGGGGCTACAATGTGCTACTTGTGGAAGACATACGGTATAATAAATTTTACGGTTTATATACAGTATAATTTTTTTTTTACCACTCATATTAACTCGCTCTTGGACTATATATGTGAGATTCACGGTACGGAACTTTTCAGTCGAATTTTAAAGCACTCCGCTTATTCATTCGCTCTGAAATTTTGTATACAGGTTTGCTCCTGATGACAACACAATTTAGCAACATTTTCAAGTCGCTAAGATGCGTTAATTAGTGGAAAAAAAAATTCCCCTTGAACTAATGCAACCTCGTTTACATGCATATTTCCTTAGCGAAAGAGATAACCTAACCTTCTTTTTAAGGTTTTATCTAAACTTTCCGACCGAAGTTTTGAGAAAATTTAGTACTGTTTAACCGGATCCAAATTTTTTGACGAAAATCAATAGTGTGAATTTTTGGTGAGGTTGTCTATCAGGAAGGGGAGAGGGATAAAATACTTAAGATTCTAGGATGTATTGTAGCGGGACTCAGCGGTATATTGCATGATTTTTTTTCGTTTATAAAGAAGTATGATATTGTTTGTTTGAGTGAGACTTGGGTGGATGATGAAAAAACTGAACGATTTGAAAATTTTTTTCAGGAGTATAAAGTTGTATGGATTCCAGCAATTAGAAGTTCACCCTCCGGGTTGGTCTAGTGGTGAACGCGTCTTCCCAAATCAGCTGATTTGGAAGCCGAGAGTTCCAGCGTTCAAGTCCTAGTAAAGCCAGTTATTTTTACACGGACTTGAATACTAGATCGTGGATACCGGTGTTCTTTGGTAGTTGGGTTTCAATTAACCACACATCTCAGGAATGGTCGAACTGAGAATGTACAAGACTACACTTCATTTACATTCATACATATCATCCTCATTCATCCTCTGAAGAATTATCTAAACGGTAGTTACCGGAGGCTAAACAGGAAAAAGAGAGAGAGAGAGAGAGAGAGAGAGAGCAATTAGAAGTTCGAAAATTAGAAGATTACGGAAGGTCTAATGGTGGAATTATACTAGCCTATAAATATAATTGCGGGATTTAAATTGTAGTTTTTTCCAAGCTGTGTGGGGGACAGCGAAGACAGTAAAATGAGATGATTGCTTTGTGTAAGTAATTCAGTTTTCTTAAACAGTAGTGGGACGTGGGAGAACGATTTTAGAAGATTATGGAAAACATTGGTGAAAATTGTTACTTTGTACTATTAGAGGATTTTAATAGTAGAACTGAGGATCGACGGTACTGCCAGGTAAAATAATGGAGAGTGAATGAAATTTAAATGCAATTAGGTGTTCTAAGGATGAGGCGGTTAATATTCGGGAGCGGAAAGTGATGGAATTGTGTGAGAGGTTTGATCTATGTGCGATGAATGAGAGAACAGGGAGTGATGAGAAGGGTGAATGGACTTTTATTGGGGGTATGGGAAGTTCAGTTGTAGATTTATGTTGCATATTAACAATGCTGTTAAGTACAGCTAACGATTTTCAAGTTATTTCCGCAGATTTCTCGGTTTTATATGCTCACTGAAGTTTATCTATTGTAGAGTACAATAGAAACGACCATTTAAAAATTATAATTGTTTTTTGTCCCTGTTACCGAAGCTTTGGTGGTCTGCGGCGGAGACAGAAAGGTAGGGAAGCATGCATTGGAAAATTTAACACGGGACGCGGCTTTGTCTGGGGAAAGTGATCAGGATGGGGAAAAAATTGTAGGTATGATTTATCAGGAAACCGGAGGGAATCTAACAAATAGAGAAAACATTAAAGCATTCGGCAGGCAGAAATGGTTTGACTGGGAATGTCTTAAGTCTACGAAAAAATGGTTTGCTTGTTTAAATTTATATAGACAACTTAATACAGAACAAATGCGCCTTATTTATTTGGAAATAAGAAAGAATTATCATAGTCTCCGTAAAAAAAAGAAATCTGATTTTTTTAAAGGGGGTAAGGGAAAAATTTCTAAGAGTTCGGGATTCACGGAACTTTTGGGAACTAGTTAAAATATTTAAAAAGAGGGGATTTAGATGTATGGAAGAAATTACAGCAAGTGAATGGGTGCAGCATTTTCGCTGTCTATTATCTGTGGGGGCGGGGCTGTTCCAGTCGCATATGCGTTACCGCTTAGACGGATAAAACTTTAGAATCTCCAATCGATGGAATAAAATTAAATGCTGTCTTGCAGAAAGCAAAAGAATATAAAGCCTCGGGTACAGATGGGGCTCCCTTTGAATTTTACAAAGCTGCATTGAAGGATTTCAATAAAATATTGGTTAAATTTTTGAATAATATTTTAGAGACAAGTATCCAGTAATTTTTCAAAAGGAATTATATTCCCGATCAATAAAAAAGATCTGTCGGATGTTAAGAATTACAGAGGTATTTCGTTTATTAATACAATAGCAAAACTATTTTCGGGCGTTTTATTAAACAGGCTAATAAAGTGGCTAGAAGACAATAATATTTTAAATGTTTATTTTAAATATTTAAATGCTATAACTTCCCTAAAGTAAAATATCGAATTCGTTTAAAGTTCCTACTATTCTTTGGGTAAGGGCCTAAAACGTATCTAAGTAAAGTTTTTTGATATCACCAACAGTGGCCCAGAGGGTGGAAAAAATGGGGTTTCGAAGACAACAAAAATAAAGTTAAACCTCCAGTAATAGGCACAATATCGAATCGTTTAAAGTGGTCGCTAGTCCTGTAAACCTTACCTGAAACTTCTGTCTGAAATAATTTTTGATATGATCAACCCTTTCGGCAAGGGATGACCAAAATGTTGCTGAAATTGTAAGATGGGGCTTGTATGCTAAACATGTGAAACCTTTTTTTCACATGCAACCATTGTCGTATTGAGTAAATTTGAAGTTTTTCTTAACTTTAAAGGTGGAAATATTTTCTATCTCCTACTTAGCACCGGTGAAATCAACCTCCGCCTTCCAGCAAGCTGAAAGGGATTTTTTTTCTTTATTCCTCTCATCACGAAAGTTTTATTTGCTTTTAATTAATTCCCTGTGCTTTTGGATGTATCCCATATGCATATGTTTATACAAGTACCAGCATGTATATATGTAGATATTTGTTATAATAATTTTATTTTATTTATTCCAGAAACAACAGATTGATGCCTATTACAGTTTCTTAACGTTAGAACATTTTTTTTTAAGAATAAAAAATTCTAAAGTTGATCAGGATTCAAACCTAAAACCTTTCAGATGAAAAATAGAAACACTACCACACCGCTATGGAGGTTGACTTTTTTTATTATTAGTTTTATAATTTACATTTATATTTTACACGTCAAGACTAGTTCACTGTTTTGTTTCTTATTGAACATTGTAAATGAGCACAAGCCGGTTGAATTTAGTATAAGAAATAAAAATATATAAATAAAATTTCAAACAATTTTAATTTTTTGTTTTTGGATAATATGGTGTGACGATTTTGACAACATTTTATTTTCTCTAAATGCCACTGTGATTAAAGAAATCATTTGATAATTATCCATAAAATAATCGATGGATGAAGCCTTTACTTGATGAAAATCCATCATAACAAAATAAAATGAACAAAATATAAATTACAGAGAGATTTTTTAGTTTGTTTTTAAGGTTGCCTGAGCGTTTTTACTGGTTAGAAATAGTTTTGGGTTTTAAATGTATCTTATATATAAGTGTGTATCATTAACCGATAAAACTTGAATTATTTATTCTTAAAAGAATAATTTTAATTATTTTTTTTATGAATTTTATTATATGTAAGTTTGTTTGTTTATTTTCTTTATATGTAAAGAAGTTTGTTTGTTTTGTATATATTTTTTTTTATTTAATAAAAACCGGTTCAACATTTTCACGGTCTTGTAGATACAAATAAATATATCATTTAAACACAATAAACCCCTCACAGGATAAACAGGTAAAATATTTTTCAAAAACCTTTTTTTTAACTTATCATTTTTCATAAGAAAATAAATTAAAAATCTAGCAAAATTTAGAGTAGGAAAAACTGTGTTAATTTTTTTTAATCATATAACCGAAATTGTAATTATTTGTACAAATCCAACACTAGCAGATAAGAAGGGTAGAAAATATATTTTAAAAAATAAGCCAACGCCTGCTTAAAAAAAACGGAAGTATATCGTATAAAATACAATATATTCATACAAAAAAAGTAATCAATTACTTAAGCGTAACAGTTTGTACGATCTATGCGACACGCTTTTTTTTAATCGCAGATTTTTTGGAAAGTTTTATTTTCAATGATTGCAAGATTATAAAATCCGCGTGTCTAAAATTTCTAAACGAAAAAGAAGTTGAGTTACCATTTTCCAGTATGGTAGCAAAGAGTCACCGGGTTGGTCTAGTGGCGAACGCGTATTCCCAAATCAGCTGATTTAGAAGTCGAGAGTTCCAGCGTTCAAGTCTTAGTAAAGTCAATTAGTTTTACACGGATTTGAATATTAGATCGTGAATACCGGTGTTCTTTGGTGGTGATTGGGTTTCAATCAACCACAAATCTCAGGAATAGTCAAACTGAGACTGTACAAGATTACACTTTATTTACACTCATACATATCATCATCATTCATCCTTTTAAGTATTATCTGAAAGGTAATTACCGGAGGCTAAACAGGAAAAAGAAAGTATGGTAGCAAAACATCTAACACTTTTTTTTACAAACATTCCTCTTAAATATGATGATACATTTGAAAGTTATAAAAATAAAGCAAAATACAAAAAAAAATTAAATCCCAAAATAGCTAAATTTCTTTCCGACTACGGACTACGTCACCATCCCTTCATTTACCGGACACGGCTGTCCTAGCTATCGATGTTAACCCAATTCTAACTGCAAGTAAACTACAATCTTTTCTTTCTTTCTTTTTCCTGTTTAGCCTCCGGTAACTACCGTTTAGATAATTCTTCAGAGGATGAATGAGGATGATATTTATGAGTGTAAATGAAGTGTAGTCTTGTACATTCTCAGTTCGACCATTCCTGAGATGTGTGGTCAATTGAAACCCAACCACCAAAGAACACCGGTATCCACGATCTAGTATTCAAATCCGTGTAAAAATAACTAACTGGCTTTACTAGGACTTGAACGCTGTAACTCTCGACTTCCAAATCAGCTGATTTGGGAAGACGCGTTAACCACTAGACCAACCCGGTGGGTTAAGTAAACTACAATCTGTATTGGGTCAAATCAACTGTGATTTGATAGTCAGTCATCGTTACGGTGTTCTTTGATGGCTGGGTTTCAATTAACCACACTTCTCAGGTGTGGTCGACCTGAGATGTACAAGACTACACTTCATCTATATCATCCTCATTCATCCTCTGAAGTAATACTTTACGGTGGTTCCGGAGGCTAAAAAGAAAAAGAGAGAAGATGGAAGAAAGGTTAATCAAGCGAAGTCGAGTCATGTGACATTCGCAATGAGGAGAGGAGACTGTCCACGGGTCCATCTCGATGGCGTTCTCATACCACGTGCTCAAAGTCTACGGTGTCTTCATATTGATTATCCTCTGACGTGGAATGTCAGTGTAAGAGAAAATAGAAGACAACTGGATATTAAGTTTAAGGAAATTTACTGGCTGCTGAGCAAGAGGTCACAGATTTAACTATCCAACAAACAATTATTGTACACGACGATCTTGAAACCGATTTGAATCTATGGGATCCAGCTTTGGTATACAGCAAGCAGCGGCAACGGCGAGATTATGTAGAGATTACAAAACAAATTACTGAGGAGCATCACAGAGATGCCTTGGTTCGTTAGAAACAGTGAAATCCACCAATATCTTGGTTTACCGTTTGTTCGAAAACAAATACAGCAATTTGGTACAAAATATAAATTAAACAACCAAGTGAACTATTTAGCTATTAACATTCTAGACATTAGCAAAGATATTAGAAGGTTAAACGTCTCCACGTGTTGGACATTGAATTAATATGATTTGAGATGGAACTTCATCAACTTAGTGTTACCTATCATACCATTATTTCACTTCGTTCAATTTTAGTTATTGTTCTTTCATTACTAATTATTATTTTTTTCTCTTTTTTATGAATTCTTATGATGTTTTTATTTTTTGTTGAAATACCATTGCTCTCTGACCTAACCTTTATATATGTACTTACACTGAATATTCTGTATAGGAATACTAGCAGATCCGTCGCGGCTTCGCCCGAACTATATGGTTACTTGCGTTCCTGTCGCGATCAGGGATGTTTAGCCAGTCAAGGCTCGCTTCACTTACCTTTCCCGTCTAACCAGGCAGCTCTGCACCCTGAGCCCCTCTATATCCATTAAATTCATTAAAAAAAACATAAAAACCTATAATTCATAAAAGATTAAAATCATAAAAAACGCATACCTAAACAACCTAAAACTTCTTTTACTGCCGGCCTCCGTGGTGCAAGTGGTAGCGTCTCGGCCTTTCATCCGGAGGTCCCGGGTTCGAATCCCGGTCAGGCATGGGATTTTTACATGCTATAAATCATTCATCTCATCCTCTGAAGCAATGCCTAACGGTGGTCCCGGATTAAAAAAAAAATTTAACTAAATTTAATGTAGTTGTACATATCGAGAGATATCGTCTATATCGATTATCATTGTCTATATCGATCGTTGTCTATGTTAATATTGACTTTCTAAGACAGTTATTATGTGATTAAATTTTTATAAAATCTCAACCCCAACGCCACGTAGCGGGTCCATTTTTCGCAAAAATATTTCTTTTCGTGTAACAAATATATATTCTGAATATGAGCCAAATCGGACCTTCAACTTTTCGAATTATCTCGACCCAGCGCCACCTACCGGGTCCAACTAATTCAGAAACCTTCGCGGGCGTGCGCAAATAACTCACCACAGTTACATCACAATCGGATGAATGTTATAGGAACGCATACGGTATACACAAACAAACAAACATTCATTTTTATATATATAGAAGATTAGTATGTAGCTTTTGAGGAGTTTCGACGAAAGTCTCTCTACATGTGATTGTGTATGTCATAATATTTACTTATTGTTCCTGTAATAGTGTAATGAACTGTAAATTTTATTTTGAAAAAAACAAACTTACATGTAATAAAATTAATAAAAGAAATGAATTTAAGTTATTTGGAAAAAAATAAGTCTTATCGATTAATGATATATTTATTTATTCCCTTACGTTTAGAATGGAAAACCATACCTAACCAGTGATCATTAACAATTAAAATCGCTCAGATAACAATAATAACAAATTATAATCGTAAAAAATTTCTCTGTAATACTATAATAATAGTAATAGTATTTAACTGATTTAATGTTTATAAAAGCAAAACAAGAAAGCGTTCTAAGAATAATTAAAACATTTCTGCAACTACTAAGCAATACTAAATCATTCTTTTATTTTATTTATGGCATATTCGTGTGACACGTTACAATTATCAATCGATCGCCAATTGACCGGAAGAAGGTCAACTAACTAATAATTGTAGATTATTGGATTTTTGTATATAAACCAATAAATTACCTTAAGGGTATAATACTGAGAAGGTGAAAGTGATCAGACAGAAGTAGTAAGAAAAGATATAGATGGCAGTAGTTTAGCTTTCTCCTTGACCAATGTCCCTCTCATATCCCAACCCCTGGTCTTGTAATACTGGGCAGCCGTCCAGTGAATGTATTCTCAATTTAAAGACTAAATGGCGCCTTCCGCAATGATTTTTTTTTCAAAGCTAGTTTTACTTGTAAGCGTTAAATTCAATGAGTATCTGTTGTAAAAAAATAATAATAAATAAAAATGTTTATAAAGTTAAGATTTATATATATATAAAACATATACGCGCAAAGTTGTAATGAATAATCCTATCAATACAAGAGATTAAGCACGACTAAGTTTATTTTATAAATAGCATTACAAACATTTTTCAACATTTTTAAAAACTTGCTTTATACTTTTTAATCATACGTTAATCAAATTATTATCATACATTGCATGCGTTTAATTAGTACGTTAATTTGTATTTCAAGAGATAACATCATATATTGAAATTTCTAATATATTTATAAATTAGCAAACAAATTTTCAATTAAACATTTTCTATACAAAGTAACGAAATAGTGAAGTTATTTCATTTATTTAATTAACCATCACAATTTTCGACAAAAGCTTTTATGAGTTTTTGTAAAAGATTTATCATTCGATCCATCTCTGTTAATGCATCATTATTGCAAGGTTTTCTTCCTGTAACTACATCGAGAGATCTAACTCGGCTAAGGCTGACATACGCTTCAGTAAAGAGCTTTGGAGCCAGATAAATAGATACGGACCCGAGTGAATCGTCAGGAGTTGTTCTCAACATACTGCCCGCCAAAAATCATATATATATATACATATATATGAGTGATGACGAAATGTTGAAAACTCCCGTACCAATTTTTTGTAATTTTTTTATATCAAACGGCTATCGGATTTGTCATCTACGATCCCAAACACCCCGCATACCCGTTTTGCAATCTTTTACATCAACACCCTTAATTTACCCCCATACGAGAGGATGTTTGCAAAATTAATAGTGAAATATTGTATTGTCACCCGACTTTAGTAACTGTGTAAAATTTCATCAGTCGGCAATGTCAGAAAGTATGTTAAATTAAGGATGCAAAATTTGAGGACAAACATGAAAGAAAAACATTATGAGTTAAAGAAAAGCAAGTAAAAAAATTCAATTCCGTCCTGTAATTCCTACAACCTCTCACAGATTCAAATAATTTTTTTACTGAAACAAACACAACATTTAGCAATTGACACTAACATACAAAAAATACATAAAAACTGAGGACCGAAATTCAACATGTCCGATCGCAGCGATTACAGTTTATATATATATATATATATATATATATATACAGACGAGGCGAGTTATCTTTGATGAGGTAGCGACTTCTTTCAACATCAATCATGGTTCTCCCCATTAAATCATCCATAACGAGGTCGGTTTCTGTTTGCGGGATGGGTATCAAGACACGGTCCTCACGCGGCTCGCTACACCATTTAGAACATAGACCAGTTGAATTTTGAGGTACTGAAACCTTAAATCCAATGATACTGGAATCACCTACAGCCCAGATCTTGCTCCGCCAACTTTCACCTGTTTGGCACGCTCAAGAATGCTTCGCGAGGTCATCGATTAGACACAGATTTAGACGTGCAGGAAAGAGTGGAAAAGTTGCTTCGCGACCAACCGAAAACCTTGGAAGGAATATGTAAGCTTATGGATCCCTCGATCAAGTACATCGGCAAGGAAGGTGACTATGTAGAAAAATAATGAACATGTTGAATCCCTACAATATATTGTAATAATTTCTGACTTCTCTTCGTATATACAAATAAATTTTAAAATACCATGCAAAAATTTAAGAATGTATTCTTACACAAATATAAATTCCAATCCGATTATATATTAAATAAACCATATTCCACGTAACTGAAGGCTCCTTCATTTAAACAAATTAATTACACATTTTCTAAAACGCGTGAAATAATTAGCCTCTTTAATAACGGTTGGCAGACGATTGTAAATCGCTATACTAGACCACACTAAAGTTTCACTTTAGTATTACGCCGGTTTGTATGCAACATTAAGGCATGTCTAATGGAGTAACAGTGAAATTTATAATCGTTTTGTATTCTAAAATAAATTTTCAACTCCTACCTTATTATTCAGTAACTGTAACCAATAACTCAAAACAAATTAAAAATAAGCATAATAAATAACGTTTTTGAATCCAGAATTTATGTGATTAATTATTGCAAAATAATTGAGCTCAATTTATTAACTAAAAATAAAATAATAAATAAATAATGCATAAATGTGACTCCGGACAGCTGGACGGCTATCAACAATTAAACCGAGGAACCTGGTCAGGCTAGAAACTCCTACGAATTACGTCATTTAACTAGGTACAGTATTAGAATCAAGCGGAGTTATTCTACAGCAAGTACAAGCGGTTATTAAAGTATATTTCGTACTTAATGATAACCTATTACTTATGTCGAAATGAAAAATTGAATTGAAAATTACGTTTCATTTTAGTGTCAAAACAAAATGAAAAGTTTACTTGTATAAAAAAAGCAGATATAAAAGTTGATCAACTGAACAAATCAAACAACGTTGCGTCACCATGGAATGATTTTAAAAAAATAATTATAAATAAATATTAAAAAATCATTATTTCAACTTTTATATTTTAGGACTGAATATGTAATTTGAATCCGTCAAAATAGAATGTCTCATATCTCTACGAACCGTAGTTAGCGGTAGTGGTGTAGTATAGTATTAGTAGTAGTAGTGGTGGCGGAGAGGTAGCGTTTCGCCCTTTCATCCGAAGATCCCGGGTTCGAATCCCGGACAGACAAGGCATTTTTCATACGGTACAAAATTTCCATTTCATATTCCCATGCCCAAGCTTCCAGCTTATAAGGTAAATTAATCATAAAAAAAAAAAGTAGCTGCGGAAGTACATACTGCTGCTATGTGAACAGTAGTCTACACAGTTTTTAAAATAAATTTAACTAACTGAGCTCTTCAGCGAACTTTTTAATAGATATGAAATTAAAAAACTAAAATAAAATTGTGTGCTAGATGAAATACCAAAAAAATATTAAACATTTAATTGTGTAGTTAAAACTTAACTACACAAAAAAAGGAATGTCAGGAGTAGGTCGAAACCTGATTAGGGGGAAGTCCAGGTGTTCAGTCTTTCGTAGCGGTAGTTTGTTGATAGGAAATTTTCGAAAACTGCACTCTCCGTAAAGCCCTGACTAATAAACATTGCAGTCACCATTTTGAAACGGAAAATTTTATCAAAAATCGATACAAATAAGTTATTCCGCCTACAGTACTTAATACTTTATTGAAAAATTCAACCAAAATTGGCGTTTAAACGTAATTGAATCACAAATAAACGAATTACTAAAAGATCCGGTTGAAATAGAATTTAGCTTTGCTCGGTTAAAAAAAAAGAAGAAATTGAAATATGTATATTAAAAGATTATATACAGTATACAGTAAATATACATAAAAATGGTATATTAGATCAGGTCAGAGCTCTAATATCAGGATTTGTTTTTAGATTTATCTACAAGAAAACATATTTTTAAAGGCAATTAAAACACTTAAAACTGAACAAGCTAAATTTTTGTAAAAATCTACTTAAAAATTTGGTTTCTATTTCTGAGGTATATCCTCAAATTTGGCCAAATATATTATTTAATGAATTTTAAATAAATTAATTAATATAATCCACCTTACCAGCACGTTGATACGTTCTCTAGATCTTTCGGCTTACTTGGAAGCCATCATCAAGAGTTAAAATTAATGCATATTAAAGTCAAAGTTTAACAATCATAGGTAAAATTATAAACAGTCATGACTATCCCTGTCCTACTAGTACACTACTTAGTATCTTTTAAATTTTTTTATTAAGTTTTAACTATGATTTTTAAACTTTGACTTAAACGCATTAATTTTAACTCCTCATGATGTCTTCCAAGAAAGCCGAAAGATTTAGAGAACGTATCAAATCAACGTGCTGGTAAGATGGATTATATTAATTAGTTTATTTATTTAACATATCAGCAGTACCATATTTGAAAAATTAATGAATTTTGTAGCTTTAATTGTAATAATTTCGCAAAGGATTCCAATTTTTCTAAAAACTAAACAAAAGTAGCTAATGAAAAAAATAGTTAGGTATCTTACGACATATTGAATTAAAATAATGTAGCATTGTGATTTTTAGTTGTTGAACGAAGTGAACCTGCAAATCATGTAGATTAATATATAAAATCGAATAGTGTAAAGATAATAATAATAATTAAAATGTTTAATTATAGAATTTCTTTCTTAGACGGTTATGAAAAATTAGTCCGATTATTGTTTATTATTAAAAAATTAAACAAATATTATCTAGTATAAGAAGATATCTGTAGTGATTAAAAATAATTATCTAAAATTGTCAAAACAGAGGATGTTATTAAGATATATTTATAAAATTTTCTGGGTATTTCATATAATCATAAATATAAAATAAATTTAAAAATGGATCAATCTGTTATTTTCCTGCGTTTTTTTCATTAAAAAACTAGCCGATCAAGGCTCCCTTCGCTCCACAACCGTGTAGCCAAGGGAGCTCTGCCCCCTGGATCCCCGACGCGTTCGTTTTCCTCATGATTGTGAGAAACTTTCGCATTTACATGCTCGTTCAACTTCCAGGCGTTGATCTCTTTCCTCTTTGTTTTCTTGTTCTCGTGAAACTCTTTCTTTTTCCTGTTATGCCTCCGGTAATTACTTTTTAGATAATATTTCACAGGATGAATGAGGATGATATGAATGAGTGTAGTCTTGTACAGTCTCAGTTTCACCATTCCTGAGATGTGTGGTGAATTGAAACCCAACCACCAAAGAACACCGGTATCCACGATCTAGTATTCAAATCCGTATAAAAGTAACTGCCTTTACTGTGATTTGAATGTTGGAACTAGACTTCGAAATCAGCTGATTTTGGGAATTCGTGTTTACCACTAGACCAACCCGGTGGGTGTTCTCGTGAAACCCGGCTACGCTTATCGGCACTTGATGATCGTCCTACATTGGATCTCTTCTTAGAGGGCATAATGAAAAAGATTGAAAGAATTACGCGGAAGGAAGAATAAAAATGAATAATGAAAGGGGACGTTATGAACAAAAAAAAAATAAGAGTAGAGGAAACGACTCTAGGCTTTTTTAATAATTTTTAAATTTTTAAGGAAATAAATAAATAAGAGGATAAGTCATAAAAGGAAAAAATTAACTTTGTCTTCGACAACATTTTTTTCCGGTATGTCGGATAAAGTAAAAAATTGTTTTAAGACATTTTAACTTAATCTTGAGTTGATAAAATCATTATATAAGCAAAGAAAAAATCTGATGTGTACATCACATTACTTCCTTGTTCGCCTATTAAATTACATATACACATTTTTTTTTAAATGGAAAATACATAAAACTTTATTTCATTAATAACCTCTGATATTTTTCCATATCTTTTTTTATTGTTATTATTGAGTTATTACTTATCGTAAAACTTTTTTTACAATCAGAGGTTAATGAATAGTAATAAATCAATATTTAAATTAAAAAAAAGGGAAATGAAATCTGATTCGAACCGATGAGCCTTCCCCTTATAAGATCAAAATATTTTATTAATTAAAATTTTATTTGATTATAACTCTGGAACCAATGACAATAAGTACCACTTATGATATATCGTTGAAAAGCTCTCAATGAGGGTTTATTACTGCAGTTAAGAAAAAGTCCAAAATAAAAATTCTTCGGATTTTGGGCTTTTTTGGATACTTTTGGTTCAGTCGATTGCGATAAAAAGAGGAGATGCACAACTAATATTACAACAGTACTAAATCCAAAATTTCAACATCCTACGGTTAATCGTTTTTGAGTTATGCGAGATACATACGTACATACATAAATACGTACGTACAGACGTCACGCCGAAACTAGTCAAAATGGATTCAGGGATGGTGAAAATGGATATTTCCATTGAAATCTGGAAACCAAAATTTTTCGCGATCACAATACTTCGTACAAGGAAGTAAAAATTCGTGTAATTCAAATTGGACTTTTTTCTAGTGATGGGAATTTTTTTTTTAAATTTGACTTACTTTCGTCCAACTGGATTTAACTGTGTTCGATAACTTTTTTCTTGTTTTTTTTTTTTTTAGTATTTTGAAATTATTGGAAGAACTATTCATTTTACATAAAATTACTATTTATCATTCTGTAATGTTTACGGATTAATTAATTAATTCAAATACTATTATAAAAAAATGTGATAAATTTCACTACAAGAAACATAAAGGAAAAAAGAATGCACATTTAAGACAGTTCTAATGGAATAACGAGTAATATGGGCAAAAAAATACTGCATTAATAAAATGATTAAAAAAATAATTATATTTTAGTATATATTTAAGTTATCTTAATGTACATGTTTTCTTGAGTTCAATCAGTTATTGAGCTTAACGAATAGAAATGAACATTTCTGATGTATCTTTACAAAAGCGATTGAATCGCTATGTTGTGGCAGCTCTGTCGTTCATATACAAAGCAATATTCTAAGCAATAATTAACGGTTCAGTAGCTGATACAATTATAGTAACTCGTGTAAACAATTATATAACTCGTGTAAAAGTAGCAATTTTTTTTATTTTTATTTTTACCGTTAATCTTAAAAGTTCAATTCATCAGTTTTAAATTTTCATAACATACCGAGCATAAAATTAATGGTATTAAATTCATCGTCTAATTTATATAAAAATAAAACGTGAGGTGAAAGGCGTATAAAATGAAGACTAATTTGGGTTTAAAAAAATTACGGTTATAAGGAAGGCGATTTTAACTAAATTTATAAGGTAGGCTGAAAGTAAAATGAAGCTACCTACATGATTAATAGCATTTACTAATCTTAAACTACAATAGGAGTAAAAAAAAAAAGTTAAAACATTATTTTTTCAAATATAAAATTGAAATATATACAAAGAACGGTTACTTGAAACTTATAAAAACAAGTTTTTGTGAATAGATTAGAAGACAAAGAAAGGTTAGCACCAGAAAGTAAAGGAATAAGACAAGATTTAATCCGTTCCCCTTGCTTTTCAACTTATAAAGATGCAATGAAATAATTTTTTTCCTCACAACTTATTTATACAATCGGTTCTGAATCAGGAACCATAAGTACATCGTATTACAAAAAGAGCACATTGTGAGGGGTTTACATAAAACACTCTCAATAAATCATACATGTACATAAAGATAAAAATAAAGTATATAAAGTTCATATGTATAAATACACTCTCACTAAATAAGACCACGTAGGCGAAAGAGATCACAAAAGTCTAATGAAAAATATAAAAAAAATTATAACATTAAAAAATAGACAAAAAATTCATTTAGGTAATTGGAAAGAGGCTAGCCTCCTCATCAAGGCGTAGAAATATTCTCATTACATATGTGATATTGAACCAATTAAAAAGTCACTCAGATTCAGCACATGTTGGCGTTTCAATCGCCGGATATCCTCGGTGTTGTGTAGGAGATTAACTGCTAGAAAATTCACATGATTATCTAACCGCTGTTTATAATTTGAACCAAAATACTTTAAGGTATATTGGTTTGCATGGCATTTCTCCCGCCACCATTCGATCGCCCTAAAGCATAAGACCGAATGTCTGCCACAAACGGCTACTGAGCCTCAAAACAGTTAAGTGAGCAGTCCTAACTAGCTCCTGGAGCTAACCTAATTGCGTGAGCGAACTAAGCGTGGTGCTACACACCACTCGCTTTGTGACCCACCTCTCACTTGTCATATATTATTAAAAAAAAAATAGGTAGGCGCACCCTAAAACTAAAAAGCCTAGGTCACTGAATACCAGTAAATAACTGTCCACCATATTAAAGTGCTTAGAGCTTAATTGGCTGGTGGCCAGCCATCACTTTCAGGTAGCATCCCACAGCAGCAGGGTAGGAGTCACTTTTCCCCGAAAAACCACTGATGCCGATTGAACAACGCAACGGCATCAAGGAACGCTCACACGGTCCGACAATGGTTTGTCCTCTTTGCGAACGTAAGATAATAGGTACTCATGAATTTAGCCATTCCGTGCAAACCATGGTGCCTTTGCAACGGATCTCACCGATTTATTCTGAAAAAGTTGTATAATCTAATTGTTACTCTTGCTCGTCCCACCACATAGCTCTATGCCATACACCTAAATTTGAAAATCGCTTTGCATATTAAAAGTTTGTTGGACAGCGACAAGTATGAATTCCTGCCTAACAAGCAATAAAGCTTCTTATACCTCGTGTTTAACTGTTACCTTTTTTCTCACACGGTACTTCCCCGTCAAACGACGATTAAGATGGAGCTCAACATACTGTACACGATCAGTGTGTGGGATGATGAAAATGCCATCCCGGTAGACCCGGGGACCAGTCACCTCTTCTCATCACAAACGAATATGATTTGACTCATTCTGATACACCTTTATTTTTCAGTTTGTTAACCATATGCCGTTGAAGTCTAATACCGATTGGAGCTTTGTTGATGCTAATCGTGGGTCTTCGTCAACTGCCAGGATTGCTGTATCCTGAAAAAATCAGAAAAATAAAATAATTGAAAAACATTGACAAGAGTAAAAAAACCAACGAAAAAGATTAAAATGTTGTAATTAAAAATTGACATTGTTTAGTTGGTCAGAAAGAAAAATAATGATAAAATCTGACGAAACGATAGGTGTACTGTATAAAAACCTATTTAATTTCAGGAAAAGCTGCAAATACGGGAAGCACTTTCAGCTTTAAGATTAACTTGAAGCTAGCTATGTATCTTCTTTTATTTTAAAAAGTATTTGATAATTACAGTAGAACAGAATTTTTAACGATTCAAGAAAAATAAGATTCAAATAAAGAGAAAGAGGTGTTATAAATAATTCTCATGGGAATCAGCTAGTTATGATAGGAACAGAAAATAAAGACACGGAAGCAACAGTGCAGAGAAGAGCGAGGGATATAGCGTATTCCTATTCTTTAATTTTTTACACGGAAGAAATAAGATTTAAAAAAAAGATAGATTAATAATCGAGAAATTAAATTTCACTGATATTTTGGCTGAAACCCAAGAATTCGTTACAATTAACGTATTGATTCATTTCTGGAGAAGTAGATAATTATTAAGATCTGAAAAAAATCTCCATCACAAATCGAGTAAATTTAATTATTTAGGCAGTAAAATTACAAAGTATGGCTGTTGTAACAAAATATCAAAAGCAAGCCGATCTCCGTGGCGGAATGGCAGCGTCTCAGCCTTTAATCCGGAGGTCTCGGGTTCGAATCAAAGCATGGCATTTTTCGTACGCTACAAAATTCTATTTCCATATCCCACGCACAAGCTTCAAGCTTATGTGGCGATTTTCATCAAACAAAAAAAATGTTAGCCAAAAAATACAGACTTTATGTATCGAAAACATTCTCCATTAAGTATACGTTTAGAAATTTCTCAACAGCGAAATAAAAAGCAGAGAAAAATCAGATTCAAAAATGTAGACTATGGTTATGTAATCTTACAAAAAAAATTTGTTATATTGGTGGGTATCGATATAAAATTTTTTGTATGAATCGGGAAGAACGTCTGACACATATTATAAAAACATAGGTAGATCATATATTAAGAGAAAAGTAATTTAGTAATGAAAGAAGGGAAGAAAATGAAATCTGAAATGGAAAGCAGAGGTCGGAATTTACAGTGTTGAAATATAAATATCCATCCAAAGTAAGAAGGAATTTAGAAAAGCATTAACAGCTAGCTGTAAACCTATGTCAGCAGGGTAGCTAATCATAAAATCTAAAGGCGGGTCGGTTCTCCCTACAAGCTGCCTCTACTTGCCTCCAATAATCCACTTCTATAATCCGGCATGCGGAACACGTGCTACAGGTTGCCAAAAAAGTAAGACCTCCAAATGATACAGAGTTGTATTTATTATTAATATTTTTATTTTATTATTGTTGTTAATTCTACCATATACGTTTATTTTTGCTATTATTTATTTATTTAAATTTACCGTTTAATTATTTTTTTTATTGTTCCCCCTTTGTTTATCCCCCCTGGAGCCGGATCTGCAACTATGCTTGTACACAGCTTCAGGGGGTACCATCGCCTCAAACTACATCGGTCGGAACTAAGGTTTAAAACCGGGATTAAAGACCGAGTCCTGGCTACCTAGCCAGGACTCGATCTTTAATCATTTGCCATGCCTCTAATGAGGGGGTTGCCCTGATTCCGGTCTTGACGTTATGCCACGCCTCTAATGGGGAACCCCAGAGGGATCCCCCACCGGAACTACGGTCTTACTTTACCGCCCCTCCCCCACCCATCATGAAGTTCCCCGTCCAATCACCGAAAGTAGGACACCTGAGTGTCCCACCCCTCCTGGACAAGGCTGTCCCAACTCTAGGTAGTCTCCAAAAGCAAAGGCGGACGGGTCTCATTCCTTGCTGCTGGTTCTACAGCCACGGCCCCCTAGTGAATGCCCTCGAACTTTACATAAGGACCACTTAGCCTCAGTTTGACAGTCTTTCCGAAGATGTCCGTCAGTTCCACAATTACAGCAATGCTCCCTTTTGTCGGAACCGCTGCAAGACCCAGCCAGGTGCCCTACCCCCAATACCAATAATATCGCTCTTCGGCGGACCTTTTCGACACTCGATAGGACACCCAACCGATGCGAATTCGCCCAACCTTAAGCAACTGATCAGCCACCAGATGCGGAACTGCCACCTCTCTCCATATGTTGATCTCAGGGAGAGGACATCTATCATTACCGAGTCCCCAGCGATCTCCCGCATGTCATTCACCAATTCTTCCTCCTTGGTAAGGGCGTCAACGTCCTTTATCAACAAATGGACTCACCGCACGTCCCTACCTGCCGTGACTATCGTACCTTCAACTTATCCATTATCTGGTGCCGAAGCTTGGCAGAACCCCGTATCGTGGACACTTATATGAAGGTCCTCCCTCTGACCCCTGTTTGCGGAAAGGATGTCCGCCTCACCCGGTGACAGAGTGTCCCTAACTGTGCAGAGAAGAAGGTCCGCATACGACCAACCCGCTGCCTTAACAACCACAGTCGCAGTTGGGGGCCCTACCGGCTTTCTCCCCGGAGCCCGACTCCCATCAGCACCCAGCGACGATTTGTCCATATAGATCTGGAGCTTACTCCAGATCAAAATCTCCGTACCAAATATTCGGCCACCCGGTGAAGGTAAAGCGTTTACTTACTAATTATTTCATCACTATATTCTACTATATTTATTTATTTATTTGAGTTAATACTAGTATATAAATTATTTTGTATGAAATCATTTTATGTTTTATTTTTATAAAATACAGTACGAATTAACGTTTTAATTAATTAATTTTACGTTCATTATAGTAGAACTTAATATCACTGTAGTATTCATATTTTTTTTATAATAAATTTAATAATGATTATACTTATATTATATTTACTCACGTTTCTTTAACGCTTTATTTATGTATTTTTTATAAAATTTAATATTTTTATTTTGTAGTTTTGTAGGTTTACAAAGCTCAAAAGAATATTAATTATTGAAGCATACGTGCTATTTAGGAATAATTTTCGATAATAACTACGCCTTGACAAAGAAAATAATAACATTAGAGTCTATAATAAATAAACAACTCATTTCATATACTTTTGTATTACGTCATTATTACTGTTTATTTATAGAAAAACATTATTTAACATACTTGAAAAAATCATATACTTTCAAGAGATAAATAAATTGTTTAATGTACATCTTGAAAAAAATATTAGGCATAAATAATTTTATTTGAAGTAAAAAATTACCAGAACATATTTCGTTATGCCTAATTCGTTACTTTAATAGCGACGTCATAATTAAACACAGTGCAAGTCACTGGAAATTAATTGATGTGACTTTTGGAGAACACTACTTTGGCTGCTGGTGTGAGGACAAGTCGCTGAGTGACGTTAGAGCAGTGGAGGGGATGCCACAGCGCGCTATGGATCCGCCTAAAAGGCGGCGTATAGCTGTGCACTTGCGTGCGAGAGAGATAGAAGATAGGATGGGTGGAACGGTTAGAATGTCATTCCTTTACGAAAACATCTCGTTTACTTAAGTAGTACGGAGTACATTGTTAGAGTTACCAGGACAGTTAATACCGCGGTAAGCCAGCTGTCAACTCATGTGCACAGCATTATGCCGCCCGCTTTATTACATGCACTATACCAATATATGCAGTATTCGTACTACAGAAATTACTTCTCAACTTTTAATTAACACCAGATATTACAGTGCAATTCACTGTAATTTTATTTCTTGTAAAACATTGTTAATATAAACCTATTCGATAACTACAGCATGGTAAAATAATTAATTAAAGCTTAGACTCGGCCACTGTAAAGGAATAACTACGCTACTAATGCTAAAAGTTTAAAGAAAAATTGTAAATATTTTATAGTGCGTTTTTAAAAAAAAGAAAGTCGTTAAAAAACTTAACTAATTAAATTTACAATAAAAAAAATAAAAAAAGACTTGATAGAACAAAAGAAAAAATTTAGAATAGACAAAAAAAATCAATTCACAATGAAACAATTAATTACGTAGTGTTATTTCCTATCCATTAGGATTTAAATTCAGTTAAAATATTTACAAGACTTTTAAGAATTGAATACTTGTAAATAAAATAGTAAGCCTAGTTACTTCATTAATTCATACATCTTGCAAAATTAACAAACAATGAAGAACACGGATAGAGAGAAAAAATAACTAACTTACTTGTACGAATGAATAGATAATCAGAAAGAATGTAATTTGACTTAAGATAATTGATTTCTCCAAACGAAAAAAAATTAAAATAGCTTTTCCAATTTTTAAAATTATAAGTAATATTTATGCATTACAAAAATAAAAAGAATTAAATAATTAACAATGTTCTAAATCTAATAAATCAATATATATATATATATATATATATTGCTATACGGCTTAATAATTTACTGTTTTCTTTTACAGGAAATTGAATGAAACTGAAAAGCTGACAAAATATTTCATAACTTCATTAGACTGTATATGCAAGTAAGTAAACGATAATTTAAATAATCCATTCAAATTAAACAAGGCTCAAATCTTCCCTAAGTATGGTGACCTCTCAGCAATAATTGCTATCAGATGATAATAATCTTTCACGTTATTTTTGCTTAAAGGTTTTACATAGTTTACAAACACTAACTTATTAACTGCTGTTGAATATATGTATAAAATTTCAGAAGTCATTCAATCATTATTAAAAAAATGGAATGTAAATGAGAATTAGAACAATATTCAATATCATCAGTTCTCATGAAAAAAGGTTAGGTTTATTAGAATACTAGAGCGGTCCAAATAGTAATACAGTGATTTAGATTTAATTTTCTAAGCATTTGGCACCGTTGGTATTAATATATTTTGTATAAAATAATATTTCCACTTACTAACAGAGATTGATTTCCACTTCTGTTAACTGACTAATGAAGTTTGTTAAAACAGCATGATAACGATCACTATTAACTGAATTTAAAAAAAAAAAAATTGGACCCACAATGCCCTTTCTACTCACACCGACCCAGACTCCAATATTCGCTTCGTGCAAAAATTGTTCATGTAATTCATGGGGATTAGTTTTCGACCACAGTCGTGTAGTTCATTAATTAATATAACCTCCCTGAAGAAACCATTCTTCGGCTGTAAAAAACGTAATGTCGAGGATATCTACGGAATTTTAGTCAATAAAACATGTAAACCACTGACAATAATCTAGTCTTTTGGCATGGTCTGCAGATTTTTTAGTTCTTGAACATGCATTACTTTGCAGGGGATAAGTTTCAGTCTTCTTACAGTTTTATGCACTTTAGCAGGTCCGATTTCTTGCTTTCGATCATAGTCTTTAACAGAGCTTTTTGTTCGAAATTTTTCGGTAAGAGTTTGAACTGCATTGAGGCGAGGAACGGGAGCATTTAGTAACTTTTCAGAAAACTTGTGTTTCACTAAATCAGTATACTTGTCACCTTCACGAAAGCCGTGTTCAAGGAGAAAAATGGTTTTCTCTACCGAAAGAACCATTACGTTTCTCGCAACTATTGATTCCGTTAAACGAAACAACACGAAACGAAACGAAGCACGTTCAATCACAATTCAACAACTGTGGTCTTAGTTTATTACTGAGCAACGCCCAACGAACCCACAGGACAGCCAATCTCTCTCTTTTCCTGTTTAGCCTCCGGTAACCGTTTAGATAATACTTCAGAGGATGAATGAGGATGATATGTATGAGTTTAAATGAAGTGTAGTCTTGTACATTCTCAGTTCGACTATTCCTGAGATGTGTGGTTAATTGAAACACAACCACCAAAAGAACACCGGTATCCATCCATGATCTAGTATTCAAATCCGTGTAAAAATAACTGGCTTTACTAGGACTTGAACGCTGGAACTCTCGACTTCCAAATCAGCTGATTTGGGAAGACACGTTAGCCACTAGACCAACCCACCGGGTTGGTCTAGTGGTTCTTTCATCTATTTGCTGCAATACCTCTTCATTTGCCACTTTATCCACCCATCTGATTTTTAACATTCTCCTATAGCACCACATTTCAAAAGCTTTTAATCTTTTCTTCTCAGGTACTCCGATCGTAAGTTTCACTTCCATATAAAGCTACGCTCCATACATATACTTTCAAAAGAAAGTATATGTAAACAAATTATATTTCTGTCTGAAGGGCTCGTTTCACCTGTGATATTCGACATTTTATATCGTTCCTACTTCGTCCATCTTTAGTAATTCTACTACTAAATAACAAAATTCTTCTACTTATTTCATTATGGCGTTTAAAATTCATTAAATTTAACTAAATGAAATGTTTAACTCTTCTCTTTCCATTTCGTAAAATGTCATTTAACAGCAAATGATCGAAACAAACTGAAAGGGAACATCCATCTCCTTTTGATATAGATAAATTACCCACAGTTGTCTGAACAAAAACGTTTTTCCTTTTTTAGGTGATCAAATCAAGATTACTCTGAAAATAAATTGTACAAGTATAACAACAGCATTATCAGCTACACAAAAAAATGCAAAAATTAATCAAATGAATTCAGAAATAGGCCGATACATGTGGATTGATATCATATCACAACTTTAAAATATAAATAATCTATTTAGAATAGAAAATAACTAGATAAACTTTTTTCATAATTTATCGAATTTTTTGCCAAATATATATTCAAAAAATCGAATAATTATTTTCTAATCCATGCGATACTCAAACTACGAGTTAATTTTAGTTTTTAAATATAATAAAGTATTTAAAAAATGTAAATGGAATTATTAATGTAGTCTCTAAACGTGCGCGTGCACGTACACGATCACAATCACACATTAACGTATCAAAGATCAATTTAAATATTTATGAAATTACTTTAGAAGTTGATTCCACTCATGTTGACATCAATTTAGACTTGAGCATATATAAATATTCAATAACAGAAAATGAAATAAAAAAACCGTAACAAGTAGCGAGATTAATGAGGTAAACGGCCTTCAATATATAAAGCTATGATATATTACATGATTGAATGCATGATAAATGTATGACTACAAATTTATAATTTGAATAATGATTTATTTCATACTAAATAAAGTTGTTACAATATTAGAAACTTAAGTAAATGAATAATAATATTGATTATAGAAAAGGATGAAATAAAGAAGCAATAATTACAAACACAAATAAAAGTTCTAGATTTTAAATTCAGGATTTTTATAAGTAGAAATTTTTAATAATTACGAGATGTTTATTTATCCCTGTTAAAAATACAGTAAGCATTTTCAAATCATGCAGCGAGATAAAATAAAAGAAGCGACTAAAACACCGCATTAAAACCTTTTCGTTATTGTTGTAATAATTTATTGTAAGAATTACGTATGATTAGTTAAGGATAATAAGTATCCCGTTTATTAGTTATTTCAAAGGTAGTGCAATTATAAATCCCATATTTTCGTTATAAAATTACACAATAGTAAATTAGGCATATTAAAAACAGGTTTTCATCTATCGTTTTGTAAAGTGAAAAATTTTTTCCGATAATCGATTTGAGTACAATTAATTTTAAATAAGCTGCTACTCTGTTTCTTAGTAAGGAAAGGAATTTTTATTTTGTAATGAACGATGAGTTTTAAATATATCAGCTGTGATAAGTAGTTCACTACAATAAACTACTAATCAAAGAATATTTGGTTGATTTTATTTTTTTATCTTTGAGAAAATTACTTCATCTAAGCATTAAATTTTATTGGATTTCATAACTTCTTGAATAATAATAATTTTAATTAATATAAGATTTTTATTTTTTGGAAAGTAACAGAGAACCGAAAGATACATCGCAGTTCCCGACCAATGATTGTAACCACTTAAAATATTAATATATTAAACGCTATTGGTTTGATGAATTTTGATCAGTAATTGATTTCTGAAGTTCTCTCCATTTTTTATCTACAGTTTTACAACGTATTTTAATAAACTGGGTATGTGGTATATTATTAAAAATATTTTTATTTTTATAATATATCCTCTGAACTACTTTACAATTGCTTCTTTTGCCATTGTACGACTGACGTGGATGTATGACAGTTCCGAAGGAACTATTACAGAAACATACGAATTAATTTTCAATTTACTGCGTTCACCATTTCATTACGGAAGAAAAACTGTCTTATGGACACATTTTTCATTTATTTAATAATATACTATACAAAAGTTCTTTTACTAAAACAAGAAGAAAAAACCATTGTAATCAGAGATTTCTGTTTTGGATTATCGATGACTCTTATTCTTCTGATAGTATGAAGAAAATCAATGGCAATTATTAATATGTAATAAAAATAAAGAACAGTAAGAATAGAATAAAAATAAGTATTATTAGTTTTATTAAATAAATTATTTATTTAGATCAATTATATGTTATATACGGCACATCAAAATGGTACAAGAGCTCTATATATAAAGGATTACCCTAGTACTCTGATAAAATAATCAACGGATTCTTTAAAAGAACTTAGAATATATAAACATAATATTTATATAATAAAATCATTTTCGGACAAACTGGGAAAGATTGAAAAACAGATTCTACGACGATGCATTGGGAAAAACATTAAAAAAAACGGGATTTGGAGAATTATTCCAAACGAATAGATTTACAAAACGATCATCCATCCTGATAACTAATAAATTTAGAAACAAGAGAATTTCCTTTCTAGGACATATTTTCAGAATGGAAGAGACCATACTTATCAGACGGATAATCGAACTTTTCTGGAACAAGAAAAGCAGACCGAACTGGTAATACGAAGTACAGAAAGACATGGAGGAATTAGACATAACCCGTGAAAACCTAAAAACCAAAACCGGAAACTATGAGAAATTAAAAAATAAAGAAACAAGATTCCTATCAAAACCCAAGAAAACAATAAGCCGGGTGTACTCTGAACAAGAAAGGGCAAGAAGATCTGAAACCCTTAGAAATTACTGGCAAAAAAGAAAACCTGAAAAACAACAAATCACCAAGAAATGAAAGAACTTGTCAAAAAAATGAACTAAAGTGATCCATTATGGTCTTAAAAGTAAACAAAAAAAATAATAAAATCATTTGAATTAAACCAAGGAAAAAAGGAAACCCATATAAACAAATTAAGGCAACAAAAATATATTAATACAAAAATACTGCTTAACAAAGTTACTTATAAAACAAATATTCTGTTAAAAATAAAGAGAATTAAAATTAGTATGAAACAATAAATGTAAAAAACGAAACAGTATAGAACCTAGATAAAGAACAAAATTATAAATTCTGTCTAATAATCATTTTTTTAATAATTTTTAACACATTCAACTAAACCAGATTAAGCGAGAGTAATTAAAGAGACAATCATCAAATAATACGTAATCAAAGTAAGAAAAAAGAAACAAGAATAGGAAAACCTTATCACAGAACAATTACAAACTAAAAACTTGAAATAAAAATAAAGTAATTTTTTTGTCTATTATAATATAAAAAAAGACTAATATAATAAATAATAATACGAGAAATAATTAAAAAAATATATAACTTTAAACTGGGATAACAACACAGTGCATAACAGTGTAATACAGTGCACTGTAATGCACTAATTGTCTTCTTTACACTTAAATATTAAGTAGACAGTGAACAAGTTTACCTTATAGTAAATTCAGGTTTCTCAAAGAATCTAATTATCATAATCTAAAAATTTATCAACAGAAGATTATTTCTATAAAAGGAAACTTTTAATTTTAATAATTTAAAATTATCAGAAGATTTTTAGATGTTTATATAACTTATAAAACACGTAATAAGTAAGTACAATTACAAAGACGTAATAAGCTTCTTTCTTTTGCATCGAAATATTATATACGTAATCCTGACCCTGTAGGAACAGACACCCACCATGTAATAGTTGCGGTCTCCACACCCCCCCCCCACCGGACGGTATCTAGCTCTTATGGGCTTTACCGGAGATCATCTTCAAAACCTCGGCAAAAAGATCTCTCAGCCTTGTTCTTGCCTCAGTCAGGATGCCAACGGTGCGAATGCCTCATGTGATGACATTCCCGTCGGTGTACTACTACCCCTAAAAAAAAGAAAACTGAGTAAACAAAATATGGAAAGGAACTCAAATCCACTACCTACCCGAAGGTAAATGAAGCGAGTTCAACACACAATTACAATAAAACAAACCAAAAACAAAACTTAGCAATTACAAAATAAACAAAAGAAGAATGCGGGTAAGCCCAGCCGGCATCTTAAATGCCCTCGGCAATCGCATTATATATCTAATACGAAAATTTGCTATCTGTTTAATTTTCACCGTGATTTCTGTGCTTTCAGTAGAATTAAGCCAAACTGTAATTCTTGGGATAGAAATTAAGGGGAAAATGTAGTAGTTTAATATGAAATCTGAGCTGAAAAATAATAGGTCTTAGAACTATACTTTTGACAAAAGACAAAAGATCAGATTAGAAAAAAAACTACATTATGTTTGACGTAAAATAACTTTGTTAAACGAAAATAAACACCTAAAAGTTAAAAAAATTCGAATACAAATAAAATTGTGTGAATAAAGTTCACACAAACTAAATACAAAGTATAATATTCGAAGTTCATTAAAAAACAATACAACAAAATGTTGCAAATTTTAAGTAGGTATTAAACGAGAAAAAATATTTTCAGTATTACAAAACACGAGAATTAAATGTTTTAGAAAAATAGCAAATATAAACACAAACATTAAAACCAACTTAAAACAATGAAATTAACTACTGCGAATGTCCGCCACAATGGATACAACAGTCTGCCCGACGAAAAATGTTTTTGGTGACTTTCGACAGAGTTGCTTTACATATTAGTTTTACCGTATAGAAAACTGTAATAACTTACTTTTCCCTTGTATTATACTTTTTTCATATACTAATAATTTCAAGTAGGGTCGCATATTTATATGAACTTCCTTCTTTATATTCGCCACTAGAACATATCCTGAAAGTTTGTTATATTTTTGGTGAATCACTCTGTATATATGGTACCGGAACGTAATGATTTTTTTTAACCTCAGGGACCAACGTTAGGTATTGCTTCAGAAAATAAGATGAATAATTTGTAGTGTGTGTGAAAATGCCATGCCTGACCGGGATTCGAACCCAGGACCTCCAGATGAAAGGCCGAGACGCTACCATTCGCGCCACGTTGGCCGGCAGTTTTAGATGATCTAATAAGATATAAAATCACTTTTAAAAAAGTGGTATAGACATCACCCAAGATTCTAACATCAAGTTTATTAAAAAGGATACACAAAGAAGTGGTTTTATGTTGACCTATTTGTTGAGCCAAATGCATAGTATGCATTTGTATAGTATGCATGCTATGAAAAGGATATTCCACCCTAAAAATAATTTTTTTTCTATTAACCACAGAAGCTAACCGTATAATGAACATTATTATTTTCAGAGAAAGCTATTATAATTAGTACCTCCTGAACTTTAATGGTTTACAAGCGTCACAGTCATAAGACTAATGGATAGTGTAAAACAAAAATAATACATCCCTTTTGATAGGAAAAAATATACGTGTATTAAACATCAGTAAAAGTAGTGAAAAACCCAATTTATTGTTTGAAACATGGAGGTTGTAAAACATTTTACTTCATGGAAACAAAAATACAATTAATTTCATAAACGGAGTATTATCCACGTGATTAAAATTATATATCTACCTCAGTAGTTTAACGTAATGGTTTTATCCATATCATGACGTACCAAAATTACAAAAATATGTATAAATTTTTTTTAAAACTGCTTCCGTAGAATTTTCTTTTATATTAAATTAAATAACTGTCACATGAAACACATAAAGTGGTACTATCTGCGAAGAGGGTAATAATGAATAATTTTTTTTTAATAATGGTTTTATATAAAAAATTATTATCGTTAAAAAAGCAATGAGAAAAAAATAATTTCTAAAAAAAGCTGGTTGTGAATTCCTCAATGATGCTATGTGGAAAGACAAGACTGTATTACCGAGAAAATTATACTTAATAAGTAACAATAATAATATTTCTTTAATTCGAGCATAAAAGTATTTATACTGAAATAGATCTATTTACTTCACGAAAAAAAAAATAAAAAACTTTAGAACTAATTATGTAACTTATATAAATGGAATATTTAATTTAAAGAAATAAAGATAATGTAATATTTAAAATGAAAGCTATAATATTTTACATCATAACGATAAGAACACGATGCCGAATCGTCAATAAGCTAAAACAAAACAAGATGATAACAAACAATCCGTGTTCTGGATTTTAAATTTTAAAAAAAGAAACGGAAAAAGATGACGGTTGGCATATTTCCCGTATCACGAATGGTTCAATGGTAGCTTAAACTTTCTCCATAACCGATATAGAATTCTGTACAGTCGGTATTCGCTGATAGTAGTGTACTTGTATATGACAACATTACGAGTGTCATGCCGGTTTATTATTATAGAAGGAAAGTCGCCCTCAAGTTTATTTTAACGTTCTAGTCACGGCCTACTTGTCGTTTTCAGATCATGTTAACAGAAATGATATAAGCGATTACCTTTTCAGTACACCCTTTGTAACTTATCTGATACACGTATTCCTATATAAATACAGTTGTTCAGTTTAACGCAATTACTTTAGTTTTCGTGTAGACACTAATTATATATATATATAATATTAATAGTAATAATAACAATAATAATCGAAAAGAAATTAATAACGTAAAACTGTAATAAACGTTGTATTTTATAATTAAAAGTTTGGTATTCGCGTCATATATTTTATAACTGGATGTAACAGCCATTACAATAGATAATTTCTCCTTACATTAAAAAATATATATAACTGTATATATTGTTTTACGAACCGTTCGGTAGGAAATCTCTCTGGTCAGCCTACGGTATCAAAATCGTTTGGATCGGCACTCGAATTATTTGGCGGTCAATTTATTGGCTAACACGATCAGAGTGACTTTTCAAGATTGCTAAGGAACAATATTTTTGGTTTGTCTTATCGTTTCAATTAGGTAACTTTTTATGGTCTGGATGTATGGAGTGCTCTTTTATTTCATTTCGATGTTATCGTTAAGTCACCCAGCCGCTGGATCTGTGACTACTTAATGTTAGTTCAAATATAGATCTTATTTACTTATTGTTCAACTAGCAGACCCGGCAATGCTTCGCTATTGCTAGATTTGAGTGTGTGTATGTATATATATATATATATATATATATATAGATTAAATGAACACAATTGAAAGTTTGATTAGACATTAAAAAAATGGACATTAAGGAACTTCAAACAATTTAATCTCCCCTTTTCCTTTCCTTTTTTCCTTTTCCATTTCCCCTTTCTCGCATTTTCAATTTTCTCTATCCTTTCCCATTTCTCTTTCCATTATTTCCCCTTTCCCTATCCTCTTTCCCTTTTTCTCTTTTCCCCTTTCCATTTCCTATTCCCAGTTTTCTTTTTTAAATTTTCCCCTTGTTTCCTTTTACCTTTTTCGAATTTTCCCTTTCTTCCTTTTTCCCCACGCGTAAATCGGTCCAATAGTTTTTAGTTTTTTAATCGGGAACACTGAAATGGAATCGTAAAATATTTACTATAGCGTATGTTGCTTTTACGTCCAACAGATAGCGCTGTTTTTTAAAAAAAAAAACATATTTTTACCTGTCACAGGTGTGACATCTTAGGTATATAAATAATAGGTATATAAAAACACGCGCGTATTCGAATGCAACGTTACGTCAAAATTTCAAAGCAATCGGTGAAGAACCTTCGGACATTTAAGATTTTGAATAAACGAACATTTACATTTTTATTTATATAGATTATCAAGCTGAACAGATTGTAAAGTTGCTGTGATGTTATTATAATTAAAATATATATATATATATATATACTCGTATATTGTTTTTCTTATTTAAGCATTGAGTTTGAAAGACTTTCCTCTCACTTCAAACTATTTATAAATTCTGCAAAATACTTGTAAAAAACACTGATTTATAGATTGATATTAATTCGAGGTTGTAAAAAAACAGTATATCGACGTGTAATGAACAATTCTGGTTTTAAGCACATCAATCACAAGTTGGATTTTAGTATATATATATATATATATATATATATACTAAAATCAAGTATATAGTTTTTTCAAGGTCAAGAATATCGTTAGCGATAATCAAGTGAATATAAAATTAAAAAACATATCAGCTAGGGAAGAAAGACCATGGTTAAGAGGGAGGTAAATAATGAGAAAGGGCATTCGGTTCTTCTCCAGATGTATCCAATGCATCCACAGAGTGCCGGGAAACGAAGTTTAACTATCCCAACCAAAGGAATATTTTAAGTCGCCATATAGCAGTGGACACCTACACGCTACTTATGAAATCAGGTTATCAATCTAATGTCTTAAATACAAATATATCAACTATAGAATGGTTGATATATTTGTATATATTCAACCACCTAAGGAACCCAAAAAATCGGATGAAATTTTTCCGGATGTTAGTTCGTATGTACAAGTGAACTACTGGACCGATTTTGACCAAACTTGGTCAAATTATTTCTTCATATGGGGCATTGATGCAATTAAATTTTCAACTTAAAAGGTCAAAGGTCAATGGTTGTAAAGCAATGTTACTCTCAGTATCTTGATTCGTCTAATTAAGGTCATATTTTTCTTAGACACATTTGTTAACAACTAAAAAGAAACAATATTTACAAGAACAAAAATTGCAAAATCGCACCCCCACCTCAAAAAATGCTGTTGTAGCCGTCTGCGATTGTATATATGTTTATAATAATCTCTTCTATCCCTCCAATGAGATTATTAAATACTTTGCAAGCAGAAAGATTATTTCGGATAATTTATTCTACACATTATGGTTTTTTTCTTTTTTTCTTTAACTATCACTGGGCGCCTAAAAATTTCTTCACTTCTTCAATCTTCTTTCCCTCTCAGTATAATATTTTCATACTCTACAAAATTTCTACATCATATTCCACCGTAAAAGTTTTCAGCTTATAAAATTACTACGGGAAAAAAGTTAGTTTATTTTAATCAACGTCGGAGGATTTTAATGTTTTAAACCTGATTATTGGATAAAATAATAATGAAATTACTATTTCAAGGTTAATAAATTTAAAAGAAAATTAATACTTAGATAATAATACTAAACAGTGGCTCCTTGCTGCTCCAAACCGTTGTTATTATTACTAAATAATGTTTATATATTTTTAAAAATCGGCTAAAAACCTATTCCATTTACAAAAATTCTTACCCCCAACAGCATTCTTTTCTCTCCTTTCTACCAAAGCTAAAATTCATGCTAAAATCTTATTTTCAGTCCGTCCGGGCGTTCTGCTAGACGGATCGGGCTGATTTTTTTTTTAATCTGCTCGGAATGACCAGTAGATATATCATCAAGCATCGACAGATCTTCAAAGTGATTTTCCTGAGAGTAATAACTTCGGAAATCTCCTCAATTAAGGAATAAGCGGGGATCTTTTGAGGATTTTTCAGAGAAGACAAGTTTGGAGTCCGATGACGCTTGATCTGTTGGTCTTTACGAACAGAATAAAAAAAAATCTGACCAATCCATCTAGTAGAATGCCCATAAGGACTGTAGATAGGTTTTCAGCCCAATTTTCTTAGTATATAAGATATGAATAATTTTCTTTGTGCTATAAGTTTGTAATAAACATTAATGACATTGTCAGTTGCACTGATAAAAGAGTTTTACGCTTTTTACCACTGTTAATTTAGAAATCTACTCTTTGTCTATTACTGAAAAATATTATAATGTAATGTACCGATCTTGAATATAGATAATCTTTCAGTCGCAATAAAAAAAAAAAAAAAATTAGGCCAAAGCAGAGAAAAATGTCTACGGTTAAAAGTATAATTACTTACAAAATTTTCAAGGAGTATTCTGAAGATCACTTAAAAATGGACTTTAAAAAAAACACGAAATTTCAAGTTACCCGAAATCTGCTGTAGTTACTAAAAAGATATATTATTATATACGAGTGTAATCATCGTATGTATTCATTTTTTTAATATCTCCTTTAAATTAATCTTGTTTTTTCTTGATCAAGCTTTCTTCATCAATATAAACTGTATATCGAACAATATTTTTGAAATGGCAGCAAATAATATAACTGATGTAAGTTAATTTTTTTTTTTTTTTTAGAAAACAGCAGAAGCTTAAAAATTAGGGAAGTACACAATAATCTAGAAAACAATAAACATATAAAAATCAAAACAATGAAAATATGAATATCATGAATTGTGGGCAGCCATGAGATGTCAATTTGTTTTCTTTACATAGGAGATCTATTTTTATATTTTTACGTTCTGTTAAATAAATTTTCAGGTGATTTTGACTATCAAATCTTATCGATATAATTTTTTTATGATCTATAAATTAAAAATTCATTTAAAGAAAACTTACAAGATAAAAATATTAAATAGTAATGTGATTTTAAATTAGGAAATATTTTTTTGAAATTCAAATGGAGAATCCAAATTTATCCGGTAAAAAACTATTCGTGCTCTATATAACACTTCATTTTTTTGATAAAAGATGTTCAAAAAGAAAGTTAAAGATGATAATATAATTCAATTATTTCAATACCTTAACAGTAATTGATAACTGTTAATGGAAAAATTCTGCTGTTTTATATTAAACAAAAGGGAAAAAAGAAAAAAAAGACAAGCATAGTAAGTTATAGGTATTATAAGTTTATTCAATTTGACCATGAAAATAATGTCGAAATGAAAACAATACTGTACTTACCAGTGTACATACATCATCAGTTTATAGTGGGCGAAGAATATCTGACCTTTTAATACCGATATTTACAGTTTTTTATAATAATTATTCACGGTAAAAATACCTACTGTAACAGTTATCTATTGAACTATGACAAAAATTATGACACTGATAATAAATAATATTTATGAAATGTCACTAAGAGTTATAACTTTACTTCTTTGCAATAAAAACTGAAAATACATCATTTAAAAAAAAAATCATGAATTTCTTCTTTTTACTTTTGTGAGATACAAAGTTTATTATGTACTTTATAAATAAATACGTATAAATATTATGAAATATACATTATTTATAAGAGACCTTATTGCTACAATATCAAAGAACAACAATATAAATTTCACATATAAAATCGCAGTAATAAAAATCCTTATTTTCAACCACGATAAACTAGTTCAGTTTTATTAAAAATCAAACAAAGAATTATCACAATAGAATACTGTTTTTACGCATGAATAAAGCACACGCTGACTGTTTAATAGGATATCAATAATATATTTACTTTTTATATAAAGAATGAATTATTCTAAATGGTTATTGGAATAAAATAACAAAGAGATTGCTAAATAGCCACATACATAAAGGAATAATCTAGAATAATGCCAACTAGTCACCTTGTATCGTTACTGATGCGTTTAAAGAATCCAAACTCCCTTCACAACAACGATAAAAAATTGAGGACATTTCATAATAATTTATCTGTTACTAAAGCAAATCAATTTTACTATTAAAATTTGGCATCAAAAACTTATAGAAAACTTAATAAGAAGTTTTTGACTGTTTTATTATTACTATAAATCAATGATTCTCAACCTTTTTTTGTCTACGACCCCCAAAAAGTAAAATAATATTAATAATGAATATTTTGCGACACCCCAACCACAACCCAATGAAACCTATTTAAAAATATTCAGCTACGTTGATAGGATGGGTATGAAGCCATGAACATGGGTATGAAGCGACATAAACATGAGCAATTTACAGATTTCAACTTGATATCTACGTGCTCCTTATAATTTGATTTGCTTGTTTAATATTCGCTGTGACAGTGTAATGTTCGAATATTAAAAAAAAATTCGATTGGCCGAGTATACCCCGGAAGATAAAAATGATTTCTCGACGAGATGGGTACTAAATCTATTTAGTGAAAACGTTGCAACTGCTGCCACTTGAGATTCACAACCAGCTCATCGAATTGTCTGCCGATAAAACGTTACAACTACAATTCACATCTGAAGGTTCAGATACGTCTTGGCTTGCTCGTCGAAATGATTATGGAAGTTTATTCACAGAAGCATTGAAAATATTAATCCCTTTTTCCACGTCTTACCTCGGTGAAAAGGGGTTTTCGTCTATGGTTGCGCTGAAAACTAAAAAATACGAATAGTCATCACCTGAAAAGAATTTGTTTTTATATGTATTTAACATAGATTCACGTTAAGGAGAAACTTTTAAAGGAAAAGCAAACGGACCATCTCATCAATTATTTCTTTTACATGTGTATTTATAAATGTAAGTAAAATAATAAATTATTATGTTTATAATAAATTTTTTTCCCTCATAAACTGATTTCGTTATTATTTACGTGTATAGTTGAAGGCTAATTTCGGGAACCTCCTTTCTTATCACCGCGACCATCAGGTTGAGAAACGCTGCTCTAAATAGTCATTACGACAAGTAAAGATAAAAAAAAATGTTTACATCACTTAAGTGCTTGTAAGAAAATAGTTCTCAATGTTCTTGCTTAAAGTAATATTTTAATTCCTTTGTAATTTCAAACAGGGAAAAAAGGCAACAAAAATTGTTATGTTTGTTTTGATAAGTAGAATACGTATAGTAATTAAAATACATCATTATTATAACATGGATGAAGATAATATATAAAAAAATTCTTTTAAAAATACCGTTACATTAACTGCTGTCAAGTAGAACCAAGTCTAACGATCACACATTAATAATATTAACTGTACTATACACTGTAACTCATCATAAAACAAACATTCGACTAACAAATTTTTTACGAAACCAGTAATCTAGGGAAATATTTAACCATATTTTATTAAAAAAGTTAAATTTAATTCACAAATAACAAACAAAAGCCAGAAGGTCGAGCGTTACACTGACTGCATCGTTAATTTAAAATCTTAGCTCAACAAGATCAGCAAGCAAAGATGACATAAATCCAATCTTTAATGAAACCCCAGAAGAAAAAATCTAGCAGGTCAAATCTGAGGAGCGAAGTGACCATGCAATTGGACCTTCACGACCGATATGTCGACCTGGAAATCGAGTATCAATAAAATTTCGGACTTCTAGGTGGTAGTGAGCTGGTGTCCTGTCTTGCTGATAGTAATGACAATCATCTTCGTCATCATCTGAGTAATTAGAAAATTTTGATACATGTCCAGATAAACGATAACATTTACGGTTACTTCTTGGAAGAAGAACGGGCCTTTCTCTCTGAAAGAAGAACTATTTGTCTGAACCAAGGTTTGGTGTCAAGAGTAAGTTAAATGCCTACTAGGAGGCTCCTTATCATACTCTACGAAGATTACGTTTAACTGCAGTTGTCGACTGCAAATCGTGAAATCAAAACAGTGAGCACGTTCCGCACCAGTAAATGTATCAATTTTTAACAACACTGATAACAATGCTAGTGTCGAATTCGGTACTAATGAACTACGTGAGTCAAAACTTGATGTGTTTTGCTGCAAATGAGACCTCAACCGAATCTGTACGTTATCTCAACTGATTTTAAATGGTTTAAAAGGTTGTCAAGACCTTTGAATCACCCGGTATATAAAAAAATAAACAAAGAAAAAATAAAGGAGACATCATAATAATAAATAGCCAATTAATTGACAAATAAATTATTGGCGAACAATGAAACGGATTTTAATTAACTATTAATTAAAAAGTGTATTTTTATTTACATAGTTTTTTTATCTAAAAAAAACTTAGCTAAAGGACGGTAAAAAAGTTGTACAAATTCTATAATTTTGAGTCTAGATTGCCGCCAACAAACCCATTATAACACGATTGTTTTCAATTCCGAATTGAAAAAAGATATAATTTTTAAAAACTAAACGCTTAAAGTTTTAGTTAATAAACAATTACTTCCTGACATTAGTCAATCTTGATTTACCGTAGAGAAAAATTTAAAAAAAATAAGATGATATCCATTTTTAAATCTACGAACACAGAATTTCCACATTATATTTATTTCGTAGAAAATATTACTTTAAGAACATATCAAGCATTAACATAGCTTGTACGTTCTGAAGATATGAATTTTATTTAAAAGAAAAAAATAATCAGCAAAATAACGGACAGATGCATAAAATGGTATTTCCAGATCGAAGTTTTTTATGTACTGATGTTAAGAACATACTATCAAAATGTTGGGACGTTTTTTTTTTTTGTATAACAAATACATAAAGTTTTAGATTATAAGTAAAATATGCGTAAACTGTTTCTGGAAGTTTTGCTTTCTAATTTCTTTAATCTTGCTATTTTTTTGTTTGTATTTTACTTTTTTTAGCTAAATTTACTGAAATTAGTATCTATAGTTAAATTTTTAAATTATTTTTATAAAGATACAAAAATAAATTTAATAATTTTTAGTAACTTGAGGAGGCCATAAAAATATATATATTTAATTTGACACAAAAGTAAGTACCTTGAACTTAATCTTGCACATTCCAGATCTTTTTCATTTATCGCTATCGGATAACTTAAATATACATTATTTAATATAGATAATGCTTACGTTGAAGACGGCGAATTAGTCTCAACCAGGAGCTCGGACCGACAACTTAAAATTCTACTCCTTTCATTTCTTGACATTTAGGATATAGCACTATTATTTTAATTTATAAAGAAAGCCAGTTATAAGCAGAAATTTTAATATTCATTCAAACAAGTTTCTCATAAATAAATAAAGCTACCAGTTGTTTTATTATGGTCTTCTAAATTTATTATTAATAATATATTTATGATACAATCATATTCAATAATTTTAACAATGTTTTAAGAATACCCATATTTTTCCTTGCATTTTATATTAAAATAGCAAATACACTGTTTTAACTGTTTGTTAAATAATTATATTTATTATATTAAATTATAACTTAGGGTTTACATTGTAAATTATTTAAATAAATTAATAACTTCAATGTTTTTGAATGGTATATGAAGTATCCTTAATTAAAGATGTCTACTGGCCTGTACTATCTCCTATAAACCGACACGTTTGGTTTACGGACTAGAAAAAAAAAACCTTCATTTTATTTTTTTCTAATTATTCGTCACAATTCTTATGTTATTATGATATAATTTTACATACATTGTAATTACTCAAAACTGTTATTGTCTGTATTAAATAATCTTTTGTAATTATTGATACTATCTATAACTAACTAAATAAATTAATGAATTAATTGAGACATTTACAGTAATTTAAAAGCCTGTCAACAACGAATTTTTTTTTCTCAAGAAAAAAACCATTGATTAGGACATAAATTAAAAAAAAAAGTTTATGAAAATTTTTTTCGAAATTTAAAACGAGCACTCGACTCCTCTACCTTTTTGTGTTTTACTCATTAGAAGGTGATTTTATCACAAAACTTTTATCGTCAATTAATAAAATAATAATTATAATAATACAATTTTTAACGATTTAATATAAAAAATTTTGAAATTTCAAACTAGAGTTCTGTACTAAGAGTAGAAATGTTGAAAAGTCTTCTTTTTTTTGTTTTAATTTAATGATTACTTTATGTTCAAAGATTAGACAAAACGAATTATTATCATCTATTCGTTGAGGATATATTTTAACCAAACTATTTTTCAGAAAAAAAAAACTGAAGCTAAAAGAATCAAGTAGATGGGTGATTGAGTAATCCACCAATTCACACGGGCGTACTCTTATCTCTTTCTCACCCTCTCCTTTCTCTCCCACAGCTCTCTTTCTCAAGTAGCTTGAACTGATAGAACTCGAGCTCTTTTACAAACATATATCGGCATATACTATTCTTGTGCGTATTTTCATCGTTAATATGTCATTTTTAAACTTCAAACCCTTTTGGAAGGCCCCTCGATGTTTTAATCAAAATTTCCCGAAAGACATTCCTCTAATGTTTTATGAATAACCCAAATTAAGTCTTAAAACCCAAAGGGCGAATGGTACGTATTCACCCGAACTGTATTTGTAGATTACTTGGTATTAAAACAATTTTCATTATTATTATTATTTTTTTTAATTTCAAAGAAGAGTTTTAACCAATTACTTTCCCAATCGAATTACGAATTAAGTTCAGTTAAAAAAATATAATCAACATATTCTAAGTTTAATATAAAATAATTAAAAAAATAATAATTAAAGAAGATTAATGCGAACGACAAAGATACTTTAAATAAATAAAAACGAAAACGACTTTTTTCTAAAGTTACAAGCGAAAATTAATTTTTTTTTAAGAATAAGAAGTAAGTTCTGTACATTCCTTAAACTAAGTGAGAAAATAATTTCCGGGATATTAATAGCATTATATTACGAAATAACTCATCATTTTCGTTTTAGTACTACCCTACTTCCTTATTTTATGTAATTATGCATAATTTTATAGAATTTATATAGATCGCATCATTATATCGATTTGAATACTGAGTGAAATGTAATTTTTACCTAATTTAATTTTTTTTAAATTAATATTCATCACTCAGAAGAACCGATATGTGCATTATATAATCAATAACAAAAAAATAAAAATAAAATTTCGTAATAACAAATTAAAGGCATACAACCACACATTATATTATCATTATAAAATCACGATTTCATGAACGAATAATAAAGGTAAATATATTAGTTAATAGTAGAATATGATTAGCATATCGTCACTTTTAACAGTAATAATAATAAATAAACATAGTAAGAAGGTGATATAATATAGACTTGAAAAACCTTGATTACTGCTTCAGCGTACAATATTATTATTGAGGGTGGAGATAAGTACTGTAAAGGTAAACAAGATTCATCACAGTCAAGGTCTTGGCTTACACTCCTTGAAATTCTTGTTACATGAGCAGGATAGCTGTATAACTATTGAAGTTTAAATCATTTACTACATTGAACTGTAGGCCAAACAGATAGATATTAATCCTCTTTGCAACTTTAATAACTTAAACCTAATAAACTTACATTTTCCTTCATCCAACACCCTTAAATAAAAGAAGCACCTTTTTTAAATTTATTCAAGTTAAAAACACAGTCATAATATTGCGTTTTAGCTTATTTCTAAATAACAGGATGAAATATATGTGAAGTTTTTTTTTGTACGGAGTAAACTCAAAAATATAATGATTGATTACTGGGTACACAAATCTTATTTAGGGACATCAATGGACTCCTCCGCCTGTCCGTTTCGATCGGCAAATCAGGATGTGTTTTTACTCATCTTCAGATACAGGATAATGTATTTCAAAATCTAGTAAATATATTATCATATAAAACATAAATTAGTAGTATAGCTGTGCTGATTTACACAGAATAGATATGAAATTGCTATAGTAGTTATGACATTTTTTTAAACTGAAACACTAAAATTATTTGAAATTAATAATTTGTGGAGTATCATATAAAACTGCTACAAAAAAAAATTAAATAAATAAATATATAGGTACCAGTATAAATAGTAGTTAGGGTTTCGTAAAAATATTATATGTAGAACATTAAGAAAATAGAAGTAATAAATTATATATAGTGAGTGCTTGACAAATAATCATTAAATTATTATTAAAAAATATATTTAAATTAATTTTAAAGACGCTATAGTCCTTCTGTAATATTTTGAAAATCATTAAATAATCCGTTACATCGTCGGTATTCAAACAACTCTTCAATTAGATTATAAAATAGAAACTATCTGTGTAAAATCCTTTTACAAAAAATTAACTTAAAACTAAGTGGTCATTTCAGCTTTTAATCAATCGTCTTTGGATCAATTTGAGATATAGGTTTCAGTAGTTTGAAGCTAACTACAAGTGTATGTTTTAGGCCATTTAAATCGCTTTCGTTTGGGATACCTGAAACGACAACAATTTAAATTTTTTTTTTCTGTAAAAACTAAAAAAATAGATTCTTGTTTTGTTTTTGATTAAAAAGTACGCGGAAGTAAACTTTTTATACAACCTAATCCTTTTTGAGGTAATAGTACCCCGTCACTTCAACCCCTATTCCTACTCTAATAAAACTTCATACATTGAAAAGTTTTAACAAATAAGAAATAACCCACATTTAAACAACAAAGAATTAAAAATGTTTTGTAAAAATTGAAAGTATGAAATTTGAGGAGAGATTTTTCCCAGCAGTTTTTAACTAGTTCATTATTTTATTAGATGAAACTACTTTCCACGTTTCTGGTCACGTTAACCGTCATAATTGTCGGATTTGAGATAGCGTGAACCCTGATGCCGTTCGACGAAAATCTGCATCCAGACGACCAGCAATCAGCCCGTACTGCTGGGGGTTTCCCGCTGAAGACGGGACCCACTAAAAACCCTCCTCCTCCCACCAAGCGGCGATGGAATCACCTATACCTTCATATACCTTCATTACCACGCGTGTCCGAAACGGGTCTCTTGTGCTGTCTTCGAGCGATAGCTTCAAACGTCCCCCGAGAGGTCCCAGCAGCGACGATTCTGTAGGACCCTCGCTGGCTACCCCAGAGGGCTAGCCTTCCATATCAGTCTTCAACTAAACACCCCGCGTGTCTCTGCTCTTATCGACAAACACAACCTAATAGCCCAAAAGCTAACGTTTGGTATAAGTTGACTGCTTATGAAGTGATCGGACCACTTTTCTTCACCGAGCCAACGGTAATTAGCGCTAGTCATGTAGATATGTTGTAAGAGTATGCAGTACCATAAATTGAACATCGGCAATCCAACGTTCACTTCCAACAAGAGGCCGCACCACCACACTGATGTTTATACGTTAGGGATTACCTACGTGTATAATTACCTCAATGTTGGATTGGCAGTGATGGACCAATTCCCTGCCAACCTAGATTCCCTGACGTTACGCCAATCGATTTCTTTCTTTGCGGGATTTTAAAAGGCAGGGATATACGCAACGAAGGTTGTCAACATCAATGAACTAAAAAGAAGAATCGAAGGTGTAATTAATGGAATATGTCACAGAGATAATCTTCGTAATGTTTGGGGTGAAACTGAATAACGGTCTAGACATTTTACGTACAAAAGGTGCTCATGTGGAATTTGACGTTAATTAGGGATAAAGCGTTGTAAACAAAACTGTTTGCTATTCTCTGTAAAATGCGCTGAATAATTTATGATCATTATGTATAATTTATATAAGGAGGTCAAATTTGTGACATAATTTTATAATTACTTCTAAATTGGGAACTATAGTTAAAAAAAAAAAAAAAATAATTTTACCTACATACAAAATTACTGACGACTACACAAGAAAAATAATTAACCGATTTAAAATTTATCCCTACTTTGCATAATGTAAAATCTTAATTTATAATAATTGTTTTAATTTAATTTTTGTGCGTAAGTAATCAAATTATAATTTACTCCACATTAAAACTAATTTTAATACAACCTTCCAATACCGCACCTATATGCATTCGCTTACTTAACAATACGACGTCAGTAAACATGACGAAGCATATACTGTATTCGCTATATCAATATGTACTTTACTGGTCGTCCTCTGAATTAAGCCCGCGGGCTTGCTATTGACCCAGTTTAAGAGGCAAGAGGCAGCACCAACTAAGTCGGCCTCGGCACTTGCCCAAGGTCCAGTAATAATACAATCTTATATTTCCTGTCTTATCTTATCCCAATCTATATCCTTTTCAGCCTTTATATGCATATATATACACTGGATTACTTCCGCTTTCTGTAACAACGGAACGAATAATTTATTATCTATCAGATATAACAAAGGTGTGTGCAATTAACCTATAAATCTCCTCTACACTTTATGCCAGGGTTAACTACTCATACAAAGAGTAAAAGTATTGCCAGTAATCTAATCTATTATCTACACAATAATCTAATAAAATAATAATAAAAGAACTAATCACCTGTGTAAAATCAGTATGTCTAGTAATAAATCATTAAATATACATATATAAATATACTTTATGATTAGTAATCAACTTTACATAAATTAACAATCATGATTTAATACTTTCAAGGTGAATATAGTGTAAAATTCAAATATATGCTTAATATTTCAAAGAAGACTACATGAACTAAAAAAAGTGATAAACTTTTGAACTGTATCATTTATTATAACCTATAATCAGTAACATATTTTTGTAAAAATATTAAAATAGTCAACTAAAATATTTTAATCAGGTTGTACACGTAGAATAAGATACAAAAAAAAATTATTATTGATTTTATACATAGGCCAGACAGGTATATCTTTTAACACTTAAAATATAAATAAAGATTAAACTATACATGAATAAACATTAGCAAAAACTTAGAAAAATCGCCTTTTATACGAGTATATTTATAACTATGAAAATCTCCCATTAATTTTAATGGGAAGTAGATGTTGATGTACTATGAAAAAAATGTTAGTCTCAAGTCGGGAATCAAGCCAGAAACTAACTGATCTGAAATCTAATACGTAATAAATTTAAATAAAAACTTCAATAAACAGTTCCAGAATAGATCAATACAATATGACCTTGCTGTAACGCAGATACGGTTATAACGCGGGTAAAAAAATGTACCGCAAAATAAGATCTATCAGATAAAAAAAATCTTTTACTTTTTAGTATGTAAACAGAAATGCATTTTAAGTACGTATACGTATCTAGTAGTAATTTTTATTATGAATTCGTTTATTTACAATCAGCTTCCATATTGAAGCTATAAGTAAGTCGTATGATTGGCTATAACTTGAAATAGAATCATCCGATGATAATAATCCTAACGAGTATAAAAACAACTACTATGAATTAATACAAGAAAAATAATGGTAAATATGAAGTAACGAGATAGTATTTGATAGTGTATGAGAATATAGTTAAATATCTTCACACCATTAATCAAGTCGGGTACATAAATAGAACAGCAATAAATGAAACATTCATTTTAAGATAACTATAAATAAATAATAAATGTAAGCATCCATAAATTTGAATATCAGAGAATAAAAAAAAAAATTATAAGAAATGGTATCTCCCACAACCCGGATCATCATAACGATCCATCAACCAGACCAACCACATGGAGTCTTTTCAGCCTCCTAACCTCCACTTTGCTGTCAAGTAAATTCAAAGTTAGATGATTAACATGCTTCTTCAACCTGGACACATACCTCGAAACGCGTTACTTCTTCTCCAACGTATGCAATTCCTATCTAATCGTTAATCTCAGTATTCTTTGCGAACCACGGCGCTTGTGTTATGTTCTGTAGTAATTTATTCTGGAACCGGTGAATGATCTCCACATTGATATTACTGGATGTGTCCCAGAGTTCAATCTCGTAAGTCCATACCGGCTTCAAGAAACCCTTATAAAGCAGAACCTTATTGGACGAAGAAAGTTGAGAGCCCTTACCCAACATCTAGTCCACCTTTTTAAACTTAATGTCAAGCAACTACTTGATCTTTCTAAGTTAAACGGCGATCAAGGTAAAGGCCCAGATACCTTACCTTACTGATATGAAGTATTTTGACACCGTTTAAATGAACTTTACAGCAATCTTTTTTCTTCTCATCGTGAAGGTTACGTAGCAGGACTTTGTCGGATTTACCTTTATTCTCCATTTACGTAGTCAAAACACTGACGGTATCCAGTGCAGATTGTAATTTTTCTGAGGCTATATTCCGGTTCATTAATAGACAAAATTGTCGTGTCATCTGCATATGATGCAAGTGTAACACTGCCTGGATTAGATAAGTCAGCAGTGTAGACTAGAAACAGAACCGGTCCCAGAACTAAGCCCTGTGGAACTCCTGAGTTATTGTCGAAAAACTTAGACAAAAGAATAATAAATACGCTAATACATTTAGTTCTGTGAAATTGCAGAAGCTGTAAAAAAAAATGTGAGCACGAAACAAAAATAATAATAATATGAAATTCTAACAAACAAAAATAATTTCCTCCTTTTTCAAATAACTGTCTTAAATGTAAGTGTTAAGTTATAAAGTGGTAATTTGTTTTAATAAAGTAGAACTACAAATTACTTTACGGTATTTTGAATTCATATCAGTTAGACTTTTACGGAAAGTCCTGTACAATTAGCGTATTTTACTGTTCAGAAAAAGCAATGAAAATGAAATTCAGCTACAAAAATGTAAGTACGTACAATATATAATCAGTACCGTATTTTGTTTTTTCTTACGTTCTATTTTATCTCATATCATTCTAATTTTTTTTCTGTCTCAATATAAGATTTAAAATCGGTTACACTATTACAGAAACTATAAATAAATATGATGACATATTCAATCACATGTAGAGGAAATTTCATCGAAGATCCTAAAAATTATGTACTAATATTCGTATATAGAATGTTGATGTAAGTAAAATATGTAAGGTTAGAAAACAGTTCAAATCAAAATAAAAACAATCCCCTAAGAATTCATAAACAAGAGAAAAAATAAAACTATAATTAATAATGAAAGAATAATAATTAAAACTGGACGAAGTGAAATTAAATATGATGGGTTTCACTTAGCTGATGCAGTTCCACCTCAAATCACATAGTCATCAAGGTTTAACACGTGCAGTCGTTTTAGCCTTCTATCGTCTTCATTATAGTTTAAAAGGTTAATTCTCATTTTCAACTGTAATTTTCTCTAATATTTTAATTATATAACAATATTAACTCAATTGGCACTGTTTTTTTCATTTATCACTAACGCCTTTCGAAATAACGCGGTTAGCCAATAATGCGGGTATATCTCCGGATGGCCGCGGGTAATACTGTATTTCAAATAATACTTAGTACGATGTTTTCAAAACTGTAATCCATTTTTACCCCAAGTTATGCTATGCGTACAAGCTGGTCAATGAAAAAAATCTTAAATAGAAAATCCGGTTAATATCAAAAGTAAAGTTATAGTTGTTCTTTAATCTCACAAATTTAATGTCGCTTCTATTTAGTTGAATTGAGAATTATTTTTTTTATCTTTTTGTTAAAAACGTTTTATCTTTCTAAAGGAAGAGTCATAATTACAGATCGGCCAAAACGATTCTAATCTGATTTTATAAATCTATAGTTTTTTACTTAAATATAAAAGCGCATATTGAAATGAGATATTATAAATATAATTTAGTTAATATATAAAGGTTGCATAAAAGCCAAAAGTTCCTGAACTGTAAAATCTATACAACAGAAATTTTTAATTCAATATCAAGGTCTCAAAGACCTACCATAATTTCTACAATTTGAGGTCTCTCAACGAATATCTATCGGTTTGAACTCTACATATTATATTACCCTTCCTAAGCTATCTTATAACCTTATGATAAAAAAACTATCTATAGGGTTATATCATCTGTTTTCATTAATGAAGCTTTCTACCTAAAAATAATAAATTAAAATAATACATTTTTAAAATAAAATTATTTTAAATATTTTTTAAAGTGCTTTTAGTTTTACAATTTACGTCAAACTGAAAACAACACTTCATCATACGCAACCTAAGCTGCGATATGCACAGCATGTATATTTATGTTTGTTTTTTTTTCTCTTTCCGTAGTGGGAGGAAAAAGCTCTGCCAGCCGCCGTCAAACCGGCACTGATGGCAGTGCGGGGCTCTCACCCGCTATAAAACCTTTCTTCCTATCATGCAGGCGATATAACACATTATGTGTTTAAAATACAACTAAATTTATAATAAAATTATGCGATTAAAAAATGAATTAATGAATAATATAAGCATCAAAATTTTAAACCTTGACAATATATGATGAACATGCTTAATAAGTAAAATAAATGAAATAAGTAAAATAAATGAAACAAACATTTTAATAATACTTAATTATAGTTGAGACCTCAAATAAATGGACCAGACAAACTGCCGAACTATAATTACGCTTACAGCCTGATGTAAGGCAAAATAATCTAGAAATTAAGGTAAAATAATAATTGCCATTTCACATAAATGAAGGGTTACAATAATTACACTCTTTTTTTCAATAGCCTAAAGGTAAAACAAAATTGCGTCTTCTTTATTAAGAAAATAACACTTATTAGAAAGTAGTAAGAAAAATGAAGTTATTTATATATTACAATGCTAAATAACAACCTATAATTTAATTAATCTATCTTAAAAAAAAAAAATAATTAAATTAATCAAAATGTATAAAAACCGAATCAAAAAAGCGTACTTTAATGCCGTTATATAAAAAAATAAAAAATGATAGATTATAAATAATAATGTAATAAAAATTAAGTCTTCTTTCAATTAAACCTGTTCCAAAAGTTTAAAAATAAATATCGTGCACGTGTTATTTTTTAAGAAAGTATGCTTCGGTTCGTTTTCTCCGAATTTGAACTACAAATAAATACAAAATAGCACGTACATAAAAACACGATTATGTATTTTAAAGAAAAATATTATTTGTACTAATGTAACAACTGCCTTTATTATAATAGCCAACAATACTTAAAAGTTTTATGGAATATACTGTTGCAAAGCAGGGGTTAATAAAGTAAGGAAAAATTATGAAGAGAGAACTGCGGACTGAGTAGATAGTGCCTAGAGGAGGGTAATGGAATAATGTTAAGCAATTATTCAATTATAAAAGCGGTTCTACCCAGATTGCGCTCACCATTACGTAATTGTGAAATGTATACGATTAGCCTAAAGACATTAACTGCTTCAAATACTGATATAATTTGCCATAAATTTTCAAATTATTTGTCATTCACGTTATATTTTTTCTAAATGAGAAGGTTTGTTAACATATAAACTTAACACACTATACTATGCAAAATCTATACAAACCAGCTCAGCCACTTTTAATATGGTTTATCCTTTTTTTCGTAAATGTATCCATAGACTAAGAATGTATTCAGTCATAGAACCAATTTATATTTCTACAAATATTTTGATTCTAAAAAAAAAATTGACAAAAGCGTTTGATGGTAACGAAGGATAACGCACTACCTTTAAGTTTCAATAATTTTAGAAATATTCGGTCAGTTTTCTTGAAAGAAACGGTAAAACATGCGATAAATAGTTTATTAACAGTCATAAAATAAATTTAACAAAAAAGTAATAATAAATAAACGAAACTTTGTAAATTATTTACAATAATTAAAATATTTCACTAAGTAGTCTACAAATACGTTTATCAAAATACTCATAAATACGAAGTTTGTAGCGGTTCATAAGTTTTTCTTAAAAAAAGCGACTATTTATGCTAGACTCAGGTTTCATTTCCTCAGTTTTTTATTTTTACAAATAAAAGAGCAGGAAATGAAACCTGAGTCTTTATGTTTCATATTCAATTTACCAAACAAATTATCGTAATACGAAACTAACCTTCCGACAAAATATAAATGGATTCTGATGACCAAAAATGTCGAATAATATGCCGCCTTGGTTCAATACCTAAGTTAGGTTTAATTATTCTAAATATTTTATTATTCGCTGATCCATTCAAATAAATAAAAGTTTATTTCGTTTATAATATAAATTATTTTTATTATGTTGTTTGAACTTGGCATTCATATGTATAACGTTATTGTATTAATCAATTATACATTCATAATAAACACATTTTGAATCTTTAAAGGATGGAACAAGACTAACTAACAATAGAGCATTAGACAAATTCATTTAAAAAGAGTAAGAAAAAAGTGAAAAATTTTATTTTTACAAATAAAAACTGAGGAAATGAAACTTGAGTCTAGCATAAATAGTCGATTTTTTAAAGAAAAACAATCACATAAAGAAATATAATAATATGTGTTTATATTTGACATTTATATTATTTGACATATTATTCGACATTTTAATTTATCGATTTATCGAATTGTTTTAATTTATACATAAAAAAAAATATATATATACAATTTTTTTTAAGGCAGCACGAAAATAAGAGTAATAAAATTTGTATTCAATTAAGTTAGGTTCTGTGGTTAATCCAGCTCCTTTTTTTTAAATATTACTTTATTAAGTTTTATCTAAAGTATTTATAATGAAAATTATACTCTGAATTCTCTGAACCATCTGATTCAGCTAATTTTTTCGGCTTTTATTTGAAATATAATAAAATTACAAATTATTTAATAGTTTAAGTTTTATTTGAAATAATATTTAATAAATAATCTTACACAAGAATTAGTATTATTTACCGTATTTTTTTTAATTATCTTGTATGAGTCTTTAAAAATAGGCCAAGTTTTCTGTATGTTCGTTTCTTCATTATAAACAAAATGTTTTTGTGTCTTTATTACTAATTACAATATTTTTCACATTATTGTTTTACTGTTGAGATCCTTGAAAACGCTCATTTAGTTATTGATTCACTTCATATCCCAGTTCCCCGAATTTCAGTTCAATGAAAGCTTAAAAGCACAATTAGTTATCGAAACAGTTATTGTCGTTAACTAAATCCATATTGAGATCGTAGCTATATGAAATAAAATTCAAAAAACTGAAAAAGATAAAATAAATTAAAATTTTCTTTCTTAAGGTTCTTAATACATATATTATTTAACAAAGTGTATGTAATAATCTATATAACATTCCGGCTACATGGAGACGAAAACGAAAATAATGAGCGCGGCCTTCATTACAAGACTGGATAGGTTACCGTGATTGTTTGGTTTGATGGTTGATCTGAAAAAATATGATATTGCCTCTAACAATGGAAATTCGCTGTGATGGTACGAGTATTAAAAACTTTTTAAGAATCGCTAGTTCTGATTTTGAATCGTTGATGACAATGACTGGACCGAAAATAACGAAATATAAAAAAAAATAACTATAAGTAATTACTACAGTGAAAATTTATTTTCATATTTCTCATCTGATTAATTTCTTGCTAATTTTCTCCGTTCACACCAGTTTACCGAGAATGGCGTTGAATATTTTTATCTTTGATGAATAGTAGCATATTATATTCAAACCACCTATTTTAAATCTTCTGTACCAGGTACATTCATAAGTTTCTTAGCTTCTCTTTGAAATTTGCCTATCAGACATTACATCTCCTTTTCAAATTCAGCGTTATTTGTTCGCATTTCTCAACCAAGTTCATGAGTTGATTTTAGATATTATAGCTTCTACTTTCTTTCCTGTTTAGCCTCCGGGAATAACCGTCAGATATTACTTCAAAGGATGATATGTGTAAGTGTAAGTGAAGTGTAGTCTTGTACAGCCTCAGATCTACCATTTCTAAAATGTGTGGTTAATTGAAACCCAACCACCAAAGAACATCGGTATTTACGATCTAGTATTCAAATACGTATAAAAGTAACTGCTTTTACTAGGATTTCAACGTTGGAACTCTCGACTTCGAAATCAGATGATTGCGAAGACGCGTTTACCACTAGATCAACCCGGCGGGTCATATAGCTTGTACTTAGCATAATACTAACATGTTACGCTACAAGAGTCGTCCTGTAATTAAAGAGACAAATGACAAAAGCGGAAAAACTATTTAATAGAATAAACTGTACTGACTGATGTTCAAGATGGGACACCTGAAAGTATCAGGTATTCGGAAAATATTTTCAATGTTATAAACCTCTGTTTTTACAAAATGCCGACTCCGCTTGAGGTAACTACCGCGGGAGAACAGCATGCTGTGATAAGATTTCTATTTTCTGATGGTATAAAACCGGCCAAAATTCACTTGCGTATGCTAAAATAGTACGGTAAAAAGTGTATTACCAAAATTGGAAGTTTCGAATGATGCTCTGCAAATTATTGAAATTTGTAGTGCGAGTATCAGAACCGACAGTTTAATTATCTATGATAAGCTGAATTACTGCAAATCATGTTCCGAGACCAACTCAAATCACAGAAATCCGAATTCACATGTGTACGGAACTTAAACAACGGTATTTAGCGGAAGGTAATACTTTTTTAGTTTTCATAGCTAATAATTATTTTGAGCTGGAATCTGAATATTAGAGCATGGAATGGAAACATTCAGTTTGCACGCTAGAAAAAATTCAAAACCTACGCGTCAACCGGTAAAGCGATGCTAACGGTGTTTTTGACATCAATGAGCGAGTCATAGATGACAAACACCAAGGTGAACAATTCTTTATTACTGGAATAAGAATGCTCACAGAAGACTGAACAGTAGAGTTAGTTACATTATCATCGAATAAATAATATTTTCTCGTCATTTGCTTTTTAAAATTTTTAACGGTCTCCCACATAATATAATCCACCTTAACAATCATTCTGTTTTAAGACTGCTATCTACCATCCCGAACTGAATCTGACTGAAGATCTGGTCACTAATGAAATGCCATGATGTGAAACTTCTATGAGAAAAGTTTAAGAGCATGACTCCTTTAAATTGGAAACTGATATGAGAACTAGTTAAAATGGTGGGAAAATATTTATTACTAACAGAATTGATAATACCGTAATAAATGTTGATGGGAATGAAGATATTCTTTGAACGGTGTGAAAATTAATAAAAACTTGCTAGGAATTAACAATGGACTATTTATGTTGGCCAACAATTAGATAGTCGGGTACAATTATCAATATTGTGTCAGTGTCAAATAAATTCGCTTTGATGGAAACAATAATGCAGCAAGTCTTAACTGTTAATTTCTATAGAAACGCAATTAAGTTTTCAAAGCATTTCTTTGCGCTTTGCTAGTATTTTCTTGTTCCATACTAAGCTTCTGACATTTTGGTAAAAACTAGAATTCTTAATTTTTTCACATTTTCTTTTTTTAGATTGTCATCTTATACATTTATACCAAATGATATAAATTCCTCCACCTGTATCTACTATTACTAATGTTCGTTATAAAGAACAAGCAGCATTAGATAAATTGTCTGCGGTCAAGAGGTGTGGAGATCTGACCAGTTCCTTTCTCCTTTAGAACCATAAGAAAAATTTGTAATACTTACGATGATTTAAAAGATAATGCTTACAGATACAAATACTTAATTTTATTACTAATTTTAAATATTATATAGAGCTTGAACAATTATAATTTTTTATATTTATCTGTTTTTCCTTTTGTAGAGCTGAAATTAACGTTACTGTAAAGGAATGGAAGAAATTCATAATTTAAAATTCAAGTAATCTTTAAAATTAATCAAAACCGTCTTCTTCCAAAAGTAATTTTCTGCGATTTTGTTAATATTTAGATTCAGTAAAGCTTAAAAATTCTCTACTATGAATATTTTATTATTTTTTTGAGGTAGGGCCCTCCCTACCTCACACAAACCCGCTGCATCATAGACTGAATTTTTAAACGAAATACGTTACTAAGGTACTGCATTAACAATATAAAATGTATGAATTGTTTTTTATTTATTTTATAATTAAATTTCTCTAGGCAATTTTTTAACAATTAAAACATTTTACAGCAAATTTGTATATACTTAATTTTAAAATGGATTTTTTTTAAGGGTTTACAATTGTGAACGTAATTCCCATCTTAAGAGAATTACAATTTTTAGAACTTTTCTTTCTTTTCCTGGTTAGCCTCCGGTAACTACCGTTTAGATAATTCTTCAGAGGATGAATGAGGATGATATGTATGAGTGTAAATGAAGTGTAGTCTTGTACATTCTCATTCGACCATTCCTGAGATGTGTGGTTAATTGAAACCCAACCACCAAAGAACACCGGTATCCACGATCTAGTATTCAAATCCGTGTAAAACAATTTTTAGAACTATGGGATTTGGTCATAACTTAATGAGTATAAATTTACAATACTACAAAAACACGCACGCGCGCATATGTGTATATGTATAAACATAAACCCGGTGAGCAACTTAAAACCGGACCGACTATAAAAATTAATGAAAATATTTCTTATTTGTTCTGTTTCGACCAAAAATCGTAATTTTCTATACAAAAATAGTAACTTTTAGCAATTTTTATACAAGGGAAAGAAAACATCTGGCAAAATATTGCATCATTTTCCCACCTTTATTTTTGTTGTATTAAATAATTCTTTTAATAAGGTTAATATTCACAAAAGTTAGTTTTTTACGTCGACAGAAAAAACTAAAAAAAAATTTCCGATTTTTTTAAATTTCCTTATTCTGTGAGGAAAATATACGAAAAAATTATTTATAAAGAAGTGATCTCTAACAAAAAAATAAATTAATTTCAAACAGAATTGTTTAAAAATATTGAAAAAAATATGACTTTTTTTGAAAGTAATGAAAAAGAATTCTCATTTTGGTTCTGGAATACGGTATAATATAAATTCCAAAGCTACTTTAATTTTAATATCCCATTAAGTGATGAATAAAAATACAAAAAAAAGGATTTTTAATCAAAATTAAAAGAATTAGAGCCAAAAACGAAACAAAAGAATAAATACATTTTTTTAGAGATGGGGAATAAATTTTAAGAAAACTTTTCTAAAAATATTCATGTGTCGGTTAAGCGTAACAAATTTTTATTCTAAATCTAACACTCCTTCAACATAGGCGAAAATAAGAAAAAGAGAATTAAAAAAATTTTTCTGCATTTTAGGTCCCAGATCTATAATTTAGAAAAATTGAAACTTTCAAAAAATCGTTGAAAAATATTTTGACCGAAGGGAGATAGAACGAAGAACAAAAACATACATATCAATTTTAAGAAATGGTGTTGATTTTTGAAAAAAAAAAAATTTGCATTAATAAAGGAGAGACAGCTAGATTAAGGAATTTAATCTTCTGATCTCGCCTACCAATTTAATAAATGGATTATCTAATTTTTTTCTTCATGATAGATAATATTATTTATCGTGCAATATTAATAGTTACGTACCTACGAATAGAAAGGTAAAAAACTTCGAAGACAAGCGTGTGAAATTGTAAATATGTATGATGAAGAAAGAATCTTTAGCTATAAGAAAATTGAAAAATGACAAGCATTCAATCGCTATACAGAAGTATGAAGAGAGAGAACTTGCAGCTGTCTGTGACATTTCCAGGACTCAGGTTCAAAACTACGAAAAGAAAAAATAGAATTACATTGAAAAGGTTAAAATAATCGAAGATGAATATTGGAGCTAAAAATCGTTAATAAATTCTGTGACAGAATCTTTCATTGTCTCTTTATGTAGACAGTGATAATAGTGACAATTAGACTGAAGATAATGAGGAAAGCGATCTAGCTAAGGAATTAAACGTATAATTTATTTTCAAGTAAGTAATTAATGTTACACTAATTATCGCAATATTTTACGTGTAATTAGTAATAGATAATATTTTGTCACCCATTAATGCATTTTAAAACGTACAGCTCAAATTAGCAGACTGTATTTCATTTCAAAATTGTTGCATTTATTTGTTAAAGATAGAACAATTATTTGGTAAAGGGGAATACTAAGATCAAGGAACATGTTTTTATATTGGGTAGTAATCAAGTAATTGGGTAGTAATTTTTATATTGGGTTGCCACACCAAGCTTGCCGTTACTTGACGGCAACTATACAACTATTAAAAATGTATCACACGACACATAAAAAAAAAAACCTTTACTTATATATAATACACCACGAAATTATAGCTGTAAGAAAAAAATATTTTTTTTTTAAATATTCAAATTAATAATTTCTATAAAATTATAACACATATAGACAAGGAAACATAATTTTTCACCATAATATTTCTTCCTTATATCAAAAATTATAATATAAAAATTTGATTACGTAAAATGAAGCAATACTCATTATTAGTCAGAAAGAACTGTAATCACGAAAAATGTGGTGTGCAAAATTGAATGAATATATATCAACCTACACTACGCACCTACACCAAGATTCTACAATTTCACTCATGACACTTTTATATATGTACTTATTACTAATATTATGTTCTTTACCACACAACTAACCAGTAAATAAGCTTTAAAGCTATCAGTTTTATATTAAAGAAATAATAAAAACGTAAACTGCTAGATAATTGTGTACATTTACAGTAGTCCTGCTCGTCAGTATAAAAAAAAAACTTGTTTTACATGTTACTTCATTATCATCTGGTTTTTTTATTTTTTTTTTTATTAAATTGTTTAGTGACGCATAAATGGTACATACGGTTACATTATCTACAATAAAGAACGGTGGACAAAACAGATGTAAAATATTCAAATGCAAAAGAACCGAATATGGTAGAGTCACGGGTTTGGAACGGTGCAGCGAGTGTAAATTATGCCGAATGCACGTCATATAGATATTACATCATACATAGTTAAGGGATATGATGTAACAAATACAAACCGGAGACAAGAAACTGTTGCGAAATACTCCATTAAGTATGTTATATCAACTACCCGAGGTCTCTCCCTCTGGTCATAGCTGTTCCGGTCAGGACAAATAATATTGTTGGCGATAATTGAAATACTAAACATTTTTTTTTTCATTCGTTGGCCTATAATTTAGTATAAAGCAGGTTCCTTTTTTATGAGTTCTCGCACATTTTGTTTTTTGTACGAGTAAATCATAAAACCAATAGCTTTATGAACAATAAACATTGGTCATTTAACAAACTAAGTTTACAACGTAATTGAATTAAGTAAATATTAAAATGAAATGGAAAACGAAAATGTTGAGATTAATTGACAGCGGAAAGTTTAATTAGCGCAAAAAAGCATCTTGTATTATTATCGTAACCATTGTTTTCAGGGACGCCGGACCTCACTGACTGTTGCCTATTGACGAGAAACTCCGCCATATTCACAAAATATTTTTTTTCAAATTAACTACAATATATACAATATATATATATATATATATAATAAACTTAATACTTACAAAGTGCTACGATGTACTCGGATGCATAATTTTGGTTTTTAATTCTAAAACTCTCTCTCTCTCTCTCTCTCTCTCTCTATATATATATATATATATATATATATAAAACTAACCGTTGGAAAAAAAATCAATTTAGATAAGAGAATCAATTACAGGTACCACTTTATAAAGTTATTTTATTGAAAATTTAATTTACTAGACTGGAAATGAACTTAAAAAATTTTCAAATCATTATTAAAATCGTTATTTTTCAAATTTGAGAACTATTCATTTTGAAACGGAAAATTTTATGAAAATTCGGTACACGTCATTTAATAGCAAGAAATCTTACTCCGGCAGAATTTCATAAAAATTTGATAACGCTTTCCGTAACTACCGTCACAAACGTATAAATGAATGAAATTCCAAAAGATCGAGTTAAAATAATAAATCGCTTAGCTCTGTCAAAAAATCAACTTAATATTTTCAATAACATCAACGCGCATTGAGTTAAGTATCAAAGTTAATTTTACAATACTGAAAGCTTGAATTTATTTTTCTAAACAATTTAATTCTTAGAATACACGATAGAAGTCTTTTGTGATAACTCATGGTTTGTTCGAAAGTCCTCCATAATATCTAAAAATAGAACTGGAAAGAGGGTTGAAATTTCCACTACCGAAAGTTCAAGAAGCTGTATTTTGAGCCTTGGGTTCTTTGAAAATACTGATAACACTGTTAGTTTCGTTGAATTCTCGTCAGTTTCCACAAAAATTGACATCACTTATGCTTGATACCAACCACATCTGTAGCCCCCTATTATCTCTGCATTACTTCTATTACATTTCTAGCAAGTCTAGTATATCTTTTTTAGAGGCAAGATCAACTCGAAGTATTTTTAGCCTCCTCAGATTCGGATTTTAACTCATCAAATTTCTACAACAATCACTTCAACGGAAAATGGATTGAGAATTACGACCATGCAAACTCTAACAATACTGAAATTTGACGAAAGTGCGTAATACTAAGCATTTTACGACATTAACTAATGAACTGTTTAGGACTACAAGATGCATTTTATATGAAATCATTTTCAACATCTTTTACAAATTTTTCTATTAATCTGTAACGTAATTATTCTGTAACGGTTTATTATGGTTTTATACGAGTAGAATAAAACTAAGTGCATAGGGGCTTTCCGAACGTACTATAATACAATCTTATGAGGAATCGTAAATATTTTCTATATTTCAAAAAACGAAGATAATATGGAGATTCCGGGTTTGATTCCCGATCAGGCATGGCTAAAAATTCATTATCATTCATCGGTAACTGTAAGTGGGTGTAATCCTTTTGTTACTATATAAATAAATAAATACTATATGAAAAATCAATGAATAGAAAATGAAGTACTCGAGGAGTGGAGTGGAAATAGGAGTGGAGTTGATTAACACGTACTGATTACAAAAATTGATTACATCATTTACAACCATTATGTTAACATCAATCATTAGTAAATTAACAATCACTTTAATGTATAGTTTTGTTGTATATTAGGTATCATAAATTGATCTCAAATCATCTCTTACTGCAATAGTAATTGAGTGAAACGAAGAAAAACTGTGAGTTCCTTCCTGGGAAACGTAAGTTAAAAAAAAAAGATATCTTACTATTTTAGATCCCGAATATGATAAAACCTTTCTCCATATCAATATATGTTCTACATACAGAATTCCGTATCATACAACCTGAATTTTAGCACTAAAATTAATAACTCGTTGTAATTAAATTTATTTAAATAATTAGCAGACCCAGTAATTCTTCGCTACTGCTAGATTTGAGTATATAAATAGATTAAATGACACAACTGAAAGTTTGATCAAATATTAACAAAATGAACATTACGGAAATTTACAAATTAACATTTTCCTTTTCCCCTTTCTACCAATTTCCCTTTCCTTCCCCATTTCTATTTTCCTTGTTTCCCTTTCTCTTTCCTCCTTTTCCCGTGTTTTCCCCTTTTACATTTCCCCTTCTTCCCTTTTACCTTTTCTGATTTTTCCCTCTCTTCCTTTCGCCCTTTTTCCCCGCGAGTAAATCGATCCAGTAGTTTTTTAGTTTACAGCAGACACACATCTCGGAAACATTGAAATGAAATCGTAAAATATTTAGTAAAGCGTGTGTTGCTTTTACGTCCAACATTTAGCGCTGTTTTTTTTAAAAATGCATGTTTTTACCTGTCACAGGTGTAACATCTTAGGTATATAAAAACACGTGCGTATTCGAATGCAACGTTGTGTCAAAATTTCAAAGCAATCGGTGAAGAACTTTCGGAGATTTAAGATTTTGAACAAACGAACATTTACATTGTTATTTTTATAGATTATTATCTAATGATAACCATTTATCCCACCCTGAAACGGTCGTAATAGACCCCACAGTGAATATATTCCTATTTCAGTTTTAAAAACGATACAATACAATAACAATACGATAGAATTTCTCTGGATATTATCCCATTTGAAAACTGCATCAGTTCATGGTCCTTGATGGTTCTTATTTTGTTTAGAGTGAATTAAATTCGGCTGAAAAATTTAAGCCAACCTGGAATTCTGATATATAAAAGCGAAATAAAATTTAGAAAAATTCTTGGTTTTCTATTTTGTCGCCATTCTGTTACGTCAAATTTAATATGTAAATAAGTAGAAAAAACGTATAATTTAGTTACATCACGATCAACAAGAATGGATTTTAGTAAGACACTACACGTAATGATTATTTAATTGAAACAACAGGAAATTTGTAACAAGCACTCGCGAAAATAGAGTTTAATTGTCTAAGAATGTAATGCAATTTCGCAAACAGTATCAACACATTATCTACATTAAAATAATTTGGGACACTGTTTCACTGTTTAATGAATTAATGAATATTAGTTCATATTAAACTAGGTCTATTTATTTAACCCACCGGGTTGGTCTAGTGCTGAACTCGTCATCGCAAATCTGCTGATTTCGAAGTCGAAAGTTGTAAGGTCCAAATCCAATTAGATATAAAAGTACCTTTATACGGATTTGAATAGTAGATTTGGATACCGGTGTTCTTTGGTGGTTGGGCTTCAATTAACCACACATCTCAGGAACGATCGACCATTTCTTTTTTTTAACCTCCGGGACCAACGTTAGGTATTGCTTCAGAGGATGAGTTGAATGAAAAGTAGCGAATGAAAATGCCATGCCTGACTGGGATTCGAACCCGGGACCTCCGGATGAAAGGCCGAGACGCTACCACTCGCGCCATGGAACGGTCCATCTGAGACTCTTCGTTCCATTACATTCATACATATCATTCTCATTCATCCTCTGAAGTAATACAATATGGTGGTTCCGGAGGCTAAACAGAAAAAGAAAGAAAGCCCACTTATTTAATATAAATCTCTAAACTCGCCTTACCGATGCAATCAATTTGTAATTTATTCAGATGAAACTTTTAAAACACAGCATGCTTAAAACAAATTTCGTTATCTTCTATGAAATGTTATCAGTTGTACTGTACCATTCTTAGTTTTCACTATTTTTCTTTAATATGAATTTGTTTTAAAAAAAGGCTGGATACTGTGTTGTTAAACTTTTCTGGGTTGCAGATGTAACTTAAAATTTTATTCATTCTCTAAAAAAACAAAAAAACTGAATATTTTATGCCTTTTCTATCTTATTTAATTTGCAATTTTATTATTTACTAGCCAGTAAGAGCTCGTTTCGCTTAACCAGCGGGCTCCGCCCCCTGAACTCCCGACAAGTTCATTATCTTTATGGTTGTGAGAATATGAAATATTTTATATATATTCATTAAAAAAAATATATAATTACTCATTTTACTTCACTATATTTCTGTTGTTATGATGACAGAAAAATAATGAAGTAGAAGGATTAATTTTTATTTTTAGTGAAAATCTTTAATATCTTAACCTCCACGGGAGCTAAGGCCTCGATCTATGGCTTGAAACCTTCCCTAGGATAACACGAATGTTTTCTCAAAATGTTAAAGCAATCGGTGGGTTGATTCTCGCGTGATGATGTTGCAAACAAATAGATAAACTTTCCTATTCGCGTATAAGATTAAAGAAAGTAAATTAAAAAAAAAAAAATTATATTTGTTATTTAAAAAACGTTCATCCTGGATTGTCATAAATATACTTAAAATACATCAAAAGATCGGATTTTTGGTCTTTTGAAAAAGGGAATTATCCGGTATTTTTTTTAAAAAACTAAAAAATTTCATCCTACCTTTATAACGCTTCATTTAGAAAATAATAAATATTTCTAGTGATTACGTGTAGGCAGAAAAATATTACAAAATTCTATTAATTTCTACTTTCAGGGATCGAAATACTATGACGTGTTCTATAATAAGGTTTAAAAAATGTTCTCGCACTGTTGCAAGAACATTTTCATGATCAACATAATGATGAAACTATGAGAAAATAAAAAGTAAGAAATCTTTAGCGAATTTCTTTTTTTGGGTTGATAAAGTTTTTATTTTTATCACGGCATTATTTTTTCATAAGCTCAAAAACACATCAAGTAAACTGTTTTTTAAATTCCTTTCCCTTCACTATCTAGCGTCACTATAATGTAGAAGGAGTATCTCCTCCCATCCACCTATTAGAAATTGTATCATTATTTTCTAATAACAGACATCTACACCGGATGTAAAAGTGTCTGTAGGTTCCTGATATATGAAGCAAAGTAGACGTCATTAGGCATACAAAAATAATTGAAGAATTTTGCGACAAAATTTTTTTTTGTTTATGGATTCAAAGGCCTCAAAACGTTCATAATTATTTATATTCTTACATCTTCAAATTCCATACAAAAAAAAAGTGGCTTACTTATACAGAGCGTTCGGAAAGTTGCTGTGCACTGGAATTATGGGAGTGTAATGACGAAACTTTCTTAATTATTACTTAATATTTTTATTTCATTATTTTACAGAAACGGATATTACAATAACTGGAATACTTTATAAAAGGTGTTGAAAATGACCTCCTCCAACATCAATACAAGACTGCATATGTTTCAATTTGTTTTCAAACACTTTAAACAGCTGATACACTTTTTTTTCTTTTTGTTGGTGAAAAACATTTTTATGTTATCATCGCCAGGAAAACAAAAATATGAAATATAAAATCTAATAAAACAATAACGAAATAAAAACTTAGAGAAGAAATTTTAAAACAAAATTACTAAAATATTAAAAACAAAGTAAAAAACTTAAACTAAAATATTACACACCAAAACATACTACTCTAAAAAAATTTAACAACACTATTAAAAAGAACGAGTACGAAAACACTAACACTTCGGAGAAATGAAAACACCCGCTCCAAACTTCTTTATTATTGCCCAGGATTTGACGAAAATTCCTGGGCAATTTAAAATTACGATAACACCGCATAACATATGCAATCCATGAGGATGTTCCGCACAGTCAAACGGCACTTGCATCGTACGCATATCGGTGCATTTTCTGCTGACATCAGATACCTGTGAGTACCTCTCGTATGCACAGCGACTTTCCGTACACATTGTATTAGACTGTTCGAGTCAGCCTGAATAAATTTTATTTTAAAACTTACTGTCCCTTGATATTGCATTCCGGCTGTTATTTTCTTGTTGACCTATCTGGGTCTGCCAAGGTAGGAAAGTAAAAATTTTTACTTACAATACAATGAAACATATTTGTCTAAGGGTCCTGAATTAATAAACCCCAATTAATTAAAAAGATCTGAAATCTTCCAAAATATCATATGATTCGATGAATCTTGCCAATTTAATGCGATTCTTATTATGCTAATTTAGTAGCAAGCTGCATGGACTATTGCCTAAATCTCAAAAATATGAGAAGAATTTGATCATATATTAATCTAACCCTATAAAAAATATCATGAATTTTTATGAGGTTGATTTAGTTTTTCATATACCTGTACTCAAAAATCACACATTCACCACGTTGATCTACATTGACATTTTTAATTTCAAAAACTTGATATCATTTTTCTAATATTTTAAAAGTACATCCAAAGTAAGAAAAACTTATATACGAACTTTTATATCTTTATAACTTTTATAATTTTATGAACTATCTTATCATTTCTGATTCTATATGTACACATATTTTTTATGCTTATAAATTTCCATTTATTGCGCTTAAACGATTAAGCAAACTTTCATGAAAGATGTATAAAATGATTTTTCATAATTCCAAGTGTGTTGCTAACTGTTATCATTTACATGTCTAAACACTTCTGCTGAAACTCTTTTACTTCTAAAAAAAGAAAAAAAGAGTTGATCGAAGCGCACAAGTGAATTGAGGCTGAATCGTACGCATTATTTGACAAAAGGTGATTTTTGTTAAATTTTATTATTGTCGAGGTTAAACCAAAAAATTATCTTATTCCTCACGTTCTTACTTTTATTTGTTTACTGACTTTTCTTAAATTTTTGTTTATTATTTATTAGGATTTACTTCAATAATCTACTAAACAGTGTTCTTTTCATATGGTTTACGGATTTGTAAATGTTAATTCTAAAATGGTTATAGATAAACCAGAACAACGGGTATGATTATTATTCTTTCAAAATGGGTAACAGATGAATGATACCCAACAGCGAATAGAGACCAATCACGTATTATAATTTACGAACAAAAGTAAATTTAAAAGATCTGATGTCGATACCACATGACTTCCTTGTACGCCTATAAAATTACATATATATATCTTTTTTAAAATGAAAATTACGTAAAATTTTATTACCGATTCTAAATGATAATTCTCAATTAATATTAAATAATCAAATGTTTCACCAAATCTGTTACAAATACACATATGTAATAATGCCTATTAAATTACGTATACATATTTTTAAGAGTATATAAAATTTTAGTTTACTACTTCGGATTTTTTAATTTATTTTTTGATATTATTTAATTATTAATTATTGTATTTTTTTACTATCACGGGTTAATAAATAAATAAATTAATAAATCAATATATTTAAATTAAAAAAGGAAAAATTAAAAAAGTTAAAAATGAAAAGCAGATGAAGTCTGATTCGAACCGATGTGCCTTTCCCTTCTAAGATCCAAATATTTCATTAATTAAAATTTCATTTGGTTATAACTCCAGAACCAATGAAAGTGGAACCAATAAGTACTACTTACGACATATCGTTGAAATGCTCTCAATGAGGGCTTATTACTGCAGTTAAGAAAAAGTCAAAAATCCAAATTTTCTTTTTGAATTTTTGGTCTTTTTTGGACACTTTTGGTTCAGTCGATTGCAATCAAAAAGGAAGGTCCACCACAACTAATGTTACAACAGTCCTAAATCCAACATTTCAACATCCTACGGCTAATCGTTTTTGAGTTATGCAACATACGTAGATACGTAGATACGTACATACATACATACATATACATACGTACAGACATCACGCCGAAACTAGTCAAAATGGATTCAGGGATGGTCAAAATGGATATTATTGAAATCTGAAAAACGAATTTTTCGCGATCACAATATTTTCTTTAATTCGTACAAGGAAGTAAAAAAAGCACTTAAATTTTAACAGTTGTATTCTTGTATGTAATATAATACTCTGTATTATAGTACAGTTATATACAAAACTAATTTTTATTTTGTTATAACAAAAAGGACATAAATAGTGCACTTCAGTCACGAAGCATAACTTATCTACGCCACAACTATTGTGAGCTTGACCCACGTGCGCTACGACCACATAACCGTACATAATATTTTATTTTTTGTTCATACAGATGTTTATTATTACATCCGTTTTAATTGCGCATAAAAAAAAAACCTGTGTAGATTAATTAAGAAAACTGCTAGCCCCTTTCTCCAATAAGATATATTACATTATTTTTGGACGTCCATCAAATAAGGAAATAGTGAATATACTATAATATAAATTATCATAAATAATTCATTTAAATTTCTTCATTCTAATAACAGTAGTAAAAATGTAGATAAAATAATAAACTTAATACATAAAGTAAAAGTAATAAAATAAATCAGATAAAGTATATTTATTGGATCATCATAAAAAACCAACGAAATTAATTTGATTTATAATTAGTTTTAGTTTAGTTCTAACTTAAAAAATAAAAGTGTAATAAAATTTAAATAATAATAATTAGTACATATTATTACCGTATTTTAATGCCCACGAGAATCCTGTTTCAGAATGTCAAGGTGGAGTTGCTTGCAATTAAATCCCTCTCTATTAAAATTATTGTAAAATATACTTTCACGGTCGTGCAGAATAAATTCGTTAGATACAGCACGTACAGATATTGATGAGTACATCGGTAAATCCTGATAAAAACAACAGATGTGCAATTATTTAAAATGGAAAATAATTTTATATGCCTAATAATAATCATACATCAATTTACTTCATTGTATAAAGTAATTTTTATATTAATAATACATTTTTTATGTCAATAATATTAAACATTCATTCAGAAGATTTTAGATTCGAATCTCGGTTATGTTTGTCATTTATCACACATTTTTAAAAGTTATTTTTTGACTTAATATTGAAATGTAAAACCTTTACGTTAAATGTAACCGACATGGAGCTCAGGATATGGCGATTTAAGTGAATACAAGAATAATCAAATATTAAAGTAAAAGACTAAAATAAGAATTGTACAAAACTAATAATAATTTATTATTAATATATATCAAGGAAGAGTGGTTGGCAGGAGCATAATAGAAAGGGGCAGAAAGTATGAACAGGAGGGTTCCTTTAACTCAACAGACAGCATCTTCCGGATTGATGTAATACGAAAACGGGACCGCTTTTTTCCCGTGGATAAAATAAAGGTATTTTTTTAGTGATAAGAATATCAGACGACCAGACGATACCAACACGTCTGGTGCCTTTGGAAGAATTCCCTCCCTCGCCCACCTCCCCCGCCAAAAAAAAGATCTGAGTTGAATTAATGCAAGAAACCTGTACCTCTATCACAAGCTTACAAGCTTAAACGTTTTTTTTCCAATGAAACGCAGAAATAATATAAAAAATATTTTTTGAAAATATATGGGATCAGATAAAAATTAAACATGACAAAAATAGAATTAATGTATTAACCAATAGATTTAAAAGATTTTCCGTAATATACAGCAGCTATTGTAACAAAAACTTTATCACTTTCCCATCAAAAGCTTTAAAAAGGTACAGAAATTATGTATATGTTTCTCAGATGTTTCAAATTTTTGGAGGAAAAATAATTAATTACCTTTTATAGAGCTGTTATTTAAGTTGGAAAAAGTAAAATTGATTTGATCAGTACTGGTGCTCATCTATTTAGGTGAAATCACCCGATTTTCCAAAGGATCACGATCAAGATAGGCTCCTACTATTTGAAAATTCTGAAAGTATTTATTTTCCTGAAGATAAAAATAAGTACTTTCCTTTGAAAGGAATATTTATTTCGAAATTCCTCCGTACATGGATAGTCGTTTCTCACCACATACTACGTTTTCTGTATTTTGACCCTACTACTGTAAGTTCAAAATACTATATAAACTAATACCGTAGGGTTCATACTGTAGAAGACGGGGGAACTGTTTCTTGTCCAATGATACATTAAGCTACAACGATAGATTAAGCTTAATAACTGAAGTGCAGACTGAATAAAGTTGGGCCTCTTAATCTTTACTACATAAAAATCCAAATGTAACCGAGAAAAAAAGAAATAGGAATATATTTATAATCAGGTCCGCCTTGAGGCCGGACCTGATTTTATATTAACCCAACCCCAAGAGGATTCAGGAAGAATTATTCATACCAGCATTTCTTCCACCATCTCTGTAGGGATGATCTTGACCAACATTGTGGACACAATGGCCCGTTCGGTCCGCAGCATAGTTCAAATGATAGTATCTGCAGAAAGCACGCCAATTCTCTCCAGCATGCTTCCCTTTGCTGCAGAAACCGATCGCACACGAAAACTGTGTGTTCTGCGGCGTCCTCCTCCCTGCAATAGTCACATAATTTATAATACAAGTATCTAATTTATATTACAAGTAAATAATTTATATTATATAAGCATAATTTATATTACAAGTATCTGGTTGAAAAGAAGTTCTGAGACCAATTTTTCTTAATGAAATGTTCTTGTATTGTCAGACTGTCGCATAGGCATAAAAAAACTATAATACTTTGTAAAAATCCCTTAAAGCCCTAGCAATATAGCCATAATTTTTAAAATTTCACAAATTTTGTATGGTAGCCAAGTAATCATAGTTTTCTTTTATTGTCATTGAATGAGCTAAAGGAAAAGATGGTCTTTGGTTTACATTATGTAGTAAGACTGTTTTTAGGCTGTACTTAGGGGAATCTATGAAAATACGCTACTCGGAAGGGATATGTTACATATTAAGTTCATTTATTAAATCACCAATATCGCAACAGACTGATAGCGATTCCTTTATAAAAACGTGAAAATGTAACAATCAGTTTTCGGTAAACTGAAAGACGTGTATTTTTATCAAATTAGGTTCTACTGTTGAAACCCACCGGGTTGGTCTAGTGGTGAACGCGTCTTCCCAAATCAGCTGATTTGGAAGTCGAGAGTTCCAGCTTTCAAGTCCTAGTAAAGCCAGATATTTTTACATGGATTCGAATACTAGATCGTGGATACCGGTGTTCTTTGGTGGTTGGGTTTCAATTAACCACACATCTCAGGAAGGAGAAGGAGAAGGAGAAGGAGAAGGAGAATGTACAAGACTACACTTCATTTACACTTATACATATCATCCTCATTCATTCTCTGAAGTAATACCTGACGGTGATTCCCCCCCCCCCCGGAGGCCAAACGAAAAAAGTTCTACTGTTGACGTTTCGAACCTTTATGTTTTGACAAACCCAGGCCATATACCAAATCACTTAATTCGTTTTGGGTTATTAAATGAGGCTCTCTGGTGGTTGATAAAAATGTAGGCTCACTACTAGTGATATCAGGAAGTGGTGAATCAGATCCTGATGAAGAATAAGAATCACCGGGAAACGTAACGTTGTCCAAATTTAAAGGAGCAATCGGCACCGGTAATACCTGGGGTTGTGAGTAATGGGCCTTAGTGCTGAAGGCAAATTTGGATACTTAATTTTGCCTTTTTGGGTATCCCTCTGTTTTAGTAGCATAGGAGCTGTCATAGGAGCAGCAAACAGCATAGAATTTTTCTTGCCATGCATCCATTGCACTAGATTCACGTGACAACTCACACAGCAAACATGATGAGCCCAACGTTTATCTTAATCTCCAACATGGCACTTAAAATATAAAGAGCAGGCTTTTTTGACTTCCTGATAAATAGTTCTAGACTGTGACTTAAGTAAACTTTCCGCATGTATAACAAATGCAACTTATCCGCTGAATTTTTTCAACTAGAACTTGCCATTTTATATAAAATATAACAAAACTAATAAATTACACTTGACTCTACGCAAGACAGAATCAAATTAAAATTTAAAGAAAATAAGTCTTTAAAGGCTGGTAGAATGCGGTCGGAATACCCCCACTAAAGCCAGGTATAAACAATTACAGGTAATTCAGAAAAGATTAACAGGTAGGAAGATCAACCGATACTCGGAAATGGGACATGGTAGAACATTTATGTGAATAAATATTTTAATAACTAGTAAAATGAAACAAAAAAGAGCGTTTTGTTGCAAAAATCACGTCAGCATTAGCGACACCCTCCGTAAAGGGGAGCGCATTGCATCCTTCAAATACTACGGCCCCCAAAAGGCGCATTCCTGCTAAGCTGTAAGGCTCTAGCACCGAAAGGACTTTAAGGGACGGACTGTTGGGGAATTACGCCGGGGAAATGAAGCTCATACGCGGCTAGTCTCCCAAGATTCAGACACGGTCAAATAGTTCTTCTTGGTCTAAAGGATCGGGACGCAGCAAATAATCCCGTCCATAAATAAAACAAAATAAATATAACCGCCACTAAAAAAATACTAACCTACCCGTTAAAAGAAAGATACAGCAGCAAGGAACTTTTTCCCAGGTTCTGAGATTAGTACGGAGATACATAATTCTCCCGCTATCCTTGCATTCCGTTCTATTTCGTTAAAAGAATCATGTCAACCAGTGAAAAATTGTTATGATGAACAATTAAGGTAAGAGAAACTTTCGGCTAATAAAATAATTTATAATGAAATAAAAATATACATAAAAATATATACTAAAATGACTACACGAATTAAACATTAAGGTACTTTAACACAGAATAACTTTATAGAAGTAGGTAAACTATTTTTAAATTGTTTGAAAGTAAAAATAAGTAATAATACTAATAAAAACGTATAATTTAAAGTAAGAAAAAATTATAATCGTGTTTACTTGGTGAAGGGTAATAAGGTATAATAGTAATTTTACAAAAGCCTTCGTTTCATAAAGATGAAAATAAAACAGCATTATATCTTGCAATAAGTAATTTAATAATGCCATTTATAGTAAAAAAAAAAAATTGTAATAGTAATAATTTTAGATAACAACATGGCTACATTTTTATGTTACCTGATAACTATTTTTTCTCATCCTTACTAAATTTTTAAATATTTAAATATATGTTTTCTTTAGTTTTTAGTTTATATAAATTAAAATCCAGAAAATTAAATTTAAACTTTTCTTAATTAAAATAAAATAAAATACCTGATTAAGATCTTTCTATATTTATTAATTTTTACAAATATATAAAAATTTAAAAAAAATAAGCTAAATGAACTAATTAATTCCCATTACGTAATCAATTTAATTAGATGAAAAATTAAATTATTTATATAAATTTAATTTAAATTTAATTTTCTTTTAATTGTTAAATTCCGAATTAGTTTATTCTTAAATAGCCGAGGAAAAAAAACCAGTTACGTAAAAATCCTAATATCGTAATTCAGGTATATTTTTATGAATCAATGTATCGGATTACATAGAGCATCCTACACATTGTTATATTCCATCAGTTTAGAAAGTTGTCCTTTAAAATGCTCATTTATGCATTATATATATAAAAAAAAATTAATGAAATCATACAAATAATAAAATGCAACAATAAATACAATAAAAATATACATTGTTGAAAGTAAAATTATTGAATCATATCAAAATAATTTATTCAAATGCAACTTTTATTTTTTAAGAATAAATAATATTGCAGAACACCTATTTTTAATTTATCTAATTATTGTTGACATGAAATTACAAATTCCACTTTTTGTGTAAGATAATGTTTTTTCCTGTACAAATAAAAGTAAGAAATATATGCAACTGTATAACAGAAGTTAAAAAGAATGATGAAAAAAAATATTAAAAAAATCTTGGAAGTGCTTTAAACCTAAATTATACTTAGAAATACATTATTATGTGAAGACTATGCGAGAATATCTCAACAAAAAAAAAAATACTATTATCAATACCCATTTTATATGTTATACATCAGTGTCATTTGCTAACAGAAATCATTTATTATTAGAATCTTTAAAACCTTTGTTATAACACTTACCAGGAAAAACTAGTGTTTAATTTTTTTATTATGTGAAAGGAACAGCATACGTACTTAAAAGTATGATGACACACTGTTACGTATGTCATCATACTGTTCATTTACATCCTTAACAGTACAGTACTTTACAGCATATCATACTTAAGTGAGAACGCAGTGTCGTAAGTAAATATGCTTAATTTTATAACTTCTATTTCCTTTACATTTTACTAAAATCATAAATTAACAAAAGATTTTAAGACTGCATGACTTTTTTCATTATCTGTAGGCTTGTAAATCCATCATAAATTTACGGTATGGGAATGTTTGTGTTCAAAGTGTAAGTGTGTTCTAGTGTAAGTGTTCTAGTATTACTAGATTTCGATATACGCCGGTCTCCGTGGCGAGTGGTAGCATCTCAGCCTTTCATCCGCAGGTCCCGGGTTCGAATCACGGTCAGGCATGGTATTTTCACACGCTAAAAATATTGTCATTCATCTCATCCTCTGAATCAATGCTAACAGTGGTCCCAGAGGTTAAAAAAAAGCTTCGATAAGCATCGCAAATCAGCTGATTTCGAAGTTAAGAGTTATAAGGTTCAAATCCTAGTAAAACCAGTTACTTTTATACGGATCTGAATACTAGGTCGTGGATACCGATGTTATTTGGTGGTTGGATTTCAGTTAAATCACAAATCTCAGGAATGGTCAACCTGTACAAGACAACACTTCATTTACATTCATACATATCATTCTCATTCATCCTCTGAAGTAATACCTTACGGTGGTTCCAGAGGCTAAACAGGAAAAAAAGGCTTCAATATGAAATTCAACAGGTTGGTCTAGTGGAGAACTCGTCATCGCAAATCAGCTGATTTCGAAACCCAGAGTTCTAAGCTTCAAATCCTAGTAAAGGCAGTTACTTTTATACGGATCTGAATACTAGATCGTGGATACCGATATTATTTGGTGGTTGGATTTCAGTTAAATCACAAATCTCAGGAATGGTCAACCTGTACAAGACAACACTTCATTTACATTCATACATATCATTCTCATTCATCCTCTGAAGTTATACCTTACGATGGTTCCGGAGTCTAAACAGGAAAAAATAAAGAAGGCTTCGATATGAAACACTGATACGGATTTTTAGTCGAATAATGAATATCACTTTGGTTTTTTTGTAATATTTTTCCATTATTTTCTTCTAAAATATTTTTTTAGAAAAAAAACAATTATTTTACGGGCTAAAATGGGCTCAAATTTTATACTAATTGTACTAAGCTAATTAATTATTAAATAAGACTACCAGAACCAGAGCGGGGTAAGCCGCACATTACATAAAAATTATCAGTTTAAAAATACCTCGGTCAGTATTGACGTTTATCGTGCGATAAAAATTTAATTTCGTACTATCACAAAAATGAGTTGACCTACGAGTTGCTATATTTGTAAAACTCGTTATCGTAAATAATTTGATTTTGAAGCCGCGGATTCTATCTTTACAAGTAAAAATCTGATGTGAACACCACATGACTTCCTTATAATAACATATATTTATTATTACATATTTAAATTTTTTTTGTTGTTATTATTAAATTATTATTTATTGTAAAAGAATATTTATAATCAGACGTTAACAATTATGAATAAATCTAATATTTAAATTAAAAAATAAGGAAATGAAATCAGATTCGAACCGATGTGCCTTCCCCTTTAAGATCCAAATATTTGGTTAATTAAAATTTCATTTGGCTATAACTCTGGAACCAATGAAAATAAGTACCACTTATGATATATAGTTGAAAAGCTCTCAATGGCTTATTACTACAGTTAAAAAAATCCCAAAATTCAATGTTTTTTTTAATTTTGGGCTTTTTTGGACACTTATGGTTCAGTCGATTGCAAACAAAAAGGAAGGTACACAACTAGATGTTACAACAGTCCTAAATCCAAAATTTTAACATCCTACGGGTAATCGTTTTTGAGTTATGCGAGATACGTACATACGTACGTACAAAAGTCACGCCGAAACTAGTCAAAATGGATTCAGGGATGTTCAGAAGCTATTTATTTTCATTGAAATGGGAAAACCGACATTATTCATGATTACAACAATTCCTTGCAATCAAGGAAGTAAAAATGGTCGCTTTTATTCTCAGTTGAATACTAGATGTGGATACCGGTATTGCTTGGTGATTTCTTTTTCCTGTTTAGCCTCCGGTAACTACCGTTCAGATATTACTTCAGAGGATGAATGAGGATGATATGTATGAATGTAAATGAAGTGTAGTCTTGTACATTCTCAAGTTCGACCATTCCTGAGATGAGTGGTTAATTGAAACCCAACCACCAAAGAACACCGGTATCCACGATCTCGTATTCAAATCCGTGTAAAAATAACTGGCTTTACTAGAACTTGAACGCTGGAATTCTCGACTTCCAAATCGGTTGATTTGGGAAGACGCGTTCACCACTAGACCAATCCGGTGAGTTATTTTTGCTTGGTGATTGGGGTTCAATTAACCACACGTCTCAGGAATGGTCGACCTGAGTCTGATGAAGATTATCCGTTTAAGGGTTCATTTATAGTTACATTCCAATCGCTAATGACTTTAATTGTTAATGCGACTATAAGGAAAAAAAAGAGTAATTAGTTAACAACCTGTAATTTGTAATTTTACGTAAAATATGAAACAAACAAAAAAAAAAAAAAATACTTGGATATATTGTCGTCTGTTCGTGGTTCGACCAAGATATTGCGAGACTAACAAACTAAAAATTTCTTATAAATACAATTTATTACCCTAAAAAACATATAAACAAAATAAATAATAATAATAACAATGATAATAATAATAATACAAGATAATAATGACATTTCATATATATAATATGAAAAAAAGGACAAGATTTGTTTAATGACAGTTAAATTATAAAAACCAAAATATAGTCAAATTCATTAAAAAGGTTATAATAACCGCTAGAACTTAATATGGCATTAACAAGATAATATTAGAAAAATCTGAAGTTCATACAATTCAATTTTTGCAAGTATTATTACTTATACGTTTACCACAGAACTACTCTATACGTTATAGCACCCGCCTCATCCCTTTAATTGTTGAAGCTTAAAAATTTTCATCTTCCGCACCCTTACGTTTTTCTATACATTTTTATTCCGGTCCGGTAACCCTTCTGGTCGAATAGCAAGCTTTTGCAGTCCTCATTGTCTGTATTACAAAGAACAGTTGTTAAACTAACCTGTTACTCTAAGAAAAGAATCCCTTTTAGTTCCTTCTGGAATCTTCTTTTCATTATTATTTTCTATTTCTTTCTTCTTAATAGGAAGAAACTCGTTGCTATGGTCCGTTATACTGGTCTGCTAGAATACATATAAAATACTACTAAAACAGTAAACCTATTTCTACGTAAACGGTTAAAACCTCTACCTAAACTCGTTATATCTTTGTTGATAAGTTTGAAATTTAATAATTAATTTTATAAATGGAAAAATCAAGGGTAGTCTTATTTTACTCCCTATTACTCTTTCTGTTAACCCACCTAATATAAATTACGTAATTACAGTAATTTTTCTTTAAGAAAGAATGAATAAAAAAATAAGAAAAATATAAAAATTACCTTTTTAATATTAATAAAGTAAAATCCCGATTTCAAACCTATTACAAATACGCAATAAAAATTCTCATAATGTATTCTATTTTTGGTTAACAACTAATCTTTTCTCTTTGGCTAAATCATATTTGGCGAGGTTTTTCGATCAACGAATATTCAATTATTGATATTTTTTAATTAACAATTATTTATCAGGAATTTTTTTAAATTAAAAAACAACAATAATAATAAAACTAGTACGAGGTTTTGATAAGTTAAATGATACTACATATAATAGAGAAATTCTTCGACGAATCGTTTATTAAGAAAGTTATACAGTACACCTCCTTGTATGCACTATTATAAAACAATTAATTAAATTTACATTTACAAATACCACCCCATCCTTAATGTTATTATGGTTATATTTATTATATCCACTGCCTTAATTAATTGATAAAAATAATTGTTATTTATTGCAGGACTGCCAAAAAAGGAGTGCAATGTATTTAGGGTTTATGTTATGTATGTATGTATGTTTAGCCACCGTAGCAATTCAACGGCTGAACCGATTTAGATGTGAGACCCCGCGTTGGAATCCTATAATCCTAAAATCTGGGAATGTTATAGGCTATATAAATGTATATATATGCAGGTGATCCAAAATGAAAGCGAAATAATCTGGAAACTGACTTTAGAGCTTAAAATAAGGAAAAAAGTTCATACAAACATATGTCAAAAAACGCTTTGTTATCGAGTTACAGCTAGCGAAAAATTTAGGCGGATTTCAGTATTCCCGATGAAATTTCAGTATATTAGGAATAAACATTATGGTTTCCTATGTTCATTGACCTGAAAAATCGAAAAAGACAGGTCTTTGAACTCCGTAATTTTCTTGATATCCAACGTAAAACAATAAAATTCGGTGATGAAAAGCATTTTTTTTAGGTTTGAAGTACAATAACTTTGTTAAATGACTAATAAATGCGAAAATTTTATTAACAAATTGTGTCGATAATTTTATTTTGAGAAAACTGATTTAATAAAATCTATGAAAAAAAATTAACTTTTATTAATAACAAACTTGAAAAAATCTTACGAATTTGTCAAAATTAAAAACAGATGTTTTCAGTACATTAAATTTAGACCTTTGAAAAATTAAAAATACTCTCTATGGTTTACACTCTAATAATTTCTTAAACGACTGCACCAAAAAGAGTGTAATATATTTACGGTGTATGTATGTATGTATGTCCAACCGTAGCAACTCGATGGCTGAACCGATTTAGATGCAGTCCGCGTTGGAATCTTTATGTTACCGGGAGTGTCATAGGCTCTCTCTCTTTCTATATATATATATATATATATATATATATATATATATATATATATATATATATATATATATATATATATATATTAAATAAGTTTAAAAACAAAATTATAATATATATAAGCTGTTACTCGCACGCTCTTTAATTATCCTATATTAAACAGCAATGTTTATTTTTTGCAGTCGGTTTTTTTAATTTTTAATATTTATCTCTTATTTATTTAAACAGCTACTCATGACTGAAGTAGCTGTAACTTGAAAAATTTTCGATAACTGGAAAACGGTTAGTCAAAATTTCGGTATGGGAAATAAGGAAATATTGATTATTAAAATTGAATTAATTGGTATATTTTAAGATTGAGTGAATGTTTTAAATAGGTCTTAAAGAGATAAAAAATAGAGTGTACAGAAAGCCGCAAAAATCGAGTTTTCTACGTTTTCCCCGGAAATTTAAACGTCGCGTTTATTGTTGTTTGAATACATTTTTCATAATTTATGTAAAAAGAAACAGGCTTCGGTTTGTAAAAATATTTTTATTTTTTTTACGTTGATTTATTAACAAATTCTTGCAATCTAAGTTTAAGTGAATTCTTTTATTTGCTAAATTGTAGTGTCGGCTTGCTTTTAATTTTAAGGAAATTACGTTATATCATTTAAACAATTTTATGAAAAAAAGATTTTCTAGTTACACTTTATTATTCTAAAAAAAATGAACATTAAAAAGTACGTAGATCATTAAATTTTGTTAAGATGATGTTTTAATTTTATTCTTTATGTGATGTAATGTATAAAAAAAGTCTACACAGAATGATAAGCTATAATAAATTTCTCTGATTAAAGTTATTTTATTAAAATAAATAAAATGAAAAAAAAAATTTAAGTAAAATATGACGTAATTTTTATAAAAATTAATAAAATAAATATGTAGGTTAAGGATTTATATCTTAATAAGCTTCATAGTACAGTAATATATTACATAAATTGTAAGCCTACATAACTTATTATTGTTTTATTACTGTTATTATATTATTATCATTAATTTATATTTTTTAATTAACTATAAAATTACAAAGTATATTAAAAAAAAAAAACCATGGTCTAAACTATTACATAAAATGATGATTCACTTAACTTTTTTCTATACATCACACCTCCACAGTCCTTACAAAGTTACTGTTTTAAAAAATATATATGTCCGTTTTTAAATAAGATTTTAATCTTATCGTAAAAATATTTATTTTTAATTATATATATATATATTACAAATACATATATGTTTTGTTATTGAACTCATAAATGTAAATAGAAAGATTTTTTATTTATTTAAAAGGAATAATTACAAATTATTATAATAATTCACTTTTAAATTCTTTAATAACTCAAATAAAAAACTGCTAATCCAACAAAGAGATAAATATTGCCAGATCGAACGAGGGAAAGGTGTATAACAATGGAAAAAAAGACACAAGTATATCTGTCTCCCTTTGACAAATTATACTTTTACTTTCCTGGTATCATAGATTTAGAGCTATGCTGCAAGAAGAGAAGTTCAGTAATCAGTGAAAAAATGGGGTACGAGTTTTTTTACATTTGTCGACGTCTCATGGCCCAGGAACCCCCCTCCCCAACACCAACAAAGTGTCGCGGTGGAGATAATGTTTGTACGTACGTATACATGTGTTGGCGTGTTTGAAGGTTAATAAATTTTGACTGGATAAACCGATTTTGATGAAATTTAACACAGAGACTCGTGCATATGGGTAAATTTGTACATAAACGTTTAAGGTCAATATCTCCAGGGGGTGGGATAGATAGTTTCATTGGGATCAATTTTCTCAAAAGTTTACAAACATAATCCCTCTTTATATTTAAGCTCAATACTTGCATCATGCTTACCATTTCAAAAAAAAAAAAAAATTGTCCTTAAATTTCCGTATTCCCAAAAGATCGAAATAACTATCTTTTTATTAACTGCATATTTTTCAATCTAATTTTTTATGTCTTCCTAAGCATATTAATGGTGCAAGTAGCCAAAAAAAAACTTATTTTTTTAAAATAAGGGGGGCAATATTGTGGGTGGAGAAGCCGATAAAATTTTTAAAAATTCGACCATTTGAATTTTAAAAAAAATTTCATGTATCATTATTTATACACTATATAAGAATAAACCAATGCCAGGAAAGTATAAAACTTTGTTGTTCGCTTTTTTTAAAAACATTACATAGCAGTACAACACAAACAAAACCAGACAAAATTATCTCATAAAGCTTACATCAGAAAGATTTTGATAACTTATTTTTTTTAAAATAAGGGGGGCAATATTGTGGGTGGAGAAGCCGATAAAATTTTTAAAAATTCGACCATTTGAATTTTAAAAAAAATTTCATGTATCATTATTTATACACTATATAAGAATAAACCAATGCCAGGAAAGTATAAAACTTTGTTGTTCGCTTTTTTTAAAAACATTAAATAGCAGTACAACACAAACAAAAGCAGACAAAATTATCTCATAAAGCTTACATCAGAAAGATTTTGTAAGAAGATAAGTAAATTATCGTATAAATAATAAAAACTTTTGCGCAGTTAAGTGCAAGAAGACTTGTTAATTTAATTTGATTTTAATATTTTTTTAAAATTTGCTTTAATATTTTTAACGATAAATATTGCAAATAAGAAACGTCAACGTGCCAACTTGTAGCATTTTCGACCTAGAGAATTTTCGACCTTAAATTGAGTGTAACTCAACAACGACTCAATCAATTTTCATCAAACTTTTACATGCACAGCCTCAAATAAAGTACTACAACATATTTAAATTTCAATGAAATTGATTTAGTAGTTTTAACGATTTTTGAACCACAAAATTTTATACATAGGCTTTCTTTCTTTTCTTTTTTTCCTGTTTAGCCTCCGGTAACTACCGTAAATAACTAGTAAATAACTGGCTTTACTAGGATTTGAACGCTGGAACTCTCGACTTCCAAATCAGCTGATCTGGGAAGACGCATTCACCACTAGACCAACCCGGTGGGTTATACAAAGGCTTATAAATATATAAGGAAACCCCAATTTAAGTGAATGGTATTTTCGTACTCATACCTCAAAACGTAAAGAAAATTCATTTACATCCCTCACTCTCATAATGCGACCGTAAATAATACCGTACTTCTTGGAAAAGTCGGTACTAAATATGTTTTTTATAAAGGTATAAATCCATGTGTTTTACAAAGTAAACATATAGACTTCTCTTTCATTCTTTGGTAGACGTTTTAAGGAGAAAAATAAAATAGCAAACAATAGAATAATGGTTGGAGTGTATAAAAAACCTACTTATACGTTTAAAACACTTATTTTTATCAGTGATTTATAACGCAATTATAGATTGTAGCGTTTCAGTCTGGAATGATAAAATTTATTTTTCATAAATTATTCATTGTTTACTGTTTATTGCTGAATAGAACATTTATTTTTTTACATTTGGAAAAAGCAGTAATTATTACTGAAATCTGTTATTACATAATAGACAACATAACGCTACAACTATTATTAACAATAATTTATGAAATGACATAATACGGGTAGCGTATATTACTTACAAGTATTATTAACACCATATTTCTATTATGAAACTTTTAATCAGCATTTTATCAAGCCCATCTGCCGGAGAAAGCGTTAAAATAAGGACGTACATTTTTTGATAACATTTATAAGTATAAAAACATGAATATCGTAGCAAATATACTTTTCATTGTAATAAAAAAATAAATAAAAAAACTTTGATGGGAACATAAATTTAATAGGGTAATAATTTTTATGATAACTCTCAAAGAACAATAAAAAATAGTAAGCCTTTTTAGTAAATCATTATTATTATTTTTATTATTATTATTATTATTATTGGTAGTGAAATAGCCACCACGATGTTCATGGACACCTAATTTAAAACCTTCACGAGATTTTTTTTTTATTCACACCGAAATATAATTACAATAAATCTTTACTTCCCAACACTGACAAAAGCAGAACATTATGGAGAAAATCAAACTAAGAAGAACAGTTTTAAGAAGTAATAGAATTATCTTTGGCACATTAAAATTCCTTTTCTGAACAATCTTCGGTACTCATAGACCGAAGAAGAATATGGTGTTATTTTTCGAGTTGGTACCAATCGATTCAGTAAGATTATGGAATGATCGATAAAACATTAGGAAAGTAACTATTTATCTAGCCGATATAGATTATAAGTTTAGATACTGATGATGGATTACCTACAGTTTGGTATTTGGTAAAGTATGTTTATTTTTCATGGAGGTTCCTATTACTGTAATCTTTTAGTTTGTTTTCTTGGGGGGGAGTCATCATTGGATGGTCTCTCTCATGTAATATCTTGACATATTTACTTCTGATTACGTCAGGAGAAACCGATTGTAAATTTTTGTTCTACAGCAAAAAAAAAATCAATAAGTCTTATTAACAGTTTCATCATTTTTAGTAAATGCTTAGAATTAACATTAAATCCAAAGATTTAATTTTAAAAAATCCATATAAAAAATTGTTAACTTCAGTTTTGCAAATGGCCTCATAAGTCCTTCTAAAATAAAAACAATTTTGAAATTTTGAAAGGAAAGGTCGGTCGAAATTCCCTCAAAAATTGTATTTTTATTAAATCTTTTCAAATTTTTTGTTAAACTACGAGGGTTATTTTTTTTGAAGGTCCGATCGATCGCGAAATAAAAACCCGCAAAAATCGGATGAACCTTTGCGCATATGTGTTGCGCAGCGTCCCTAGTATGGCCTTCAATCACGCCGCGTCACTTCGTTTAGTTCTGAACACGCAGCTAGCACGTAAACATGTTTACAACAATAGCATATCTCGCCAAGTGTGAAGTGCGTGCGGTAATTCGATTTTTTCAAGCTGAGGGGTGTAATGCAGCTGAAATTCATCGACGAATAAGTAATGTGTACAGTGGAACTTTAATGAGTGACAGCAAAGTTCGACAATGGTGCAGGAACTTTAAAGCAGGACGTACAGATGTTCACAATGCAGGCGGTCAGGGAAGGAAGCGAGTGTCAACTGATGGCCTCGTTGAGCGAGTGGATGAAGCAATTCGAAAAAATCGTCGGTTCACAATTTCTGTATTGAGTGATTCGTTTCCTGAAATTTCAAGGTCAGCTCTACACCATTGTGAGTGAGAGACTTCAGTATCGTAAACTGTGTGCGAGATGGGTTCCCAAGAACCATCCGACCATCACAAAACAATGAGAATGGACGCCTCCCTAACGTTTCTCCAGCGCTACCACAATGAAGGAGAAGATCTTTTGAACAAAATTGTAACAGGGACGAGACATGGGTCCATTTAGAAACTGAAGAAACAAAAGAACAATCCAAACAGTGGATGCATTCTCATTCTCCCAGTAAACCAAAGATGTTCAAGCGAACCTTCTCCAACAGAAAGTGTATGGCTACTATGTTCTGGGACCGGAATGGAGTTCTCTTGGTTCAGTGGACCATCACTGCAGCCTCATACTGCGTGACTCTTCAACGTCTACGAAGGGCAATTCAGAATAAGCGGAGAGGAATGTTGTCATCAGGCATTGTCTTTCTCAATGACAATGCTCGGCCGCACACTGCAGCTGTAACAAAGAAGCTCCTGCAGCGTTTTTGTTGGGAAGTGTTTGATCACTCACCATACAGCCCGGACTTGGCTTCATCCGATTTTCACCTCTTTACTCACATGAAACGCTGGCTACGACATTTTGGCACAGACATCAAGCTGCAGACCAGCGTAGAAACATGGCTGAAAACACAGGCGGCTCCGTTCTATGACGAGGGTATTGGAAAGTTGGTACCACGCTACGGTATTTATATTTCAAAAAATATTCTTATAACAGTTTTTTATTATTTATTTCATTTTTATTAGTAAATTATTTTACAAAAATAACTTCTACACAGTAAATCATAAAAAAAGCAATTCTGATAAAATTTTAGATAAAACAAATTGATACCGTGGCTGGATACTAGTTAACCCTTTCAACACCTTTTTTTTGTAGTATGAAACATCTAATAAAATAATATGAAACACAAATTAATTAATGTATTTTAATTGCACTGCATCAGGGTACTGAAATTTAAAGAGTAATTTTATTTTCAAATAATGTACAGTCACTTTCCGAATACGATATGTAAAAAGAATAAAAATATAATGCAGTAAGTTAAATAAAAAAAAAAAAAAACGTAAATAATTTCCTAGGAAGGTTAATCATATCTTTATAGGCCAATTCTAAACCAATTATTACTCTTATTTTATACATGATTATAAAGTAACTTATGTCAAAATAGACGAGTAGGCTATAGGGTAAAGTACAGAGATGACCTTGACTTGGTTATTGGTTTACAAGGTCAAAGAACTAAGGTCATTTCACTGACTGTCTCTATATGTAGTGGTATAAAAATATGTCTTGCTACTTGTATGCAACCAGTCTGTATGTTGTTGAGTTAGAGTGAACATATATAACATTAACTTATAGGATAACTTCCGTGCTAAGTGTCTATACTTATTTGTAGTGAATCAAGTGTGTCTTCTGCAATAAAAAAAATCGAACTGGTTATCTTTGTTTTATTTTAAGGAAATAGCTAACAGGTACTTACTTTTAATCTTTTATCAATTTAATCTAAGCCTTTTATCTATTAAATTAAATATTGTGTCTGTATTAAAGTAATATTGCTCATAAAACTAAATTAAGGCAATGAACAATAATTTTATATATTTTTTTAAGTTACAATTTTTAACTTATTGGGCTTGAATCATCGATTTCAAATAATATCTATTACACTGATAAAGAGTAATATATTTGTAAATATATATAATTAAATTTAAATTAATTTAATTATATATATTAAATTAAATTAATAAGTTTTACAGAAAAAAATATACTTAAATGATCATAATCAATTATTTTATACAAAAAGAATACCTTTTAAACTATAAGATACAATGAAATTCTACATTTTATGTTAAATTTATACAATTCAAACATGGTTGGATTCAGTTGAAACATTATAAAAGTCCCACACTTGTTGTTGATTGACAACTTAAAATTATAACCAAAATTATTAAAATACTTAAGGGGCTCAATGTATCTTTTAAAATAGATATATGTAAGTAAAAACTATTTTACTTTTAGTAGAATAAAGATAATATTTTTAGTAGGATAAAGATATTGTGCTGCTGTTATAGTAACATTAAACAAATTTATTACAAATAAATGACCATGGTTTAATATTTTCTCTAGAATTCGCCTGTTATCTCCTTCTATATACAGTACAAATAAATTCCATATTAAAACTATACTTTTTTTACTTCTATAAAGGAGTTTGAAACATTACAACTGTGAAAAATATGATAAATATTCGTATTTTTTTACAGTTTTTACAGAATCCACTTAAGTTAATTTTGAAAAAAAAAAATTCTGTCAGAGAATTTATACCATAGTATACACAGCCCAGTTAGACTGAAAGTGAACTTAATGTAGTATTACGAAGTCAGAAAATATTATTACACATAGTAAAAATATTACACACATTTTGTTTTAGTATTAAAAAAAAAACAAAAAAAAACATGCTGTAAAATAATAGAAAATCATTAAAAGGTAAATTATTATAAACGTGATATAAATTATAGGTTAAATTATTATAAACTAATACGAAAAACAATCACGAAAAAAATCGAAAAAACAAAAAAAAATCACTTAACTGTTGAGTTAAATTGGGCACTTGTATTAAAATAAAAAAATCGATTTAATGAAATTTAAGACTGAATATATCTTTTTCAGCTAATTAAATTTTTATGATTATATAAGATTCAATTTTACTTAAAAGTTGAAGAAATATGATTATTAAATTAAGGACCATAGAGACAATATTAAATATACAAGTTTCAGCAAAAAAAAAGTTAATTCAAAATTTGGTTTAATATTTTAATTTATTTTTAATAATGTTTAATTTTCAAATGAGCAATTAACTAACAACGTTATTATTGCATAAATCATCAAATACAGACATTATTAAACATTTTTTATTTATTTTTTAGAAAACCAAATGAATGACATATCGAATAAACCAAAATAAATAGTATAGTATAACAGTAAGGCAATAGTGAAAAATAAAGGAAACAAGTATGGTCATAATTAAATTTCCTGTTGACTGGAGACGATAATATACAACATACAGTTTCTTACAGAAATTGAAAGTTAATTTGTTACTTTATATTGACACAGCCTTTCTTATGACTGTGTTGCACACAAAGAATCTGAGTAATACTATTGGGAAAATAGTGAAGGATACGCCACTTATAGTATCAAATATTAGATCAAATGGACTTTCATGCTAAAATGTAACAGTTTCTTCGACAAGGTGAAGATGGCAACAGGAGTTTACCCCATTTTTCTTTGTAAATCTGCCGAGGTACAATTATTTAAAAAGATTGCTATGACGTTCTCAGCAGCGGTTTGAATTTCATTCATGTTAGAGTATATGCAACTATAAGCTATTTAATATACGCATATAATTAAATAAAACAAAATCCAAAAAAGTGATACAAGCAGGATTGTAAAGTTCGTTCATCTTAGTAGAGAATCCTTCCAACGAAGCAAAAATATTAAGTCAGAATTTTAATAATATTAATAATTTCTATATTTTGGCCATTACATTAACTAAAATTATCGTTAATTCCATATGGAATGAGAGAATGTGCGGTAGAATGTCTCCGCAAATTTATAATCATAAAATGATACGGAAAGAAGAAAGGAAATTCGATATGTTAATGTAGTGCATCTTAAATATAGAATGACGAATTCTTCCGGATGATGATGATGACTGACTGATAATTTAAGGAAATATCAATCAAAGATATTTAAGGGAAATTAACTTCCCCATTCACTTAAGATTTCTTTGGTTACAAAACGTTTTCATTACAGACTAGAACCCGAAAGATTATCATACAAAGAAGATATTAAAAGCAGACTGGTATATTCTGATGATAAATTACAAAAAATAAAAAAATGAAATCCAGTTTCAAATAATTCCTTCAATATATTTGTATAGAGTCTAATACTTCAGAAAAAGCAAAGATATGAAATATAGGAAAGTTAGAAAAAAGGAGAATTTTTAAATGTGGGGTACTGTTGCAGAATTTTAAAAATTAGTTGGTTTGTTATGCTGTGAAGTAAAAATTATCGTTGTGAAATCTTCAAAAAAAAGAAGGAAAAACTTCATGTAATGTAGGAGGATTAATAAATTTACTAAAATATTTAAAATTATATAATTGAGGATTTAAAATGTAGAACGTAAATAAAGATAGATAGATATTGTCTCTCATAAATAATATTATTATATGGTCAGATGAATCAACCTATAAACATTACATTACAAAAATAATAATAGTAGAATATATTTTTCTTTTTAATAATCTAAATTCTGTATTTAATGAAGTTTAAGTTTTTTAACATGAATCAAGTTGCGTCGTAGGAAATAAAATTGTTTGATTAATTTTTTGCCGTCGATTTCATCTAAAATTATTAACATTACAAGAACGACATTTATTAATTTTTATAATTAAAATTCCACCTTAATTACAATTATTAAAAGTAATAATAGTAACTGGATATCCTCCAGTTTTCTCTTAAACACGTTCCCTCCAACCTATAACACAAACAAAGGGAACATCTTTCTGAATGTGTGCGTCAAGAGGAAAAAAAAATTATTTAGTCGAGAGGATCATCAGCAAAGCAATTAAGTCAGGGAGTGTCTAGGCTGCAAACTAGCCGGGGTGGTCGTCAAAATCTACAGTACAGTATTAAAATTAAAATCACGAATATAATGATTAAAATCAGAAGTAAACAACTAAAATAGTTTTATAATATATTAACTTTGACCTCTTATGTTAAACAGGTAGCACCGCTGCCTTTCATAAGGAAGATCCTGGGTTTAAATCCCAGTTAAGCTTGACATTTTTATAAGATATAAAATTCATCTTTCATTAGCGGCTGTAATTAAGCGGTTAGTCTATAACTCCTTGAAAAAGTAAATTTAATAAATAACAATATTAAAGGATGGTTTCTTATAAACTTCTCCTCCTTTTTAGGCAGATTTCATAAGAAAGCTACCTATTGTAATAAGTACAATGATTCGACTACCGGAAAATTTCGACATATCTTCACGTTTCACGTCTTCCAGACCTCAAAACCACCGTCAGCTCAAAAGTTTATATATACATTCATATATATGTATATTTCACTTTCTTTTGGACACGATATCTGCTGTAATTTTGCGCCAATCACTATCAAATTGTTCCTTAAAAATAACTCGTCCCAAAATATCGATCGAGTTCGTTCAAAATCCACCGTTCAATTTCGTTCAAATTGTTGAATTTCCACCATCAAATGTGGTGGAAATTGGGGGGCTTTTTCGAAGAAACAAAATACCGCTATAATTATCCATTAAGTAAAATATCGAATTTGTTTTATGTTCCTACTATTCTTTAGATAAGGGACTAAAACTTATCTACGTAAAGTTTTTGATATCACCAATCAGGGGTTGTAAAAAATGGAGTTTCCAAAACCAAAAAAAAACACTACACCCTTAATAGGCACAGTACCGAATAGTTTTAAAGTGATCGTTAGTCCTCTAAACATTACTCTTATCTGTAACAATTTTTGATATGACTAAAACCCTTACGGCAAGGGATGACCAAAATATTCCTGAAATTGTAAGAAGATGGAGCTTGCCGTATGCTAAACATGTGAAACTTTTTTCACATGCAACCATTGCCGTATTGAGTAAATTTGAAGTTTTTCTTAACTTTAAGGTAGAAATCTTTTTTATCCCCTATTTTTTTTTAACCTATGGGTCCACCGTTAGGCATGCTTCAGAGGATGAGATGAATGATTTGTAGCGTGTATGTAAATGTCATACCTGATCGGGATTCGAACCCGGAACCTCCGGATGAAAGGAGACGCTACCACTCGCTCCACGGAGGCCGGCAAGTGGCGCGAGTGAGTTTTAGTTAGTTTTATCACCTACTTAGCACCGGTAAAAAAGGGATTTCTTGTATTACATGTAAAAAGGAATTAAATGAAGTATATTATATGAGAACATATCGTTACACCATAATCTATTTGACTTTCATAAAAAATTTGTATTGTTTTTCAAACATTTAAAATCTCAAATGAATACGTGGATTGTACCCTATAAACAAGCAATATTTATAGCAAAATATATCAATAAAATATATTTCTAAAGCATAATATAAATTGTTAAATGGTAGATAAATGTAATAAATATAACTACGTTAAATGAATTAACTATACTGGTAGCAACTAATAAAAAACATTAAACTATAAATGCAATAAAGCAATAATTAATAATAATTATAAAAGCTAATAAATTACAAACATTAAAATTTTACAATTAGACGAATTAATTTCTATTTCTTCCTGAAGATTTCAAGGCAATCGAGTGAAATAAAAACTAAAATGATATTATTTATTTATCCATATAAGTCCTTCAAACCCCTTTCTCTTAAAAAAAAATAAATAATTAAATTTTTTACAAAAAATAGTTGTACTCGAGCTGATTAAGCTGTAATACCTTCTGGTGTACTTTTATTATACCTGTGTGTTACAACACTCTTACGAAAGTAATTATAAAACCTTGAATTATTTTCTTAAAAAAATAATTGTTTTCTCGAAATTATAAATCTAATTTTTATTAATAAAAATTACGTAACATCCATTGTTAAAGAATGTTATGTAATATCCATTAACAAAATGTCATAGGAAAAAATAGTTTTATTAGAATATACCGATCAGGTGATTTTACATGTAACGATGGTAGCGTAAAGCTGACAAGTTAAAATGAATTTTTAACATTACAGAGTTCGCTTTAATTTAACAATACATTTTTAAAATCAACCTTCTCCATCAAAAGTGGATATTAATTATAATTGAAAGTGCTTTTAATTATAAACGGCGACTAACAGTATTTTCATATTTAAATATTACAATTTTCATTCAAACATTATAATTATTATTGAAAGCGGTGATCATACTTTTAATGAATTTACTTTCCTGGCATCAGAGCTACGCTGGAAGAAGGGAAGTATATTAGTCAGTCAAAAATTATGATATAGCATAATTATCAAGAGAATATACTAGTAATAATACTAGAGAATAATCGTAATTTTCAACAAATTTATTTTTTAAATTTTGATCGAAAGAGATGACTTTTTTCTGATGTGTACGTTGCAATTTGTTCAACTAGTGAATAATAAGCAACCTTTCCATAGCTCAATGAGATGTGGATGATATATATGACATGTACATGAGATGTAATCTTGTAAAGACTCAGGCCGACCATCCCTGAGAAGTAAGGTTAATTGAACCTCGATCACCAAATTACACCGGGGTACAATGTCTAGCATTTAAATCCGTATAAAACCAACTAACCTTTACTTGGATTTAAATCTCAGAATATTCGACTTCGATAATCAGCTACTGAAAAAACAACTGATTTGCGACGACGAGTTAACCACTAAACCAGTTCGGTGGGCAGATAAAAGAAAGATAAATATTTTTATTTTAGTGATAAGCTTATCATGAAAATTCACAATTTTATACATTTTTTTAATTTTTTTATTAATATCATTGTAAATAGTATATCTTATAATTTAATTTCTAAGATCTAAAATCTGTTCTAATTCATTCTATTTAAATTAAATGATAATATACAGAGTGTCCATAAAGTCTTTCCATGATTACAAAAATTTATTACCAAAAAACTATTACAATTACAACTGTGCAGTTTGTGGCAAAAGAATGAAAAAAGTTATAAGGTTTTATACAATGTCAATATACTTCAACGTGTGCGCCTTTTGTCTCGTAGAATATCCAACCGATAATCAATTTCAGGCCATGTGTTGATCAACATTTCTTCGGTAACACTAGCAACAGCTTCAGTTATTCTGCGCGATCGTGGTGACCAGAGAGTGGGACTGTCGCGCCCAATCCATCTGCCATGAAATGATTCATTCAGAAAATCTCCAACTAGTAATACCCAATGTGATGATGCGCCATCCAGCTGGAAATCCACTCTAGGTTGCAAGTCATTTAGTTGAGGTACAGCAAAGTTTTGCAGCTTATTCAGATAAATTTTCGCTGTTATTGATTGGTCAATGAAAAAGAAGGGACTAATAATTCTGTTGTGCATCAAACCGCACCACACATTCACTTTAGGGGAATCTCTAATTTTTTCTCTGGTAAAGTACGAATTTTCTGAGCCCCGTATTCTCATATTATGCCTGCTTACTCAATCAATCCTCAGGTGCGGAAAAAGCCTCGTCTGAAAAACACATACGCAGCAGGTACTAATTGTCGTCATCAATCCGCTGAAAAATCTTGTCGCAAAGGCAGCACGACGAGGGGCGTCATCTGGCTGGAAATGTTGTAATATCTGAACTTTGTACGCGTGCAACCTTAGTTTCTCGTGTAAAATTTTATGCACTGTTGACCGGGGAATCCCAAGTTCACAAGACGGGTAGATTTGGAGGGGCTATGTAGAAATCCTTACTGCATAAAAATAATTTTTTCTTTCTTTTGCCACAAATCGCACAGTTTTTTTTGTTGTAATTATTGAAAGACTTTATGGACACTGTATTTTAATTAGAAAACTACTCTCATCGGGTTGGTCTAGAGGTAAACAATTCGTCGCAAAATCAGATGTTCAACAGCTGATTTGCGAGTCGAAGGTTCTGAGGTTCAAATACTAGTAAATGCAGGTTCCTTTTTACGGATTTCAATTTTAGGCAATGGATGCCGCTGTACTTTGATGGTTGTGGTTGAATTAACCACACGTCTCGGAGATGGTCGGCCTGAGTCTGTACAAGATTACATTTCATTTATATCTCGTTCACATCATACTTATCTCACTGGGCCATAGGATTATTTATTGTTCACAAGTTGAACAGATTGCAACGTACAGATTAGGAATAGATAAATAAAACAACTATTGTACACTTTTAATGTTAGCCAGTCAATCTATCCCTCCTCAGAGGCACTTCTTGCATGAATTACAACAAAAACTATATAAGAGTTTACTTTGGTTTTATTTTAAACCGTAGGAAATATTTATCAGAAAAATTTACCTAAGACTTTATTCCTGGGACTTTTGTTTCCAGAAACCACGGAGAAGCCATATATATGTTATACAGGGTTATCATAAAAGAATGGTGCAGTTTTGAATATGATTTAAATTAAAACAGAATTAATTACAGTTTATGTTTTTTATTTTTCAAATTTGTGTTTCAAACATCTTTTTACACAATTAATAAATTTCAATATGTGCGCCCTTAGTCGCTCGACAAATGTCCAAACGATACTCAACTTTTCTCCAAACATTAGTTAACATTTCTTCGTTAATGGTTGTCATTGCTTCATTAATCCTACTTTTTAAGCGGTTTAGGTCGCGAATTTTTTGTGTATAAACAACGCTTTTGATGTACCCCACAAGAAAAAATCGCTAGGTGTCAGGTCTGGACTTCTTGGAGGCCAAAGTACGGGTCCTTGGCGGCCTATCCATCGATCTCCAAATTTTTCGTTCAAAGCGTCCGTGACCGATGTACTGAAGTGCGGGGGAGCACCATCTTGTTGGAAATGAAGTTGATGAATGTTTTCGAGTTCATCCGGCTGAGGAAAGCAATAATCGGTTAACATGTCAAGATACACAACTCCATTAATTGTTTTTTCAGCAAAGAAGAAAGGCCCTATCTATTACACGATTTTTCATCGCACCACCCCAAACATTAACTTAAGGCGAATCGCGTTGTTTCTTAATAATTGCGTGTGGGTTTTCAGAGCCCCATATTCGTGAATTGTCTGTTAACACATCCATTCACATGGACTATAGATTCGTCTGTAAAAATTTTATCGTCTAAAAATGATTCGTTTTCACTTATTCTGTCCAACATTTCAACAGCGAAATTGTAACGTTTTACACCATCATCGGGTTTCAATTCCTGCAGTATCTGGATTTTATAAGCGTGTAATTTCAGTTTTTTATGTAAAATTTTGTGAACTGTTGATTTTGGAATACCTAATTCGACGCTTCGACGGGAGATGGACTTCCCAGGACTTCTAATTGCCGATTGTCTAATTAGTTCAACCGTTTCGTCTGGTACACTTGGTCTGCCGGTACACTTGGTCTGTTTCTTAACCGATCCGGTTTCTTCGAATTGTTTGAACCAACGTGTTATGTTATTTTTCTGTGGTGGATCTCTTCCGAATTCACGTCGAAACGCACGTTGAACTAAAATTACGGATTTTAATTCGGCCATCAATAAAACACACTTTGCTTTGTCTTTATCCGAGAACATAGTAACTCACCGCGACAACAATACAAGAACTGACGTTGTGGTTACAACTGCTGATAAACAAACTTTAGGGTTGGAGGCTTTCAGGGATACCAATATAACATCTAGAAATTTCCGTACAATCTTCCTATGAATTACTGAAACCGCACCATTATTTTATGATAACCTGTATTTTTTGTTAAATTTGAACTAATGTATGTTATTATTTTTTCTATCACCATAAAATTTTGGAAATATATTTCTGTATAACACAGAAGATATATATCAAGAAATCCTTGAGTTAATTATGCTACATTATTTGAATCGTAGCTGTTACTCATTAAACTATATATGGTCTATTAAAACGTTCATAAACAGAAGAATTATAAACTATAAAGTAATACGAAACAAAAATAAAATAAAACTTTAATTAATTAAGAAAGTGGAATCATCATACCATCTTCCAATTAAAAATTATACAATTCATTTAATTATTTCCTGAAATATTAAAGGAAGAAATGAAATAAGTACATATACAAAGGTAGCACGCAAAGAATGTCGGTAAATGACATCCCCGATAGAATAACAGAATGAGAAACAACTAACGATATAAGCAAATGGATATATATATATATATATATGACTGACAAAACAATTACACAGATATAAGAAGGATCGAGTAAATAACAATGTGCGCGTCACGTGGTCAGCACATAGTATAATTTATATCCTGCATATTAAAGTACAGGAAGGAGATCTCAACCTTGTCGGGGCAATCTTTTAACTTGTTTTCATGCCATCCACTTTCACATACATGTCTTGTTTTGGATTCTTCCTACTTCTTTATAATAATATATTGTATATTCCTGTATTACCTTCTCCGCGTTTCATATTAAAATTTAAAAAAAAGAAATCATTAAAATTCAATCAAGTTGTACCAATTTTTAGACTGTAGATGTAATCAATTTATATAACATCAAATTGTTCTGCAAGAAGTTGTAATTATTTTCTAAGCTGAATATTATTATATTTATCGTCCTTCATATTTAAATGTGAATATAAAGGAAAAGAGGATTTTTTTTCTCAAAGCAATTTCCTTCCAAAATATTTTGACAATACGATTTTCGTTCTGTTAATGAAAATTTTCAACTTTTTTTTTTGTAAATTGCCCAGGTCAAGTATATCTAAAAAAATATTTGGAATTTACAACGAAGTAAACAGTATAAGATAAGGTATGAATTTTTTTTTCTACCTGGAAGTATTGGTAAAAAAATACTGGTAGTTTTTTCTGTACCGGTAAAAAAACTACCGTTATATTTTTATATGTAATACTGAAAATGACGATGAAATTGATAACAGATACACAAAACGCAGCACTATTGTTTCCCTAAAAAAAAAAGAGTATAATATTTAATTACATATCATGATTATGATTAAAAAAAATATTAACAAAAAAAAAATGAAATGTAAAAAATAAAGTAAGAATGGAAGAAGAAAAAACGTAGTTGGAATCAGAGATATTTTTGTTATTATTACAAAATCATATCATAGAATAAATTTTATGTTGATTTCCGTGGAGTAGGAGAGTTTCGACCTTTAATCTAGAGGTCCCAGGTTTGAATCCCGGTCAGGCATGGCATTTTTCAAACACTACAAAATCTTCATTTCATATTTGAACGGCACAAGCTTCGAACTTATGGAAAATTCATCATTAAAAAACCTTCGCAAAATAACAACCGTAATCGTACTTTTCAACAGCTGTTAGTTAAAAAGAATTTATCTAAGCACCGGGTTCAAATAGGTTATAAATCGGAAAGGAACCTTCGATCAATAGTCACAAAAGATATTCTCAACGAAAATTCTTTCAATTTTAATTGCGTCTAAAGAAATCTTATAATTGTTTTTTGGGGTAAAAAAAAAAAATAGAGAAAAAAGAAAAAAATCCTTGGAAGGAAAAGGAAACATCTGTTTGAAATTTCCTGGTCTTTTTTTTCTTTTTTTTGTTTTAGCGCTTCTATAATTATTTTAGTCAAAACTGATCAGAGACTAGAACAAAAAAGGAATAGCTTTGAAATCTTCGTGAACATTTTAAGCAATTAGATTATATTTTTCCGTTGAAACATTTTGGTAAAATTCATCTTAAAACTATTTCGGGATGGGTGGGAATCCCTTACGCTAGTTATGAAATTATTAGGATAGCTACCTTCTACGGATCTAAAATGTACGTGTGGGTTCCACCATGTTCAAAGTACAGCTGTATGCTTGTTCAAACGAAACAGCATATCAGGGCTGATCATTTCAAATGATGAAAAATTTCATTGAGGCGTCTGCGGACATTCAAAGCAAAATGCGCTGGCACCGTCTTTCTGAAACAATGATGTCAGCGATCTCTTTTGCCGTTAATTCTAGAAAGCAACTATTCGTCGATCTTCTCAAATAACTGTGCTGATTAACTACGCCATCGAAAATATAAGAACCAAGGAGATATTCAGCAGTCAACCCAGCCCAAATCATAATATGAGGCGAATGGTGTTTGATTTCCTCAAAAAGTAAGGATTGACTTTCGTCCAGAAAAAACTTTTAACGAAAAAATAAAATGTATTTAACATAAATTAAATTAAATTAATTTATTTATCGATAAATCGTACACTAGTCTAAGAAGATAAGATTCTTTTTATCGTTGGCTCTCGGAAAGCGTTCAAGCAATAACTGACATGCTTAAACACGTCGATCAAAGTCATTGTCTCTCAATTCATTAATTGTGGCTGGACGAAAACATTTAATTTTCAAGTCCTTCCGCATATGGTCTCGCATTGTCGATCTTGGAATTCCTAACTCGACAGAAGGTTTGCGCGTTGATTTCATCGGTAATTGTTGAATCGATGCCTCCACAGCAGTACATGTCTCAGGTCGAGTGCTCAGCTTCCCACTGCGTGGCGCTTCATGAACACTTACCGTAGCGAAAGCCTTCTATCCCACATCAGTAACGTTTGCCGTGATAGTGACGGTTTAAAAAAACTCACTGAGAAGTCATTTATAATGTTCTCCAACGTTTTACCAGTGCGTGGACGTTCGTGGACCCACACACAAGCTAACAATCGCTCTTCGACAGTGAACGCACTCATATCCGCCATCATTTCACACTCGATTACGATTAAGGTCAACCCAATACAAATGAAAACACCACACGATCCCCACCACGGCTTATCCATCCCACTATTTTCAAGAGCAATGTGCGATATCAGCGGTGAGAATTGACAGTAGTAGAGCCCAATTAAAATGGATTTATTTCAGTGAAAAGAGACTTCCCGCCCACTCCGTACAAAGAATAAATATCTCTGTAAATTAAAAAAAAAAATTATATAGCAGCTACCCAAAATTTTATTCTTTCTTTTCTGTTTCTTGAGATAATTTTTTAAAAAGTAAAATTATCTCAGCATATAAACAGAAAACCGTATTTCTATCAGAAAAGAAGAGTCAAAGCCTCTAATAAAAAAAGTTATCAAAGTTGTTGAATATTTTATTGCACTTATTTTTAGCCTATTTTTCTTAATAAGAACATCTTGAACTATTAAATGTATAAAAAAGAAATCAAGAACGGGCGCCGCCCTCCTTGGAATAATTTGTTAAAAAAAAAATAATAATAACTACGTTAATAAGGAAAAGGGTAATTTCATCTTGAAAGTTTGATTGACTTCATTTTACCTTGAAAACAAACTAACATGTAGAAATGCAAATCGAAATAATTGGTTGCAATTTTAAATTAAAAAGTATTATAAACACAAAAGTTTAAAGGTAAAACTTAATATTTATATATAAATATAATATTAATAATTATATATGTACTTAATATTAATTATACTATAGTAATAATAATATCATATTATACACGTACTATTTATTAAAATGCATCATAGTAGCAACTTGTAGAATCATTAGAAAAATATTTTATTCACTACTATTTGTGGTAACTTTTCTTTATTATAAATGTTCTTGTAGTAACTACTACTTCATCAGTTGAATAAATATACAGTGCGAGAGAATTAACTCCCTACTGAAAATTGTTTATAAGGTTTTTAATACTTAACTAATGTTCATGAAACAAAAAACATTTTGTTCCTTACAATGGTAGAATTGTTATGAAATGCTAAAATTTCTTATAAACCCCATCATTATCCACCAGTCACCGTAAACGGATGAGGGTGTTTGCGAGAGATTTCTGCAGATAATCCAGCGGTACATTTCCAAGAACTTGGCGAATTCGCTCCTCCAACTCATCAAGATTTTTGGTTTTGTGCAACTTCCTTTTTCGCCCCCCCCCCACCTTAGAGGAAGAAATCGCAGGGCGTCAGGTCAGGATTCCTTGCTGGCCATTCAAGGGGGACACAACGTCCCAACCAGCGTCCTGAAAAATTGGTGTCGATCCACGCACGGTCAGGAATTGCGAAGTGAGGCGAAGCCCCATCTTGCATAAAGGTTAGATCGTTGCAATTGTCCCACGCGGATACAATACCGTGAACATAATCTTCAAGCATATCAAGGAATTCTGTAATCATTGTGTCCCGAATAAGATATGTGCCCCACAACTTTCGTGGATGTCATGACGCACCACACTGTGACCTTTGGGCGATGTTGAGTTTTTTAAACAACCACCCTGGGATGCTCTGTTACGAAATAATAACAATTTTACGGCTTCATCTGACCACAGAATTTTACCGAAAATATCAGACCAGTCCATAACAAGCAAGCATCACGTTCCCATATTCCAACCGTTGATCACAGTCTTCCGGCGATAATTCTTTACATTAATGTGGTTTCCATGGACGAAAGTTCAACCCTTTCTTCAGAACAGTTCGGATTGTGTGTGGATAAAACAACTTTCCTGAGATGCCTGTCTTTGTGATTTCTGAGGACTTCAAATGAACATTTCCTGAACCACTTGCACATTTTCCTCAGTCCTGGATGTTGAGGGGCGACCGCGTCTCCTAACATCTGATACAGAACCTGTGTTTAGCTTCGAGTGGCAATTCCTTATGGTCTTTGACCAACATCTATTTTCCTATTCATTTTATGATAAAATAACTCACACGTAATCAACGATACTTTTTTCTTTTTCCTGTTTAGCTTTCGGAAATTACCGTTCAGGTACTACTTCAGAGGATGATATGTATCAGTGTAAATGAAGTGTAGTCTTGTACAGTCTCAGTTCGACCATTCCCGAGATGTGTGGTTAATTTCCGCCCACTCGGAATATTTAATCCAAAGACTGAAAAACGTATGTTCATTCTTCTTGTTAAAAAATAAAACATCATTAAATGAAATATCTGATTAATAATAAATAAACAGAATGATTTTTTGACGATTTTTTTTAAGTAAATACTTATTTCTTTTAAAATTATATTTTTAAGTAAGACTGAAGTTCTACTTTAAGAAATTAAACGTCGTGATTAAAATAACTCGTTTTTTAAATGTAATATATAATTAGTTGTCTGAAATGATAATTATGTATATCAAAATGATACTTGGAAAACTTATTTGATTTACACATGCAATATAGCCGATCTAAAAATATAATGCAATAAAACGAGTAGGAAGACTTAAAAAAGAGTAAAATGATACATACTCCGCATATAAAATGGATAATAATGTAATAAAAATAATAATAAAATATAATAACATATGCTTTATAACGTAAAATCATCAATCGTATTTCCTCATCAAGGTTTACTTGTCTATTTAATGAATATATATATATAGATAGATATATAGATAGATGTGTGTGTCTGTGTGTAAATATAAAAAAGAGAGTAGGTATTATTTACACAAGTTTACAAATGCTAAAACATTCAACATTGGTTTACCTTGAATTTAAAATATAAATATTAACTTATTAGAATATCTTTTTCCTAACCTTAGTTAACTATGCATATTTATTACTATAATAAAAAAAAAGTTAAATTACGAGATGTTATCTCTTAAGTAAAGACAGTTTCATTGTAAAAAAATTTTGAAAACTTATACTACTTATGTAATATAGTACTTATACTACTCTATGTAATCGCCACTTGAATTAAAGACATTTATAGTAGCGATTCACCACCTTCAATATACCCTCGTATTTTTCTGTCGCCAGTCCATTTAGCCACTGATTAACAGTATTTTTAAGTTCATCGTCACCCACAAATTGCATACCACTAGGTGATTCTTTCAATTTCCCAAACGAAATGTAATTAGAACGAGCTAAGTTCGGATTGCATAGTACGTGATCTTCAATTTTCCATACAAATGTTCTCGGTAAATCACGTGTCGGACCTGCAACAAGTAGACATGCATTATCGTGCAGCAGGACAACGTCGTCTGTCAGCCGCCCACGTCGCCGATTTTGAATGGCGCACCATAACTTACGTAGAGTTTCGCAGTAGACTTCTGCATTTATAGTTGTTCCACGTGGCATAAAATCAATCAAGAGTATGCCAAACAGATCCCAAAAGACTGTGACCATCAGTTTGCGTCCAAATGGCTGTAGATTGACCTTTGTTGATCTGGTTGGTGATTGAGGACGATACCATTTTCGGGAGTTTCCTTCATTCATTACATTATCACCGTACACAGCAACTAACTGCCTATTATTTTCAGTTGGCTTAACGTTTTAATAGTTTAAAAGGTTGGTCTAGAGGTGAACGCGTCTTCCCAAATCAGCTGATTTGGAAGTCGAGAGTTCCAGAGTTCAAGTCCTAGTAAAGCCAGCTATTTTTACACGGACTTGAATACTAGATCGTGGATAACGGTGTTCTTTGGTGGTTGGGTTTCAATTAACCACACACCTCAGGTATGGTCGAACTGAGAATGTACAAGACTACACTTCATTCACACTCATACATATCATCCTCATTCATCCTCTGAAGTATTATTTAAACGGTAGTTACCGGAGGCTAAACAGGAAAAAGAAAAAAAATTGGTATATACTTATACCTTGTATATTATGTATACTATATATACATAAGTATATTATGGTATATACTTAGGTATACGAAGTTACTCACTCGTACTTATATTAAGTGTCATTATAATGGAAATGACATAAAATAGTAAATAATATATTTATTTAATTTTAATGTAACAATTCTTCTTTAATATCTGAACACTTAAAAAATAATTAATCAATGTATTTAAAATTCACACACATAAAAGAATAAATTATATTTTTATTGCTTGGAAAAAAATTCCATAATTATGGAAACATGAAAAAATGTTAACTGCATCATTTACACGTGCAATATATTAATTAAACTACATGAATTTATAAAAAGACTTTGATTAATAGTAACTTAGCATTTGGTAGTAATATTAGATTTACATTAATTATTCAATTACATTTACTTCACTTCAAAAAATTAGAAAGGATATATATATAGTACATGTATAAAATTCATAGAGAAATGCAATCGCACATGAAATTATTTTTCGGTTTGGGGTTTAACCATCCAATATTTTGAAATTTAAAAATTACTCTATCTTTTCCATAGAGAATGTAACTAAGCTTTTCTAGACCACCCTTTTCCTTTTCCTTTTTTTTAATTTAACCTCCGGCAACACCTGTAGTTATTGCTTCAGAGGATGAATGATTTGTAGCGTAGGTAAATGCCATGCCTGATCGGGATTCGAACCCGGGACCTCCGGATGAAAGGCCGCGAGACGCTACCACTCGCGCTACGGAAGCCAGTTATCTAGACCTTAAGATATATATATATATTTTTTTTTTTTTACTAATAATAATGATATGTAGAACACGCTACCGAAATGTTGGACTATTATTGATTTATTTTCTTTATCCTCCGCGGATTGGCCTTCAAGGACCAATTAAATATCATTCCATGTAGTTTGTTTCTTTTTCTTCCAGAGGTTCTTTATTCTTTCGCACTGTTTAACTCTTTTTCAGTCTATTATCCTCGTTTCTTTATTTATTATCCTTTCTTTATTATCCAGTCCATTATCCTTTCTTTATTATCCAGTCCATTATCCTTTCTTTCTGTGTTTTTTCGATCTAGACAGTATTTTTCTGTAATGATGACCCGTGTGAGTTCTGTTTAACATAGTCACCTTGAAATTTGTCGTTTCAGAAATTATTGAAAATCTGTTTATTTAAACTTGATTGGTTCATTCGGTTTCATAGAATTTTAGTCATAGTTTTCTTATTGTTACTTTCTGGTCTTAATTTAATAATATATCTCTTAATTTGGTCACAGTCTGTAGTGTTCTTCTTGGACCATACATCCTTCTTAGAACTCTTTTTTCTATCTTGAGTAGATTTTTTGTTCTAAAATTTGTAGATTTTTCTGTAGTTACATCTGTAGTTTCCATGCTCTATAAGATAACCGATATTAAATAAATGCTAAAATACCTTAATTCTGTATTTATAGAAAGGTTCTTTTTGTTGTAATTATTTTTTGTGTAAAAGTTTAGTTCTTCTAATTTGTGTGTTTTGATCTCGACCACTAGTTTATCTGTTCCGTTTATAGTAATTATTTTTCTAAGATATTTAAAATGAAATTATTAACTGTTTATGATATTTCTTTTAACAAAAAACTATTCTTTATAAGCTTCTGTACTAATTTATTTATTTATTTATTTTTTCAGATAATATGATGAAGCACGCAGCGATCGCTTTGCTTACATTGGGTCTAACCAACATCGCATTAGGACAATTATTCGTCCAACCATTTGAAACGGCATCAGTCGGACAACAACCGAAATCATTATCATTCGCTATTCAACCCCCACCATTAAATCAACCGGTTCAATCATCTCCATTTGTTAATACACCTCCATCAAGAAGTTATGCTCATCGTGCTGTAATCGCTAATGCAGAAAGAGAAGCTCAATTACCTCAACATTTATTGAATCCATTTTATAAAAATCAAAGAATATCTGAAGCATTAGCTAAAGAAAGTTGGTTTACACCTGGAGAAATGGTCGTTTACGATCGCGAAGCAGAAAAAATATCACGACAAGAAATTTATTCAGTATTAAAACACGCAGGTTTTGTTAATAGAAGACGTAGATAAACTTACGGAATAGTTTAATAAATAATATTGTTATAAAATAAAATAAATAAAGAAATAATCGAACTAAAAAAAAAAGTTTTATCTGGACATACAAAATAAAAATATATACTTCAAGCAAGAAGTGGAAAGAAATAAAATTCATAAACTTTAAGCTTCTCGCTCAATGTTATTTCATGAGAAAACATAAACGTTATTATTTACTTTGTTTTTTTTGTTGCAATTCTTTGTTATATATAAATAAATTTTGAGGTAACAAAAATTAAAAAAAATACAGTGATAATTTTTTAAAAACTATTGTTTGTTAAAACTTTATAAGAATCAAAAGTAAAACAGTACAATGTGTATATAATAAAATACACACAAACGGTAATTTGTATGATTTGCAAAATTAAAAATACTTATATAACTAGATAAATTTTGTATAAGGAACAAATCAAACAAGGAACTCAACCTCAGATACAAAAGTAAAAAAAAATATTATAATAAGTAATAAATGAATTATTATTACAATAGCTAAATTATCAATTTTCATTTTTACAGAAAGAAAAAAAATAATGCAGTACATATGAATTGAGATCTGTAGTATAATAGTCTAATATAAAAACAGAATAGTAATTTAAAAATTAAAATTTAATGTTAATAAAAGTCTTTCATAATATTAGCCGAATTCGCTTTCCGAAGAGTTCTTTAAAAGCGAATTGCAGGTTACGAGAAATAAACAACGCATTACAAACAAATTGTATATTTATATGACTGAACATTTTTATTAAACTATATAATGTAAAATCAAATTTCTATACATATAAATATAAAACGCGTAGTAGATATTTCAAACACACCGTAATGGATAATAGACATTTTTAACAAACGCAAAGACTATGTTCACAGTCGTGAACATATGACTATGCTCATGAGTCGTTACTGATCGTATTATAAAAGTGAATAGTACAATATAAGTACAATATAAGATGGAAATATTAGTTTGTGTACTTTATACAATTTTTAATTGGATTACAAAAATTATATAATAAAAATCAATTATTTCAGAGCAGTAAAACATTATATTCTGATTCTATAATTAACTTTTTAACTGTATTACTACTCGGAAATAAATTAATCTAAACTTTTAAAATGAATAAAAAAAATAAAACCAGTAAAATTAAACATTAAATTAACGGATAATTTTTTTACGGATATACAAGCTGTAAATCAGTAAATTTTGGGTACATGAAACCTTTCGCCCTTTAGTTTTTATGAATATTATAAAATGTATTTAATGTATCATTCTATCTAATACATGAATTAGTCAGGGAAATAAGAAAATTAGGCTAAAGTGTAAATACGATGTACAATAAAAAGTACAAGAAAAATCAATATCGAGAATGTACAAGAAAAATCGCTAATCGATTTATTAAAAAAAATAAAAAATAAAAAAAATAAATAAATAAATTACCATGTAAATAACTAGTCTAATAAATTAAATAATAAATATTGTACATAAATTATTTGTAAATATTTATTATAAATAAATTTTGTTGTTATTTTATATATAACTAATTAATAAATTAGCGGGTTAGTATTTTATATTTATATTATTATTTTATACGTTTTGGTTAATGTTAATTATTATTGTAAATAATATAGATCTATGTAATTAACTATTTTTTTTTAAAACGTTGTTATAAATTTATAAATGTTAATAAAACAAGTGATAATTCTTTTTTTTAGAAATTTAAACAATAAAATTATGTTAATTAAATTTCATCATAAAAGAAGATACTCAAACCATAATTTCATTATGTAATCTGTTATTACAAATTTGTAAATATTTTATTATTAAAATGTTAAGTATATTTTTAATTTATTTTCTCTAGGTGTATGTACCCATTCCATATCTCAATAAATCCCTTAATTTTTCCTTGGTTATTTAACATTTTTCTTTCCTTACATAATTCCTAGTTAGATAATCGTTTATATTAAAATTTAATAATAATGATATATGTTCGTCTGATATTTACTATTTTTGGACCATTAGTGAACATATCTACTCCTTAGATACTTAAACTATTGATAAGAAAGCAAAAGATTTCCTACTGGTTTATTATATTTCTCAACAATATTTCATTTTTTTGGGGTTGTGATGAGAAGATTGTCAGGTTAAACTAACTATTATCTGGTTTACCAGTTATAGTATATATATATATATATATATATAAATTCGTTACTACTTCTTCCAAAGAAGACTGTCTCTAGAACATAGAGACATCTAGTAGTACATCAACAATTGTTGATGTACTACTAGAAACGTTATAGTTAATAAAACGGTCGGCTTCTAAATTATAGGTAAACAAATAAAGGAGCTTAATTAAGTTAATATATAACTAAAAATTATTAGAGTAAGTGTGTTCTTTCAACTTTTACTTAACTTTTCCTTTTTGAGGCATCGACAGTTTCTTTATTTCTTTTATGATCTGAGCATCCAATGCTTTGTAGTGTTATACTCTTATCTTTTAGTAATTAAATATTTTAGGATTCTGAAAATCATTCCTCAAACTTACTGGAATTTATTCACTTAATCTCATGAGTATTAAAATTGAAATTAAATAACTAAAGTATTGTTGAAATTTTTTCGATACAATTCTATTTTAATAACTCTTTTATTTAGGGGCGGATTCTTTTTTTTAATACAGATCTTTATTTTGCATTACAGTTTTTTTTTAAATTACTGCAATACATTTCACAAAAAAATACTTCTAGCAAGGTAATAACTGTAATAAGGAATAATTTAGTAGCTCAACAGTTAACTAATAAATTGTTAGCGCTCACTCATTGGTCCAGACATTAATGCAAATTAAGCGTAATTTTGACTGAAAAAAAACATAATTTTATCTGACGTAAATTTCGTTTGAAATCTTACTTTTTCTGAATAAATGAATGTCAATGCAAATTATTTTTTCAGGTGTAAAATTCAGAATAATTCTTCTAAAAGCATATTTCCATAAATTTAGAAAGTAAATAATTGATTACATTAGTTCATTCAAATTTTTAAGGTCATATAATTAATATGGGATGTGCCAAGGTTAATAATTATTATAAGAAACCAACATCAAGGGCAGTTTTTCTTTTACTTTCCCGTCTAGATAGCGCTATAACAGTGCTATAGAATGGAAAGTATTGTAATCGGTCCAATTTTAGTATATGCAGTTTTCATCGGATGTTGATGTTTCGATACTTAAGGAACCCAAAAAACCAGATGGAAATTTTCCGGATATTAATGTTAGTATGTACATGTGTGTGTGTGTGTGCTCAGTATTAGCCTCTAAATCACCTTAATTATCCAGAACTACTGGACCGATTTTGACCAAACTTGGTCACATTACTTCTATATATGGTGGATTGATACAATTACATTTTCAACTTAACAGATCGAGGCGGTGAGTCTGTTACCCCTTAGTATTCTAAGGGTGTCTCTGTGTAACATTAATAAGTATCAAATACATCAGTGCTGAGATATTAAATGCATAAAACTCAAAAAATATCTCTCGATGTTTACGATAATGCAAAAGGATAAAGGGATGTCGGACGATCAAATCGTGCTGGCTTAAGTGTAAGTCCATATTTTAGTATTTTTTTGTTGAATAGTTTGTAGTTCATTTGGATAATTTTATAAAATTCTGGTGAGGAGTGGGAGATTTCTCTAAGGAAGTCTGAGTTTAATCTCGAGTGACAATTTACTTATTTACTACCTAGATGCAAATAATAAGCAATTTATTTTGATGTGTACGTATTTAAGCTGGTTAATAGAAAATCAGCCTTAATATCTCCAGATATCGCCTAATTATAATCATATTTTTCTTAGGCACATTTGTTAACAAATAAAAAATAACAATATTTGTAAAAAAAAGTTTTGCAAAATCGCACCCCCACCCCAAAAAAATTTCTAAACTACTGCTACGTTGGACGTCACAGGTGAGTGGTAGAATTAAATAAATGAATAATATTTAAAGTGTAAAAGCCTAATTCTGTTTGGCTGGGTCTCGAACTCGATCGTCCGACTGACTCGGTATCTGGTGCGTTAAGTCTCGCAGCTACAACAGTCTGCCGAATGTACAAAAGAAATTATTTTAATATAAGTTGTGAAATTATATTTGTTTAGTTAGTGCCGCCACACCCGCGCGAACTAAATACGGTATGCGCACGCGCTTTAGTTAGAACCATTAAATTAAATAAACGAATAAATTGAAATAAAATGATAAATATTTTTAATTATGTTGTTTGTGTATGTGTGTGTAAGCCGTTCATCAGAAATAACCCATTTCACGCGTGACAGGAAAGTCCTACTTTTTTTTAACATTATAATACTCCTTTGTAAAGCGATGAAGTAATCCATTACTAAATAACATATTTTTCTTTTTGTCACTGGATTAGGCTGATATGTAATAATATGAATTATGAAAGCCAGCATTATTTGATATACTGTCCGGGTCGGAGTTGGACTACTTGTACAACCACCAGGAAAACTCCTTGGCAATAGGAGAGTTAGTTCCCACTAATCCAGAAAATACTAGGATCTCACAACTTAGCACGGATCCAGTAGACGTCTAGTCGAATCCCAAAGAGGAAAATTAATTGGGGAAAAAGCACTGAATAAAAGGAGAGGTTGGACAAAGTAAAGGAAAACTTATCCACTGAGGGATCACAAAATGAAACAGATCCAGCCTAAGGGATAATTCAAGATGTATTTAAAATAATTGGAATCCACATACCATCGAAAATTCCTGAAGAAATTATTAGAAAAAGCATATTTTTGAAGATGGTAACATCATCTTATTAATCAATTTTTTTCTACTAACCAGCTTAAATACACATCAAAATAATTGCTTATTACTCGCATCTAGGTAGTAAATAAGTAAATTGTCAATCGAGATTAAACTCAGACTTCCTTAGAGAAACCTCCCACTCATCATCAGAATTTTGTAAAATTATCCAATTGAACTGCAAACTATTCAACCAAATAATACTAAAATATGGACATACACTTAGGTAAGCACGATTTGATCGTCCGACATCCCTTTATCCTTTTGCATTATCGTAAATATCGATAGATATTTTTTGAGTTCTATGCATTTAATATCTCAGCACTGATGTATTTGATACTTATCAATGTTACATAGAAAAAATTATCTGTTAATTCTGATCTCGTGTTGTTATTAAAAACTTGAGAGTTTAAATGCAATATTAAGATATGTATGTACATAAAAAAACTGTAGAAATAAGAATATATAAAAATTGAAGTAGAACAAGTGAATAAAAAATAAGAATCATAATAGTAAAAAAACAGACAAAGAAAAGAAAATAATGCAGATCTCTGAATAAAGAACAAGGATAGCGGCTAGCAAGAGGCTTTTCTTGCACTTACAAGCCGCAATACAAACTTTTATAAAGGAAAAATACTGAAAAAAGATTGAAAAAGAATGGACATCTTTAAGAATAAAAAAATATATTTTATAAATGTTAAAAGGCGTCATAAAATTAAAGAAAAACAGAAGTGGAAATTTAATAGGATAAAGTTATTTACTGGAAGGTAGATTATTTACTGAAACAGGATTAGTGGAAGGAGATATAAATTAATAGATTATATTAAACACAAAGAGAAAACAATGAAATTAAGATAGCGGTGGATGACCCTGTAACTTGGAAATTGCTAATATTCAGAAACCTGCTGTGATATTAATGATGACTCTTAAAAAAATAAAATCTTCAATTAACATATTAATCAACAAAAAGTTAACAATTTTTTTCAGAATATACGCTTTTTCATATTCATTTATCGATATCTTTGTAACCGATAATATTTTCATATATAAATGCTCAGAACTATTCATGAACATTCCATCGTTTCAAAATAATTTAATTTCATGTGTATATCAATTTTATTCTAATTACCACGAGATATTTTAGAAATTTATAAATAATAAATTGAAGTAACATAAATCATTAATTATTAATATGCCGGCTTGGTCTAGTGGTGAACGCGTCTTCCCAAAACAACTGATTTGGAAGTCGAGAGTTCCAGCGTTCAAGTAAAATCAGTTATTTTTATACGGATTTGAATACTAGATCGTGGATACCGGTGATCTTTGGTGGTTGGGTTTCAATTAACCACACATCTAAGGAATGGTAGAACTGAGATTGTACAAGACCACACATTATTATGAATCTAGCCTATAGTTCAAAACAACTAAAAAATTAATGGAATAAAGAATTGTGATATATTTCCAACAATGATGACATCAAATAACAGTTAAAATTAAAACAATCAAGGTTTAAATTCTATTAAATAAAACACAACTTCATCCGTTCTATAACATGAAATAAAAATTAAATAACTTCAGGATAGAGTAAATAAAAATTTACGGTATAAATAATTCCTATGTAACGTCCTTTAAAAAAAAATGTGCAAATTACATTTAAAAATACAGGAAAAAATCATTAACAAGCGTTCCTTATATTGTATTATATCTATTTACATTTTAAAAGAAAGTTGTTTTGAAAGTGATAAGCAAATGGTACAGTTAGCGAAAGCTGTTTGCTCTATTCATATATTAAGACTTCTTTGTTTGTGAAAGGGTAAGTTTTTAATATATACATATAAATAATACTTTATACAAAACAAAAAAGGATCTAATACCGTATGATTTTGTGTTATGACATAAAAATTACAACAAAACCACAATAGAGTTAATTATGCTTTTACTACCTACAAGATATACAATCGGAAAAAAAAAGTTTATTTGTTATATATATTTTCTATTGAAATAATATATAAGTTCAGTAAAAAAAATCCAATTCCTTAAAACTCTTAATTAAAATTATTTTCTTATTTCGTACTAGTCTAAGATCCTGCAGCTGATTTCTGCAGGTATCTGTTTTTTTAATGAAACTGGATTTAAATCATAATTTAATATATTACTGCCGGGTTTCCTAGAAAAATTTAGCCGCAATTAACTTTAATTAAATATATTGTAATTAATTTATTTTAACAAATTGCAACCATATTTTTTTTAGTGAATTAATTATTATTTGAAAGAAAATGATATGAAGAATGTAAAAAAATGGTTAGCAGCTCTCAGTCAGCCGCAACCTCCAAGTCGCCAGGTGTAAACAGGTATGTTATTGTTAATTAATTACGCTCAACGTGTTTTTCAAAAAAATTATATACTAAATTGAAGTTTAATTTTTTCTGTACATTATAACATATGGTTGCCTGTAAAAATATGACTGTAAATAGTGGTTGCCATTATTTTAACTAATTACAATTACATAATAAATAATGAAAACAATAAAATAGATGAGAAGTCTAAAATTGACTGTTAATGTCTTTATTCGAAATGAAGCAGCGCGCGCATTCCTTCTCTCTAGTTCACACTTATCCAGACTAAAACTAATTAGTTCACATAATGGCAATCACTACTTGCAGCCATTTTTTTTACAGCAAAAAAATTAAACTTCAATTTTTTATATATAGTTTTTTTGAAAAATATGACGAGCGTAAATAATTAACAATAACATATCTGTTTACACCTGGTGACTTGGAGGTTGCGGCTGACTGAGAGCTGGCAACCATTTTTTTAAAATTCTTTACATAATTTTCTTTCAAATGACGTTTAATTCACTTAAAAAAAAAGTTGCAATTTTTTAAAATAATTTTATATTTAATTAAAGATAACTGCAGCTAATTTTTTTTAGGTAGTAATGTATTAAATTATCATAATCATTCATTTAAATCGAGTTTCATTAAAAAAATATAAAAAAACATATACCGTTAATGAAAAAAAAAAAAAAACATTTTAAATCATAAGTTATGAAAAATTATTTTGATCATGTTATATGCTACATAAAAATAAATGAAAAAATTCCAAGTAGAGAGAATTCAAAACTACTATAAAAAACACCAATAAGAAATCTGAAGAAAGATTTCTTATCACAAAGAAATTTTATTAAAATTTTCATAAAATTAAAAATCCAATTTAAAACAAGAAAATGTTTATCTTTTTTTATAAATAGATAAAATAATAGTAAGGAAAATTTTACTATAATGTTACGTAATAAAAACAACGGATAAATAAAAATGAATTACTAAAAATAAAAATTATTTATTATATATATATATATATATATATATATATTTTTTTTTAAATAAAATCTACTGGAATTATATAGTAAATAAAATAGCATCTCGTCTTTTATATGTTTTTATGGAATGAAAATTCAATGTTCTATAACTTCATAAATATATTATATATAAAACCAATAATCACGTTTTTAAATACATTTAAAAACAATTTTTTATATGTATTCAAGATTTAAAAAAAAAATTCCAATAATCGGTTACAAATTTCGGGTCTCGATAAAGATAGAATTTTTTTTTAGATTTAATTAGGCACTTTAATATTATAACGGCAAGTACTATGAATTCAGTTTACAGCAAAATGAAAAAAAGTTGTGAAGCAAAGAAAAATTTCAATTAAAACGGATGGGAACTTCCGTTGATTGTTTGGAGATAGTACGCGTATATTGCTTCACGTGGAACGTGAAATACATTGACGGCATTGCACTTATTTTGACGTGAAAAATTTGCGGTAATTGTACACCTATTCTTTTAATCAAAAGTCAAAAATTCAACACGATTTAATTGAAGATTTCCTTCGCAAACCCTTTATTCATCCCTAAAATTATTTAATTATATACATACAGTAGTAGGGTTATTGAAATGTACAGTCTAGTATATATAAATAACAATGTCTTATGTTTACTGAAATCCTAGGTAGAAATCACAGGTAGGTAGTAACCAATAAATGGTCATTACACTGAATCAGAAAATTCTGAAATCTTTAACAATAGGTTTTTATTTGAAGCTAAATACTGAACTTAAATGTGCTTAAACACTAAATTTTATACAGACCTTTATTTAAGCGATAGAAATGTTTTATTACTATTAACGAATTTACGGAAGGTTGAAAGGAAAATGTATTACCACAAAAACATATAACCAAGATCCCGAAATAAAAGAATATTTTTTAAACATGTAAATATATAAAAGGGCAAGTGTAATAAAAACAATCTTAAAAATATATACTCGTATTTAATTTCTTTGGAAATAATGGACATTATAATGAAAGTACGAAATTTTATCAACACCGTCAGAAAAATTTATACTTAATCTTTCAATTGTTTTTAGTTTTTACTAAAGAACCGGAGGAGATTACGAATTGGAAACGAAAATTTTGAGTTGACGCTACAAGCACATCCCGACCGAGTGGTCACTATTTTCGATACGTTTATCAAGCGGGACCAACAGGATAAAGATATAGTCTTACTTGGTGATCAGTCAGTAACAATTAAAATAGAATACCAAAGCAGATTTTTTATTAGAAAATTTACTGTATAATATTTTGAAAATCGTCTCGGATTTCAACATATGAAATCGTTTTAATATATTAATTAAAGTAGAAATATGTGTATGTCAAACGGTATTTGAATATTAATTTACTCTTTTTCTTCAATGACTAATAGGAAATCAAACTGTATCTTTTGTAGTTAAATTGTCGACATTACAGCAAATAAAAGTTTAATACTTATATTTTTTCACGGTTAAACTTTAATTTACATATCAATTTCTATGATTATGGAATTTAATGACCTGTTTATTTTATTTTGCGGTTTCTCATTTTTTTATAGATTATATATTAGTTCATATTTAGAGGGTAAGAAAAACAGGGCGGCCAATTTAATTACATAACAAAAAAGTAACGATAATTATTTTTATTACTGCGTGTCGGTTTGTGAACGCACGGTTTTGTAGCTTGATTATCAGAAGTCTCTTTGAAAACATTTCTCTTTTGACAATCTTAAAAACTGAATGACTTAAATTTAAAAAGATTAAGAATATATGAGACAATTACATATGACAGCTTGAAACAATTCCAAGCGATTAGCTGATTATAGTGTTACGATGTCAGTCAAACATACTAACGTATCTAAGGTTTTTAAAATTTGGCTTCAAATAAAACGAACGGCACAGTTAATAAGACTATAATACACTTTTGCTAATAAACACTCTGACAGCAAACAAAATTGGTTAAAATACACTTTTATAAAAGAGGCCATAATACTCGGGAATTATTTAAAGTCATAAATAGCAGGTATTCCTAACTTTTTAATCATGTAAAGAGCAATAAGTTCGTAGAATTAATGACTAATATGTACAGAGTGTCCCACGAAGAAACATGTTCTACTGCTGAAAATAATGAAAAGGTTCATATAAGTCTGGAAACGCTTTGTTCTAGAGTTACCGCTAGCGAAAGAATTCCTCTTCTAATAACAATAATTAGACAATTTATTTCTTTTTAACAAACAGGCATAATAAAAAAATATCAACCAATATGAAAACGAGGAGGGCTCAAGCTGACCACCATACAGTTATTAAGGGTAAGTAGACTTAAATAATTCTTTAAAAAAATCACAGGATGGCCTTGTGTCTACGGATATTACGATATATTCTTGGTTGTAAGGGACAGTCATAACCGCCTTCAGTAAAAGTCAGATTTGTAATTAAGTTTTATACTTCCATACGCCATAAAATTTCGTCTGTAAACGAAGATGTCCCTTTAAGCCCTGGATGTTCTTTAATCTCTGAAGGAAAGGCAACATTTAGTAACAAGTCAACATAAAACCGTTGATCAGCAATGTACTTCTCTCATTCAGTTCGAAAGTTCTCTGATCTCTTATGGGATTTTGGACAGAATGGGCAGAACTCCTGCTTAGAAGTGTGCTTGAGTTATCCTTTGAGAAAGGTTAATTATTCAGTGCTGTGATTCCTCTGTAGGTAGATAGATTTTTCTAACTATCTATACCTTTTCCTTAGCCTTTATAAGAAAACAGAACTCTTCGCTGTTCTGATACTGCTGGTGCCAACATGTCAGTCCACTTTTGTGAAGACAGTAAGATATGTTGAGTCAATATTCTTTCTTTTTTGTTTATTCTTCCCCATAAAAAAGAAAATTTTGTGCCCGGTGGCTGCGCATTTAGCTTAACAGTTTATATAGACCTGGACCTACTAATTTTTCTAATCACAATACAAACGTAATAAATACATATGTAACACGAAAGCTGATTATTTACAGAGTATAAATTTTAAAATTTGAATTGAGTAGTTAATCGATTTAGCTGTAATAGCTGTAAAGGGTATCTTATCTTAACTAATGAGGAAATTAAGTATGATCGGACGTATAGCTTGGAGCATATCTTCCTTGTATACCGTTGGCTCTGGAATGAGTTTGCTATAATGCATCACTTCTATACCTCGCTAAGAAGTAACATCCTTGTACAAGGAATAATTTTAATCCTTTTACATTTGAAAGTTTTATTTTTTGATGATACACTAACACATTTTTACAAATCAACTTTCTTTTCTTTCTGGATGATATGAATGAGTGTAAATGAAGTGTAGTTTTGTACAATCTCAGGTCGACCATTCCTGATATTTGTGGTTAATTGAAACCTAACCACCAAAGAACACCGGTATCAACGATCTAGTATTCAAATCCGTATAAAAGTAACTAACTGCCTTTACCAGGATTTGAACCTTAGAACTCAAGACTTCGAAATCAGCTGATTGATTTGAGATGATGACTTCACTATACGACCAACCCAGTGGGTTCACAAGTCGACTATCCCATCTTCTTCAGCCTAATTTCAATTGCATCATAATGATAATTGAAATTCCTACTAAGAGGGAGAATACTGTCGTGGAGCGGGCAGTATTGATGTACTGTCAACTTTACAAATGACTTTTAATTTAAATACTATGTTGTAACAAAAAGGGGTAAAAACATAATGATAAATTTAATATGAATAAAGAATTTCAGTTTAAATAAAGTACTCGACTACAGATTTTGGAAACTTTTTTTTAATTATTATTAAAATACTTATAAAGTACATTTTTTGAACGAATGTCAAGGGTGTAATACTTGCAAAAGAAAATCAAAAGTATGTACACGGTATTAAAAATCGTATGAATTGAATAGAATAAGGCGCCTAAGATATATGTCAGCAGGTCTGACCAGTAAAACAACGAGCCACCGCAACGTCGACTTCCGAGAAGAAAGAAAGAAATATCAACCCGCTGGCCGTCGGCCTCATTCCTAGCAAGGACGTGGAGAAACCACGGAATGCAACCTCACACCGCCGTAGTACCGGTGTTGTTATTTCACAAGCGGGTGCAGTCTTGCTCTTCTATTACACGGTACATGTATAAAATAACGTATTTAAAAAGTAATGAGCAACGAACCACTTCATAACGTATTACAATTTTTTAAACATTAAATTGATATTTTACTACGATTAAAATGACTTTCTCTTTTAAGAATAAAACTGATATATTATTTCTATAAATTTATTCTAGTCGTTATCTCTACGAATACATAATACATACATGCGAACATAAACAATATTAAAAATAGTTCCTTCAAAGTTATCAAAACAACACTGTTTAAATTACATCTAATTATAATGTTACTGTTATATAAAGTCAAGAATGTTTATTTATTAATTTGTTTGTCCGGAATAATCTCAGTAACTATTCAACGAATTAGAAAATTCCTCTATTATTTAAAATTTTACTTCCTTAGGTTCACGAAGGACATGCAAGAAATTATTTCGTTTCATCCTACCATCTTACTCTATATTACATAATTTTTGGCACCACTTCTTGGTAAAACTGATTTATTAATAAAGCAAACTTCAGTAAAATTTATGTTATTAACATACGGAAAAAATTGATTATTTAGACGTTCCATCGTTGTTTTTCCAAACAATTTCTTACTTATCGAACAGGTTAAAATCGGAACAATATTAAACAGGTTAAAGCTTCGCTGTCCCAATTACGCGCTCTTCCTGCCAAACAACATTTTAAAAACATTGATATCAATGTTTTATAAAATCTTCATATTTCAAATTCAATAAATAAAATAATTATTTTTTAATAATACGTCCAGTTTTTTTTAAAGAACTAAAAATTACAATGTGGTACTTTTTCAATTATTTCTTAAACTTCAATTTTTAGAAGTAAGCGTCAAATTTAAAACTACCATCAATTTATTTACTAACTTTGGTAATGACTTCAAAAAGTGAAATTTAAAGAACAGACATAGTATAATATTTTTATTTTTAGATCGTTTTTACTTCCTTGTACAAAAAGTATTGTAATCTCGAAACATTTCGGTTTACAGATTTCAACAGAAATAACCATTTTGACTAGTTTCAGCGTGACATCTCTAGTACGTACGTATCTCGCTTAACTCAAATACGATTAGCCGTAGAATGTTGAAATTTTGAATTTAGGACTGTTTAAAATCTAGTTGTGCACCTCTCCTTTTGACTGCAATCGAGTGAACCAAAAGTGTACAAAAAAAGCCCGAAATAACTGCAATAAGCCCTCATTGAGAGCTCAGATTGAGCAGACTGGTGTAGCTCACGGCTACACCAGTCTGCCAACCGCATAAGCGAAATTTGTTCTATGTTAGTTGTGAAATTACATTAGTTTAGTTAGTGCCGACCGTCACCGCTAGTACCGCCACACCTGCGCAAATTAAACACGGTATACGCGCGCTTTAGTTACAATCATTGAATTAAATAAACTAAAAAATATTATATTTAAATAAAATGATAAATATTCTAAATTAAGTTCTGTGTGTAACCCGTGCATCAGAAACAGCCCACAATTGTAACGGCGTGACGGGAAAGTCCTACAACTGCGTTGTCAGTTTTTTTTGTTGAAACTTTTACAATTTTTATGATAAAAACTTTTAAATGTTTAAAACTATGCGGTTTCAAATCCTAGCTTGTACCAAAGGCTTAGCACCATAATGAGGATCATGGTGGAGAACTGTATGTTCACACAAAATTTTATAACTTGTTTGGGATGAAAAATCTTGATAACAATTCACATCTGAAAAAAATTGATGTGAATATTTGTGTTACCTTGTATTTTTCAAATAAGGGTTCAGCTAAAGGATCAGTCGGCCTGATAATAACAAGATAATACCCAATTTAAAAAAATAAATAAATAAAATATATACATATATAATTTTTATTTCAAAATCGTACTTTCTCATAATAACCTCTAACTCAATTACTGTACTCCGGTAATAGATAATTCCTGAACAGTTTTAATTTTAACAAAATTATGTCGGTATTAAATTAAATTTAAAAATACAGTCTGTAATGTACAATGGTATCGTTATGTAGCGTTTATATTTCTGAAAGAGCACGCGCTAAATATCTAAAATCTTATAAACAATAATTTAACAGGAATTCAATAAATAAATCATTATCACCGCATAGTAGAATACCAACCAAGATATATATATATATATATATATATATATATATATATACACACACACATTCTCAAATTTGCCTGAAGCACGAACTATGCAAAAAAGCAGAACCGTACTTTAATGGACGGACGGACACACACACCAATAAAGATATAACACATACAACCTATTCATTCGTTAGTCTTTACGGTAGTTATTCGCTTTTATCATTGGAATCTGTTCAGTTAAGATGGCATGGCATGTAATTTGATAGGATAATAGCTGTTTAAACAACGGTAAGCTAGTTCTATGAGCTTGTTTATAAACAGCAGCAGGAAAATAACTGACATAAGTATTGGTTAAATTAATTATCGCCCTTAAGGTTTATCCCAAAAGTGAAATCGTTAATTGCAAATACGGGATAAAAGAGAGAGTAACTTGGGTGACTAGAACAATGATCAGTAAAATAATTATTACAAAATAGAAAAAAATTGAATGAAAATAAAATAAATTAGCAAACCAATAATAATAATAATTTTAACTTATTTTATTAATAATATAATTAGCGTAAACAAAAATAATTCTAAAAATAAAATTGAACTTTTGAAGTTAACTAAAACGTGTTTATTTAGTTTTTTTTTAATACATTAACTTTATCTTTCTTTATTAATACTTACGTAACATTTTTAATTAAAAGAAAAGGCTTTCTTAATTAGATGAATCTAATATATAATAATATATATCGTTTATAACATTTTCTACCGTCAAAAATATTTTAAAAACCATTCTACCTATTTGAATGAAGCATTTTACAAAAGTTTGTAAAACCTTTGTAAAATGCCATGCATTTGCATGCGTGGCGCGCCATCGTGTTTCGCGCTACACATGATTATAAAAAAAAAGTATATAGATAACGTACACGAGCAATGCTTTGCTTCTTGGCAAATGTATTATTAACCACCCTAACACTATATTATTCTGTACACATGATAATATTACAATTTTATGTACTAGCATAAAATTTGAGACCTGGAATACTTTTAGATATTCGAGGTATTAAAGAACACACATAGAATTTTCATCCATTACCATTTTTGTGATAATTTTTCCACCTTTAAATAAGGTGGAAAAATTTACTCACCTTTAAATAAAATTCTATTCATATAACATTTCGATTCTAGAACTACCATTTAGGTCATTTTTTTTTTTAAAGCTTCTTGTGGGTCATGGGGTCACATAGAGATGACGCTTATCTTTACGTGCTGAAGGTCATACATACTCTTCAGCATGAAAGGCTTGAATCATTATTATTCCAAACTATGTTGAAGCAGTCGTTTACGCTTCGATTTCATAGTGCTCGAAACCGTCGTTCTTGTCGAGTTTTAACGAATAATTAAAAATCGAAAATAATGGCTGATTTCGTGATTTTTATATTAATACTTTCTTTATAATTAAAAAAACCTCCAAGACAGATAAGTATTTGACAAAATAAAGAAATAAAAAGCAGTCGATTTAAACAATCTACAATCCTAATAAAAAAATAAACATATTTATTATTACTTTCAATATTCTTACAGTTTATTTAAATAAGTATTAAAATATGATAGTTTTCTTGTACCTACATATATCTTCTAATAACAGTATATTTTTGTTAAGAGTCAACTAATTAAAAAGTTCATGACTCCTTCTGAAAGAAGAAATAGGAAAATTATGGAAAATTAATAGGAAAATTTGCTCTTAAAAGAAATCAAGAATTAAAGAACTGGTCAATAATCCTAATTGTGAACAACTGTCAAGAACTTTATTTACAAAAAAAAAAATAAAAAAATTATTGTATTAAGAGGACATTAAAAAATAACTCCCGACCTCCGTGGTTCAGTAAGTAGTGTCGCGGCATTTTATGCGGAGGTCCCGGGTTTGAGTCCTGGTCAGACATAACATCTTTTCATATGCTACCAATATTCACCGGGATAATGACCGCAGTTGTTAATGCCCGCTTTTTGATAACAAAAAAAGATAAAAAAAATAATTGAAAATGAATCCTAATAACTAAGAAATTAGCAATTATCTTAATAATTAGTAATATCTACTCGTACAAGAACATGGAATAAAGTTTATTTGAAACATTCCTAATACGTTCGCATGTATTTCGTTTTCGAATGTATTATGTCTACTTTGAAAAGCAGACATAACTAGAATAGAGTTTCTTTCTTTTTTCCTGTTTAGCCTCCGGTAACTACCGTTTAGATAATACTTCAGAGGATGAATGAGGATGATATGTATGAGTGTGAATGAAGTGTAGTCTTGTTTTCAGTTCGACCATACCCGAGATGTGTGGTTAATTGAAACCCAACCACCAAAGAACACCGGTATCCACGATCTAGTATTCAACTCCGTGTAAAAATAGCTGGCTTTATTAAGAGTTGAACGCTGGAACTCTAGAGTTCCAAATCAGCTGATTTGCGAAGACGCGTTAACCACTAGACCAACCCGGAGGGATAGAATAGAGTTTCTAACAATAGAATACGTAACGTTCATGAGTTTTAGCAAATTTTGGCTATCAAAATAATCTTTTGATCCTTGTGAAAACTCTTGATTACGTCTTGGTAGTGCAACTAGTCAGATTACGGGCTATGTAGCAAGTAAAGTTCAGCCTTTTTTGAGTATTATAAATGCATCTCTTCTCATGCTCCACACGTAGACGGTTGTAAATTTTCTGACTAAAGGTAAGTTAATCCATTACTGAGCAGCTCAATTAACAGGTAGTATGATCTATCTATTTGTATACAAAGTGATAGAAAACGGGTGAGAAAATTATATTTGCTTATATAAAAATTAAATGCCATTTCCAAAAGGATCACTCTGGAAATTATGAACGTTAAAGTGAAGTAGGAATTTAATGTCGACTCAGATCACTATCTCACAACAATTAAAGTGAAATTCATTCCTCAGAATAAGAAGACAACGACCCAAAACAGAATTCGCAGGGTAGATACTCATAAGTTGCTAGAAAATAAGCGACAGTTGCAAGAAAGACTGAAAAACGTCAACCCCCAAAATTGCCAAGACTTGAAAACATATAGTAGAAACTGCACAAGAGATAGCATACTCACCAAGAAAAGGCACAGATGGTGGAATCAGGAGTGTGACGATGAGTAAACCGATTGAAATGCTGAATTGATACGCCAATAAAACATAAGAAAACCTTGTTGAATTTACACTACAAAGGAAACAACAGCAAAATTCCTAAACAACGCATGAATGATACGTAATTATAATACAATGATACCCTACAAACATACGCTAATGATGTCACAAGATGGCGGAGTGGTAAGGGCGAGGGGGCGGGACCTTATGTCACGTGACCAAACTCCTTTGCTCTGATTGGCTCGCCACGCAGAAGCACTATTTTCCTACAACTGATATGCAATTTCCGAATTACAAAATTGCTTTCAAACCATTTTTAATTCTAGCTAGCGAAAAAATGCAAGGAAATAACGACTATACGCTCCTAATGTTATACACTTGAAATTACTGACAGTTCTTTCGCTGATGTTCACTAGATGAAAGGGTTGTCTACATAGCAGTGAAAAATTATTTTTTAATAGTAATACAAAGACTTGACAAAAAAAATCTGATGTGGACACTATATGACTTCCTTGTACGCAGATTAAATTATATATATATATATATATATATATATATATATATATACAAAAAAAAATATATATATACACACATTTAAAAAAAATTACAAGTACATAAAATTTTATTTCATAATAACTTTTTATATTTCTTCATATTTTTTTTGTTATTGTTATTACTGAATTATTATTGATCGTAAAACTTTGTTTACGATCAGCGGTTAATAGTTATTAATAAATCAATATATTTAAACTAAAGAAAAGAGTTAAAAAAAGGAGATGAAGTCGGATTTGAATCGATGTGCGTTCCCCTTTAAGATCCAAATATTTCATTAATTAAACTTTCATTTGGCTATAACTCTGGAACCAATGAAAATAAATACCATTTATAATAATCGTTGAAAAGCTCTCAATGAGGGCTTATTACTGCAGTTAAGAAAAAGTCCAAAATTCAAATTGTTTTGGATTTTGGGCTTTCTTGGACACTTTTGGTTCAATCTTTTGGATCTTTTGGATAGCAATGAAAATGGGAGGTGCACAACTAGATGTTATAACAGTCCTAAATCCAAAATTTCAACATCCTACTGCTAATCATTTTTCAGTTATGCGAGATACATACGTACGTACAGACGTCACGCCGAAACTAGTCAAAATGAATTCAGAGATGGTCAAAATGGATATTTCCGTTGAAATAAAAAAACCGACATTTTTCGCGATCACAATACTTCCTTTACTTCGTACAGGGAAGTAAAACCCTTCAAATATTTCACATCACGCACAACCGGAAACTATTACTCGTTAAAGTTGAGGAAGCTCATTTTATAAGGTTGGGATGGATTGCTAACTGGCGAATAGTTTCTTGTTACCTAAGATGTACTCACACGGTACACTATTACCTCAACTGTACGATTAGCAATGTCAATATTACTTCAGATACTCCAAGTAGAAGTACTGCACATCTACGTGTTTACGCTTTCTAAACTGAGTAAACTGCCCTGTATAGAGGCGGATAGGAGACCTATTTACAAAATCTTACATGTCAAACAATACTGGAACTCATCGGAGCTTGTAAAAGGGATATGTAAAAGATCACAAAGACACCCTTCATAAATGATTTTTAAATAAACAAGATGGAATATATATGACAATGAATCAGTCTGATTCTACAAATGATTTATTCTAAAATTTCATCCAGGCAATTACTCATTTTTAGTCAATAAATAATTTGATAATAAATAAAAAATATTAAAAAAATCTTTAAAACACCACTCTTAAATTAAACGCACTTAAAGGTAAAATATCATTTTCAGACGGTACCTCAGAATTGGTTTGACAACAGGGTTTGATGGTAGTATGTAAGATTATGTGAAAGTCAAATTAAAAATTTGATGTTTTCACATAATCTTACATATAACCATCAAAGTTTGTCGTCAAATCCATTTTGAGATCCTAAAATTATTTTTTACCTTTTAGAGCGTTTAATTTAAAAGTAGTATTTAAAATTTTTTTAACATATTTTTATTTTCTACTTGTTAGTCTTCATAAGTTTATACTTTACAACTGCGCTAGCGCACATGTTTGAGCGTATTTAGCGAAAGATCGGATTGGTACGTTTTACGTTGGGTGAGTGCAATCAAAACATACGGCTAAACGCTTTGATTTCCGGATAACCAAGATCCGGTCGATCAAGAGTGTACCCGATGCGTTAAACACTTAGCGCTCGACCTGTTGATACGTATGTCGTTGGAATCGTGAAAATCGTTCAAACGGTTGGCGAGATATTACGGTGGTATCCCATCCAATCCCCTCCCCAATTTCCAAACGGCGCCCCGGGGGCACTTGAAAATATTATTATCCTACGAGTACCACTGAGAGCGGATGGGGTGTAACCGCAGGAGTCGAAAAAATTTTCAGAGCGCTAGGACCGACCGTTTTCGAGATATTTGAATTTTCGTTCGAAAATTCGGATCCGTTATAAAGCACTAAATTTTCCTAAAACTTCGGTCACTACTGTACAGAATTTCTAGTAGCAACTGTACATTTCACTTGTTTATAAAACTAATAGCGTTATCATTTAGCTCCAGTCGGTTGTTATAGTAGGTAGCCCCTACGTTTAGATAAAATTATGTATTTCAAACGTGTAGAAATTTTAGATCCAAACTGAAACAGGGTAAGTTTCAGTTGATCTTTTTTTTATTAAGAAAATTTCTAAGAAAATATGCATGTAAATGAGGTTTCATAAGTTCAAGGGACATTTTTTTTCACTTAGCAACTTAAGGCATCTTAATGACTTTAAAATGTTGCTAAAAGGTGTTGCATGCATGTTGTCACATGCATAGTCCACCTCACATACATTGTTCAAGAGCAAGTTAATAAAAAATGTTATGAAGATTAATAAAATTAAAGAACAGTTAAAAATTGTTAAAGTAAATAAATGAGAGAGTAACAGTTAATTACAAAATCCATAACTAAGTTTAAATGCCGGTAGTGATTTAATGATAAATTTAATTTAAAAAAAAGTAAATAAATTACATTCGACTGGTTATATTGTGTCAAAACATCTTACGAAAACGCATTAGTTACTCTATTTATTAAAATACTTATGTAAAATCCAATGTAATATTTTTATTTTTTCTACAACGTAAATGTATAAAAACATTTATTTATTATTATTATGAATAATAAATTACATACATAAAAAATTATATGAAATTAATCAATGGATTATGTGGTTTTATAATATATTTAAAACAGTTGCAGATCAAAAAAATAATAAAAAAAATAAATAATAAAACCAGTTAAATAATAAGTTTTATACGTAGGATTGATTAGTACTGTACAAAAATCTTAATACTACGCGTATTTGAAATGTAATTTTAGAACTATCTTTTATTCACAAATTGTTATTTACCTACTTTAATCCTGAATACTACAAAAGAGTTTAATCCTCATGAAATACTATAAAAAAATTAAAATATATACAAATTAGCACCCCGTCGCGGCTTCGCCCGCGCAATATGTGTTAACTTGTGTTTCCTGTCGCGGTCCGGAGATGTTTAGCCGGTCACGGCTCTGCCTCCTGGACCCCCTGTGATCATTAAACTTATACTTATGAAAATAATAACGACAAATAAAAGTTAAAACTTGTTCAATTTATAAAAACTATATGGTAATTTCTTCAAAGACACAGTATGGTCAGTACAGGACCCATTAATTATTAAAGGCAACCACTTTTATACGCATTTGAATCCTAGATAGTGGATACCGGTGTTCTTTGGCGGTTGAGTTACAATTAATTACACATCTCAGGAATGATCTACAGAGACTGTGCAAAACTACACTTCGTTTACATTCATACATATCATCCTCTGAAGTAATACCTTACGGTGGTTACTAAGAAAGTAGGCTAAACAAAGAAAAGAGGACCAATTAATTGGTTTTTATATTTCCCGTCACAGCTTCGCTCGCGAAATACATAAACAGAATTACAAATGTATATTACAATCGCAATTTTACCGATTCTCTTAAAGATTTATTCAACAGCGAAATCATAAAACTACAAAAATATTTTTAAAAAAACAATTTTTTATGCTCTAAAATATTAAAATTCAAAAAATCGGAAAATGGTTTATCTGAAGAGTATTTACAAGCCCAAATCGAGTGAATATATCTCGTTTAGTATAGTCGAAAATGGGAAAAATTTGGAATAACTGCCGAAATTGTTTTTATCTTTCTAGTTCGAATTTCGAATAAAATTAGAAACTGTTTTTTAGATATTTACATGAAAAATACACACACCAAAAAAATATCCGGGTTTCAAAAAAAAAAAATTCAAAATCTATTTTAATCCTTTACTCTAGGAATTTAAAAAATCTAGAAATTAGTTTTACGATATTCATATGAAGATTACACCGCCAAAAATCGAAATGATTTAAGAAATTTAAAAATAAGGCAAGGAAAAAAATAATTACCTTAATACTTACATTTTTATCTGGTTACAATTTTATTGTTTTTGCTTTCTGAATTTCATTTTTTACCGAGAAATTAAAAAAATTGTAAAAATGTCATTATTACTCCGTTTTAACCCTTTGAATTCGGAATTTCAAACAATATTTTCTTAGTATGCACCTTAAGAAGAACCTATATACAAATTTTCATCCATTTATCTCGAGTTGATTTTGTCCGGGTTGATTATGAATCACTCACGACATATTCCAAATATATACTAGCATTCCCTGCGCTAAATGGTTACTTGCGTTTACCGTCGCGGTCAATTTTCTTTTATTTTTTTGTTGTTTAGTCAAGCAACCGGAGGCAGGTGCAGCCAATCGCGTCGCACAGACACTAATCAGTAGCAGTGGCTGTGTTGGTTGAACCGCCGCGTCGTACACTGTAAAAAATCGAAACTCGAAAGTGGTATTTAAATACTCGTAAATATCTGAAGAATACTTGCAAGCTCAAAAAAATATATCATCTCCGTTGCAGCTTTGCCCGCGCTATATGTGTTACTAGCGTTTCCCGTCGAATTTAGCCGTTCGTAGTTCACTTCGCTCGTCCTTCCCGTTTAGCCAGAGGAGTCTGCCCCTTTGATCCCGAACTGTTCATTGATCTCACGCTTGTCAGAATAATGATGATATATAAAAATTAAAGCCTCAATTTATAAAAAAATATCAGTGTATTATAATTTCTTCAAAACAACAGTTTGGTCTGTACAGAACCCGAAACTGATCCTTAGAATGTGGGTTTCAAAACAGTCAGCCTCCATCTTAAAAATAAGGGTTATAACTCCGTACAAATGTATTTTGCCGGTTCTTAACGTTACCCGACAAACACCTCTAGGAGGTAACTGTACTTCGTTTCTCTTTTTTTTTAACTTTTAAATTACTTTTATTTTTTTAGACAAGTAACCGGAGGCAAGTATACCCAGTCGCGTCGTACATATAGTAACAGTAGCTGTGTTGGTTGAGCGGGCGCGCCGTACACGGTCGTTCCCTGTAAAATATAGAAATTCAAAAAAACCCCGAAAATGGTTTTAAGATATTTATCTGAAGACCATTTTCAAGCCTCAATCTAGTGAATATCTCGTTTAGTACAGTCGGAAATGGGGAAAATTTGCAAACTTAGTTCAAATGTTTTTTTTTACCTTTCTTCACACTTTCAAGGTCGAATTTGAAAAATCTAGATATACGTTTTTAGATATTTACATGAAAATTACACACACCAAAAATCAAGCTATCTTTATTTGTAACTGAGAAATTAAGAAAAAAAAGTAAATTTCATTATTATTTCATTTTAAACCTTTAAACTCGAAATTTCAAAAAAGTCTTTCTTTGAGTGCACGTACACCGTAAAAAGAACATGTATTCTACTTTTCATCAATTTATCTTCAGCTGGGCATTGACAAATCAGTCAGCCAGGACAAGTTGCTTTATAGCATTCGTTCTCAAAGTGAGCGATAACGCCCCCTTGTGAGCGCTGGAGGCCTTCAGGGGGGTGGCGGTAGAGAGCCCACAGAAAATTGAAAGCGTTCAGGCGGTCTAGGAAAGCGATGGCCGATTGAAAAAAAGGCAAAAATTATGTTTTCTTGATATTTCAAACTAAAATGTAAGTTTCAACTCGGAAATAGGATATGCCACGTTTAATAAATAAAACAATAATAATAAATAATTTTATAATTCTAGGAGCGTATCTTTAATACCATATCTTAAAAACAGCAATTGCAATTACTATTTTCAACAGATGGTAACTTTAAAGATTTTGGGGGCGGTAGAAAATTTTTGATTCTCAATGTGGGCAGTGGGCGAAGTTTGAGAATTAATGCTTTATAGGTATATAGATATACCTATAATATATTGAAATAAAATATCTATTTTCATTCAACTCACTTAACAGCTGATAATTGGACAATTGATTTTAAATACTATCACTTAGCGGGACTATCCGACAAAGAATTAAGAAAGATTAAATTTCAAATCTTCACAACATTAATCTGGGGCGAGCGATTTATTTAAAATATACCTTTTATGGAGGGGGAATGGAGAAGATAATGTGAAATTGATTTTTATAAATAAAAATTCATTTAATTTTATGTACTTATGTTAAGAAGAAAAATTATAAATTACTTTACGTGGCTGATAATGTTAAATAAATATTTCTGTCGATAAAAGTACTGATGTAAAGAAAAAAGAAAACTGAATAAATCAAATAAGCAAAATAATATAAATTTATATCTACCGTAATTTTTGTATTAATATTTATAATAAAGTAACAAGATGACAGTATTGATTTACGAAAGCTACTCACTTACGTCAGCAAATGTACACAATTCTTGGAGAAAGTTATCACGAATAAGAGGACGATACCGTGCATCCATCGATGACTAGTTAACAGATTATAACGTAACGTGAAATACATATATTATATTAAGATGTAAAAAAAAATGTTTAATCTCACCAAAACGACTTTAGTTAAAAAAACACACATTTTTCCTAATGATTAAATTTATTGGAAAAAAAACTTCTAATATATTACTAGTCTAATTTCTTATAAATATTGTTTTATGAATAAAGAATATTATATAAAAATTAAATTACAACAGCAGGTGTCACACAATATTCACGGATTCATAACAACAGGAATTTCAATGGGATAAAATTTTTATCATTCCTCACACATCCAGGGGTAAGAATGGTCCGACTCTCAGCATTCATTATAGTATAAAAGTCTATAATCTAAATATATTCTCAACAGTAAGTAAGCGTCTAGATTAACGATTTTTATTTCACATGAAAAACTAGTAATTTCCTTCAGAGATCTAGAAATACGAGAAGGTTTTTCTAAAAATCTAATCTATTGTCAGGTGCATTAGGTAGATTTCATAAGAAAGCTACTTATCGTAATGGGTACCACGATTCGACTTCGAATGTCGAAAATTTCGACATATCTTCGCGTCTCACATCCCCGAGACCCCAAAACCATCGTTAGCTCAAAAGTTTATATGTATATATATTCCACCAAAAGTGATATGTGCCAATCACTTTGAAATTGTTCCTTAAAAATAACTCGTCCCAAAATCTCGGTTGAGTTTGTTAACGGAAAAAATCGGGCCATGGGGGTGGAAATGGGGGGGCTTTTTCGAAAAAACAAAAATATCGCTATAACTTTCTTATTAAGTAAAATATCTAATTCGTTTAAAGTTACTAACATTTTTTGGATAAATGCCTAAAACTTATGTAAGTAAAGATTTTGATATCACCATGATTTGAAGGTTTTCTTAAGGTGGAAATCTTTTTTATTCCCTACTTTTTTTTTCATTTTCCTGTTTAGCCTCCGGTAACTACCGTTTAGATAATTCTTCAGAGGATGATATGTATGAGTGTAGTCTTGTACATTCTCAGTTCGACCATTCCTAAGATGTGTGGTTAATTGAAACCGAACCACCAAAGAACACCGGTATCCACGATCTAGTATTCTAATCAGTGTAAAAATAACTGACTTTACTAGGACTTGAACGCTGGAACTCTCGACTTCCAAATCAGCTGATTTGGGAAGACGCGTTCACCACTAGACCAACCCGGTGGGTTTTTATTCCATACCTAGCACCGATGAAATTTACCTCCACTTTCCGGCGTGCCGAAAGGTATTTTTTTTATTGTCTGGAGGAAAAATAATTTTTTCAGAATAAAATAATTTCAATTAAGAATAAAACTGTAGATAAAAGATATGCCTATTTATTTAAAGAGGTCTTGGAACATTAGATTGGATTAGGCTATAAATAGTTTTACAGTTTCTCTATGGATAAATTTTAACCTTTCTCACGATTCATCTATTTACCTTACCCCCGGCAGACTATTTCTTTTCACTACTGCAGAATGAGTTTTGTTTATGTGTTATGGATGAAAACACTTTTATAACCTCCATGGATCTAGGATTTAACTATAAAGTTTTAACCAGAGAATCAATCTGGGAACTCACATTAAGGAAATCACTTTTACGTCAACTAAGTGATAGTTATTTTTGTACTTAGATATTACATTACAAATATTTAATGAAACCTATCAAGCACAAAAGATATATAGGTTTTAAAATCTGCAGCAGGGATAAGTTTCATAATTTTGAAGGGAGATGTATCTGCTGAATTTACATCCGGATAAAACGGATTCGAAAGTATAGTTTTACCACAGACATGTTTATTATTTGGCTTACAATACATCGACCTGGTAGGGAAAAATTGTTATATCGCTGAATCTCTCACCAGATTACACAAAGGACGTACTGATTCTAAAGTCCGAAGATCCTCAGCAAGGAGAACACAAGCAGGATCAGTTACATACTTAATAAACCAAAAATAAAGAAAATTGGATTAAGGATAAGAAAGATTATGTGCGAGTAAGAAAGAACGATCCAATCGACGGTGAGTCTTAACATTTAATCCCAGAGAATTGCTCAAAACAGGCGTTCATCCTCCACTTATGCTTACGAAGATCGATCGAAACCTGAGCGGAAGCAGTACGTTACTGATCAATTATCTGCGTTGACCCTCTTAAATACAAGTGCAACAAAGATTATTCTTTCTCTGTAAAATGAAGACAACCACCGGAAAACGGAGAAATGATTACATAAGGAATTACTTCGCCTACCCCTGGAATTTTGTAGCATGATAAAGTATTCAACTGATCTATAAATCGTTTAGTCAGACTCCTGATTCAGAATAAAAAAATAAATAAAAAAGCTGTTTTTAATAAATCTCCAACAATGGAGATTTTTATATTACTATTATTTTTTTATTACTGATATTTTTTTGATTTTTTTTATATATTACAGAAATTTATATCTCAAATAGGAATTGAAATATCTTAACAATATATGCTGTACATGACTACACTGATATAATAAATGAATAAATATGATGTTTTTACTTTCCTAATGTTAGAATCATGCTGCCATTTTAATTATTAAATTCCTTGGTAATTATTAGCTCTCTCAATGTATAACTGAACACCTTCAGTTTTTTTTATTTCAAATTTAAGAGCTTTAATATGAATAAAATGACTCCTCATTTGTCCGAATACAATTTTAAATATGCGAATTCTTATCAAAACCGTTAGTTTATAATTGGTTCATAAATTCAATTCTGAAAAAAAAAGAGTTTTTTCGATTCCTCCATTAAAAATCAAAACTAATTAATACTGAAAAAATATTATACGTTTTCCGTCGATACCCGTGGGACTCCGCTGAGTTCCTTGCCGCCCTTTTCTTACAGGCGATTCTGCGATTTCCATCGGAGACTGTGTTGTGTTTATGGCGGGTCCGATCTTCTCGTGTTATTCAGGGGAGGGGCTTTAGTCGCTGAGGGCCTGACACTATCACATGTGCATGTGTCTGATAGAGATTTCTCCTCCGATGTGTTAAAAAAAACTTATCGCTGTAACAAAACGACAACACAGGTTTATGTTGTACCTGGTGATTCAAAAATTACCTCGCAATTTTAAAAGCATACAAAAGTTTTCTGAGATATCTTACAGATTAAGTTGAGGTCTCATTTCATAGAAAAATACAACTTTATCACTCAAGATTCACTTTGGTTCGATGTGGCTTCCACGTGTAATGCGACATACAATGCACCTTAAGTCGATTTCATTCCATAGTCCAGCGTTACATTGGCTGCAGCGTTAATTCGAAGTCTTAGCTCAACAAGATCAGCAAGCAAAGGTGGCACATAAATCCGAACTTTAATGAAAACCCAGAAGAAAAAATCTATCGGGGTCAAATTTGGGGTACGAAATGGCCATTCAATTGGACATTCATGACCAATACACAGACCTGGGAATCGAGTATCAAGAAACTGTCGGCCTTCTAGGCGGTAGTGAGCTGGTGTGCCCCGTCTAACATCAATGGCGACCACCTTGGTTATCATCGTCTAACTGAGGAAATACAAAAATTTTGAAGCACTTCCAGATATATAAACATTTAAGGTTGCCTGTTGGAAGAAGAACGGGCCGTACAGTCTTTGTTTGCTTAGGGAAAAAAAACATTGACCTTAGGGCTATTACGAATGTGCTGCAAAGTTTCATTTGGGTTTTCGCTACCCGATATTCGGCATTTACGGGTATTCACCTTGCCACTGATGTGAAACGTTGACTCATCTCTAAAAATTACATTGTCTTAAAAATGCATTGTCGTCTTCAATTCACATAAAACTGCAATCATAAATTCAATCCATCATTTCCATATAAAACTGCAGCGGAGCAACTTTGTCGTCATCGGAAATGTGTTGAACCGTGGTTAGTTTGTCACCGTTTACGTAATAAGCACCAAACATTCGTTTGTGGAATGCCAGTCTCATGTGACGCACGTCGAGTTGATTTCTTCGGTTTACGTGTAGAGCTTTCTCCGAATTGTTCCACACCAGTTTCAGCGTGAGCGAAATGGTGATTGTGTATGTTTAACAAAACAACTTTTTTTCTGCTTAGCCTCCTGGAATCACCGTCAGGTATTACTTCAGAGAATGAATGAGGATCATATGTATGAGTGTAAGTGAAGGGATGTGTAGTAAATTGAAACCCAGCCACCAAAGAACACCGGTATTCACATCTAGTATTCATATCCGTATAAAAGAAACTTCCTTTACCAGGATTTGAACGTTTGAACTCTAGACTACGAAATCAGCTGACTTGCGAAGAGGCATTCATCACTAGACCAACCCGATGGGTTAACAAAACCCGGTGGGTGTCTCAACGAAGGTTCCAAGAGTAAATTGTACGTCTACTAGGAGGCTCCCTACCGTATTTTCTACGAAAATTACTTTTAACTGCAGTTGCTGATTTAAAATCGTGAAACCAAAACACACAATAAGCAAGTTCCACACCAGTAAATGTATCCATTTTTAACAACACTGGTGACAGCTCTGGTGGCCGAAATCGGTACTAATGAACTACAGGAATCAAACCTTGATGTATCTTACTATAAAATGGACCTTAATCAAATCTGTAAGTTATCTAAATAAATTTTTATATGCTTTTAAAGTTGTGAACTCCTTGAATCACTCTGTATTATGTATGTGTACAATCAGAAGAATTTTTTTTAAAGTTCAATCTAAGGAAAAAGGAGTAATTTTTCACTAGCCTAACAACCGTAAAATAGACCTATATTGTACACCTATTAAGTTCTGAAATTTTGATTTCAAAATTAACATAAATATGCTTCATATTTTTAATTTTTTTCTATCATTCTAAATAAATTTTGTGGGCGATTTTTTTATTATTGCTATTATTATTATTAATAATAATCGTTACAACACAACTTCTCTTTTCATTTAGTTGACCTCGTATTTAGTGATGAAAGACAGCTTGTGACAGCTTGTTTAGAAGACTACATCGTTCTGTTTATTACTTTTATGTATACATTTATATTGTGTGTGTTTCCGCGCGAGCGTTTGAGTCCAGAAAAAACGAATTGCAACCTTTCACACCTACAACGCTCAACTTTTTGTCATCGATATGTCCTTATACGTTCGGTTAAACGCAAAAAAAAAGTATTTATATCACCTTGTAATACTTTTCATGTTTATTTTCAAAAGACTCTAAAAAGATCTTAATTAATACAATATTATTCACTAATATTATTATATTATTCAATATTATTTGAAATTGGCTACTTAAATGATTTAATACATGGTTCGCTTTTCAATATTTTATTTTGTTGAGATCCGTTATTATTAAAAAGATTTGCCTTTAATAGAACCTTTTCAAATATTTTTCTTTAATTTTTATAAATATTGCATAATTTAAAAGAAAGGTCAGAGTTTAATATTAATTCAGCCTATAAGTTCTACAGTACTCCTTTTCTTTTATAATTTAAACTCTTACAATTATTTGTAAATTGTAAATGTTTCGTAACCGATTTTTTTTTAATCAACTACACTTGCTAAAATATTATACTGCACAAATTTTAACTAAGTAGCTACATATTTTGTACCAAATTACATATCAGCGGAAAATTTATTTTAATTGTATATACGCAGATTTCAAACAGTATTTGCAAAGTAAACAAGGCATTCTGTATATATAATTTAGTTTGATTAACTGGGAACCAAAATGACCCCATCCGTTTTGCTTTTGAGCTGAAATGTACAGTCAAACAGAGTTGTAAAAAATGAATGATGGAAACATAGATACCAAAAGATCGTTACACGTTTTCCCAAAAAAGTGGTATTTAAAAAAAAAAACGGGAACGACCAATTGTTTTAGATGTAAATAAGTGGACTATGGCTAATAAATAATATTGGAACTATCAATGCAAAATAAAATAGATAATAAAAACTCTAACTTTTTTTTAATGTTGATCATAATTATTCCTATATATTACCCAAAAATTTTCTACGAATTAACTTCCTTCCTTAAAGGTAAGTCGTGTATTCTAATTAAAAAAATATAAATATGTTATTTAAGACAGTAACATGCTCATCCTTAATTAAAATTATAAACCATCACATAATTTTATTTGTTTATCCTTAAATAGGTGACAGGTAAGCATTTAATAAATTATTATCATTTCAAAATATACTTTTCAATTTAATATTTTTATTAATTTGTATAAATCGATATTAAATTTAAATAAATTTACATCAAAATGTATTAATGAACATGTAAGTAAGATGTTAATCTGTTAAACTTGCTGTTACATATATGAAGATAAATAAATACACTATTGTATTGAAATTATCATTCGGTTTATCACATGTATATAGAATTATCATCCTGCTATTATAAATTATATATATATATATATTAATAATATATAATAATATATATATACAGTAGCAGACCCAACAATGCTTCGCTATTGCTAGATTTGAGTATATATATACTCGATTAAATTAGAATAATTGAAAGTTTTATAAAACATTAACAAAATGAACATTACGGAACTTCAAAAAATTTAGCCTTTTCTTTTTTCACATTTTCCTTTCCCCATTTCCATCTTTCCTTCTCCCACTTCTCTTTCCCTTATTTACCTTTTCTCCTATCCCCTTTCCATTTTTCCTTTTCCCCAATTTCCCTTTTTTCCATTTTCCCCTTCTTCTCTTTTACCTTTTTTCATTTTCCCCTTTACCTTTTCGATTTTCTCTTCTCCCTTTTCCCCGCGCGTAAATCGGTCCAGTAGTTTTTTTAGACTATAGCGGACACACACACACATCGGAAACATTGAAATGGAGTCGTAAAATATTTAGTATAGGATATATTGCTTTTACGTCTAACAGATAGCGCTGTTTAAAAAAAAAAAACATGTTTTTACCCGTGACAAGTGTGACATCTTAGGCATATAAATAGTAGTTAAATAAAAACGCGCACATATTCGAATGCAACGTTGAGTCAAAATTTCAAAGCAATCGGTGAAGAACTTTCGGAGATTTAAGATTTTGGACAAACGAACATTTACACTTTTATTTACATATAAATGTAAATAATATATGTGTTGGTTGTTCAACCAACCAACATTTTATTTTAAAGCTTATAATAACATTATGTTTTATATCATTCATATGATCTTCTCGACTTTGCTTGACGTAGCTATCAATAAAATTTTACGTGACTCTTTCTCATAAATCAGCTTGAATTCCACTAATAATGCAACGAATATCTGCTTTTAAGTCATCAATCGTTCGTGGTTTGTTGCTAAAGACTTGTGACTTAAAATAGAAAAACATCTAAGGGAGTCAAATGACACGATGTTGGTGGCCAATTGACATTACAATTTGGTGAAATTATCGAATTGTCAAACTTCTGACGCAATAACTTAATTGTTTCAGCAGCTGTGTGGTATGTGGTGGCAGCATACTGTTGAATCACGTCTCATTCAAATCAAAATTTTCCAAATTTGCAAACTAAAAATCACGAATCATATTTTTATAGCTTTTACTGTTTACTTTAACAGCATCTCTTTGCTCATTTTCGAAAAAAAAGGGTTCAATGATGTTGCCCGTAATCCATACCAGTGATTTTTTTTCAAATGTGATAGTCGCTGCTGAATTAATTTTGGATTGGAATCATCCCAAATCCGGCGGTAATGTTGCTTCTTTACAAAGTCATCAAGCTAAAAATGAATCTCGATCAAAAAGATAATTTTTTTTTTAATAAAAATTTGGATTATTTCGAGCTTCTCTACTGTTCATTCAGCAACCCGTCGATCCAAAGATTGATCCCATGGTTTTAATTCTAGAGTAATTGAATCTTATACAGATATAGAACAGGATATTTACGCAAAATTCGCCATTCTGATATTGAAGAAAAGCCCAATTCTTGTGAACGATGTGAAATTGGTAAATTTCGATTTTCACAAACACTTGGTGATTAACTGTGATTTACTGTTTCACTTGGTTTGAATTGGTGGTTTCAACAAGTACAGAAAAATCTTGTTCAAATTTGTTAACACAACGATGAATTGTGCTTTTGTTTGGCCGATTATGCACACCTGAAATATCACAAAGCGCACGAATACGTAGCTGTAACCTATTCCATATTTCGATAATTAATTTTTACGATATGTAAACGTTGTTGAGGTATGTAGCATTCCACGTGATTTGTCAAAAACTACTGAAAACAAATGACTGTGGAAAAAAATCAACATCACCACCACAACTGTAAACTTTTCTCGCTCAATTTGAAGCGAGAAAAGTTTATATACATAAATAACAAAAATATATTAATTTTAGTTAAAATACGCGATAACCTTAAATACGGGGCAACATTCGCTGAAAATGTTTAGTTAAAAGTATTAAAACCATAAAATGGTAAAAGATTTTATATAATTTATTTTATTCTTTATTAAATGTAATTCAAAAGTGTATTTATTTATATAAAATCTTATTTACGCTGGTAATACCAATATACAGATACGTTAATCAGATATCTCTTAAACTTTTAATAGGCTTCTCATTAAACTGGTTTGGGGAAGAGTTACGTGAACAAAAATGTCAAAATCGGTTAGCTTTTTTATATTTTCATTGGTATGAGAAATAATTGTTGAAGATATTTACAGGTTTGTAGAACTTAAAGCTAACTAGTGAAATTATAAATGCCCGTAAAACAACAAAGTTACTTATACAGTCACTTTTATGAGCGTTGAAGAGTATTATGGAAACATTGAAACGATTACAAGGTGCTGAGCTAAAATACATCAATCATAAGTACTTGTGTATGCGTGTATTTACGTCAAAGAAGAATTAAAAGAGTCTTGGGAAAAGGTACAAGAAACTTACAAGTAATATAGTTAGGTATAGACATTACGATAATGATCGTGCAAACTTATGCACGACAATCAAAAAGCGTGATCTGATTTGAGGCAATATATAACGAACCGCGGGTGATACTTATACTAGTCATGCATTTGGAAGCTGCACCATGAACTGTGGAAGAATAATCTTACATCAAGTTATAGTTTTGTTAGTCGTATTTTTATTCTTCGATAATCTACATATTAGCGAGCTTCGACCACAGGTAGTGGTCAGTAGATTAAATATTTTTACTGTTTTATTTTATTTAAGAAAAAAAAAATCTAAAACATTTTTTAATTATATTTAGAATAACCCTTTTTTTCAAAATCAAACAGAGTTGTAATCAACCATAATTCGCATAATCATACAGCACATAAACAATAATTATATAATTAGTAATGCAGTTAAAACAGTTTGTATTTTTTATTAATTTTGTATTTTTTTTAAACATAAATATGTATTTTTTATTTGTATAAAACAAAGTTCCACTTACGAACAATTTTAAAAGTATATATCCGAGTACTTTCGGAGCCGTTACTTCATTATCAGGGATTTCTCAAAAGATGTTAATTCAAATTCGAATGAATAATTGTATTTAAATTAAAATTTTTATGTTCATAATAGTCGGTCATCAAGAAATAAAATTAAATTGTACGTCAATAAGGCCGTAACCGTCATGTTAATAGCATAATAGTCGCAAACATCTTACGAACATGACGTTACGGCCTTATTGGCGTAAAGTTTTATTTTATTTCTTGACGACCGACTATTATGAACATAAAAATTTTAATTTAAATACAATTATTCATTCGTTTGAATTTGAATTAAAATCTTTTTGGACATTCCTGATGATGCAGTAACGGCTCCGAAAGTTCTCGGATATATACTTTTAAAATTGTTCGTAAGTGGAACTTTATTTTATACAACTGTATTAATACCAACGGTGCCAAATGTTTAGTAAATTAAATCTAAACAATATATTTTATTTCTTTATTATTTTAACATTACGAAATATTAATAGCAGGTATCAATAGATGTAGAGTAATTAAGATAAATCTGAAAATCAATCAATCAATTAATCAATCAAGATTAATACATAAAAACAATTTTACGTTAATATATATAAAAAAAAATTAATTGAACCACTGTAAAGCACTAGGATGTTTAATGATGTTATGATCTTCGTCTACCAGGAGATTACTTCTGTTACATAGCACACAATAATGCTTTAATATTTGTTCAAGCTGATTATCTATTGTTATTCACTTAATTTGAACAGTCCTTACAAGAAAAATAACATTTTTCTTTTTTAAATATTATAAATAAATGGAATAAAATCATTATTCAACGAAAAATATTTTAAAATTACATTACACTTTATAATTTTTCCTTTTTTTAAATTAAATATTTGATCGCTTTTGATTAAAGGGGGAAAATTCTCTTTAGGCACTGAACGATGTTATTATAAGTACTTAGAAATTATAGAAAATTAAACATATATTAATAGACAATCAGTTTGAAAGGTCATTAAAATATATCAGTATGGAATAAAATCTAACAGCAGATGAAGGATTGTAGTCGCATTCAGCTACTGCAAATACCTTTAAAAAATATTTCGAAATTAGTTCTGAGAAAAATACATATGTTGTTTTATACATAATTACATTGATAAATACAGTAATATGCAAATTTACTCGTTTTTATACGTAGCAAGAATGGATGCATTTTCAAAAGCTTTTCTCTCTATCTTCAGCTCTATTTATAAATATAATAATCTATTGCAAAAAAACATTTATTCCAACAGTCCTTGAGTTATAAAAATGATAGAATACTTCATAAAAATTCTATTTTTGTAATAAAAAATAAACAATTCACAGGTTCATGAAATAAAGAATAGAAAATTATAAATCGGAAAAACGTTCCCCTCAACAAAAAAAAATACTTTGCGTATAACACTGTACTAAATAATTAATTTAACAAACTGAAATAAAGAAAATAAAAAAAAACAAAATATTTAAAAATAAAAAACCAATGAAATTAAAAATTTAAAAATCATACAAACAAAATAATCTTTTTTTAATTACAATAAAAATATAAAATCTTTAAAAAAATCACTTTTTTTTTACTTTTAAGGCTGCAAAGGACCACTTTAGTCAGAATAATTTAAGTCTTTTTTGCCGATCTTTTGGCCTTTAAGTTCTTAGCTTTTACTTTCTCCCCATATTTAGTCGTTCTTAATGATCTTGCTTTACGATCCTCTTCTGAATAAACCCATTTTGTATAATTAAAAGTTCTTACTTTAAAGTTGGTATTCAGATCTTTAATTTTTCGGATTTATTAAGTAAATCTTCGTAAGTCAAATTTAATTCTTGCATGTCTTCTTTAATTTCTTTGATCCATAATGGCGGATTTTTTAAATACCAAAACTGATCGATAATTCTCTTAGTAATCCTATCCTGCGGTAAACTTAAAAAGTGTGCACAGAATGAAATTCGCTTCTTTTTCATGGTATCAATTAAGGATTCCAAGTTTTCGTACATAAATTTATTGGGCAATAATCTGTACTGATTTTCGTGTTTATATTTTTTGTTTATGCAGGTTCTAAGAATCCTGCGTTCAACTTTAAGCAAAGGTTCGGTCCTATTTTTCTGATTTAATCTAAATAAAGTCTCGCTCGCGTAAGTAATTACTGGTTTAACCACAGTTTTGTAATGTCTAATTTTAGTGTTAATCGAGAGCGATTTTTTTGTTGTAAGTATTTTTGGTTACTTGTAGCACTTTAAATAATTTATTAAGTCTTTCAGTCCAATTTTGTTTTTCGTTACAATTACAAGTAATGATCTCTCCAAGATATTTAAATTTTTCTACAAGTTCTTCTTTGTTTCATTATAAAGTGTTAAAAAAACACTTTATAATGAAGCATTTACAATAAATAATACCCAAACAAATATTTAAAAAATTTATCTATCGATAAAAATATACTCTTAAAATGGTTTTCCCAGGTAAAACTTAAGTGCTCTAATTAAATGTAATTACACATGTACAGAGCACATACTGTTAATTTTAAAATCATCATCATTATAAGGCGTTGAAAAAGAATAGCACATAATACGTAGAATCTACTGCATATTAAGATGTTTAAAATAAATTTAAATAATTATAACAGTTGGGAAATTCGGTTTTTACATTAATACATAAAATAAATCAAACTTGGAAAAACTTGATTAAAAAAACAATACATTTTGTTTAACTGTACAAATATTTATTTACTTGTATATGAATAACAGAAGATAGAGTTTCTATCATTCTCCCCTAATAAACCGGACAACGGAACTGTATTCAACATAATACTTGGCCTTACCAGAAAGGTTTTATTATGCTTCCTTTACCATTTTTAATAAATTACGGAACTTTTTAAAAAACTTCCCACCAATTAACTTAAAATACAATTAAAAGATTTATTTTTTATGGAAACGGCATTAATTTGTCGATAAAGTTTTAGATAATACTAATTATTTTAAATTAATTATAATAGTTAAAAACTACCGATTTTCTCCACCCCCTTTAACGTGTACACAACAAATATATGCTCAAAAAGATTTTCAATACAGCTTTCTGAATTGTCAATCACTTTGTAGTAATTTTTTTTTATGTTTAATATATTTAACTTAATATTATTTCATGTGAATGTATTTAAATGGATTTTAATCACTTAATTTTTTATTTATAATCTGTTTTTCTTATAAAATCATGATCTACACAATGTATTATTATTACACACTGATCTTCTCAGTAAAAGATTTATTTATTTACACGTTAAGAAATAATTTTATCGGAATAATACTTAGTTATAATTATAAAAAACTTGTTTTAATATGATAAACGTTAAAAATTCTTCAAATATTACCAGTAGGTTGCAAATTTTTAATTTATTTTACAATTTAAAAACATATCTTAAACTGATGATTCTCTACCATCAAAACGTGTATTTTAATATTATACAATAAAAAAATAAATATGCTGAAAATATCTAAAAAAAAATCTTTTTTTAAGTAAAAGGTATGCTTATAAATTTATTAATAAAGAAAATATATTTATACGACCAATTCTCGGTGGGAACACGTATGAATTTCTTTAAATTTTTTTATGATAATTAGATAGATTCTGTAAAAGCACAGATTCAGATGAATATTTATTTTAAAATAAATAATTACCTTTCCCTTAACGAATTCGTATCCGATATTATAAAAACGCTTATTTAACGAAAGCTTATGTACTGTAACAGACAATTTGAAGATTTTTTTTCGTTAAGCGTTCTCATCCTTTATCGTTTGTAAACGATTTTTACAGTGAAAAAACATAATTTACGAAGATTTTTTAAAACCCTCAGATATTTAAAATGTTTTGCGCGAAAATTTAAGAAAATTATTTATAAAATTTTACGTAAAAAAATAACATTGACTCCTACATTCGTTTACATCACGCTAAACGTCACTTAATTTTTTAAATTCCTTTGCTTATTTTTATTAAAATGCAGATTTCTTATCTTTTCCGTTTTCTAGGAATTGTCAATTTTTGTGAGTTTGTTCCTTTTTCTTAATGGAATTAGAACTAAAATTCTAAAGATAAATTAAATTTAAATAAAATAATTAAACCGATTTGGGGGAAAAAAAAGAAAAAAGTGAAAAATAATACTGTACATCTTTTAATTTAATTTTTTTGAAGTTGAAGCTACATTACGAATTAGGTGTTCGTAGGTTTTTTGATGGCTCTAAAAATAAAACGTCAAAATTTAAAGAATTTATAAAAATTATTCTTTTCTTCTAAATTTTTTATTAGAAAATATTTATTATTATTTTTTTATATTTAAATTTCGTTAAAAAAAATACAATTTCAGTATCCAGATAAGAAAAACTGAATTGATTAAAAAAATTATTTTATTTTTTTAAATCAGTTTGGTAAAAAAAAGTAAATTAAAAATCATTGAAATTCTGAATGGGTTCAGACCCTCATTCAATAAGAATATGATTTACTTCCTCAGAATGGATTTAGGGAAAAGTTTTTACGGGATAAGTTAAAATAATTTTTTGAAATTTAAAAAACTAGTAAAAAAATTTTTTTAAATTGTTTTTATTACACACATTAATTTAAACCTAGATTTCAATGGACAAAATAAATCACATAACATTTAATTAACCTTCCAAGAAAAATTTTTTTTTAAATTTTAGATGTGTAAAAATATGAAGCAAATAGAATTTTTTTAAATTCTTGCGCAGAATTGCGCAAGAAGACCGACTTTCGTTATTTTATTTTGTATAATTTTTTGCACAAGAAATACACAAAATATAAATTAAATGAGAAAACTAAAAGAGTTATAATTTTTTTTAAATTTAATATTAAAATATTTCTGTTTAAAAAAGATTAAATTATTATAATCGTAATTTGATGTAATACGTAATTAAAAATATCAAATAGACCCTACAAACAACCACCAAGTTTAAACTCTTTCACCATTATGACTCGCTGCATAACCGCGTATGAAAAATACACCACAGTCAACATAACCTCAATTTTTTATTTTTTCTGTTTACTCTCAACGAATTACCGTTCAGGTATTACTTCAGAATATCAATGAGGATGATATTTATGAGTGTAAATGAAGTGTAGTCTTGAAAAGTCTCAGTTCGACCATTCCTGAGGTGTCTGGTTAATTGAAACCCAACCACCAAAGAACACCGGTATCCACGATCTAGTATTCAAATCGGAATAAAAGTAACTGCCTTTTCTAGGACTTGAACGCTAGAGCTCCTGACTTCCAAATCAGCTGATTTGGGAAGACGCGTTCACCACTAGACCAACCCGGTGGGTTACATAATCTCCAATTTGAGGTTATATTGTTCAGGTCTGTTTTCAACCTTAAATTGAGTGTAACTGAAGAACGACTCGACCAGCCTACATCAAATTTGCACATACACTTTTACAATATATCTAAATTTCAGTGAAATTGATCTATTAGTTTTGAAAATTTTCGAACCACAAATTTTATATATAAGCCTACAAATATATAACGAAACCTCATTTTAAGTGAATGATATTTTCGTACTCTTCACATCTCAAAACGTAAAGAAAGTTCATTTTCACCCCCTCCACCCCGCACTGCTCCAATGCAACTGAAAGTAGTACAGTACGTTTTTCGAAAAGTCGGTAAAAAATTATAAAAAATTTCAAAACGGTGCTCTGCCCCTCTGAAGGATATAAGTTTTCGTTGTAATTTGAATCCTCTTCAAAACGTAGATAAGAACTGACATACAGAAGAATGATGGATTATTTACTAACTTAAGAGAGGTCTCAAAAAATTAAATTAATTCAATAAATTCTTACAAAAAATATTCCAAAGAAATTAAAAAGAAAAACATCAATAGAATTACCACAGACAAACCAACAAAACCATTTGTTTTTTCAAAAATGATTTACCTACTTACTTAGAAGTTAATTTGTTCGTCACAAACATCTACCCAATTTAACTACCAATTACTTACAGATTATTAAACAGTACGGACCCGTTATAAAAAATCTGGTATGGACAACACATAACTTCCTTGTACGCCTATATATTCTTTATTTTTTGTTATTGAATTATTATTTATTGTAACTTTTTTTTTTGAAATGAGAGGTTAATAAATCAATATATTTAAATTTAAAAAAGAGTTAAAAAAACAAAAGAAATAAAATCGGATTTTCGCCGATGTGCATTTCCCTTGTAAGATCCAAATACTTCATTAATTAAACTTTTATTGGACTCTAACTCAGGAACGAATGAAAATAAGTACCACTTATACCGTTGAAAGGCTTTCAATTAGGGCTTACTACTGCAGTTAAAAAAAGCCCAAAATCCAAAAAAATTGGATTTTGCAGTTTTTTGGGTACTTTTCAGCCATTCGATTGCAATCAAAAGGGAAGGTGCAAAACTAGATGTTACAACAATCCTAAATCAAATACTTCAACATTCTACGGCTACTCCAACAGCAACAATGGCACCTTAAATTTTCTGATTCCTAAAACAGTCACAGACTATTTTTATTGAGTTCAAATAAATGGATAAGAAAGAATTATGAATTTCAATGTACAGTGAATTGTCAAACAGCCGACCTCCATGGTGGTGTGGTAGCATCTCACCTTTCAATCAGTACATCCTACATTTGAATCCTGGTCAGGCAATATCATTTTTCAAATGGTACAAAACTTCCATTCCATTATCCCAAACACAAGCTTAACGCTTAAACAGTAAATTAATCATCTGAAATAAGTATAATAATAATTTATAATAAATGAACAAGAGAAAAATATTAAACAAAAAACAAAAAAAAAGAGAGAGAGAGTGAGAGAGAGAACGAGAGAGAGTTACGTGACACTCCCGGTAACGTAAGGATTCCAATACGTGGTCATACATCAAATTGGTTCAGCCGTTAAGGTGCTACGGTGACACAAATGTACATACTTACATATACCAACAATAAGAATTACATTCCTTTTTGGGCAATCGTAAAATTGATTATTTGATTTATCAAATGATAAGATTTAAAAAATCTATCAGGTGAATGAGTCGTTTTTTAATAACTCGAATCTCAACGTTTCATTCTAAACGATTCGCAAACCTCGTATCTCATATATAAGATTAGAATTATTCAAAAATGACTCATTCAATTGATATTTTTTCAATTTTTTTAAAATTTATTTAACTATATATACACGTATATAAATATTAATAGTCTATGACAGTCTTAATATCGTAAGGATTCTAACGCGGGGTCATATATCTAAATCGGTTCAACCGTTGAGCTGCTACAGTGGAAGACACTTACATACACCCTAAATACATTACACTCCTTTTTGGGCAGTAGTGTAAATAAAAAAAAAGGATTATTAGTTAATATTTAGCAATAAAATCGTGGCGCAACGCGGACCAATGGTGGTGCGCCGGGCGGCTGCGCAAGGCTCCTTCCACGACTCTCTACCACTAGAAGCAATCCGTTGTCAATTAATTTACAAATTTAATTTAATTTCTAAGCGTAGATTATTTTTATTTATATATTGTATTTTTATTAATTTATTATTTATTTTATTAATAAATGAAGGGGATTATTAGTTAATATTTAGCAGTAACAACAACGTGATTACATGATCGAACACACTGCCCGTCAAAAAATCATGAATTTTTTTGCTTAAATATTTATAAACAATAAGTAAGAAGAAGCAACACCAACAAATAAGAGCACAAAGAAAGAACATGTTTACATGATCGAACATACTGCCCGTCAAAAAATCATAAGATTTTCTCTTAAATGTTTATAAACAATAAATAACAGTAATAAAATTACAAAATAAATTAATAAATTTTACTGCCGTAATTCATTCCTTCAGCATCGTAGCAGATCTTAAAACAAAATTATTTTCGATACAAATAAATCGATACTGAAAAAAATACTATCGAATATAGATTTAAAATCGTTTTTTTGTGGCCTTCTAATTACAATTAAACATGCACATATACATATTTATATAGCCTGTGACACTCCCGGTTACGTATGGATTCCAACGCGGGGTCATACATCTAAATCGGTTCAGGCGTTGAGCTGCTACGGTGGAACATACGTACACTCTAAAAACATTACACTCATTTTCGGACAGTCGTGTAAAAAGAATCGCAAAGTGATTATACAAATTCGGAGTCATTCCTTGCGGGGACGTGGCTGCAGGGCCCCCATCCGGCAATTGAGGCCCGTCGCCTGTACCTTGAAGAAGACCTGTGTTGGGACAGTCCCGTTCAGGAGGAATGGGCCTTCGAGAGTTCCAGCGTTCAAGTTCTAGAAAATTTTAACAAGGATCTGAATACTAGATCGTGGATATCGGTGTTCTTTGGTTGTTGGGGTTTCATCAATTAACTACCATCTCAGGAATGGTCGAACTGAGACTGTAGAAAACTACACTTCATTTACACTCATACATATCATCATCATTCATCCTCTGAACTATTATCTAAAAGGTAATTACCGGAGGCTAAACAGAAAAAGATAGAAGGAGGGGTGAGCCGCTTAGGTGTCCCATGCCGTTGATTGGGAGGGGACCCCCTGGGAATTTCTTGGAATTTCGTATTGTGCGATAAATTTAGACCGCAGTCCCGATGGAGCATTCCTTTGGAGTTCCTCACTTGAGGTGTGGCGTAAAGACAGAGTCCCGGTGGGGAGATTCCCCTGGGATCCCCTCATTAGAGAGAGGCATTGTCCATAACTTAAAGAGTCCCAGCTACCTGGCGGGAACTTTGGTTCTCGGTGAGGTAACTTGAGGCGATGGCACCCTCTGGAGCTGTGTTTATATTTAGTTGCGAGTCCGGGTCCAGGGGGTGGGGATAAAACATGACGAATAAAAAAGAAATAGAAGTGATTATACGAAGATTATTACTGGATAGGAATCAGTTTTTTTCTACTAGAAGCATATACATATCAATTAATAGTTTAATCAGGTAAAAATTAACTTCACAGATACTTTCATGATCTGATAAAAAGTATGTCTTCAAGATTACTGAAAATATTTATTAAAACTTAATACAAATTTTTATATAAACAGTTCTAATAAAGATGTTGAAAAAGAAACATTATGTTAATCAAAAAAATATAAACAGTATTTGCAAAATTTAAGTCGGAACATTTTGTCACAAAATTTATGTCATAAATTTTACATTATTGCAAAAATTCCAAATATGTGGCTAATAAAAAACTAACAAGTAGTGGCTAATTATAACATTAGTCATTAAAAATTGGTGTATATACAAAACAAGAAAATACTTCATTAAATATCACAACTTACCTGAATTGGTAAAAGTAAAATTCTTGGTCAGTAATGTACTACTCCAATCCTATATAATTATACAGTAATCTTAGTGGAACTGAGGGACAGAATAGGTATTTGTTCCTTAGAGGGGCTAAACTATGAAGCACCCTTTTGGTTGGGTACTGTGTCTCATGGTTCATCTGTGGGTAGATTATATATTTTTTGCTATTCACCCCCTCCCCCCAAATTTATATATTTTATATATTCATCTGTCTTTTTTTTTTGTAAATTTATGGTTACATGTTCATAGTTTTTATTTTAATGATGTGGATCTACAGACCTTTAGGGGTAATAACTTCCTAATGCCATATAAAAGGTCAACCTGAAGGTGAAGGATTCACAAACAGGTAGTGAAGATCAGATACAACTTGGTTTCCTAATCTCTCCAATCCACCTACAAACAACTAATCAACTTTCATTATATATACATACCATCTCAGAGATAAGATATTCCACTGCAATACAGGTTCCCAGATGGCTCTCTAAGAAATACTGAATTAGCTTGCACTAAACTACTAAAAACAAATTTCAAGTACACAAAGAAAAAAATAAGAGAATATAAAAAGATGAGAACTCTGATAAGAAGCTCAATTAATGTACTGGTGTTTAATTTTACTTAACTAATTAACAAAGTTAAATTTTTGTATTTATTTATTTCAGCATCCAGATCAATTTTCTTCAGGAGTATTATATAATCTTCCAGACCAATCCACACAATTTTCAATAATACCAGAAAATATAGGTCATCCGATACCTTTGGATGATAATACAAGAGACATAAATCATTTTAACAACTTTGATACTAATGGTAAGTAGAAATGCATAGATTTATATTCATATATTTTAGTTAATATAATAAAGTAAAAAATGCATTACATTACATTCTTTTATGTTTCTTAAAAATCAAAAAAAATAATTTGTTAAAAATTATAAACAATTCTGTATAGCTTATTGGTGAGACTAGCAAACATTTAACCTAAAATTCTTATTAGATTATATGACCATGAATTAAGCTAGAGCAGGTTGGTTAATTTGGCACAAGTGGTAGCATCTCAGCCTTTCATCCAGAGGTTTTAGGTTCAAATTCTGGCCAGGCATGGCATTTTCACACAAGCTACAAATCATTTATCTCATCCTCTGAAACAATACCTAACGGTGTCCCAGAGGTAAAACAAAAAAAAAAAAGATTGGTCAGTTGGCAATGTAGTAAGCAAGTGAACTACTATATCAGCTAGTGTTAGGATCAATTCTTAACAAGTCTCATGTTTTTCAATATCATCATCATATCTTATCTTTTCATTAAAGTACAAGCAAAATTGTGCCTGGTAACTAAAAAATAAAAATAGAAAACCTACAGAATAAATAATATTTTACGCATTACATTCAAATTTATTTTATAAACATTTTTTTTCTCTAAAGATGGAATTCAGTTAAGGGCACAAAGTGACACCCAGATCAATTTCAATAGCTTACCAAGCTCCTCAGTGATCTTGAAATTAGGGGAACCTAAAAGCCTGTTAATTTAAAATTTTAACCAAATAATATTTATAATTTTTGAAAAGATGGAATTACCTATATTAGGGAAATATATATATATATATTAATTAGTAATGATGATAAAATTTTAAAAAATGGGATCCAAAAACAATCTAATATTGTTTTTCAGGTATAAGGAAATTTGGCATCTCTCATACTAATAAAGTTGAAAATTATTACTTCCCTAATGACTTGCTTATTCTCTAATCAAAAGATATAAAAAAAGATTCAACAACGATTTATTCCTTAAACAAGTAAATAGATTAAAAAAATGCAAAAAATTTAATCTTATTCTATATTTCAAAATCCAAAGTAATTTTTAAAAAATTGATGACATAAGGTGGAATAACCTTTTAGTATATTCCCTCAAAAAACTTGACAATAGAACGGCAAAACAGATTTAAATGACAAGGAAAAGAACAAGATGATCAGACATTGTTTGAACCTTATAGCATATTGATACTTAGGTGTAAGATAATATTAAATAAAAGAGTTTTTTTTATAAATGCAGATTATTTTTACATAATGTACCTTAGGAGAAGAGATACCAGTAGCAGTTATAGAAAATCATAAACAGCGTGGCCATGTTTCATATACAAGCAGTTTAGCTGAAGAATTAGAATCAGCTAGTATAGAAGATACAGATGATGAAGCTATACCTGGTGAACCTCAACATGATTATCCTGTATATGAAGGAATTCCTCAAACTGCATTCTCATGTACGGGAAAACATGTACCTGCATATTATGCTGATGTTGAGGCACGCTGCCAGGTAATATTTCTTTATAATTTCTTTTTTAATTTTTGTTTATGATAATTTTCTATTCATTGCTGGATAGAGCTTATCTTTAAAATTCATATTTACTAAATACAATATCCTTAACTACCTGCTGAATGTATTAAACTATGATTTTTCTTACAAGTTTACTCTTAAAACTTCCTCAAATTTCAACTGAAAATGTATAATAAAATTTGAGAATACACTGATATTGTAGATTTACTTTACTGTTTAAAACATTAGTTATTCAACAAAAATAATTATGTCAAGATCTGTAAAAAAAGATTGGCAAAATAATTTTTCAACCAAACATAATTTTACTACAAAAAAGAAAAAACTTAGCAAATCAGTGCTTTCAATTCATCTTAATTTAATGACCTGCAAACAAGCAGGCCTAATATTATCCAAAACAAAAACACTAGTACATAAAACCTCAGTCTGACTAGCTCTGGGAAAAGAGAATGTATGGAAGCAGTTTTCTAAGAATCTCATAGTTGTCACATTTCTAACAAGGTAACAATTACATTTATTTTTTTTTTACTTCTGTGGATACATCTCCAGTTTCATAAACTGCAATATTAATCTGTATAGTCCAATCAGTCCTGCTGCTCTTAAACAGGAAATTATATCTATATTTCTCTTAGTTTTTTCTTCTCTATTATAATTATCATTTATATTTCCTCTACCAAAACCTCATCTGAAAATGTTCCCCCTCTATATATTCCTGCCACCTGTTACTCTTTCTTGTTTCCCTAACAATGATTTTCTATCGAACCTTGTGTTACTGATATGTTTTGGTTTCATTTCTCCAAAGTGTTTTATTACTTTTCTATATGGGTCCATCTATCTTCAAAGAAATCATATCATATTTTTCCTTTGTTGCTTTTCCACTCTTAATAATTTTATTTCTAAATAGCCTATACGATTACCTGACTTCAAAAAACTTAGAATTTTATCATTTCTTTTCATTCATCTGTTTAATATATCTTTTGTTATCTATGTTTTTCCAATAACATTTAGTTTTCTACAAAAATGTCCTCTCTACTTTAATTATTCCCCTTTAAAATTTAAATTGAATTTACTTTTGTATATTTATTCCTGCGCCTATGATTTATCAAACTTTTAACTTCATATTATTTTCCTATATTCAGCTTGTCGCAACAATTTATTCTCATTCTTTTCTTTAGTTACTAAATTTCAACCTACATTTTATTACAACTAAATTTTAATCAGAATGAATATCTGTTTCTTGGAATACAGTTTGTAATTTGATTTTAAAACCCTGCAAAAATAAATAAACTATCTGGTATCTTTTTGTATATCTTCTCTAAGTGAATCTGCGGCAGATGTTCCTTGGTAATTTAAATTTACAACATACGGTCACATAACATAAAAATCCACAAGGATGTAGTGCACAGTCAGGTGGCAATAACATCTTACACAGAGTGGTGTGTTTTCTGCTGACATCAGATAATCATGAGCAACTCTGATATGTCCTAATCGTAATCAACAGAGAACCACTTTCTCTCGATGAATTTTTCTGCATGAAGATTTCCATGGCAACACAGTATTACACTGAGATACTGAAATAATATACTCTGATACATCAAAGGACGTATCGGAGTATATTACCCACTGTAGCAGCCAAGTTACCTTGCCACTTTCCTTGAAAAGTGTGTTTTACACAATTAATACAGTAAGAAATAGTAACATGAGTGGTGAAGGACAATTGACTATATGCGTCTTTACAGCGGAATCTCATGTTCATTACTCAGAATTCCTACATGGGTAGGGATCCAGCAGAAACTCACTCTGTGTTGCGATGGTTCAACTTAGAGATCTCATTGTAGATTTTGGAGATGATAGGATGTCTAGAATAGAAATCTTGTAAAGCTTGAAGTGCATTACACGAGTCGCTACAAAAAAGGATATCATGATACTTAGGGCTAATGATATTTAAACCCTTATTGATAGTGCACAGTTCAGTAGTAAAGACACTTGTAATTTCAGATTACAAATGTATGTTTGGTTTCAGACCAAACATACACGTTCTGCCACTAACAACAAATGCGCATCCAATGGTATCCATTCTGTTTTGGTCCATCTGTGTATTTTTCTGCGTCTGAGTTTGCTTTGGAAAGAAAATGGTAAAAATTTGCTGAAAAAGAAAATGAGATGTTGATTTTTTTATTCTATGTAGTAAGGTCAAAATGGTCTAGGAGAAGAAAGTAGCAACTATGCTGGAAATCCACAGTCGAATTGATCAAGCAACCGCAGCATTTGCTTCTCTGAAGTAATGCTTGTGGAAACAAAGCAATACCTCACTGAAAACCAGTTCCTCTTTTCCACACCCTGATCCTACTAATTTTATTGTATGGAACAGAAACGTGGACACTACTTAAAACAGACCTGAGCAAACTTTACGTGTTCCAAATGCAATGCCAGATCATCAGATCATCAGAGTCTCACTTTGCAATCACATCTGAAATGAGGATATCCACCACGCTGCAAACAACAGCCAACAATCAAAGAACAGATTCAAAAATGAAGACTGTGATGGTTTGGCAATGTCTGCAGGATGGGTGGAAACTGATTACCATACAAACTCCTCTGACAGGGAACAACTCACGTGGATCAAGCAGATCGATGATGATATAAAAAACCGTAGGATAATCCTTAATGAAGCCCGGAGAACGGCCATGGATCGCCATGCATGGAAGTGTCTTGTTAGTGAAATCAAACAATCATTGGCATCCAAAACAGCATAAGGACTTATGAGTCAATTCAATAAAAATTCCAGCTACGGATCGAAAGAGGAAGAAAGATCAAAATAAAAATGTATGGGGTTCGTCCTCATCTAGGGAAAGGTCATACTAGAACCAAAGGTAATCTACTTTTACTTTCTCCAGTGGTACAGGAAGGTTGAATGTTAATATAAGGGAAGGTGTAGGTTTTTCCATTCCACTCTGGTGATGTATTCATTTCACTTCTACAACACTTAGGGGATGAAGCTCATCTGCTATTTCAGTAACATTAATATCAAGAAGATCCCGGCAAAATATTACACCACAACTTATATTTAAGATTTTGTGACATGTGGTATTTACGTTTATACCGCCCATGTTGGTGAGGCGTAAAAGAAACTAACTTTGCTCATCATTAAATGTTTTGATTAGTATCCATCTCTAAATTTTTTGATGTTTTTCTGTAAATTACTTGATTCTCTTACCGCTCTGTTGATCAGGAAAAGTGAGACCTTATGAAGGGAAACACCTTACAGATTATTTCGCATAATTACGAATCAAATATTTTTAAACTGTGGACAGGATGCATCACAATTTAACAAACCTGATCAAAGCCTTTCCGCAAGACTATTTTTGATGGTTTTTCAGATGGATCACCAATTGTCATAGTGTTTTCTTATGGATTACTAAATTTGGTCCCACGAGTATGGGGAAATACAGGGCCACCTCTGCAGAGCCCATGCATACAGAAAGGCTAGAGCAAAATACAAGTGGATTCGCCCACGTTCCCAAGGACATCGTTCAAGACTCACTATGTATAACCACCCACCCATTGGCACGATAGTTTCCACCTTAGGTTACAGTTGCATTTCATAATATGTTGCAACATCACCGAGTATAAATGTAAGAAGAAACAGTATGGGATGTTATTGTGTAAAGATATACGTTGTAATTGGTGTAGAATATCTATAGTGTAAACAATTCAGCAGCTCAGGGTGTAGTAGGAAGAAAAGCTGCATACGCTAGGGTCGTGGGGATGCCAGCCCCCAAAGTCTTAAAGAGTAAGACTCCCCATTGGCGACGTATTTAGTTAAAAAAAGCAATTAGTACAACATTGTCTATTATTGTCATTATAGATAATGACCATTCTTCATACATAAGGAAATCTTTTGTAGCATATGGATAAATAATACAAATCCTTTGATAAAGCTAATATTATTTGTTCATAAATTGTATAAACTGAAATAGTGGCAAGTCTAAAGAAAAATTATTAATACAACTTTTTATAATTTGAATAACTAAATATACAGATGAACAATAAGAAAATATCTGACTTAATCGAATAGAAAGTAAACTGGTCAAAAGATGTTAATGAAATAATGAAGTTGTCAAATAAAAATAAATATTATGTTTTAAAATTAGTTTTTTATTTATTTTCCTCTTTAATTACAACTATTGGGATTCCTTTGGAAAATATAACGATTAATCTAACAAGAGGAATAAACATTTTGTAAATGTATCAAATACATTTTTAAAAATTTTATATAGTAATCATACTATTTAAAATAATCTAAAATTTAACTTTCTAAGTAACAAACTGTATGTATCACATATATTTTAATACTGACTTAGAGAAAATATTTTTAATTGACTGCAGAATTCTCCATAAACATTTATACATTTTTTTTTAATAAATTTTCTAGGATTAGAGAATCCTATAATAAATAAATTTTATTTATTCTGTATTCTAGTGATTAGAAAAGTAAAAATTACTAGCAAAATTTAAAAATATAAATAAAAATTTATATTTAGGAAAGAGAATAAATAAGACAATCATTTAGTTGAGGCTTTTTGCACTGCACACCACAACAAAAGAAAGAAGATTCTAAACCAACTGAAAAGAAACACTATAAGTTATTCCTGAAAACAGCACAGTCATTCTTCTTAACAAAAAACATTCTATGCCTGCTTACTAAGGAAAGTAAAGAATGAAGTAATTCCTGTTGACTTTTTCACTGAGCCAAAGTAACTAGAGAGTTTGAGAGGATCAATTTTGGTTTTTATCTGCAAGTTCAAATATAACCTGAAAAATTATATTAAATTACACTGAAAAACTGAAAAGGAATGGAACATAGTTGCTGACTTCCTTATATTCTTAGCCCTGTGGATGATGGCTGAGGGGGTCTGATGCTGTTATAGATGAACAGAGAGAATAGCAACCCAGGTGGTTAGGGGCTTGCCTGGGTACTTACTTTGCCAAGATAGGCATTTTGACATTGAGCCCCAGTTAGCTTAGATATTCACTGTTGGGATGAGATGAATGTGTGGAGAACTCTATGATGGAGGACTGGTGTGGGAGGATGTAGGCATTGACTTCACTCCCAAAAGTGGATCAGAGCAGAGGGATAGGGTATGTTTTCATTATAGGCTAATTAAATTTGTGAATCTGTTCCTTGATTTTTAAGTAAATTAAGAGGAATTGAGTAAATTGAATTGTAGAACAAAATTTTCATTGTTGCTATCAACACTTATTTTCTTGATATGAGGATAGTATTTTTGGTGTTTAAAGACTCATTCAAGTAATGATCTGAGTGCATGGTCTAATTGAAGTTAGATACAGGAAGATTTTTTGTGTAAAACCTTCAGTCTTAGAGGAAAGCAGGATTCGTTTTTCCAAATCCCCCAAAATTTCCACTACTCATGATGATTAATTTCATAGTTGAAGGAAACTGAAAACCAATCAACTACCTAGAAACATAACTAATGTCTCTCATATGTCACTTACTTTACATCACAGCCATAACAAAGGCTGGGAATGATAGTCTCAATAATCCAAATAAATGTATACTTCTTTTGAGAAAAGAAGTGCACGACTATCCCCTTCTAAAACATAAATATAAAGCATAAATATATATATTTGTGAAATTAAATGGCCAGGGGAAGTTATATTTACATATATATATATGTGGAACCTGCAGCCAGATCCCAAGTTTAAAAAGAATCAGATAGATTCAAGTTTTCTGACTATGCTTGTTTAGGGTTTATAAGGATGAATATGTAAGTATGAGGAAAGAAGGGAAAATTACTTTTTAATATTATGAAATATTTTGATTTATTATTATTATAAGAAATAAAAGCTGAATTTTCATTAGACAAATTATTATGAATAAATTGGATTCAAGTTCATTATGCCAATAGGCAATCAGTTGCCTGTGACCAAGTCAGCAGGAGACCAAATTCGCAACTCAGAATTTATTAGTATTTTATAGATCAGTCACCAGAATGGACTTCAAGGAAGTAGCTGTAGTTATTAACAAATACTTAAAGAATGAAAACAAAAAAAAATTCTGTATGCATTCATTTTTAGAGAACTGCTGAAAAAAGTAACGTATACAGTATTTTTTACAAGACAATATGAAGATAAATTTTTTAATCTTTTTCTGAATTTATATAAAATAATTTGAGGATTTGTTAAATACATTGAGATAAAGAGTAAATAGCAAAAATACAAATAATTAAAAAACCCACTAACCAACAATTTTTTTTATATGTATGTGTTCAAGTGCTTTTGGAATAGAATTACATCATCAGAAACTTAAAAATGTATATTATATTTTTAATAAAACTAAAACTTCATTGTCATATATAAAGTTGTGATTATGTAAAGTGTATAAAATATAACAGTGGTCGTCTTGTGTTTAAAATTATGTTGACTTAACATCCTGTCATTATGAATGTCAACACCGTTATTACATTATATAGATAATGGTGGAGATACCATTATCCTGTTATTAAGTTATTTATATGTTATTTAGTTTTATTAAGAATATAATAAACATTTTTAAGTTCCTTATAATAGAACTCTATTTTGAAAGCACTTGAACACATAAAAAAAGTTGTTGTTGGTAAGTGGGTTTTTAATTATTAATTATATAATCATACCAACTGGTCATGATTGATAAAATTATTAAAAATACAAATGTTAAACCTGGCATTTCTCCTGTAAAAATAGGTTATTCAATCAGCTAGTCACTCAAATTATTTTGGTTGCCAGAAACCTGTTAGTTGCCATGAGCAAGTGCACATATACTCAAATTAAGAGGGTAGTCAACCCAAATTTTTTTGTTTAGTTTTTGGATTCTTTTTCTGTTCTGGTTTGAAAATGAACTAGTATCTAAATGAAATTTATGCTAGCTTAAGTGGAGATAAATAATCATAATTTAAAGAAATGTTATATCTCAGCTATGATTTATCCTAGAAACCTAATTCTTTCACCAAAATAAACACAAGGTTTTGCTCTGTGATCTGTACAGACAGTGTTTGTACCAGTTTTCACTATGTCAGAAAAAACGTTTCTGCGAAAATTAACAAAAAATGATAACATTTCCTAGAAATTTTTTATTTAATTTTATGTGAATTATTTAAGGATAATCTCTTTACAGTTCACAGATCAAGATTTTATGAACAATTATCAAGCATACTAGTTTAGTTGTAACGTTTCTAGCGTTTTAAAATCCTGGAAAAGTTTTCGGATAATGCAAAAAAGCATTTTTGGTAACAATTAATTGATAAATTGCGGTCCAACATAATGAATTTCTGAAAGTTCTGACTTTTGAAAACCAGACAGCCGTAGACTAAAGTTTTCTATTCTAATTTCAACTGTACTTACATGAGAAGGCCCAGCCTTGGCGTTCATTATCGTGAATACAGAAGCTACCAGGACAACTAGATTTTTTGCCAAACGTTTTTCATTCGTAATTCTGATTTCGTCCTCTTACATTTGTTTATGTGCAGCACGTTGTTTTGTCGGTCCCATATTATAACTTACTTTATACACTAATAAACTAATCAAATAAAATTTATAACAAACGTAAACAAAAAAAAAAAAATTAAAAGTAAATGTGTGTAAAACCAATACATAACCTAAATACTACAATCACAGTGAACAATATTTTAATAACAGCTTATTTATCCCAAATAACTTCACAATGTAAAATAAAAAAACAGTAATTAATGATACAATGTAAAAAACTTACGTCACAAATCCAAAAAACCGAAAAACCCAAATGAATTTGTCAAAATATTATAGACTAAACAAACGCGCACGACACAAAAAAATTAACTATCTATTCAAATTGTAGGGCTACTATCAGGTGGAAAAAAATTGTACTAAAAGAAGAAAAAGTAAGATTTAAAATGAGTAAGTGAATTACTTATCACTACAGAAACCCGAGAAATACATTTTTAAAAATCGAAAAATATCATGTTAAAAAGGTAGAAATTTCGCTAGAAACGACTTATAAAATATCTTCTTTTTTTTTAGTATTTAGAATTAAGATATAGAAAAATAATGTATCACATTAAAAGCAGATTTTACAGAATCAATAAATAAATAAAAAATTATTTAATTTTTGCCAAAATTTGGGTGACTGTCCCCTTAACCTTTGAGTTTAGTGATTGGTACCAACTTGGTCTATGGCAAATGATTTCCTAGAACGTAACACGCCATAAAATCAGAATTTTTTATAAAAATGTAATAATTAGATGAAGCAAAAATAAGGGTAATAGTGGAAAATAAAATAAAGATAAATTAATAAACATAACTTAAATTCATATTTAATAAATCTTCTTGTCACTGTATTCCTACTTTTATGCTATCCCTGATATCCAGGTTTACACTCTGTATAGAAAAAACTGCGAAAATAATAAACAAGGTCATCAATAATTAAAGGAATAAATGCCAACTGTAACAATAACTGAAATTGCCTGACTTTCAAATTGGCATAAAAAGTATCAGCTGTTAAAACTAAAATTCAAACTTCAGAGTATGGAATCAAATTATCTGAGTAAAATATTCAAAAATTGCACATCAGCTAGTAAAGCAACTACAATGCTATGTTTATTGCAATTATTTGGAAAAACAGTGTACAATCAGTGTATAATAATATTGTGACATACTAAAAAGTAGAGTGAAGTCCACAGTAAAAAAAAAAGTCTTACTTCTCTCAAAAGGCTAGTTTCTCTGCATAAAAACACTCCTCCAAGCACCTCAAAAGTCAAGTAGGGTGATGTTGCCTTACTCACCTTGCAGTCCCAATCTAACACCATCAGATATTTTCTTATTTGGTTCTCTCAAAAATTTTTACATTGGACAGAGTTCAGCAACAATGAGCAGATCAAGAATGCGCTACAAAATTCATTAAGACATCAGTGAACAATTCTTTACTATTGGAATAAAGCTCACAGAAAGATGTAAAAAGTGCCTAAATGTAGCCTGAGATTATGTTGGAAAGTAGCATTAGTTTCATTGTCATTCAATAAATAATAATTTTTCTACAGTTATTAGTTACTTTTAATTATTGAACAACCTTCATAAATTGCTCAGAAACATTTATATAAAATCTGGATATCGTAACACATAATATAATAGCCTGACGTAATTAAAAATTGCAGCAATTTAATAGTGGTATGTATCAAATTTTAATAAATATAAATTTTGTTCTAGGTGTTTCACATATGTGATGTTGGAGGACAAAAACATTCTTTCTTATGTCCAAATGGAAGTGTATTTAATCAAAAATACTTAGTTTGTGATTGGTGGTATGATTTTACATGTGATAATGCAGAAAATCTTTTTAATAAACAAATAGTACCGACTGAAATAAATTCTGTACCACCAAAAATTGAAAACGATAAAATATTTGTGAATAACAATAATGAAGGATTTTCTTCACAAGTACCATCAAATGAATTTAATAATTATCAAAATAATAATGAATTTTTTATTAATCATGAAGCAAATCAAAATGGTTTTGAATTTCCTAATACACAAATTGATACACCACAACAAATTTATACAGACAATAATGCATACATCCCACAAAATGATATTTTTCATGGAGCTGAAACTGGGTTTCCAGGACGAGATTTTATACCACAAAATACCAATGGAAATAATAATGATAATAAGAATGAAAATTCTGATGATAAAATAAATAAAGACAGGAATGATGGTTATAATTCACAAAATCAAAAAAATAAATATACTGAAGAAAATGTTGACAAACTAATAAAACCAAGCAATGACAATATTCAAACAAACTCAAACAATAATATAAATGATAACGGTAACAGAAAACAACAAAAAGCTGGAAGAAAGGGAAATGATTTTTCCCCTCAATACAGGAATAATGCTGGAGGCAATTTTCAAAATAATGAAGAAATAAATAATCCAAATAGGCAAAGTGATGCAAGAAATAACAATAATAATATTAATTTAAATTTCCCTGTTGCATATCCCAATGGTCAAACACAAGGAAATGAGAACATTGATGTGAGCAGGCACCAAAACCAACCACAAATAAATTTTGCACCACATTATAATTAATATATAAAATATTCATTACCACTAAAGTTATAAAATTGACCACAACTTCCATAACCAAATTTAGGTCAATTTTGTTTATGAATAACATTTAAGTAAATTTATTTTTACTTTATAAGTCATCTAGTATCCTTAAATAACTCTCTTCCTTTTTTTAATTAGAAAACATTCAATGAAAAATTAAAAATACTAGTTGCACATTTTCCTCTAATTTTAATGCTAAAATTTAACCTTCAGGTTGGTAGCAGTCAACAAATGAAGAGTTTTAGATTCTTCAACACTACTATGCATCATGAAATTAAACAGCACACACAAAAAAAAATTATTTTTTTCGCTTCATGTAAATAAAAACATATTTCAATATTCTGGCTTGTTCTGTCCTAGAAAATTTTGTCTTAATTCATTCTATCCTTTATTGTACTCACTAGGAATTCTCTTTTATTTTTCTTTCCAACATCTGAATAATTATACTTATTTTATTACATTTTTTCCAATATTTTATAACAGTTAGTTATACATAAAAAAATGTATTATTTATCAGCATATGAAATTTTTTCATATAAAAATCAATTTTCTAACATTTTTTTAAGAACATAGACATGTTTTAATGATTTTTTTAATATTAAATTGTAAATAGTAAATTGTAAACTTGAGAATATGTATATTACAGATAATAAAATTTTCTTAAGTTCCATCATTAGTAAGAATGAATGTATGTTTATTTAAAAATTTGCTATGAAAAACAGAAAACATTATTAAATATTGTCTACTTTCAGTGGATATATAACAATTACAGTTTCTATTGACAGACTGTGTCACTGTATTCATTGCACAAAATACTATATTTGATAATTCAAAAGAAACAAATTAATGCATTTTTTGTCTTCATGAAATGAGTAGCTTTCAATGAACTATATGCTTACAAATGTTTGAAAACTACATAAAAGGCTTTTTAAAATGCAAACGAAGATGATGCTTTATTAGGAGGGATGTATATATTTTTTTCATTTCATTACTGCTATTGTTATTAATCTTTTAAAGATTGGCATTTATAAAGATATTCATGTTTTTATAAATAAGAACAGCACAACTGGTACGATTTCAACTACACCAATTTTTTTTCCAATCCAAGGATGAATGGGAAATTATTTTCTTCAAAATAACTTCTGTTGGGAAATGAATGTTTGATAATAGACAAAATGATATTGGTAATAATAATAATTTTATTTGTAAAAGACAAATAGACAATCATGTTTTTGCTTACTTCTCTGTATTGAGTAATACTATGAAAAAAATGTATTTATATAGTAAAATGTAAAATTATATATATATATATATATATTAAACTAGCATCCCCATGCTAGTTTGATGCTTTACTAGGGTTAAACCAGTCTTGATCAATTTTTGTTATTTTATGTTTTTTAAGTTAAGTAACAACAGGAGGCAGATGCAGCAGTCACGTTTTCCATGGTGTAATATAAAAAATAATTTACAAAAAAAATTAAAAAATTATTATTATATTTGCTCTCGCTATACACTGTCGCACCCCTCAAAAAATCCGAAAACTGTTTTTAGATATTTATCTGAAGACTATTTGCAAACCCAGATATACTGAATATCTCGTTTAGTACAGTCGGAAATGGAGAAAATTTACAATCATTGTTCAAAATCTTTTTACCTTTATTTATCCCTTTCAAGGTCGAATTTCAAGAAATCTAGTAATTTTTTTTTATATATTAACATAACAACTACCACACACGAAAAATCAACTTGATATCTTCATTTTTTACCAATAAATAAAAAGTAGTCGGGTTTCAAAAAAATTTAAAAATTAATTTTTACTTTTTAAACTCGGAATTTCAAAAAATTTAGAAATTTAATAAAACTTTTAATAAAATCTTATTATCTTAATTATTATGCAACCGTATGCATGTTTGTTAAACACTTTATTTATTTTTTACACTTTATTCACTAATGCATTTTTCACAGTCCTTTTTCTGACTACTTAAGAAAAAGTGTCAGAGCTTACATACTTTTGTCTGCGAGATGTTCAGGTTTTTTTCTTTTTGCTTAGGTACTTTTTTCGAGATCTTCGGGACGAATTTTAAAAAATGTGTAATTTTGTAATATGCATCTTCTCCGCGCGGGTAATCTTCTATATATTCTAAGAAAGTTTGTAAATTTGTTTCGTAAATATCTCGACACTAGCGCCACTTTGCGGGTCCAAACTAATTCAGAAACTTTCGCGGGCATGCGCACAACTGACCAAAATTTCATCGTAATCGGATGAATGGTAAAGGAACACATACGGAACAACAGTTATTTTTATATATTATTATTATTATGCTTTTACGGCCAACATGGGACCACTTAAGTCAATTTTAGTTGGATCTTTTCTGAGAAAAGCGTGTTATTTTACTCTTTCGAGCTGCCCAGTATTTCTTCATCCGTTCAGATCTTGCTTTCTTTTCTTCATCCGTAAACACCCTCTTCGTTGTATTTTGTCGTTTGTCTGTCTTTTGTTTAAATCTAATGCTTTTATCTTTGTAATTTTTCCAGTTTTATTCTGTAGGTCAGTCAGGGAAATTCCCAATTCTTTCATATTTATATATATATATATATATATATATATTTTTTAAATTTATTTATTAAATATAATAGAAATGTATATGTTTATTAAAGGGCTACCATTTTACAACTATTTCTATTGTTTCCTAGTTTACTTTTCTTTTTGTACAGTTTTTTCTAGACTTTATTTGGTAAACAGTTAAATATTTTCTTAGCTTTCATTATCAGGTCAATACAGTTAATTTTAACCTAATACAAAAATTAAAGTTAATGCAAAAATTAAATCAATGAACAAATTAATTTTTTAAATATGATAAAATTAGAAAATGAGTAATATAAATTACTCAAATTTATATTTTAAAAATGTATTATTCAAATTATAGTACTAAAAGTGATAGTTTCACTATTTATCAACAAATTTTAATATCAGAATACAGAATAGTTAAATTTTAAATCAGTGATGAGATGGTAAACATACACCTCTATATTTTTATATTCTGAATCAAATGTTATAAATAATATTTTGAAAAGCATAGATCTTTGTGTATGTACTACATGTGTATAAAAAACAATCAGGACATGAAAAGAAATTCAATTTTAATAAATAGTAATAGGCTACATGAATTTCACTGTAAATATATAAAGATGCTTCTCATTTCACTAAGAAAAAATAGATTTAAAAAATGTAACTGAGACTTTGAAAATACTAATAATAAAATAAAACAATCATATAGTTATTTTTACAATTGAACACTTTTCTCCTCAAAGTGGATAACTTATCCCTTCATGTAAAAAATGTTGTGTTTAAAAAATACCATGAATAACTTCATCTAGTTATAATTAAAATGTAATGTTTGTAGTGTGAGGCAAATTTTGATTAAAATATAAATTAAATCTATTATTATTACTTACTCATTTTATAACGCTATCACTAACTAGGTTTCAATCCTGGTCAGGCAAAAATTTCTTACAGTCCATCATAGTAACTATTATTGATCAGCTTGTAGATGCTTTATAAATAAACACAAAAAAATATCAACAATATAATTACTTTATGATTTGTAAATGAAAAATAATTTATAGATACTATTTTTTATAATACACTAATTCCTAAAACATATTTTTTAGGATAAAAAATACATTTCTAAATATATGTAAATGTTCTATTTCATTTTAATTTTGTAAAAATTAACACAAATAAAAAAAAAGGTAAAACAAAAATATATTTTTTTAAATTAATACATTTACTGTATTTTAATTATTTTTATCTCTTTATGAAATATTACATACTCGTACGTACATACTTAGTAAGTACTGTATATATTTTTATTTTTATATACTTATAAAATGAAAAATATCAATATTGTTAAATTAAATTTATTGCTTCACTCATTTTACTTCAAAAGTCTTGATACTCCAAACAAATAAATGAACTTCAAAAAACTGTTGACTACTAATCTTTTATTGAGAGGCTTGTTCAAACTTCATATTTCTATATCATGTTTCAGAAGGTGCAAGTATTTCTAAAATATGAGATTAATTTTTAATGTAATAAACATCTGAAATTTAGTTTAGATATGCCATTACAGTTGTTATAAGTAGATTAACATAAAACATCATTATCATTCAGGATCTCAATGAAGCAGTGAAATTACCTGTGAAATCACTCATTTGTAATTTCAAATTTATACTGATTGATATGTGTTCTTTACTTTTTACATTAGTGTTTTAAGAAAAATGCCTAAATAGTCTAAATGCATGGTATCAATCAAAAAATTGTTTATTCTCTATGTATCAGTTTAAGAGAACTTGTGCAGAATAAACCTACACTACTCTTAATGAACTATTTGCTGTAATTCAACAGGTAATGACAGTCATGTCTTTGTAATCAGAGTGACATAATTCAATACTTACAAACAGTGAATAACTCAATGCAGTACAAACATACAGCTTTGTACTGAAGTTGATCAAAGTACTACATCTGACAGTGAAGTGTAATATGAACTGCAGTTAAATGCATTAAAAGCAATTGAGGGGAGCAGAGCAAATTTAGATAATGACTACCAAACTTTAAAAGGTGTGAACTTTTCAATTTAATCTTACCATGATTCAATAACTTGTTACTTTAGTAATAGCAAGTGCAATTTAGGATACTTGTACCTCTGGTAGACAATGTTCAGTAAAGGCCTAATTGCCAAAGCTAATTAATGCTGATATGGAAGTTGAAATAAGAGAAGCACAGGAAATAATGCTAAGAATTTTAATGAGAACTCTAATTGTAAATGGGGTAAGTTACCTTGACTTTTTAATGAAACACAATCTGCAGAGCAATTAATAAAGTAGATGAGATCAGCACCAACTATAGGTTTACATCATCATCTAATTGTCTTCAAGTGTAGGTTAAACTATGCAACATACCAAGATATACTAACTCAGAAGACAAGCTAGGACAACAGGTAGTAAGGATTGTAAGGGAAGGTAAAATAAGCAGATAAACACAAGGTAAAAGAGATGTGAAAGATAAAAAGGTAGTTTGTTGTAGACCTGCCAGAATCTTCTGCAGTTGGTTGGTGAAGGCTAGTTTGTTCAACCAATAATGCATGCTGCCAATCACTTTTAATTCATTCTTAAAATTTTTTAATATTTTCTTGCGCTGCTGTAACTTTTTCATTAGTTCATATAAGTAAACTAAGATTCTGTTTAATTATTTGTCCATGTTTTTATGAATGTATACTACTCTTCAGAAAAAGTTATAGACAGCTTCATGAACAAAAGAAAAGGGTTTTCTGTGATATTAAGATTTTAGATATTTTACATTATTCACGTCATTAATTCATTAATCTCTTGTTTGAGATCCTGATTTTTCATTCATTTTTTTTCTTATATTCATTCATTTTCTTTTACTCTTATAGGTTTCGACCATTATCCTGATTTTTTTTAATCATTTTTATCTTCTTAGGATTCTGTTTCCTAACAAAATTCTTTATATTACACAGAGACTTTTCTTCCGGACTTAAATATTTCAGAAATTCAAATTATCTATGTTACATCCCAGAATCTACCTGGCCAAATTTCTGCAGTCTGTCCCTAAAAGCACCATGGCTAGAAAGAAACTGTCACATATTTATTAGGGTATACCCAAGAGGTGTCCCACAAACCAACAACATTTGGAAAGAGATCATGTGTATAATGCCCACCATCAGCCTCATCCCATCTGGCCTGACACGAGGCATTGCCATGTTGTTCAATTTCTCAAACTTTACCCAAAGTCAACTCACCAGACATCTTAGCAACATACCACTGCTGCCTCTCAGTTACAATCAAGTCTATGGTTCATGCCTGCGGTCACCAAGACTGCCTCCTGTGAAATAGTACAGTAACCACCCGTTACCATTAAAAACATTAGGCGTTGAGTTCTTAATAACATGTCCTGATAACTTTTATATTTTAGCCTATCTGCCCAAACAGGTGCCACATATACCATAATAGCCTCACACATGCCTTTATACAGAATGGTCATGGTCTTAAAATGAAGACCCCAATCAAGATTGACCACGTGTTGAATATTGAAAAAGGTATTGCAGGCCTACTCCACGATGTAAAGTGCCTCTTAAATTGCATTTTCTCATCAAGAAACACCCCGAGGTACTTTTGAACCTGAACATACTTTATATGCTGGCCTGTCATTGAAACCCGGACTCACCGACTCACTGCCTATCGGCCTTTGAGCAGCATCATCGTGGTCTTTTCTGAACTAAACATCATCTTGTGATCTTGTGTTGATGACCACAAAGCTCAAGCATCAGGCAAGCTTGACTGGCTTGGAGTTCAAGTTCCCTCCGCGAGCTTCCTCTGACCAACAGGAGCTCATCATCAGCATATGCCACGATGCAACACCCACTGGGCAACCTTAGCCACAGGAGAGAATCAAACTCCACCATCCACAACAAAGGACGTAACATGTTGCCCTGGGGACATCCCTTAGACAGCATCTTGCCAACCTCATGGCTGACCTTGCGAGCAGCATCTCTTGACGACTGAAGTAACTTTTCATAACTTGTAATTCACTTACAGTACATTCTCTTTTTTGAAGTTGTTAATAAGCAGAAGGCCACCATAAATTATTAAATGCTCTGGAAATCTCCAGTAAAATCCCCAGGACATATTCCATCTCACTGGTTGTTACCACACTCATTACATGGAGTATGGCGTCCTCAGTTCTCTTTCCAGGATGAAACACGTACTGATTCTCCGTCAACAATCTTTGCAAGGTTAACCTTTCATTTATACGCAGATACAGAACCTTTTCAAAGACCTTACCAATAACTGGAAGCAACGTCAAGGGCATATACAAAGAAGTAATGGCAGGATCCTTGTCACCATCTTTAAACAACAATTTTACAATCCCCTTCTTCCAACACACAGGGAAGTATCCACCAAACAACAATTTATTAAAAATTTGTGTGACAACTCTCACACTCACTCCAACTAAGTGAACAAGAAGATCCGGTATGCATTCTCTCCAGCTTCACTATCATCAGGTACTAAATCGTCTAGCAATTAGTGAAAAATTTCAGAAGTATCCGAAATTACACCAAATCCGGTCCTTTTATCATTTGTGTCCCAAGACCCTATTGCTATACTACGCCTCAGGGATCCCTATTCCCTTCCTCATGAAAAAAGGAATGCCAGGAGTTCTTTTTTGCAGTCCGGTCATTATAAAAGTAATGAGTCCTCAGATTTCTGTATTCAGCAACAAGTACTGCCCATTGTTACCAATCACCCTCATGTTGAGAAGCTCTCTGCAAATGACAAACAGCCCTCTTCTTGCTGGATGTTCCCTATTCCACCATGATGCAATCCTCTCTGACCAGAACTTTGGGAAATTGAACACTTAGCAGCATCAAGAAAAGCCATCGACAATCCAACTGCCAGATCTTTCAAATCCAAGACATTCAGACTGTTCAAAAACTCGGAGCCTGGTCGAAAGAAAGTCAACAAATTTCTTCCAGTCCGCACGCTTGTGCAGGGGTCAACCCTGCTGAACCCGAACATTACATCAGTAGCACTCACTCAAGCCACCAGCAATCACATAGACAATTAATCAATGATCACTCAACCAATCATCAACTACCTGTCAATTACAAACATTGGCAGGGATAAACCTATCAACAGTAACATTGCTGTTCATTCCACCAAACAATCGACGCTGATCTACCATACTTACATAGGTGGGCAACTCACCAGGTACATTATATACCTGTAAATTATACCAGGTACATTATATACTGGGCTAAAAAGTCCTCTATTAATTCACTGTCATAATCTATGAAACCGCTATGTCATAAGAATGACTTATTATTCACATCCACACCTATAAGGATTGGAAGAGTCATTTTAAATCCAAATGCACCCCTTAATGTTTAATGCTAGGCTTGGATTTGGAGATTACATAGAAAAGTTTTAAAGCTTTCTCAAGTTTAGTATCAGCTAACAGTCATCAGACTGTTGGCAGATGAACTCTGTCTGATTTTTTTAATCTTTAAGTCAGTAGTAAAAAATTGCTTCAGTGCTGTTTACCAATATTATCTTCAATGATTGCTCTCCTGTAATGGTTTTCTAAATATCCTTTCAAAATTTATTGGCAGCCCTTTTATAACCTTCTTCTATTTTCTGATAGCTCAAGATCCAAATCAAGTTTAATCAAATATCCGTTATAGAGAAATATTGGAGAAAATGGCAAAGTGCATGTTTATACAACACAGAAAGTGTTAAAAAACCGGCAAAAAAAAAATATTTATTTTCTTTTAAAAAGTTTCTACTCTAGATATTCCTTTTTGTGAATATTTATACCACTTACCAAACAACTTAAACAATTTTATGTTATCTGTGATGGTTGATAAATGATTAAGCTGAAGTTATTACAGGCAACTGTTTTTACTCAGACATATCTTAAAAATACAATGAAGAAAAGCATTAGATTTGAACTGAATCTTTTCCCTTAGCATGTCAGTGTAAAATGCTTTTGTAAATGTGAATGTCTAAAAAAAAAAATTTTATTCTGATATAGATGTTAATTTTAAAAAAATCATCTCTTTATAAATACTTGGAATACTGTGTCCACATCTTTTCAACATTATGATTCAGTTTCTTTGTTTGTTTTTTAAATTTTATTTTTTAATAATTAACCACTTTGTGTAATTGAAATAATATTATTTTGAGCTCATCTACCACAATTTAAGATCAAACTTCATGTTTTAAAAAATTCCTAATTTTTTATTTCAGACGATTTAATTTGTTCAACACTTTTTTCTGATACTGGTGGTCTTGCAAAATGTGATTTCTGTTTAAAACCAGATCCTGTTTATATGAAACAGCACTGTCAATTTACATGTGACATCTTTTCACACTTATGTCAAAGTACACACTGAACTAAAAATTGACTTCAAAATTCACCTTCCAAAAAATATGCTGTACTTTTTCTTGAACAAAGAAACAAACCTCAGAAGCAATGCAGAGACTAATGCACAAATTTTGAGACAAAGAGTTTGTTATAGAAACTTTTTGAGAAGTACAGGCTTTTATCCTTCAAATTTTCTCAAAATGTTTCTAATACTTTTATCTGAATTACTGAAGTCCAACCATTCTTTAATGATGACCCTTGAAGTAGTTTTACATTTATGTTTCACAAATGATCATAAATCACATTTTGTCATGCTGATTATTATGATAAAAGTTTAAAACATAGTTACAATTTTATTTTCATAATTTGATCTATAATTTTTTCCTTACATCATTTATTACCAGTTTGGAGAAGATTATTTTTGGCAATCTCATTGAATGTGTTAATGGAGTGATAGTATCTCAGCCTTTCATCTTGAAAGTTCCATTATGTTTAGGCTTGAGATGAAATATCAACAACTTATTTATGAATTTCAAGAATTATGAAATTCATAATTAAACTGGTGATAAACGATCATGTTTAGATCAATTTGACTTCAGAAGATATTAATATGAGTACCATCTATCCAGTTTTTTTTTTTACTGTCAGTGATTACAATTTACTTTACACATATGAATTACAAAGAAAAATAACAATTTATCCACAAATTTATAATTATTTATTCAAGATATAGTATTTTATATGAACGTATAACCAATTATTTGTTTTTAATAATAATAATCATTACAGATATATTTAAATATATTATATGAACACCCTTTTATAAACACACAATAGAATTTTATATCTCTTAAATGGTAACTTGCACAAAACAAGGGAAATAAAATAAATAATATATATTTTAGACAAGAGAACAGTGATGTATGGTATTTTATAAAATATACAAATGTTCATAACTTTAATATACAACAAAAATAAATAAATATATATATATATGTTTTACTTCCATGTATGAATTTATTGAATAATATTTTAATACTCGTATGTTTAAACATTTATAGATATTATTATTACAATAATGTAATAACTAATCACAGTGGAATAACTGTAAAACTAGAAAACAGCTTTTAATTTATTTACTATTACAAACATATTTTTATACTACTTGTAATATACTGTTATACAATTATTTACATTAAGCATACCTTTATGGGTCATATTTCATAAATCATGTTAAAAATACCAGTAATATAGATACAGAACTCCCAAAACAAAACTACCATAATTAACTGTACGTTAAACAAAAAATATAAGATCATTATTTTACATATAGACATTTGGATTATTTAATTTCTAAATCAGTTGCTATAAATAATGTTTTGTTAATCATTTGTTACATTTTAATGAAAAAAGTTGGTAATGAGAAAACATGCATCACACACTCTTCAAAAGTAATTTTTAACAATTCTTTCATCTGCTATGAAACTTATAGTAAATCATTATTTTAATAATCATGCATTAAATAGATTTACCAACTAGTAAAATATATTATAAATAAAATTAAAATATTTTGGTGTTTTTTTTCAACAGTTCATGAGTCACTTTTATATGATCAATTTTTATTATTTTTACACATTATTATTATTATTATTATTATTGTATTAAATTTACTATAATTATTCCTATACATGTTACAAAATTAATTATTTACTTATATGTATAAAACAAATAAAATTAACACAACTTTTTTTATCAAACAAAGTAATGCAATACTATACGAGACTGACTTTTGAATTACTGTTTGTTTCTGGTATCAATCAGCACTTAGTAAAATCTAATAAATCAAGAAGAAATAATACCTACTTATGTAATAAGTACAGAATCATAAATGGCAAAATGTTTTACTAGTGTTACTGATAATATTTAATGATAATAATACCATAATTCTTTTCTACAAGTTATCTTTTAAAAGTTCAACTGTATTCAGTGGCCTTTACTAGTTTAAAGTCACTGTTTATAAGGCTAAATCTGTCTTTTATTTTTATACAAAATTTAAATAGCATTGGCTACAGTAGTTATTAACCACTTCCAAATGCCAACGACATGGAACATAAACTGCACAAGCATTTATCTGAAAAATTAACAAGAATTACTGTATTAAATGATATTTTACCCACTGGTATTTTATCTTTTCCTCACACTTTTCAATTTTTAGGATGTTTTTCCTTAAGATATGCAGATGTTACGGTATTAAGTCTTACTCAGCACCCCACAAATTTGTAATTCTGAATAAATGGTACTGAAGTACTCTTTTAGATCAACATATAAATTTTATATGTTCTTTCCAAGTGTTCATAAATCAAAATAGGAAAGAGTAAATTGTATAAATACTTACACATTAGTGCATATGATATCCAATAAAAAATAAATTTGAGAATGAAAGTTGAGATGATTTGCTTCATACTGTGCTATAGAAACTAATACATAATAAAAAAATACTATTACATAATGATGAAAAAAATTGTCCTGACACATTAAAATAATTTATCAATGAATATAAACAGATAACATGCAGTCATTTTGTTAATGTTAATGGTGTTATAACATCTTGTGACAAGTTTAGTTTGCACAACATTACATTGTTTTACAAAAGTTCAACACGAATGAAATCAAATAAATGAGTATGCAAACAGTATGTCATCATACTGATGCATACAATCGTTGATTTGGGTTATTCCTATTGACTCTTACCTTCACCATTTTTTATCTGTTGGTCTCTAACTCCATGTATGATTTTGCTTTTGCCAGTTTGTAATTTCACCCGACTGATATGAAATCTTGAATTATGAGTATATGCATGTGCAAACTGCTTATCAAGCTCTGCCACTACCTACTTAGCGATTGAAAATAATAATTTCTGTAATTTTATAAAGAAAAAATAATTCTCAACCACATATTTGTCCTTCTAAATGTTTATATCTTCATAATCTGCCATACTTCACTTTATCTAACTTAATTATTGGAAGAAAGAAGAAAAAATACCACATGCAAATAGCAAAACCTTAAAATTGATCATTTAACCCAGAATTTGCTTCGTTATATCCTATAATTGTTTGCAACAAATGTAAATAATTTTTAAAGAATACTATAATTAAATATAAATTTATCTTTGTAATTACGGTTAGGTAGTACTTGCAGTTCTAGAAAATTAAAAATTATATTAATTTTTTTTCTAATTTCTTGAATCTATATTGAAGAAAAAAATTAACAGTTATGCTAATAAATTTTAACTGAATTTACATGCCTTAACCAAAACTAAACAAAAAATTTATCATTAAAATTTTTCCAAACATTTACTATGCTATTAACATGTTTATAAATGGTAGTATTTTAAATATATCCATATTATAATGAGTGAATTCAAAATTTAGAACTTAATAAATTTGACAACATTGTCAACATCTATAATACAAAGACTAAAAGAATCTTATCTGGTAATAGAAAGACTGGCTGATGACCCAGACAGGGCTGAGGTTTACTTGTCTTTTTAATATTGTAGCTCTTAATATTATGTTAAAAATAGCTCCGTTATGTAATAATCATCTAGTATATTGTCCTAAATTTAATGTGTAGAAGCTAATAAATCTGTAAATTTTGATAAATTATATATATATATATATATATATATATAGAGAGAGAGAGAGAGAGTGAGAGAGAGAGAGGGAGAGAATGATTTTATTTATTAATAATTAAATCTCACAAACATAATTTTTCCCAAGATTAATAAAAATTTTAATTGCATTACAATATAACAGAATATGCAGAAAATTTTAAAAATACAATGGATTGAAAAAAAGAAAGAAATGGTTTATATCCATATGCAAAATTTCATGAAAGGAAAGTCAAATTTGTTATCCCTGTATATTATGTATTTTGAAATTAGGTAACAATTTAAAATGGGTAATCCAGTCTTATATACAGAAGCAATAGTTGAATTTTTAAGAAACTTTTAAACGTTGTATTTCAATAATTAGGGGTAACATTATTACAATGAGTATAAATTGAATCTAATAAAACTTAATAAATGTGACTTTTATTACTGGTATTCATATTTGTCTGGCAAACCATATAAGGTTTTTAATGCTACCAACTAACATTCAATAAATTTACATTTATAAAAAATACATTAGATCATAACAAGAAACATTAATATTATTAATTCATTATACACTTTTATGAAGGAGCCAGGCCAAAAATGCTTTATTATGAAAAAACTTAAATTTTAAAGATAAACTTATATTTAAGAAGATTTTAATAATGTAATTTCAATTAAGATATAACATCTAAATAAAAGGATCAAAGTAAATAACATGAACATGAAATAGACCATCATAAATCACTACTCCTACGCAAAAAATATTAAAGGAAAATATACAAAAGATGCAGTAAATTTTCACAATTTATTGAAAAATAATATGTCAAGAATTATCTTTTCTATCATTTGAATTTTTCTTAATATACAGATTTTAAATTCCAAACAAATTAGTTCTGAAAATTTTTTAAGATATTTATCTAAAACCCATATTTTAGATTTTAAAAGAACATATTTAGTGAAATATAAGCAGTGTGTTAAAAAAAAGGAAGAAAAACCACTGAGTTATTAATTTAGTGAATGTAATTTCTGTAGATTATAGATATTAAAAAAGAAATAAAAATTATATGGATAATTACTGTATTCAAATTTTGTTACAGTATAAAACTTCAAATTTTTTGTTGCTAAGAATATCTTACAGTTGCTATCTTACAGTGCTTACAGTTCATTGTTTTCTTTTCTTGCACTTGTTCTGTGATTAGAACATGCATATACTTTTATTTACCAAATTTATGATTTAGATGAAAGATCTATTAAACGCTCTATTGAAAGTTTTAATTTTTCAAGTGATTTGTGACACTATAATTAATTTTGCTAATAAATAAAAGCAGATTTTAACAACCTAACCTGACATACTGATAACCTAACTTAATTTAGTATTTTATAAAACTATTATCTAGATACTTTGCAACGAGATATTGTTATATAACGTAATGTAGCCAACAACATTCTCTCAACAATATAAAAAAGCTATTTAAGTAAAGTGAATATTAGCAACCAAAACAGTAGTTAAATAAGTTACTTACCTACAAAAGAAATTATACCTATAAACCAAGTGAGATTACACTATCAAAAAAAAAAAAAAAATTAGTTTAAAAATTTTTTGGTTGGCTCCCTCTCAAAATGTACAAATAACATTTCACTAAAGCAAAAAATAAAAAAAAAACCTTCTCCATTTTGCAAAGAAAAACATTCAATTAATCGGATTCTTGGTACTTAAATTCATATAAATATAAAAATACTTACACATAAACATATATACATAATATCTAGTACAAGTATATTTAATATACAACATTGAAGGAAGGCACATCCACCTAAAATAACCTTATATTCACGTATTTCTTGTTACAAAATATAACGGTTTTTTATTTATTATTTTTTAAGGGGGTTTAAAGAAAACAGTTATAGTAAGATGATGATATTAATTACGAAATGGTGCTGTCATGATGTAACCAGATAACCAAAGATTGTTACAGTATGAATTATACATACAATTTTCCTAAGAATTACATTATTTTTCATATGCTTATTATTAAAAATGGCAATTAACAAGACACGTGAACAGAATATCAAAATTGGTCTTACAAAGTAGTAAGCTTAATAACTGCATGACTGTAAAAGTAAAACTAATTTTACCATAAAAAAATATATAACAGCAATTATTATACATTTAAAATTTACAAATTATATAGTATAACACATAGTAAATATATTTTAGTACTAGAGATTCATTACTTTCCTACATGTACGTGGAAAGCATTGACTACTATGACTTGCAGGATTTCTCATAATGTAATGTGACAGAAGTTAATGCAAAATATTTATCTAGGGCAGCAGTTAATAAAAAAAAATTATAAAGATATATTAAAAACTCTTGTGGGTTTCTTCATGAATGTTTCTCTTTAGTATAGATATTTATAATTTAATGTAGAAATACACTAAGTATGAATTATTAATTATGAATTATAGTGTCAGTTCAGATCATACAGTATAACATCATTCCACGTCACAATGAATTTTTTGTTTACCTCTATGAGCTACATTAAGTTAACTAAGGACTAACATCTTAAATATGAAACTGGCAAAACTAAGCAATCTTGATGGGTAAATCACCCTTATTTTCACTACTCACTTCTTTTTCATATCCTTCATCCCTTCTTCCTCCTCATTACTGATTCTGCAGGTATATGTCTGAATATTAGGTTTGCTATGTTGAGGATGCTAGTTCATCCTTTGAATCTGGGTAAGGAAGATATTCCTCTTTCCAGACCAGTAACTGAATCCCAGTAATCAGTAAACAGTAATCCAGCGATTAGCAAGCCAGTAATCACAATGACCCTAGTCTTTTCAGTAAAACCAGACTTCCTAATCATAAAAATAAATATAATTCTTTTAAAATCTAGAATGAGAATTGCATGTCTTTCTAGACATTCTAGACATACATTCTTGTATGGTAGATGTTTATTTTCATATTTTTAGCATAACATAAGCATGAATGGAAATGGCTGATTGTGGCCAATGTTGGCTATTGTGGGTTTTTTAGAGTCCATGCTTTTTACTGGGCAAATTCGATACTTATTCTCAGAGTGTGAGAGAGAAAGGGGGATTGTAGGAGGATATAACAGACTCACATGTAACTTATATTTTGATCAGTTTTATTGTTTCAATGTAACTAACCATGAGCCTACTATCCTACAGCAAGTAAATAAATAAATTAGGGCCAAACCATCATAAACTTACAAGAGCAAAAGTATAACCAAAGTAGTGATCAAGAGATTTATAGTTTTTTCTTCTTTCTTTTCTCATAAAAATGTAAGTGAAATGAATTTAAAAAATAGCCAGGAGTTTGGTTAAAACCCCAACAAGAAAGCCATATATACCTGTTAAAAGATCACTTAAGTCACTCCCAGTTGGAGTATATGTTATGAGTGAATAATATCAGCTATTACACATAAAATTACAATTTTTATTAAGAAATGACAGAAACATTATTTGCAATAGGTGGATATGGAAGCTCTTCCCATTAAATATCTAAAAAAAATAATGATACCTAGTATGATCAATTATTCAAAAGGATGTGTAATTCAGAACTTTCAATTCTGGATTTTTTGAAAACATAGAATTTGTAATGAAGGAGCAATAGATCAATAAACAGATATTTTGAGAAGGTGGAACAACTGTTCCCATGTTGTACAATTCACAAGAAAAAAGTACACCAACACTGTATAAATACAGAATTACTACAAAAATGCATTTTAATAGCCCACAATAAGTAAATTATAAACTATACAGGGATTTTAAAATCATTAGTGGCCCAACATGGGAAAATTATTTCAACAGGTTCTGAAAGCATTATTTTTATCACCTCTTGTTATGTTATGAAGCATTTATCTTACTCTTAAAAATCTAAACACTTTGTACAGTTAATATAAATAATTTTCAACATTAACCATGTCCACACAAATATAAAATCGTCTAAAATATACTAATAACACTTTTTAAATGCAAACTGAATTCTGCATTAACAAATTAAAAATTACAAACTTTTATGGGAATATTCACCACTGAAAAACATTAATTTTTTTAATTATTTATCTATAACATGGTCACATTTATATTACATACATTAATACAGACTAAATTTGATGTTTAAGATAACACTTTTTTAAGATAACTCTGGATAATAAGATTTATTTATAAAGTAGACCAGGGGAAGGAGAAAAAATTATTAGTAATCCAAACTAGAAAGCAACTCAGACTTGTTAGAATTTTGTGGTATTTCATTTTAAAAATGTAAAAAATGAATTGTAATAAATGAAAAGGATGTAAAAAAAATATTATATTTAAGAATAACATTAACAGTACCTGATCTCACAAAAAAAAAAATAAAAGTTTATTCTTACAAAAAATTTATATTTTATCCCCAATCACACAAATATAAAAAAGTAAATACATGTGTTTTCTTTACAAATTTCCTTATTATTTTTCAGGATATTAAAATTGTCAAAAAAATAATTGCAGCTGACTTTATAATTCTTTGGCTGCAATATACAAATTAGTAAAATTTCAAATAAAAATTATAATTACAATTTATAAAACTTTTCTGAATGAAATAACACAAAATTCAATCAGTTAGTTATTTCAATCTTGTCAATTATAATCTCTCTGAAATAAAATATTTTATTGGTAATCCTAACATTAACGGTAAGTACATATGTTTTTTTTTTTAATTAGAATTATTTGCATAACTATGCACAATTCAAAACGAATACAGTTGGAATGTTTCAGTTATACCACTTAATGATATAACATTAAAGAAATAACAGCATAGCAGAAATTATAAAAAATTAAGTCAGAATAAAAATGGTTTCAGGAAATTTTTATTTCAAAGGAAAAAGAAAAATATAATTTATTTTCCTAATGTGTATGTTGCAATCTGTTCAACTAGTGAACAATAAGCTACCCCTCCTCCCAAAGCCCAATGAGATGAGGATTATATGCGGTAAATCTGGTAAACAAGATGTAGTCTTGTCTTAGATTCAAGCCGACCATTCCTGAGACGTGTGGTTAATGGAACCCCAATCATAAAGTACAACGATATCCACTGTCTAGTATTCAAATCCATATAAAAGCCTTTTACTATGATTTGAACCTCAGACCTTAGACTGATTTGTGGTGACAAGTTAATCACTAGACCACTGTTGAGCTAAAAATATAATAACATGCCAACATTTTATATTATTAATATGTTTGCTGGTGTGATAAAAAAATTAATTCTATAAAAAAAATTCCAATATTTAGTAATACTGTTATATTTACATTTTGACATATGCAAATTAGTAATTATTCATATTTCTTTAAGTATACTAAAATAAAAAGAAAAGAAAAACTAGCTTATAGACCAGTTAAAGAAAATCCTACAGATATTTCATTCACTACTAGTATGTGCAAGATAGTAATTCAGCATTCTTGGATACATAGTGAACCAAAGTACATTAATAATAGGGTAAATTAAAACATATTTTATGAAATGATATTTTAGGATTAGAATAGACTAAACAGACCACACAGAAAAATCACTGACAATGTTAGTAATCAAGGCTTCATCCATAACATACTATGGATAAATTTCAACCTGCAAATGGTTAGAATAATAGCCTGCAACTCTTCATCTGTACACTTTTTTTTTTGTAAAAGGGAGATTCTTGTTCCTCAAATCGTGTTTAAATTCAAGAAAAATCTGGTTTTTTTTCTAGTTCACACTACCCTTTAAATTATTCTAATTCCCTCAAAGGAGTTCACACAAACTCTTAGTCAGCTTGTCTACTACTATCAGCACTCCTTATGTAATCTAACACAAGGAAAAAGTAAAACACTTTAAAATATATCCAAACACAAAAAGTTAACAATTAATGTTGTTCTTTATCACATATTACGTAGTGTCATAAATAATTTGCACTACAATCACTTCATCACAATTCAATTTACAAGGTAGAAAATAATCATTTTCTAAGGATCTACATTCTCAATTATAAGCAATATTGTAATAACCAAGTGGTATTCCTCAACTAAGAATTTAATTACAAATTTGAAGGATACCAGTAGTTCTAAAAAAAGTTCTTGGCAACAGAATATTTGTTCATATGTAAAGGTTCACAAGAACCATGAATGAAAATGGGAAATCATGAAATGAACAATATTTTAAAAATATCATTCTAAATAACCATATTTTCTATTTTAAAAATATTCCAACGCCATCCAAGTCATTCGGGCTTGAAATTTTATTAAGTTCTGCGTTTGATTCCCAATCAGGCTGGGCAAGTTTCATGTTACAAAAATGTCCAAACAATATTCTCATGCAGAACTTTCAACTTTATGTAGTGAATATCATTGGATATAAAAAAATATGTTCTCTACATCATAAAATGAATGAAACAAAACATTTTAAAAAGTCAAAGTCAACTGATTTTTTTGCAGTGCAAGATTGGCCAGTAGATCTGATACATGGTAGAATATTTTTGGGTTGCTCTGAAGGATGCATTGGATATTTAGCAGAAGTTGAAAATAAGTATTGCGAGGCAACTTAGATACTTCATTTGAAATTATAATTTGATACCAACCCTGAGGTCTTAAATCAATAGATTAATTACAGAGATGGTAAAACATATACTGTCATTTATATGTTTGCACATCATAAGCAAGCTTAAGTTAAATGAAGTTTTGGATTTTGAACATTCACTGCATTGTCTGTACATCTTCACAAATTTTTATTTTCCACCCATCTTACTAGAATTTATGGAGCAGTAAAAATAGCATAAAGGAAGGGAAAAAAATTTTCACAGGTACTTTGATACCAGATTACTTCTGCACAGTATCCACTGAAAAGGAGCCATTAATGTAATATTTAAAACCTACAGAAAAGTATGTACGTAATAATTAACAAACAAATAATTATTATTACATTATAAATAAATATTACTTGTCAAGTTAGAATGAAGTTATTAATATAATTTCACTATAAACCAATTTATTCTGTAAAATAAGGTATCATAGATTTAAGTTGATAATTCTTAACACTGAAGAGTTGAAATTGAAAATAAATAATAATACTTAATACGAGTTATTTCCTGAATAATTTTATTTGGTCCCTATGATTTGGTCTACAGTTATTTATCAGACACAAATGAATTCAAAATAAAAAACTAATAATTTTGATCACCGAGTGCATATACATGGTAAAAGTTTATTAATTTTAAATGATCTATAAATATTATTTAATTCAAATATTTACGTGATCAATACCAAGAACTCTTGAGTACTATATGACCAGATATTGTCATCAAAACACATCTACTCATTAAAATTCTGTAAAATTAATTTATTAGAATTACTAGTTATCTATTTCATGCCAACTTGCTTAATAATAGTTTTTTGCAGGAGAATTCTCCAATTCTAGAACGGAAAATGTGTAAGGTTTTTATAACTTCCATTATGTATCACTTGAAAAATTGACAGGTACTTAAAATATATGTAACTTTTTTTTTAATTTTGTCTAAAAGTAACCATGTAGCACGTAAAAAAAATAAGTTTATTTAACCCTTACAATTCTTTTGTTTAATATTATCATTTAACATATTTTGAGATACCAGTTTCAGTTTTTACTAATACTAGCTTTATAACAGTAATTAACACCAGTATCTCAGATAAACAACACAGAATAATAAATGATTTTGTTCCTAAATATTTTAATTTTTTTTACACAATGGTTCTTATATAAGCTTTAAGGCAATGATATGAGTAGTAATTGGTGAAAATATGCTGAAACCAAGTCAGAAATCAGCAGGAGGGAAATGTTTAAGAAAATATTACAATATCTTAATGCTACCAGCCATATAATTACATAATTCTATACCATATTATCTGATACAGAATAAAATAAAATTACATCATTGTTTACCAATAAGTAAATTTATTTCATAAACAAAATAAGAATTCTAACACATTTTTCAATGCTAGCAAATATTTTCTTTGTTATCAAAACTATTATAGTCAGCGACATTAAAAATTTATTTTCCATGAGTAATCATGATTTTTTTTCTGCTGATCAGAGTAACGTCCTGAAAATTAAATGGTGTAAAGTAAGGTAAACTACCAATGCCCAAAGCCATGTTAATAAATGTTTATTGTCAATCAATAACTTGTTTCCTGTATTCTGCCACTTTAATAACCACTTTCCTATATTTAAACAGCATTTAAATTATACATTTAAATTTGAAAAAAGTATAATGAATGATATATATTACAATAGTTATAGTTACTGAAAAAAAAAATTTATTTTGAAAAAACAAAAGATTTTACAAAAACATTTTTAATAATATAATTTTTGTTAAACTTCAGAATTTTGTTCCAATTTCTCAGTCAAAACTTTAACTGACTTCTGAAAAATATTTTGTATGATATTATTAGATCAATGAAAATAAATGCAAATTATTCAGTGCAAAAGTCAGGTTTCATATTTATTAACCAGTATATCCCATCTTACAAATCATACTAACTGTAGCAAAGATGTTATAATCTGACAAAATTATAAAAGTAAGTAAAGAAGTTTTTTTATTTTTTGATCAAGGGCAAAAAGAAGGTTGACTTTAAGTCTGCTCCTGAGCTATATGGTAAACTGAGCTGATCAGAGGCAGTAATTCTTCAGATTGATCTTCCTTTCCCACTTTACCAATTTTCATTCTTTTTTCAGTGGATAAACATAATTAGAATCATACATATCAGTTGCTAATCTGGTTCAGTTTCTGATGACATGCAGCAACTGATGAAAATCCAGCACCTAGGAAGTGGTACTGCAATTTATCAGTGGGTTAGCAAGTCTGCTCATGGAACTATTAGGATATGCTGTTCATTCCTCTTGGAATATGAGGTTTAAAAAAGGTTAAATTAGTGGCTAGACTGTAATCAGTTAAAGACAAGCTTCCTTTTCCTCCTAAAAATTACAATTTTAAGATTATGCTGTTATGATATAGGCAGAAGAACATGTTTTTGCTCTATATCAAGGCTTAAAAGAGAAATATGTGATTGAAACTTCAAACAGAAGTGACTTCTATTTTACAAACAAGAAAAGTAATTGAGGAACCAGTTAACTGAAGAAAATTTTAAAATAATCAAATTCAATGGATTCTAAGCAAGCAAATAAAAACAAATGAATAATTTTATTGCATATAAAAAAATAGAATGTAATATTTAATCACTATTAATAGTTAAAACAGTTGAGGACATTCATGGAATAGTGTCTCTTATGTAATACACATTACATCATTGCTGGTATGTACAATACTCAGCTATGAACAATGGATTTTAAACAAAGGATGTACTCATATTTCATTAATTATTTCTCTTTTCATTTGTACTTGTTTATAAATACACCATTTTATAAATACAATGTTAATAAAAGCGATAATGTATTTTTTCTACATTATTGTAGGTATTATTAGTTTTTTCATATATATATAAAAAAAATTATTTTCAGTGCTGGAACCTGTTCATGCAAAAAATTTGAAAAAACGAAACTTTTCAGATCCCAAACAATTCTTGATTAAGTTGGATCATAGAGTCCTTAAAAAAAAGTCTTTGACCCAATTATCCCAGTATATATATATATATATATATATATATTACCTTGAATAATTATGCAGTAATGCTATAACCTCAACCAAAATAAATCATTAAGTAACTTACGAGAACTGTAAACTAATAATAAATTATTATTGTATTTCTTATGGTTCTCTAGTTTAATGCTTTGTAATAACATTTTTGGTTAAAAGATTTATTTAGACAGAAAAAAATCAGAAACATTTGGTAAATGATTCAGCATTTTTTAATTAATTAAAGATGAGTGATGCATTATTAATTTTGAAATAACTTGAAATGCTACAAAACAGTGTGCGCAAGACCACTGGAAAATTAAAAGACAAGTAAAATTTCAGTTGCTATGTATATAACATTATTATAAAGTCTACTGACCAAAAAAATAATTTGTTATCTCTTTCCTGAAATAAAATAATTCTCAGACTACAATAAATACTGTGATTGTATGGTAAATTGGATTCAATTTACCATACATGGATAGTTAAATGGTAATAATTACAACAGAAGTTGAAGTGATTGATAAGAGCAATTTTATACTACAGTAGTATATAATAACAGTTCCCAGCAAGAGGTAATTTGTCCATACATAATGCTAAAAATTTGTAAGTGTAATAATTACATAATATGATAAGTTTTCTTTTTGTAACATGACTTAATTTTTAACAATGATACAGTTTACTTTGTAAAATTGATGAGTTTTATTGTACTTCTAATAACTTTTTATGCTGAATTCAAAAGTGCAATCACAATTTTTTCATCAGAGTTTTTGTGTGATAACATTTTTGAAGTATTGTTTTATGAAATTCTAAAACTATTTTTTAAGGATACTCATATAGATAAAAATTTATTTTAAATGAATTTTTAACAGATGGGGTGCAAAGAAAACATTATAAATACAATAGCTGTTTATGTGTGATTCACGTACTCTAGGTTCTGACATGATAAGATGACTAAATCTCTTAATATTATTATGACTTCTCAAAGAGGACCTAAAGCATCTAAAAGAAGGGTTGTTGCGTCCTCGGTTATGTCGTCGATATTATATGCTGTCCCGATATGGTGGCCTTCAGTACAGATAAAGAAGAACTTGGCACGCTTAGTTAGGACCCATAGGAGACTGTTGCTTAGCGTGGTTTCCACGTACAGGACAGTCTCCTATGAGGCGTTATGCGTTTTATCAGGAGTGCCTCCGATCGACCTTATGGCTCATTACAGACTCAAAAGAGATCAAGGTGTTGAAGTTCATGAAGCGCGGCATAGGCTACTAGAGAGATGGCAGGATAGATGGAGCACAGCAGGCCCTGGAGACAGGAGCAGAAGGCTAATCCCCAATCTAAGGAACTGGATACATAGAAAACACGGTGAAATAAACTTTTACACGTCACAGTATTTTACAGGACACGGTAGTTTTAATTACTATCTGCATAGAGTCAGTAGAAGGGAAACTGCAGCCTGTATGTACTGTGACTGTAATGATGATGTCAAACATACTTTCACTGAATGTCATAAATGGAGGGAAGAGACAGACGGTATTGATCTGTCATCTGATGGAACTGGGAGACTAATCAATAGCATGTTAAACAGTGAAGAAACTTGAAAAAAAGTTGAGTTGGTCATCAAAAGAATACTTATGCAGAAAAACAACGATGAGCGGAGACTAGGATTTTAAACTTTAGCATAGGGCAGGGTGGACAGCCTCAGTGGTGAGGGCTGGCATGCCGAGGTGTGTCAGTTCTGATGATCCACTGGGGACTCCTAAGGGTTTTTCGTTAGGTTAATATCAAGACCTGAAAAGACCCAATCGCCACGTCACGACAATACATGGTATTGACGTGGCGATATACGGATGGGCAAAAGAACTCAAAACAACTGACCGGTGGGCCGACCTGCCATGCCAGACTTATAGCCGGTAGGTGGGAAGGCCCATTAGAGTAGAACAGGCACTCCCCTGGGTGGCGCAATACCAACCAGTCGGACCGGCCCAGGGGAGTAGAGTTAAAAAAAAAAAGGTTCTGACATGTAAGCACAGAGCAGTCTTCTGAGTCTTGCTATTAACACACCAGTATTATTTAAACATTTTCTGTTTATGCACATATTGTGGTTCATTCTATTTTGTGATTTACAGTTACTGTATCAAGTGTCTTGTGTTTGTGAATAAATCTCCCACGGAAAAGTGTAACTGATAAATTTTGTTACATGTGAGGAGATTTGATGCTTAAAGAATAATGACAAACTCTGACTACTAATTAAAAAATGTTATGAACTATATTTTAGCTGTGAAGTTTGGGATCAAGATAAGAACTGGGCCTCTCACATCAGCTTTTTGAAATGTCTAGCAGACTTGGTCAGGAGTAATTTGTACATGAACTTTGCCATACTGATTGTTTGGCATGAACACAAGATCATTTGTTATACTGTTATTTCTGCATTACAAAGATAAAGAAATAAGCAGTAAACCCAAACACATAGTGCAGTATCCAAATTTTCTGTCTGCAGTACCTCATGGTGAGGACTTAATTGCACTGCATCTAGTTTTAGAAGATGAATCAGAATATGAGATAAGAAGTATTAATCAGTATGAGGTAGTAAGGCTGACTTGAGGAGCACAAGATGATCAACTTTTGAAGCAGAATCCTCTTTCTGTGAACCTCATCTAATAACTCAAGTCAATCTTTTGAAATCTAGGCTGAAAGAAGCCTGGAATCTTCTCCATGCGAACACTAAAGTGTATTTCTTTTGTAATCTTCAGGAAATTAATGGGTTTGCAGCTTGGACACGCTAAATTTTGTTGCTTTTTGTGCAAGTGGAACACGGCAGGGACGAAACAAATCATTATATCAGAACAGAATGGCTAAAGTATGAAGCACTTATACCTGAAGAAAAAATGTTGTACATCATCCCCCAGTAGTTAACCAGGAAATGATTTTTCTACCTCCAATTCAAATAAAATTAGGGCTTTACAAAAACTTTATTAAGGCAATAGATAAAAATTGTACTCGATTTCATTATTTGAAAGAAAAATTTCCTTGTGTTAGTGTCTCTAAAATCAGGAAAGGGATTTTTGTTGGATTGCCAAATAAAAACTTTGATTAGAGATGTAAAATTTGAAGGGCTGTTAAGCCAAAACTAAGCATGGAGGTTAATTAAAAGTGATGTACAAAACCTTTTTTAGTAAATTATAAATTCCCCACCTACCATGACATTGTGGATGAATTATTACAGTCATACAAATATATGAGTATTAATGTATCCCTGAAAATTCATTTCTTGAAGTTACAGCTGGAGTTTTTCTTTTCAGACAATTTTGGTGCTGATAATACGAGCAAGAAGAATGTTTCCACCAACGAACCTCAGTCATTGAAAACAGGTACCAGTGACAATGAAAGCAAGAATGCTTGTGGATTATTGTTGGATGCTAAAGAGTGATGTGCCAGATGCTAAACACAGAAGGAAAACAACTACTACATTTTAGGCAAGTTAAATAAGTGCCCTGCATGTGTATAAATTCTTACATTTACAAAGTTATATACAAAGTTATACCTACATATCATAAAAAAAAACAACTAATGGATGATGGAAAACATTTATTTACATATTTGAATTCAGTGAGAAAAGTTGAATTAATTTAAAAGTCTAATATAACTTCAGTTTTATCATTTACTATCACGTAGGTATTTCATGATTCATAAATTAATACTGTACCTATTTTTAATCCTTGAACCATTTATTTAGACAGGGTATGACCAGGTATCTGGAAACCCCATGAAATGAAAGAGATAGTTGTCTAAACATAATTTTTGAAAATAATGTTTAATAATGAATTACACAAAAACTATCTTATATGCGTGTTTCCTTATATTTATTGAACATAAGTACTAGTTTATTAGTTTAAGAACAAATCTTGATCCCAGCTGTAGTTTAAAAACCAATACAATAATAAAACACAAGCAGATAAGTCACACACCATTTTATTACTATGGTCAATTCCTATCACTATACCTGTTATCATATTCCAGGAAAAAAATTAACTTTATAGTTTTGTTGCAGGAATGTTTTTCCAGAATCTGAGACACTGATATCTAGTAACTGTACCTGATAAAAGAAATCTGAAACTGAGAAAAACTACTTTTTCTTCATATGTTTAGGATATATTGAAAATTTCCTTTTCTATATCTAATGAACAAATTTTATTGTTTTTATTTATCGCAAGAGAGAGACAATACCTGGTAATTTATGAAAAATGTAGTTAAAATTATTACTTCTAATTTTAATGATCTTAATCACCAAAAATTTCAGATTTTATAATTCTAATTCAGTAATTTTTGAAATAATAAACAGCAGAAAATTCAGAAATCAAATTCTAATTTTTTAAACTTGATAATTCTGAGAACTGGACTTCTGTAACTGTTATTAAACACTGTTGCTGACTATATTATCATTATTACTAATCATGTTTCATTAACACACAAGTCTTTTTTCTTTCAGTATAAAATGTAATTTATTAATATTCTTAAATGGTTGTTTTCCATTTTAACTATTCTATTAAACCTTAAAACCTTTTATCAAAAATTATACACGGCTGTTGAATTTATTAAGAATGTTTTACCATGATAGTTTACAGTGAAAATTGTATAAAATATTGATTTTTAATGACAAACTAAACCAAATTTAAAATATTTTTTCACCAACCTCAAAATATTTCACTATTTTTAGTACCCACCATCAGTTAACTCTATCCATTGTTTTCCCATACTTTTTTACTGAATATATATGTACAAAAAAGTATCTGAATTATTTTGTTTAACTTAGTATCTAGAATTATGTACTTTTATGTATTTTGAATAATTCATACTATTCAAATGTATTAAAATATTACCATATTTTGGCTATTTGTTATTTTATTTAGTTTTAAAAAATGCAAGCTGAATTACATTTGCTTTTTATACGATAGATGAAAAATGAATTTTCAAAAATATAAAAAATATTATATCAAGCCACTCAGAGATTTATTTACATTTTTTCTAATATTTGTGATTATTTTAAAGCAATTTTTCAACTTATTAGAAGAAGAATCATAAATACCCTAACTTTAACAACAATCATACATTCTATATTTATAAAAGAATGCCCTCATCTAAACATACTGAATGATAAAAAGATACGTAGTTACATTGACGACAGCTTATATAAGCACCTGGAAATGTTTTGATATAAATAAGAAACATTTAACATGTTTAAATTTGGTTCATCTGTCTTAAAAATGTAACATCTAAGATTATAAATACATTTTGATAAATCTAAAATAAAACTTGAATTTTATCTACATCAATGTTATAAAATTATATATATGGTTTATGTTATGGATATTAAATTAAGAATACAAAGATAATATTCAGTGTCATAATTGTAATAGGTGTAGTGACCTGACATGAGTCACACAAGTCACTTCCAAAAGTAACACTACAATTTTCATAAATAACAAACATCCCATCATGCTAAGCAACATAGAAAAAGAGGAGGGAGATGATTTTCCGTTGTTTCTCTGTAATATGATTAAAAGAACATTATTCAGATTAAACTTGTATTCACTGCTAAACGTAATGGATCCTATAAGTAGGATATTGTAGATTGCAGTTGTTTTAATGCTCACATAAAGAATATGAAATCAAATTATTTATTTGTGAAATAATGTGAAAATTGTTTGAGCAATTTTTGAATAATGGGAAAAATGTAACTATTCACAAAGGAACTAATTTTATTAGAAGATTTCATACTATTTATGAAATGAATAGCAACTAATTAAAAGAATGTATAATTTTTTAAATTTGAACAATTTTATGAAGCTAAGAAAAAATATTGAGAATGTGCATTAGTAACAATATATCAGAAATAAATTTTAGATTAAAACATTTTATGTAGTAATAATTAATTCATCATTCATATATTTATATAATTGTAAATATACAAATTAAAAAATACTAAAACCAATAAAGGTAATTACAAAATTACATTCTTATACAATAATTATCCTACTAATTATTAGTACACATATGTATACTATATATATATGTATACAAAGTACATATATATTTTATTAAATTTCCCTGAGAGACTGTAATGTAAACTTATATAATTATACTTTATTTTTAATTACAATAAAACTATTCTGACTAGGTAGTCAAATTCTATTTATTAAAATTTAGAATAAAAAGAAAAACCAACAAACCTTATTTAAAAAATAAAATGAAATTATTTCTATATAATAAACTTTGTTTGTTTCAATATATTTCAATTTACACAATAAAAATGTTAAGTAAAATTTAAGCTAATTAAACCTCAAAAATTTTTTTAAACATAGATAAAACAAGATGTTTATTACAGAAAATATATGCAACATTAAAAAATACATACCTATTAAATATTTATGATATTCACTTCAATTTTTTATCACAGATATAATTTTTTTCTGTATAATGATCTTAATAATAAAAAACTACATTTTAATGTAAAAGTTTATGAATTTTTTTTATACATCTTTTAAAATGTTAAAATTTGGTTTTCATAAAACATGATAGTTGACAGTCAACAAATTCAAGAGATATTCAAATGATTTAATAGAGTAGACTATTTTTTAATCAAATATATTTGAACCAATTCACAATTTAAAAAAATCTTGACAAAAAAGCTTTAAATTTTATCAGTAAACAGAATAGATATTTCAATCAACAATGTAGATTTTATGGCAAGTAGTCTACGGAATGTGGTTTTTCATTACCTTGACACTTAGCCAAATTTTCTGTGAAATCCGTATGCAGAACTTATTAAAATGTCAATGGTATTGACCAGAAAAATAAAAAAAAAAGATTGACATCCTCATTTTATTCACTATAGGAGTGGTTATAAAGTGATAATTTGTCCTGAAGAAGGTAGTAACTTTAGTTAATGTGCATCTCTAAGTTATGAATCCGCAATACAAAACTAATCAAATTTAATAAAATTTTTTTCAGGATGAGTAAATACAAATGAAAAGAAATACAGTTAATCATCCATGTAAAGCCATGAATGCTTGAAACATTCCCAATAACATCATTTGAATATGACGATTTCATGTTTATGGACTTCCGGTAAACAGAATGAATGTGTCACTTGCACATTTGAACATCACCCATATTTCAATGGACATGCATGCTGATGTACAATTATATATTTGGTTTAGCCTGAATAAGGCAATGGAAAACCACTTCACTTATTACTTTCCTGGCTTGGGATCTCAATCCACAAGACTATATACATTATTATACAGAATGATTACAAATAAAATATACACTTTCGAAGGCTTATAAAAAATTTAACTGGCGTATACAGTAAATGATATGGTTTTACAGAGACTTTTTTAAAGTTTATGTAGGTATACCTGCTGTGTGGCTAATGTCACTGAATGATGTGTCATGTTACCAATATGGCAAGATGGATGCTACTGTAGTAGAGAAAGATTTTTGTGTGCTCAAATTAGCCAAAAAAAACTCTGTCACTGTTGTGCAGCAACATTTCAGAACAAAATATGGTAAATCAACACCAACCAGAAAATCAATCTAAGACTGGAATAAACTGTTTCAAAACACAGGGTGTCTGTGTAAAAAGAAAAGTGCTGGAAGACCTCTAGTTACAGAACAAATTGATCGTGTTCATAATGTGCATCAACGAAGCCCAGGCAAATCAACTAGATCAGCAAGTTTAGAATTGCAAATTCCTCAACCACCTGTGTGGAAAATTCTGTAAAAACATTTAAAAATAATGCCTTATAAATTACTGTTAGTACAAAGTTTAAATGTCGATGATAAAGTCTTACATAAACATTTTTGTGTGGAGTTGCAGGAACATGTTGAAAATGACGATGGCTTTTTCATCACCTAATTTTTGGTGATGAATATATGTTTCATATTAGTGAAAAAGATAATAATCATAATGTAAGAATATGGGGGTACAGAAAATCCAAGAGAAAGTTTACAACATATACACAATTCCCCTAAAGTGAACGGGTTTTTCACTGTATCTCGTGCAAGGGTGTATGAGCCATTCTTTTTTCACAAAGTGACAGTAACTGGAGTAATTTATCTGAACATGTTAAGTAAATAACTAATGCCTCAACTAGAAGGAAGATAGTAATAACTTCATTTTTGCACAAGATGGAGCTCCACCTCACTGGCACTTACAGGTCAGAAATTATCTGGATGAATGCCTTCCCAGACGATGGCCATGCAAGTGAGGAAAACATGGTGTTTAAGCATAGGCCACCACATTGTTCTGACTTAATGCCTTGCGACTACTTTTTATGGGGTTATGTAAAAGATAAAGTTTTTGTACTGCCCCTTCCTATCGGTACTGGCAACTTAAAACAACAAATTACAAATTCTGTTGTTACCACTGACCACAGCATATGCTTGCACGTGTTTGGGATGATTTGACTACCACGCTGATATCTGTCATGTTACAAACAGGACACATATTGAACATTTACAAATAAAAACTTAAAGATTCTTCTATATAATTATGTAAGTAATCATCTCAACTCTTAAAAAATGAATTTTTAATACGTTACCAAAAGTGTATATTTCATTTGTAATCACCTGTATTGCATTTTTGTTAATCTGTGAAAAGTGAGAACCACATTGCAGTAAACCTAATGAATTAAATAAAGGAAATGCAAATATATAAATAAAAAGCAATTTAATTGAATATAAATACTTATTTTAGTTTTCCTTTTGTCCCTCTGTAGTCTGAACCACATCAGGTCAATTTATTGCCACTTTACTTCAAGTAAAAAGAATGTTTTTCACACAAGTGTATAAATAACAGTAGAAGAATCTATTTTACTTCTGCATCACTTGTTTACAAGATCATCTTCAACAAAAAGAGAAATTTAAGATAAATAATGATAAATATTTGTAGATTAAAGAAAAAGTCTACTGTATCAAAACACAGATTTATATTAATATCAAAAACATATAAGAGTGATGCTTGTGTGGATATTTGTATAAAGGGTTTCACTTAAAAAAATAAATTGTTATTATTTAATTAATGTAACAATAATATATATCTATTTTAAATACAATAATTAGCTATATTAAATAATTAATAATTAATTATTTTTTAACATTAAAAAATATATATATATATAATCAATTAATTATTTATATACATACAGTATTTAAATCTTAATAATATACATAATAATTACATATATTTACAATATGAAATTTACAAATAATTAAATACATATAACAATTTTTTCTGCATGTACATTTACATATACGAAAACAATATTTTTATGTACATGTAAATATAAAACTAAGTGAACATGCTTTTAAGAATAAATTAATATAAAATTATTTCAAATAATAATTCAACATAATAAAACAATATTATAAAAAAAGATATACAACAGTTACAAAAATATACCAAAGAAATTAAGTATTAAAGTTTATACTAACATAAATTAACATTACATATATACAAAAACATTATGATACAAAGGTATACTAAAATATTAAATTGTAATTTAGCTTGGATGTCTGATAAGTATTCAGGAAAGATATACTGTGTTTATAAATGTGTGATAATTATATATTCAAATAATATAAATTCTTATTATTACCTATAAAATAAATTAAGATAAAAACGATCATTGCAATTAACAAACTAAGTGATTATAATAACATGTTAATAATAACAATACAGATCTGGAATCATAGGAATGTATTTACAATGCTAAGTATATAATATTAGAATTAGAAAACAAAGGTTCAAAAAACCTTTTCAGGCAAGTTAATGAAATAAATTAAAATTTTATAAAAAGAGCTGATGAATTACAAGGTTTTGTAAAAAGTAAAGATTATAGAGGAAAATAATGTAGATGAAGCAAATTTTTGAAAAGAAAATATAAGGGATAGATGAGAATATGAAATAGAAATTTCCAAAACCTGACTGATTTTGGATAATATATGTCAATATGATATTTACATTTACAGACTGTTTATAGTGTAGCAGGCCAGTGTAATGGGTTTCTTCCAGAAAGAAGAAAGAAAGAGCTAAAATAAACTAAAGACGAATCTAGAAGGAATGACAAAAGGAATTTTTTCTAGAAAAGGGCTTATACAGAAATGTAGAAGGTGAAAACAATAAATATTATTACACTTGAACAATCAAAAGGACAGTCAGATACTGATTCTGCAGGTCAGGAGGTATAAATACTGCTGGGGACCAGTGGACAGAATTAGTAGTTTTGCAAGCCCAAATTTGGTGCAGCGTGCAATAAAAGTGATAGTAAGTGTTTAGTAACGAGTGAAGAATGCATCATGAGTATTCCATTTTGGACAGTGGTTGAAAACAAGAAGCTGTTCGGTGAGTTACTTGTGAACAGGAATAAAAGTGACAATCTATTCATTCATAAAGTGTAGGCTATATTTCTTTCACAAACAGAAAAAGTAAATAATATTTATAATTTTATCAAACATGGCCCCCATTGGTATGATTATACAATAATAATAATAATAATAACTTATAAAAACCACTTACCAACAACTTTTTTTTATGAGTTCAAATACTTTTGGATACCAAATCTCAAAAAACTTTTATATTATTCTTAAAATAAAAAAACTAAAACTCATTCATCATATGTGTCATTACATAAAATGTAAAAATGTACAACAGTGGTTGTCATGTTTTAAAGAATTATGTCGACTTAGTGTTCAGTCACAATAAAAGTTTTCCTGTTATGATAAAATTGAAAGAAAATGAGAAAACGAGAACATATTAATGGTATAAATAAAGGTTAAATAGAAAGGTCTAATTTTATCACATTAATACACATTATAAACACATTATCAATAATAACCATTATTATAATCCAGAAAATTTTATTGAAATCTTGATTTTTCAAATAATATAAGGTACTAATAACTTAGAAAAATACCATATATATCTTAATAATAATAATAATAATAATAATAATAAATTAATGAATGAACAAATAAGATTTGACAATGATATATTATACTGACAAGTTCTGAACTATAACTATATAGAGGGCTGACCACGCCATTTGCTTTCAATTTTACCATAACAGTGGTAACTTTTATTGTGGTTGGATGCTAAGTTTAAAACATGATGACCACTGTTGTACATTTTTACATTTTAAATAACGACTTATGCACGACATAACGACTTACATAAATGAGTTTTAGTTTTTTTATTTTAAGAATAATATAAAAGTTTTTTAAGTTCCTGAAGATGGATTTGGTATCCAAAAGTACTTGAACACATAAAAAAAGTTGTTGGTAAGTGGTTTTTATAAATTATTATTATTAAATAATATTTGCAGAAAGTGAATTATATAAATTGTAAATTTTTCTATTATTTTATTGTTAACTTTTTTAGTAAATCCGACTGTGCTTCAGTATTTTATAATTTAATTGTTATTAAATCAATTTTGTTTTAATTTGAATTACTATTTATATGTTATACATTTATTACATTATTTTTTGACAATAATACATTGTATTTATAAGAGAGTTTTATGTGCATTAGTCTCTCAAAGCCTTTTAAAGCTGCAAACATGACAACAACCTAAAGAACACAAGCCAAATTCCTAAGGATCTTCTCTCATGTAATATAAAATGGCATTATAACACAATAGAGTGGCCCCAATTGTAATAATACTTGTGCATCAGTCCACAAGCAGTACATGAATTACTATACAGCATTTTCTTGCTAATCTGAAAAAGTGAGAACTGCATATAACTTGTCTGGTAAACAAGAAATTCTGCAACTGAAAAAAACCTGTGAATGGCTGTATCTATACAACAGTTAGTAGTTAAATAAGTATTGTTAATTATAAAGATAGTTCTCCAAAGTGAAATAAAAAATTAAAAAAATAAGTTGAGTAAAAAGTTAATTTACTAAGTATTTAGCACCGTTGGTACTAATACAATTGTATAAATTAAATTTTCACTTACCAACAATTTAAAAAGTGTAAATCCTAGTACTTTTGGAGCTGTTACTCCATCTTCAGGGATTTTCAGGGATGTTAATTTAAATTCAAATTAATAACAGTTTTTAAATTAAACTTATGTTTATAATAGTTGGTCATCAAGAATAAAATTAATTTGTACATCAATAAGACAGTAACATCATAAATTAATTTTATTCTTGACAACAGAGTATTAAAAATGTAACAGTTTAATTTAAAAACAATTATTAATTTGAATTAAATTAACATCCCTGAAAATACCTCAAGATGGAGTAATAGCTCCAAAAGTACTAGGATTTAAACTTTTTAAATTGTTGGCAAGTGGAAATTCAATTTATACAAAAAGTTAATTTCTGAAAAATTTTTGATATGGAAAAAACTGACAAGAAAATAAATCAAAAGAAAAACTGTACACATGAAACACACAAGAAGTTATGATTTCTATCACTAATATAAATTCTCAAGCATATCATTTCCTGAAAATTAAAATTGATCAGCATAATGAAAACTGTTAAGTGTATTTAATAATAAACAATATACTGGTTTTTCATAGCTTACAGTTTGAATTAATACGTTTTTCATAGATACATGTACTTCAGCCAGTTTTAGACAACATAAGATATAATATTTTTATAACCAATATACATACACCAAAGTTTTATTATAAAGGCAAAACAAAAAATTTATTTTTGTAACACTGGTATCACTTATTAATTTAATATATGACTTAGATGGCACTTGATTCTTTTAATTTATTTACATATACTACAAATTATTATTTAATTGAAACAGGTCATTCAATTGTAACTTATGAAAATAATAAGAAACTAAGTGCATATTCTAAACAGTAATAAATGAAATATAGTTTTTTTATGAAATAATATTTAAATACTTGAATCATCAAGTAGACATAAATAAGAATTCATGGTGACAGAAATAATTTCCTCCATACCTTTATTTTTATGCAAACCTAATATGACCTAAAAAAAACATAAGGCTTTATTATTATAAAGCCTTATGTTTTTTTGACATGTTATTATTCATGTCAATTTATAGCAGTGCAGATATATAAATATCAATTAAACATTTTTTTAATATAAATATCAGTTAAAAATTTTAATAACAATTAAAACTATCAATTATAAATATCAATGAACATGAAAATATTTCAATAACAGTTTTATTTAACTAATGAATTTATAATGATGTAAGTTTGCTTATAATGATGAGAAATGTAATGTAAATCAATTTTAAGAAAGTTTTCTTCTAAGTTTTTCATAATTTGAGGAAAATTAGGTTCTTATTTATTTTATTTTTTTATGTTAATTTAACACAACCTAAAAACTTTTGTCTGGGATTATGATATAAATATTTTGTAGTATCAGGAACCATCTGGATGAAAAGCAAAATAAACTCTACTACTCCATCACAGAGATTGACAAGTCAATATTTTTTTTTTTTTTTAATTAAATAAAAGCAATTGTATTCTTTCTATTGTAATAATAGACTAGTAACAGTAAAAATTATTACACTTTTCTGTTTGTATCCAATGATATTGCTCATATTGAAACTAAAAATCCCTTATTAGCAATTGCATTATGTCCAACTCATTTATTTGTTAATAAGTTCTTGTTCGTAAATCAAATTAAGAGCCAAGATAACATATAAGTTATCTGATACATTACACTTTCTTTAATTTTAGTAAAAATTAATTCTTTGTTTTAAACCATTTAAATCCTTGTTTTATACAATCATTGTTTCCTAGATTTTAATAAAATGCTATATTTTTTTTACTAGAGTTTTGATTATTCTTAAAAAATTTGTACAAATCCTTTTTATCATTAAAATCTGTAGTCTAATACATCAATTTGCATCTATCTACATGAAGATGATAAAAAAATGTGTTCAACAAAATCAGTGAGCAAAGAGAACAAACAATTTTTTAATTTTTATAATAAATTTGGTAAAATAGTTTCATATTATTTGGCATAACCATCATTCAAGGTTTGAATTAATATTAGTTTGAACTTCATTAAAAGGAAAATATTTGAATTTATTAATGGAAAAAACAAACAGTGCACATTAGCATTGCAAACAACACATGTACACAACTAACTAACTAGTTAATATTGCATTATATATATTTTCTTTTGCAACATGAAAATAGAATTGCAGTAATTGGTATTATTAATATGTATGCATTAAATATGGCTTACATCTCATTTATTAATAATTAATAAATAAAAATTTAAACAATAAATAAAAATTTCTTTGTGTAGATCAAGATAAAGGAATAATGTTTGAACTTTTATGATAATATAAATTAATTATGATCATTTTTTAAAATCTTGGAAATATGCTTCCAGATGTTCTAAGTGTGATTAATGTATAATTTCAGACTAAACAACTTTTCTAACCTCTTTAAGATTTGCACCATTAATAAAAGCGTCTGAGAAAAGAACTGCAACATAGTTGCACAACATAAATCTGCGAATGATTTTCTGAAAAAGTACTAAAAATAACAAGTAAAACAATTTTTTTTTAAATATTTAGAAGGGACATCAACTATAGAGATCATTAGCAACTACACCGCTTTGACTCAGAATAAAATTTCCAGATCCTACTGAACTTTAATTGTTAGATGGGATTGAACTCAAATTTTAGGTATTACAGGCAAACACACAATTGCCTATGCCATCAAAGTAGTCACATAATTAATTAATTTACTAATTTTAAATGATCTGAAGTTTAAATTATACAGTCAGTCATCTCAGTCACCTCAGTGTCTATGAAAGAAGAGGCTTTTTATTAGCTGGCAAGAATAGACAACAGTGTAAGGACAAGTGATCATGATAGCAGTGGTCTCCGTCATGGCCGAGAATTATCATTAAATGTACATTTTATCATACAAATGTGTACTTATTTTAGTATTATACCACCAGTTAACAACCATATGTAACATACAATGCATAATATAAACAAACAGTATGATCAATTTTTATTGATGATAAAAACATGTATAGTTAGTTATAAACAAGAAAAAATATCAGAGGCTTACTTATAAGTTTTAATTGCCTGAACAACAGGGTAATTAAAAAAAAATTGTACGATGAGCTCACTTCAAAAACTGTACTACAATAGAGGTGATAAAGCCCTGAGTAAACTCTTAAGGGGTCATAAGGTACATTAAGGATAGTGTAATTATAATGGTAAAACTGTTGACATTACTGATAAGCCAAATTCATACAGTTTCTCCTGAGAATGGTAAAATGATTGATAGAAAGAGAAATAAATTTAGTTTTACACAATTCAATCCTGAAATTAAAAAAGAAAATTGTTTTAATAGCAACCAGTTTATAACTTCAGTTAACTGATTTTTTTTCAGCAAATTATCCTTATATTTCAAACAAATCTGAAAACTTTTAATTAAAAAACATTAATTAGTAATTAAAAAATTAAGATGTAACAAATATTCATATATATAAATAATACCAATTTTATTTAGCATTAGCTAAAGTTTGTTAAAAAAAATTAAATTAATATTAATAAATGGTCAGTTGTATATGGTGTGGATAAGTTAAAATTTTTTGTGTGAGTTTTTTTTTTGTTTGCAATTTTAAGCAAGAAGTGATCAGTGACAATATTAATCCAATTGTGGAGTTGATAAGTCTAAAAACACATTAGAATATCCTGCTTGGATATTCACAAAATTCGAACATTTATGATAGAATCTCCAATCTAACCTACCTTTTGTTTATTATTATTATTATAGTGCTAGACCCAGCTAATCACCATAATCAAACATTTTGAATTTGTTACTCCCTCTCACTAAGTATTTGAAAATAATGATGTATCTGGAAAAATGTCTACAGAAAGCAAACTAACAACATGAGTATTTCTGGAAAACCACCCACTGAAACAGATCATTCGAATAATGTAACTGTTACTACCTATTAAAATGGTAAAGAAAACAAGTTATGCCAGTGATCCCCAGAAATTGACTTACCCATGCAAGAACCAAGCATAGTGGTGGGCACCATTGAAGATATACTCGTAAGTACTTTATATCATGGCTATTGGAAAATTAGTCACTCCTAAGAATATCATATTTGCATCAAATCTCTATGAATCATGTACATATATTTACCTATCACCTAGTGACCTTGTAAAATCAATTATGACAAAAATTGTAAAATCAATCTAGGAAACCAGCTTCTTGAAATACATCCCGTATTAACTAAATTCCAAAGAATAATTTTCTCCAATGTTTGTCAGGTCATTCTTACTGAAAATACTTGAGAATGAATTGCAACAACTAGATATTCATCTTGGAAAAACTATTACTTTTTACACATTTTTGCAGGACTGGACTACAAGCATGTGCTTAGATTTCACCAGGAATACATCCCAATGATGTAGAAAAGATACTAGGAACAATGAATTTGACTTTCAATGGATTACCATATTGGATATAACTTTCTGTTGATGCAGTCTCTTGCTTTCTTTGTAAACAACTAGAGACTTAATTACACATGTAGCTAAAAACTGCAAGCTACCAGAGAAGAGTCTTTCAAATCAACAAGTATCTTTAAAAGAGGTAGACTATCAAATTATAATAGACTACTTTTCCTAGCCTCAGTCAATCTCATACAGGTTGGCCCATTAAAACATGCAAAAGAGCATTTTCTACAAACACAATCTCCAATGACCACCGAAGACGTGTCAAACACACAGCAAAAACATCAACTAGCCCTGTGGAAAGCCTATCAATAGAACAGGAAAAACAGTAAAAGGCTGCTGACAAGTTTGGTAAGGATTTAGGTAGAACTTTTAGTAGAAATTTTACAGGCAAACAACAACTTATATTCTAAGTTACATTGATTTCAAGAGTTTTCTGGATCACTGCAAGGGCAATCCAAACATACTAGACCTCGCGTTACAATATACAGTTGTCCAATATAGGAGATCTTATACACAAGCTTTGGGAAATATACCCAAAATTATTGGAAGGAAGCATAAAAACTAAATTTATGCATGTAATAAACAAATTGGTGTGATACATTCAACAGATGAAAGATTGAGGCAAAGGAATTAGGAGCATGTCTGACAAAGAGTGCAACAACTTCTCACAATGAACATTTATAGATTGTCTAACATATATAGTTATTCATTCAGATAATTTTTAAGTACATAGACACAATCTGTCAAATTAACAATTTAATTTCAGTGGAACATTAAAGGATTTTACCCACAAAGCAAAAACTTGCAGTTTTTGATTAATTACCTGGATCCTACCCTTTCTTTTTCCTGTTTAGCCTCCGGTAACTACCGTTTAGATAATACCAATATTTGCAAAATAAACTTTAAGGGAGCCAGCCACAGTGTCATATTAAAGAAATATAATGGTGTTTTAAGGAATACGTTGAACGCTTTCCATACCAGCAATGGAAAGACCATTTATATTAGAAACAGACTGAATTTTACACTAATACATTTAAATCCTTCTCTTGAAACTGTGGCTTTAACTGTTCATGCAGAATTTTGGAAAATTGATTATTTATTAAATTTTTCCCTAACAGTCAGGAAATTACACTGTTAGGAATTAATCAATATAGTTAGACAACTACCTAAACCATTTCTAATCATGAGCAATTTTAATGTTCGTAGCTTCAATTGGGACTCCAACAAATTGGACGTTAGGAGGTAAAATTGTAGAAAGGCTTCTTGAAAATCCAGAACTTGTCTTCTTAAAGCAGAACAAATATACACATTTTAACAACTCATGCAAGGACTTTAGTGCCACCGACCTTGCTGTATGTAGCACCTAAACTGCCTACCTGTTTGAATGGGAAGTGTAACAGGAACTATACGGTAGTTATCATTTTCCCATTAAAATAGCAATTAGGTATGACAAAGGGTTCAATCATTCGGAAAGAATAAACCCTAGATGGCTATTGCAGCATGCAATAAATTCAACTAGAATAAATTCAAAAAGCTCATTTCTGATAGTATTGATGATTTACATCAAATAGATAATGGAAATTTCAACAGATAAATATTACAAATTTCACAGATCTCATAACACATGCTGCAGAAATCAGTATGCCCAAAACATCTGGATCTATTTATTAAAAAGCGTATCCCTTGGTGAAATAAGGAATGCAGGAAAGTAATGCGTGCGAGAAGGTCTTCAACAATACCTTGCAAACCTATTCAACACAATTTAACTAAAAGTGTAGCAAAGCCTTACCAGAATTGTAATACAGCAGAGAGATATCCAGTTGCTTTAACATACACTCTATACAAAGTAATGGAGAAAATAATAAAGAAAAGGTTAAATCTAGAAGAAAATAATTTTCTCTCCCCATATCAACACGAATTTTGGGAAAAAAGTTCTACAACCTGCTATCTAAACAATATATTTGTGAAGCATTCACCTCTTAAGAACATCTTCTTGCAGTAACTTTAGTTAACACAAAAGCCCATGAAATCGTTTAGAAGAAGAGAATAATAATGATTTTGCTACAAAATGGAATTAACGGAAGTATATTAATCTTTGTAGCGAATTTTCTAAAACGGTCCATGTTAAAGTAAAAAGTGTACTTCCATCAGACATATTCGAGATAAAGAATGGAGTCCCTCAGTGGGTCTGTTCTTAGTGTAATCTCTTTCTGGTAGCTATAAATGGAATAATTCATGTAATTAATCAGCCAATAAAAAATGTATCTTTACCAATGATTTCACATCACTTACAGACATAAGAAGATAAAGAGGCAGTACAAACTTCAATAAATTTGTTACAAAAATGAATACTTAGCAATGGCTTTCAGTGAATAAAAAAAATCTTATTTTAAAATTGATTGTTTTTCCAAAACAATGAAATGAACGTAAGAAAGATGTCAAATTAGGTCTAGGTGAGAATGAGATAAAAAGAATACACAAAATTAAAACCTTGGGTATGATTTTTGATGAAAAATTTAATTGGTTGAGCCATGTTAACATAATAAGGCTGAATGTATAAGGAGAATTAACATTATCAAATTTTTATGATGCTATGAATGGGGTGCAAGCAATCATTACTCTCAACACCTACAAAAGCATAATATTGTCACAAAGTTTGATTACGAATCAATATTTTACAATTCTGCGAAATAAAAGATTAAAGGTCCATTAAACTACATACACAATACCTGCATTCAACTATTCACAAGAGCATTTGTAACAAGCCCAATAATCAGTATACTAGCAGAATCCCATGAACTCCTCCCATTGCTGTATCAGAGATAATATCAGATCATTAAATATGCTGTCAGAAGGTCATGTTTTCCTAAATATTTAAGACAAGGGGCTAGAACTGTCTGATAAGAAGAAATCCGTATCCCAACCTTTAGTCAAAGATTGAATGTTTACCTGCAGGAAAGATTGTTTACCTTTCGAAGATTGAATATTTGTCGAATACTAACTGTAAATAAAGTTTAAGTAAAAATGTAGTCAGAATCCTACTCAATGAAATTACTCAGATGTACAAAGATTATATACATGTTTATGCAGAGGGCTCTGTCTCTGTTGCAGGATGTCTCTGTCTCTGTCTCCAGGAAATCTGAGCCAATCATTCAGAAAGTTTATGGGACTCTTTCAAATTCAAAAGAAGGTGGTATTTATTTATTTATCTATTTGGATTCCAAGTTATTTAGGCATTCACGAAAATGAACAAGCTGATGAAGCTGCTAAGAGAACAAATGGAGTCTAAGTAGACTTGATGGATCAGAGTGACATCACAAAGGAAACCTGCATTAAACTAAATACCCACTGGAACAAATTTTGGATGCTAAGTTCACCCATAGGCCTACATAGAATTAAGGAGAGTGTTTTTGAAGAACCATTTGTCCCTTACAACAGATGAAGTCAAGTTATCCTGACATGACTGAGGATTGGATACACTAAATTAAGCCATGCCGATCTGCTTACCAGTCCTTGATCTGAGGTTTGTAACGTACAATAAACCATCTTCTAGACTCTCCAAAATTCAGAGCTAGATGTCACCACTTAAAGTTAGGACAAAATATGAAGATGATGTTTGGTCAAGAGGGTGACATGACGATATTAAATTTTTATACGATAACGAACTGATGAACTTAATTTAATAAATTTTAATATCCGTAATGGTTTATGTAAGATTGCTTAAACAGTGGTGATGCTCTAATGTTCAATTATCTGTTTAGTGTTTAATGTTCAACAAATTTCTAACTTTAACTCTTAAATATTAGTTATTTGTAAACTACTTTCTGTTACTCTAAGTCACTAATAACCTAATGGTTGATGCGACTACAAAAAAAAGAAGATTAATAAATACTTTTGAAAATTGGTTTGCTGCAGTACTTTGTAATAAAAAATATAAAACTAATAATAACTAGTACTATATGTTGCTGCCACTAGTTGAATATGTTCTTAATTAAATATAATAAGACCTTTAGCTGTAAATGGTTTATTATCAGAGGATAGATTAAAAATAATTTTAAAAGATTACATACAGCATAAAATAGTGTGCATACACAAGATTGTTACAGCAGCACTAAGATTTTAAAGTTATATACTTGAACGAATAAATAAAACTATTCAAATAAGTGGCAGGAACAATGAAAGTATAGTTTTGATTATATTTTATAAGATTTATTATAATCCACTAATTACACTGAATATTTAAAATATATTTAACATATAATCTTTTCTTATTTATATATTATTTCATCTGTTTAAAAAGTACCTGCAGTCAAATAAAATAGTACTTTTTGAATTTAAAAATATTTGGCAGTGTTTAAATACAATTTTTTTGTCTTCTGATTGCTTCTAATTTAGTAATACACCTTTGAATTAAGTTTAAGTAATATATTAACAAAAGCAAAGATTAATCAATACAGATATGATTTCTTTTCTACTACATCATCAGTAGTGCTTACTGCATTTGTTAACATAATTAATTATAGATTAAAAACTCTATCATACCACAAGTTGTAAGTAAATATTGATTTAAATACAGTTATTAATTTCAACTGAGTAATCTTTAAACTGTCATTCACAGATTCTGTGTAAATTAATCACTCAGGCAAGTAAATAAAAAAAAAGGCACACAACTTAAAAATAATGACTAACTTAACCTAAAGACATATTCAAATAAAAATCAATACTTCAATACAAACAACATAACATTGAATACTATAAATTTTTTTCAAATGGTTTATTTACAAATGTAAACTATATCTAAATAAACACTTAATAGTAACTAGTGGTAGCTTTTAATCTAAAATAATTATAAAACAGAAATGTAAAATAATGTATTCCAAACTGATATTATTAATATTATTATTTATTTACAATTATTACTCTGAATAATACTAATAATATAATAATATTTATAATTTATTTGAATTAACTGTTAATTTGGTTGGATTACTAACTATAAAAATTTATTCATATGATATTACTGTTCAGAAGTAGACAACACAAACATGGTATCACGACTTACATTATTTAACATAACATAAAAGGGAGATAATAATCAGACTTTACTCTCTGGTCCCTCAGCAACATGTTTAAATGAGCTACGAATTTTAGCAAGGTGAAGAGCACAAATGTGACCATAGCTTTTATTATACCATTCTGGTGTTCTTCCTCTGTAAATAAAGGTAAAATAATATTAAGTAAAAAAAAACAACACATTAAACAAACTAAATAGCCACACTCACTAAACATTCTTCCACACTGCAATTAATGAATAGTGGTGTTCATTAAATCCCAATGATTAAAGTATATTAATAAAACAGACATTCAAATTTAAATAAAAGAACTAATTTTTGTGAATTTAAGTGATCATAGGATTCAACAATTCAGCATCACAGAATATTAAATTGACTTTCAGGGGAGACCATATCATCAGTTGGTACATAATTCTACAATTATATCAAATAACAAAAACAAAAAAGAAATAAAGATTTACAAATTTAGAAAACATACACCCTAACAACTACAAAATTTGTAACAACACAACTTTACTGTTGTTATTTGATGGTGGATGGTGGTAAAGTTCATTGCGTTTGGTGGTTAAGTTTTTGTTTTTCGAGTTTAACTGGCTCAGTGGTCATTATGATGATGAATTATTTGAATTTTCAGAACGTTTTACACCCCCCCCCCCACACACACACACACACACGTATAAATATATATAAACTTAAACTAACAACCATTTCTTTTTTCACCTTACAATTATTGAGTACCATTTTGTGGATATTTCTTTCAATTATTTTTCATTACAAACTACCACACAATTTCATTTTTTTAATTTTTGATTTCATACAGAAAGCAATCAGAAAGCTTCTCCTAATCATCTAAAAATGAAAAACTAGAACAAAGCCATAATATTGATCTATTAAAAAGGATATGAAATTTTGAATGAAAATAAATATGAAGTGATCATGAAATGTACAAAAAAAAAATTGTTGGCAGCAGTATACAAAATAAAAAAGAGAAGGCACTCCATAGAAATTAAAAACAGCAAACTAAGATGGGTTTAAAAAATGTAGTACTTAAAAGTAGCCCTAAGAAGAAGGTGCAAGTTAAAAGCAGAAATGTATTAAAAACTAAACAGTAAATGCACAATCTGTAAACTACCTCATTTTGAATTTACAGGAATGACTTTCAATCAAAAGAAAAGAAAGACTTAAACTAAGATTTTGAATATAATTAGATTTAAATTTCTGCTGCATAATGTAGAAAATGAAGAAAAATGTGATAAACCAATACAACTTATCTAGAGGGCAAGTGGAATTTCAACTAATTACATGATAATGCCATATGTTAATCTGGTATCCTCTAAGCACAAATAAAAAAAAAAAGAAAAAAGAAAAATAATGTTTCAAACTGCTGATTTCTTCATTTAAATCTTTATTATAATACACCACATTGTCAGCAATGGCTTATCACTCATATATCTTCAAGCGGTATTTAACAAAGAATACATTACATATAATAAGACTGGATCACGTGCTCTGTGAAGGTTGAATAAGTACAAACTTTCATTACGACTAGATTGACTCGTTTATTTTTTGTGATTCCTTAATGACCCCTGAATCAAGTAGAAAATAACATATGTACTGTGCTTGTTAACAAATATAGGGTAGCACACGAAATGATCCAACATTTGTTTTGGCAATAATTGTTTAGCTTAATAATTATTGTGTTTTATGTAGACAGAAGTGACAGCAGTTCATGAATATTAGTTTCTTCTCTTTTTGAGTGCGCTGTTTATGTATCATTCCAAAATTGCTGACAAAGGAAGACTGATTGTTGAATAGTGCGTAAAGTCTGTGTTGTTTTTTAATGAAACAAAAGTGTGGTGCTTACACAAAGACAATTTCATGCAAATTTTCAAACTCGGTGGTCGCCCTCAATTAAAACAATACACAGACTTAACAAAAAACTTAATAGTGATGGTTCAGTATTTGAAAGTAAACATGAATGATCTGCCAATGATCATTCTCCACAGAATGTCGAAGCTGTCAGAGCGGCTTTGCTGAGGAGTTTGGGCAAATCAATAAGAAAAGCAGCAGCACAACTTGGGATTTCTAGGTGATCTGTGCAGCAAATTTAAAAAATTGATCTGCAAATAATAACAATGTTGCCTAAATTAATGATTGACCACAAATATTAAAGAATGGCACTTCTCTGATGGGCTGTGAACCAAGACGTATTGTTGAACAATGTTTGGGTTTCAGATACGGCACATTTTCACCTCGATGGGGTTGTTGATAAATGAAATGTGTGTTTTTGGGCTTCTAAAAATTCACACGTACTTCAAGAAAAGGTGCATCGCCCTCCAAGAATTACAGTACGGGCTGTTATCTCAAGTCTGTTATCTCAATGGGGTAATATGGCCGTTCTATTTTGAACAGACAGTGAATAGTGTTATCTAGACATGATGCATAACATTTTTGTTCTTCAGCTTCTTGCAAAAGGGTTTCAATTAGAAAACAACTGGTTCATGCAGGATAGAGCCACACCACACACAGCTAATATGACTTTCTGCATGAAACTTTTAATGCAAATGTCATTTCAAACCAATTTCCTAATAGTTTTGCATGTGGACAGAACTGGCTCCTGAAAGTCCTGATTTGAATCCATGTGATTATTTTCTTTGAAAATTTCTAAAGTAAGAATTTTCCCTAAACATCCTTGTACAGTGATGGAACTGCAAGAGCTGATCATTGAGGCATGCAACGAGATAAATAAGAATATATGTCGTCTAATTATTAACAAGATAGGAGTTTGTGTTGAAGAAGTTGCTAGACGTGATGGTGGTCATATTGATCATGTGATAAGCAGAACATAATCTACAGGTGGAAGAGTAAATACGTTGTATTTTACTTTTCTCTATTGCCATTCAAATAAATATTTTTCAACAAAACCAAATGTTGGATCATTTCTTGCGCTATTCTGTACGTGTGTATATTTAAAATAATACTACTCTTGAAGTATGGTTCAAGCAATAATAGATACAGTAGTCCCTGTTAACCAAATTACTCAGGACCAATGGAGTCTGGTCCAAAAAACCAAAGAATTTTTTTTTATGAATAAGAGATGCTGTAGGTAGTATTTTTTGTACAGTAATAACCAATATTTAAGCTTTTGGACTTATACTGTAACAATACATTTTTAAAGAAGTATCAGATATACTGTACTTTTGTACATAATTAATCCTATTAAAACTAAAATAATTGCATAGGTAAAGTATTATGTAGGATATACAGTACAGTATACAGTACTTACATTTATTTTATTTGTTTCACTGCAGTGCCAATTACTGTACTGTATCTATTTTATTTTGAACACTGCTTTGTATTACACTTTAATTTTCAGTTTTGTACTACGCACTATTACATATATGCTACATTAAAGAAAAACAAAAAAAAGTACTATAAACTGATACTGTACTGTATAAATTATATTGTGTACTGATACTGTACACAATAAATTTAAACAATTCAATTGATTACTTTTGTTGTAAATAATTTTTTATTTTTGTTTGTTTGGCTGCTGCAACACTTTGTTTTTAAAGCACTTATTTATGTACCCAGCACTTATTTATTGTCGCAGATGATATTTCAGTTCGTGCCACGGCTACATTGTAAATTACATCTCTAACTGTAATTTTTCTAATTAAATTAAGCAAATATACATTAATGTCTTCTTTTTCTTCTAGAATTAAAGATAAAATTTTCTTCCAGTACTGCCTCTTTAATAATTCTATAACTAGCTGAGGAAATATACGAGTCAGACATGTGTCATATAGTAGTGTGTAAAGTCTCCATGTGTTTTACAAATAATTAAAATTAATTATTCTGTAAAAAATTAGAGGGTATCATTTAACCCAAAGAATCAGTTAAACAGTAATTTTAGGGGTTTGACAGTTAACCTAGAGAGTTGGTTAAATGGAGGGCAGATAACAGGGTGACATTTGCATTCCAATCACAGCGCACAAGTGTATGGTGGTAATTACCAGTGTGTGACATGATACAAGGTATCATGATAATATCCAGATTAATCTGGTAAAAGAAAGTTTGCCAAATGATTCCTACTGGAATACTAAGTGATTATGTTTATATTCTTTAAGAAAATCAATTTTAGATGAAGATATAGGAAGAAATTACTACTAGACAAATATATCTTGAATAAAGGCACATATGTCAGATAATTCAAGACCTAGCATAAAAAATACATCTCCCAAGCTAATTACTTTACTATATATAAATAAAATTAATTATTTTACAGAATTAATTTAAAAATCTTATCATAACGAAAAAAATTAGAAATTATTACTTACTTGGTATCAACACGAGACAGATGCATAATACGTGATCGCCCAGACCCGCAGGGTTCAATCAGGTAACGAGAAGCAAGAACAATACCACGTATTCCACCCGCAAGTACTGAACTCTCACTGTATTCAACAGATGTTTCTACTATGACACATGCTCCCTTCCCTAATTCAGTCTTCCACGTTCTGTAAATATTCAATTATATATACAGTTTAATAGTCCCATTAAATATTTGTTAAATGTATAAAAATTTGCTTTCAGAAAATGATTTCAAGAGCTATAGCAGCAACATTATAAATATTAAAAGTGAGTCAGTTTTAAATCTGTTTTTTTTTTTTTTTAATGCTTTATCACATTTTTTTTATTCTGAATAATAAAACTATACATGAAATTAATTTTGAAGAATGCATAATTATTATACTGAAAGCTAAATGTAGACAGCTGTACAAATTAAGTGAATCAAAATGATACATGTGAATCAATGTTCTCAAATTTACACTTTGTTTACATCTATTTACATTTACATATGATATATATTATCAGAAAAGTTATAAGTTATTAAGGGTATTGCTGCTGGTTACTATTCAGTAGATGTATTTTACATCATCTTCTTTATTCAATTGTAAATTTGACAATAGTACTCTCATATTGTTACACAATTTGACCTGAAACACTAATTCTACCATTACCATAACTAATTCTATTTAAATCAGATGAAAAATGTAAGTGTCCATCTTACATTTATTTTTTATATCAGACTTATTTTGACACAAGGGCTCTAGTTAAGTAGATAATGCAAACCAATGAGGAAAGTTGAAGGAGGAAAAAACAAAGGAGGCTGGAGCTATGAGTATAAGAAACAAAGGAATAAAGAAAAAAAACAACAGTCAAAAAACATTAAATGAATTACAGTAATAACAAGGCAAGCCTTATAATAGGTTAGTCATTCAAGAACCTTGGTAACACTATAAGTCTGTGTAAAGTATGTTTATAGTAATAAGACTTATAGCATGCTTATAGTAATAAGTAAATTAGTTCTACAACACAGTCATAAACTTTACATTTTAGAAGAACAAACTTCTACCTACTTTGTATATTTTAAACCACTTACCAATACTAACATATTCAATATAAACATTATCCTATCAGAGAAGGGAAGAACCATTTAATCACAAAAAAAATTAAGTTTTCCAATCTACACAAAAAAAAAAATTAGGACTGAATCAGATATAAAGAAATAGAGACAAGAGGTACACATAGATTAGATCATGGTAGAAACAATTATTCAACCATTTAATTGCAGTGGTATGATCATGAAAGAAACATGTAGGATAACTAAATAAAAAAAAATAAAAGTAGGAATTAACAGAAAAGGAATAGTGTGCACACTGAGATTAGCAGAGATATATGTTTTGAGAAAAGATATGTGTGAAAGAGAAAGGGCAAAACATGCAATTATCTGATCTTAAACTCATTTTAAAAAACTGAAAATTTGAAGTGCAAATAAAAAACCTTTCTTTTATCAGATTTTTTATTAAAAGCTAGATTAGGCTTTCAAAATCTGAATAAATGAAATAAAATGCTAAAATCAAGGCAAAATTATTTATTTTAGATTAAAAATAGAAAGATAACTACATAACCTATTTACCTTAGTACACAATAATCTTTTGGTGGAAGAGGCAACATGCTTGCGGTAACATATTGAAAAATTTCTGCTTGAGGTTCAAGACGAGTTACAACACGCCATTTCAAAAGAGATGAATCCCAAAGTTGTCGTTCTCTTAAAACTCTGTGAAGTAGTTCAGTCGGTGGAGCCTCTACTTCTGTACTAACACGCCATAACCTTAATGGATGACCATCACCAACCTTTTTATATGCCATTTCAACTTCCATCCAATTATTTACACTTACCCAGCCACGGCTTCTATAAAATCAATTAACAAGAAAAAATTAGATAACAAACCACTAACTACACAACATTATAATTTGTAAAAAAATAAATGATTAATAATTTTTCTAAATACTTTACTCATTTTCCCTGATATGGCATGGAACTTGTTCTTGAAGATTAGTTTTGGATCCGATTTGCATTTAATATAGTTGCTGATATGAAATTAACAGAGTGACTGATTTTACTTTAAAAAATGTATATGTATTAATTTAAAAAATTCAATAACATCAATATAAAATTATTAATCAACTCCAGATAATATGACAGTCCTGTTCACAATGAGAACTAATAGACTTATGTTAATTAAAAGAATTGAATTATGTTAATTAAAGTTTTTTTTTTGAGTTCATCAGTTTTTATCTTCCCTCCCTGGAGCCAGACCCGATACCAAGCATGAACACAGTTCCAAGGGGTGCCATTGCCTCAAATTGCCTAGTCGAGAACTGACGTTTCCCCCAGGCAGCCGGGACTCTGTCTCTAATTAGCTGTCATGCCTCTAATGAGGGGGAGCTCATACAGATTCCTCCACTGGATTCCAGTCTTGACGCCACACCTAAAATGAGGAACTCCAAAGGGATCCCCCACCGGGACAACAGTCTTACTTTGCCCCCCTCATCGAAGTCTGATCAGAATACTAAGGGAGTCCCTGTCCAATTACCGGCAACAGGACACCTAAGCGGCCTATCCCTCCTGGACAGGGCTGCCATTAAGACTTTCAGGTCTTCCCCAAACACAGGAAAAGCACCTCATTATTTGGTCTTGGTCTTGGTCGTGTTCCCCAAGAGAATGCCCCTGAGAATTACAAAGGGTACATTTGGCCTACATTGGGCAATCCTTACGTAGATGCCCTGCAATCCCACATCCCCGCAGGGGAAGACACTCGCCTTGTAAAACTTCCAGTCGCCACACCACCTCCCCTGTTGGGCTTTAATGGGAGTCGTCTATTGCCCTCTGACTTTTTACATCTCATAGTAATAAGCCTGCCCTCGTTGGGATGCCACCGATGTAAATGTCTCAGTAGACATTTGCATCGGTGATTTAATAACTCGGCTTATTGCCTTCATGTAGGCCTCATCAGGACATCTTGAATGTCCTACATCATATCCCTCTAGTTAACCGAGCTCGCGGAAGCATGAACCCCGCGCCTAGTTCTACTTATTATGAGCCAATTACCGTAAATGTCTCAAAATTCGAGGCAAAGTAAACACAACATACCACCAAACATGTTGATTGCAACAATGAAATTTGGTCCTAGTTCCCTTACGAAACTCAATTTGAAGTTGAAACAATGTTGAAACCGCAATCCCACAGTTGAAACAATGTCGTCACATATTGGGACTGCTGCAGGATCCAGCCCAGTGCCCAATCTCCTAATAACTATAGCAACACTCCTGAGCTGACATCCTTGAAACCCGGCAAGACACCCACCCAATGTGGATGCAGCTGTCCTTCAGCAATTTATCTATGAGCAGAGGCAGAACTGCCACCGTTGTCACTTACTAATTAAAAGTACTTACATAACTATTGTAACTAGCTAAAATTATCATATTAAATTTCTATGCATAAAGTTGGCTTTCTTCACAATTTTTCCCTTTTATGCACTAATCTTACAAACATTATCTGCAGTGTTATTTTTAGATATGAATTCTATTATATTACTGATTGATAGCGTCTTTTTTCCAAATAAGTCTGTTCTTTAGAAAGTTTTTATCACTCCACTATATATTAAATATAAATAGTTCATTGTATGAAGCTGCAATTCATATCTTATTGATAAACACAGTACAGAAAGTACATAAACATACATATATAAAGTGTAAGTATGTAAACCTTTTCTCATAAAAGATGTAGAATTATCTTGTGGAATGTATCATGTTTTAACCTGTAAAGAATTGCAAATTACAACTCAACATAAGTGAATCAGAGAAATATTGACAACAAGGAATATAGAATGGCTAAATATTAATACAGAATAACTAACAACTCTGTAACTACAGGTATTATAAATGAATATAAAAAATAAAATAAGCATAGACTAAAAGAACCAAATAAGTATATATATTGAGTTGTCCTTAGATATAATAGTGTGCTACTAAAACATTACTCAATCCTTGCACTTTTTTTACCAGTTCTACATCTACATCATTAATCAGTTTTTGAATTTTTAATGGTTTTTTACAATACATCATTAAAAAAATTGTAATAAAAGTAAAAAAACATACTTATCACGGGCTTCCTTTAGTAATGCTGTAGTACAAGCTTGCATATAACCTCTCCAATCTTGATTCATTTCAGCTCCAAGTTCTTCTAATGCGACAGGTACACTTTCTTCCATGTAACTAAACCTACATTGACTCAACATTTCTTCACATACCTTAAAACAAGAGATACTAAATCTTAAAAAACTATTTTAACACAAATTAAAAAAGATTTCACTTAAAAAATTCATTAAATAGTGGCATTAAAGTAATGTCTAATGACGGTACACATGACAAAGAAATATGACTATTAAATTAATAACACATAGTTTTACAAATATTATTATCATCTTTTATGACTGCATAGAATAACTTTAGTCAGTCCATTACTCAAATCTCTTCGACGGGACTGATTGGGCCTTCTGATCCTCCCACTACTTTTTCATATGTTCCAATCTTTGTGCCCTTTCTAGTTTTAAAAATATTCGTGTTGTGAGTTTTTTTCTTGTGAATGTGAAGCGAGTATTTTTGTTCTTGATTTTCTTGTTTAATTTTTAGGGTTACCTATTTTGATTTTATTACTGTTTACGTTTGCTTCTTTTAATCACGTTGTTTTTTGGCATAATTTCTGTCTTTTCAAATGATATTTTGAGGCCAATTTTATTGGCAATGTTTTGAAGGTCTAATATCTGTGATTTATCTTTGTCGATGTTGCTTGCTAGCAGTGCCAGGTCGTGGCAAAACCAAGACAGTTGGTTTTGATTTTTCTGTTCATTTTTACTTTTGAGGGGCATTTTTTGAGCCATTCCCTCATTACAATTTCTAGAGTACAGTTGAATAATAGCAGTGAGAGCCCATTGACTTGGTGCAGTCCTGTTTTGATCTTAAATGGTCCCAAGAGCTCGCCTCTGAAGTTTACGTTTGACTCAGTGTTTATGAGGGTCAATATTATCATGTTTATTAATTTGGTATGAAGTCAAAGGTATCTTAGAATTTTTATTAACATAAAAATACGAAAAATATTTTAAAAACCCAATAACATAACATTCCACACATGAAAATGTTAACGGTTATTTAACTCATAAAACTCGTTCAATTAAGGTATTATTATTATTTTTAACTGGATTTAAAAGCTCATGGTTATTATATTACTTTAAAACAGTAATTAGATTACAAAAAAAAACATAAAAGACTAAAGACAATGTAAATATAGAAAAGAAAAAATCCAGTCACTTGACCCCTGTATCAGAGAATAACAGCAGCCATGAAGTGATTCCAGCAGCTATGTTTGACAGAATGTGGAATGAAGTGGATTATTGGTTTGACATCTGTATGACTTTAAACAGTGCTTATACTGAGTTTCATTAAGAGGTGAAAAAACATTTAGACTTTGTACTTTCACATAATAAAAACATATATTTGTAATTCTAAATATAATAAAGTAACACAGTAAACAGACAAGTCAAACCACCACATTAATTCCAAGTATAGATTTTGTGGGATCCCTCACCTTCAGATGGTATTCAATTCTATAATTACATTAAAATAAAATGTTATAATTTATGAACTTTGGAAATTCAAAATCCAAAATTCACAAATTACAAAATCAGTTTATTTAAATGCAGTTATAGAATTAAATACCAATTGAAGATGCAGGATTTCATGAAAATAGATTCTTGGCATTAATATGTTAAGTTTACTAATCTTATTTACTAAGTTTTGGCAATTTAAATTTCATTTAACATTAAATTTTATTAGCACAGTGGCCAATATATGCTATATATAATATTACAAAATGTTTATATTTATTTAATATTATAAAACTTTTTTTTTAGAAAAACGTTTATTTTTTAAGATTAATATTCCAATTTTTTAAGGTTAATGTTTCTTACTAATAAATTTATGCAAAAAAGATTTTGTGTATATAATAATAATCATTATTCTTGAATACCATGTTGAAATGTAATAATGCTTTAAAATTATTAAAGACTCACGTTTACATATAAAAGCACTTAATTACTTTGAAATTGACCTTTCAGAGTCAATTATGCAGTTCCTTCTTTGGTGGTTGCAGATAGCACCATTGTTAATGGAGTCGCATCTTAAATAGATTAGGAAGAAACAACCCCTTTTAGTAACATCCCCTAATATACAATGACCTCCTCCTTCCTTTAGGGAAGTAACCTCTCCTTTACAGTTTATTAAAAAAATATATTGAAATATATATTCTGCATATTTTTTTTTTGTTTTGTTTGATAAGTAAATTCTATATTGTTAAAAGGAATTGAGATCTTGATTTTATATAAGATATGTAAAATGTATTTATTTGTAAGTTATTAGTATGCCAAAATTATTCGTAAAATTTTATCTGATATATAATAAATGTAATGTTAATAAATATACAATTAATTAAATCTCTATCATTATTTAGAAAGCTAGTTATTGAATTAGTAGTAACCAACCTTTTACATTTAACTAACTCTACCATTAGTCCTGATCAAATCAGTTTACTGGGATCTACTATATTAAGTCCAAGTACTATAGTTAGATTCTTATAATCTGATTAACTATCAGTGTGTTTTGTTAGTTTGGTGCATGATATTTGGTATTTTGTTTGTAGTAGATTACATATTTTGTGAAGGAAGGCATAGTTTTTAAATATTACTGTTTTTACTGAATAGTAGACAACTGAAAAAAAGTGATCACAATTAAGACAGCATTCTAGCTATGTAAAAAAAATTTCACCATTCATTTCATTTATCCCATGTTACTTCCATATAAGCACATATATTCTCATAAAAATAATAGAAACAGAAGCTTTTCTCTATGGTCAGTTTTAAAAAATTAGTAAAAATAAGTTTTGTTTTATGGTTATATACAATAATAAAATACATCATATACATAACATACCATAAATAATTCTTTGTGATGTTTTATAAGAGCTAGCAAACAGTCATGAGCAGCTTTATTTTGGCCAAGTTCACGAGCATCTGGCATGCCGGAGTTCTTATTTCGCCTTCTCGGTGATACAGATGAAGAACGTGATGGTGCTAGTTGCCAATGAAATAATGATGGTGCAAGACATAAGGCCAAATTACTAGCATTCATTTGATTAGTAGGTGAATGTGTTGAAATAACATATAAAAATTCAAGTAACATCAATAAAGCTTCTCTATGCTCATCTGGTAATAAAAGAAGGGCACACTGTACAGCTTCCATTCTAAGTCCAACTGGAACATCTAAAAATAAAAAAAATGATATAATTGGTTAGAAAAGAAAAAAAATAGAAAATTTCCATTAAACTTTATTACTAGAAATAGTTCACTTCTTTAATGTTCCAGATCTTCAGTTTTAAATTACTTCTAATATTTATGTTACTGTCACACAAATCTTATTATGAATGGAGGTAATGAATTCCGCAAAGTAATTAACTTTAAATTCATGCAATTTACAGTAGAAAATTCATGATATATAACATACATATCCCATAAGTGAACATGACAAGTTGACAATATGATCCTATAAATCACTGATTCTCAAACCTTTTCGCCCACTGCTCACATTGAGAATCAAAAATCTTCTTGTGCCTCCAAAATTTTTAAACTTACCATCTGTTAAATTATTTTTTATCTTCAGTCATTTGACTGGTTTGATGCAGCTCTCCAAGATTCCTTATCTAGTACTGGTTGTTTCATTTCTATATACCCCCTTACATTCTACATCTCTTACATATTCCAAACATTGCGTGCCTGCACAATTTTTCCCATCTACCTGTCCCTCCAACATCAAAGTGACTATTCCAGGATGCCTTAATAAATGGCTTATAAGTCTCTTCTTTTAACTATATTTTTCCAAATGCTTCTTTCTTCACTTGTCACTTTATCCACCCATTTCATTTTTAACATTCTCATACAGCACAACACATTTCAAAAGCTTCTTTTCATTTTTCAATTTTTCATTTCAAAGCTTCAAAAGCATCTTTTCTTCTCAGGTACTATGATCAACCAAGTTTCACTTCCATATAAAGCTATGCTCTAAACATATACTTTCAAAAATGTTTTCCTGACATTTAAATTAATTGTTGATGTAGCAAATTATATTTCTGACTGAAAGCTGTTAAAAATAATAATAACAGTCGCTCTTTTTAAGGTGTGCTCTTTCAAAACAACAATTACAATTATTGTTTTTAAATGTGGCATATCCTATTTCTGAATTGAAACTTTCATTTTAAATGAGAGCAACTAAAATGCTTATTTAATCATATTTGAAAGTAATTTTATTAAAATTGCTTTCAAAAAAATTACAATTGTATCTATATAGTTATATAACAACAATAGTGATAGCATATTCTATATAACAATACAATAATTAAAACAAAGCTTTTAATTGAAAATGACACTTAATGTGAAGGATGAATCTGATGTGCTTTAACAAGTTTGATAACATCAGGCTCGAATTTAGTTACAAACAGTCGTAAGTCGCTGCATTCGGTTAACATGTAGCCAATCTCTCGTTTTGGTAAGCAATGTTGCTACAGCACTAAATTCATGTTCAGACAAATACAATGATGGGAATGCTATCAGAAATCGTTGAACAATCGACCATAATTCAGGGTACAGTTGCAGGATTGGCTTTTAAAGCCAAAATTCTTGGCAGCCATTCGTGAATTTTATTTTTATTTCTTTGTTGTTGTCAGTTTTATAGGTTGTTCTAACTGGGATGATCCTGCTATACTGATATTTTAAAAAGGATCCAACACCCAGTCTGTCCATATTCAAAATGTCCAGGAATTGTTCTTTGAAATCACCATGGGAGATTCTCCAGGTGTTGGCAATAAACAAGCAAGTACTAGTGTAGTAAATATTTAATTTTAGTTTGAAATATCAGGAAAACATAATTTTTCCCTTCTTTTTAATTAGCCATTACCTTCCTACACCGCCTAAATGCCTCCAATTTTCTGTGGGTCTTCTACCATTATCCCTGTTTAGTGCTTTCACACAGATCTCTGTTTCTTCAGAACATTTTTTTATAAAATGTACTTAAAAACATAATTTAAAATATTAAAATTGTAGCGATTATCTACAACTATCTCAGTCGGTGAGACCTCTGTGAAAGTACTATAGAAGAATATTAAACAAGAGCAGTAAGTGACAATAATTAATTTCACAATATTATATTCTGTTGCCAGTATGCAATTTGCTACACTATTTTTTGCTAAACACTGGTTAGTCTTTGAAGACCCCAGGCATCTTGAATAATCTAAATTTGCTTATTTCCATTAACTTTGTACCTTCTCATAACCAAGTTTCCTCAAGTCTTCCAATAGGTCATTAAGTGATATTTTTCACATCTAAAACGTCCCTTATTCCCCTTGTCTTTCATTCAAAATTCTCTCCACAACCAATAATTGTTGAAGATTATCTGAATATATCCAGCCCACTTAATTTTTGTTTGCTTTAACTTTGTTATTAATTAAAAAGCTTGGTAAGTAATTTTTCCAGCTCTGAATTTGTCCTCTTGTTACAAACATACCCATCCTGCTTTAAATATCTTCCTAAGTAATTTCTTTCCTTTCTATAGATCTAATTTTCTTCATTTTTTGTCATTATCCCAGTTATGCAGCTGTACATAATAATAGCTCTCAGAATATAAATTCATTATGGAAATTACTAAACAAGTAACACTTTAGAGATGTTAAAATTTTTATAATACTGATTTACTTAGTACATCAGGGTACAATTTTTTTTAATTCCAAAAAACTTCTGAGGCATGGTTCAAAATCTATTTGTAGTTTCTACTTTACCCTTTAATATATCAGAATAAAAAAACAATTCAAATGTACTAGATGTCGTAAGATAAATATTTCATATGTTAAAATATCTGAACATACTATACCCCTATTCAAACATAATTAAATACAAATAAGTACAGAAATAGAAATACTAAATAAAGATAAAACATGTAAAAAAAGTTAACATAAATTAGTTCTATAGCGGTAAATGATATATTCTACAAACATTTTCTATAAGAATTGTTTAATATATACTAAATAAAAACATTGTGATTAATATTCATAATTTTATTATTTACCAGTTCCCAACCTTTTTACTCATCAAATCACAAATTACAATATTCAATCCATGAGCTTATAATAAATGATATTAAACATAGTGCACTAGACACCAATGACATCAAAAAGACACATCTGCATTGAAACGTAATGCTGTTATTGATTTTTATACTGCAATTATAACAAATTAATATAATAAACTCAGAATTTAGAGATTTTTGAATTCTTCAGAGTTCTGGAAGTAAAAATAATTTCTTAAACTTTTATACTTACGTTGAAATATTGCTACAAAAGTTTCTGAAAGTTTATTTGTCAATAAAACTTCAGGCAGTTCGCGAAAATACTGTTTAACCATATCAGCAACATCATACGCTTGCTGACCTTCATATAATAATTCATCTGCTTGAGTTTCAGCAAGTGTTTTAAGTCGTTGGATACGAGAACGAACACCTGGTTTACGGAATAGTCCAACTTGATCAAGAGCATGTACTCGTAACCAACTTAAAGCATTCTGAATGCACTGAGGTAACGCTTGACCACTTCTTTGTAATGATACAACTAATGGAACTCCAAATACTGTTTTGTCTGAAATAAAAGTAAGTAAAATTCACAACACACCATACACAGAGTAAAACTATCTGATTTAATTTTAATGCATATTTAATTTTAATTTAATTTTTTTAGTTATTTTTAATTTTTAATACACTACTAACTTCATGAGGCAAAGATGTGAACGGCATCCAGCCAATAAAAAATAGCTCCCAACACTTCTTAACTTTGGTTAACTAGAAGAATTAGTTTATTAATTATAATTTTAGGAATTTTGTCCTGACTTCAGACCTTTTTGTTTTCCAAACAGTACTCCTAAAATTCTTGACAAAAAATTCAATCCTGGTTTTATAGGGAAAAATTGTGTTTTAAATTAAGTGTTTCACCTAACATTTGACTACAGAAAGGTCACAAAAACAAACACACATAAACCCAAAAAGTGTTTTAAGTTGTTGAATACGAGAACGAACACCTGGTTTGCGGAATAGTCGAACTTGATCAACAGCATATACTCGTAACCAACTTAAAGCATTCTGAATACATTGAGGTAACGCTTGACCACAAAAAATTTTTAAAATATTTAGGTTGTTTTTCCCTAAAAATAAGGCTGAGATGCTACTACTCCACCATGAAAATTGAAGGCTAGGTTTATTGACAACAGATGTATATATTCATTTTAAATAGCAACATAGAAAGAGATTTTCCAATTACCCTGTTATAAAAATCATAAGGAGTAGAGCAATATGATGAAATTTTTCTCCGCTCAAAAGAAATATAGTGGCTCAAAAAGAAAGAGTTGGAAACACTAACACAAGAACTGATTTCCAGTTCACTGATGTCTGATTCAAGGATTGAGAATGATTCATGTATTTGTTCTGAGATTTGTGCACTGGAAGACATGAATAATTGCATTTGCTTTCCTATACAAGATTTGTGGCCTGCTCAGATCAATCATATTCCTACGCTAATGGCTCATGAATACTGTCTTCCAACTATACTCTCTATATTTGGATGCTAGTTAACAACAACACACTTTGGCCTAGCAATCCATTACATGGAAATCTCATTACATAAAGGATCAGTCAAAAGACTGAATAGGGATCCTGAATCAACAAAGATAGACTAGATATCTGAAGATTTCTGGAATACCATGCAATTGAGATTTTAGTAGTATTTCTTAGACGGAATAATAATTAGAAATACAAAACTGAAGTTACAAATCACTGGAAAAAAATTACTTAGTCTACGCTTACTAGTGAAAACATAAATAACAGTGCTTACTTAACTGGTCAAAATAACTATAATATTAGGATTATGAGACTTAAATTACGTGGTTGTGATGTAATCAAAGTATATTATAGTTTTCATTGCACAACCAATATATAAAAGGTTGCAAAAATTGATTACAAATTCTACTAATAAATTAAATTTTCAATAAAGAAGGTATAATGATATGTTGTAATTGAAATAAGAAGACTTACAAAATTTAAAGCGTATTCTCATTTCAATACTGCTTGCAGAAAGGATAATTGAGGATATAATAATATCCCCAATACTAAACAAAGGCTAGCAATTTCAACTGTGTCAGTATCTTCATAATTATAAAAAACTAAAATATAAAAGAATAGTAATTAATACCTTTATAGTCAGGAGTTTTGATTTTACGAATAAACTTTGGTAATTCCCAATTCCAACCTGTTCGATGTGTTGGGCAATATCTTTCCATGACAGCGGTTAATTTTAATAGTGCTAGTTTACGTAACACAAGCATTTGGCCACAAGATAGTGAACTAATTAATCTTCCAGCTTCTGAATCTGCATATGAATTTGGTCTTACTGATCCTCGCTGAAAACTATGCCACCTGACCACAGCTCTATTTAAAAAAAAAGTTCATAATTGTCATATTATTCTTTTAATCTTTTCAACCCTTACAATCCTTTTTTTAAAAAAAGGCTCTAAGGGACATCTTAATCCAATATATACTTCAGCTACTAGTTTGGATTTACAAAATCCAGACTAATAATAAAATTACTAAATGGGCTTTTCCTGAAGAAGCCCATAAACAAAACTTCCTATCCCAATAAGTATTAATACAAAAAAATACTCAGAATCAGAGTGACTTTCAGAATTCTCAAGGGATTTTTTCAAGGAAAGCGAGATAAAATACAAAGGAAGGTGGGAAGATAGAGGAAAGAGATGTTAAACCACAAATGGACCTCCTCTGATTGGGTAGTAATATATGAGGACTATTCAGAAAGAAACTTCAGATTCATTTTTAAAAAACACCAACTGATGAAAAGCAATCTACAATATACATCTTGTAGCTACTTTTCTACATAACTGCTGTTCAAATTAAGGCACTTGTCAAATCTGTAAACAATTTTTGAATACCCTCATCATAAAATTCTGATGTCTGTCAATTAAGCTAGGTAGTAACACTGTTTTACAACTCTTGTTCAATTTCAAAATTCTGCATTGATTTTGGCTGATTTTATAGAAAAAAGCATGACAATTAGTGCTGAAACTTACGGTGAGATGTTGAAGAAATTGAGAAGAGCCATACAAAACAAACAACGTGGGATGCTGAGTTCAGGCATCATTTTCATTTTGTCATTCATGACAACGCTCATCCACATACAGCAATACGCACTCAACACCAAATTAACAGTTTCAAATGGGAGTTGTCGACTATCCTCTAAACAGCCCTGATTTGGCTGCCAGTGATTATAATCACCTTTTGCCGGAAATGAAGAAATGGTTAATGACACAGCATTTTGAAAATGAAAGAAGTTGAAAGCATACTACCTGGCCTTATTCACAGGTGGCAATTTTATGACAAGGGTATTAAAAAACTTGTTTCCAGTTATGTCAAGTACCTTAATTTGGATGGCAATTATGTAGAAAAAAAGCTAAAAGATATATATATATATATATATATATATATATATATAATAAATTGTTTTTTATCAATTTGTATATATTTTAATAAGTTAATTTCAAATAGCCCTCATACATTAACCCAATTGTTGGAAAGATTAAATTCTTGACAGTGTCAGCAATTTACCACATAATACTAAAAGTAATATAATGTTTAGTAATATAAAAGTACTTAACTAATAATAGATATTTTGTTACAGTAATAGCTTTATTATTACTGGATATTTTGAGATTGCATAATTTCAGAAATATCCAGTTTTATTATTTATACAGAAAAGTGAAATATTACTCAACAAATTTATATGAAAATAGTTTGCAGGAAATTAAACAAAATTAGTTTATATAAATATTCATACTTTACTTTGTAAAAAAAAAAAAAATCAGTCAAAAGAGAAATTTTTTAAACTCGCACCAGGAAATCCTAAGTACTCCAAAACTAGATGATTAAATTACTTTAAAATTCTACAATGATATTTTAATCCGAATATTAAACCACTAAATACACTAAAAAACCAATTTTTTTTTGCATTACCTACTACTATAAATAAGAATACTGAACTCTAGTCTTCTTACATAAGCAGCACTTGCACATTAAAAATAAATAAATAAATATCTGTATTTCTCTAAACCTATGCATAGCATAAAATTTATAATATATTACTTCAAAAAAAAATCAAACTGAAAAATAAACAAATATAGATATATATATTTTACTAATACTGTATTTACTTATGTCGTGGAGTGGTCTCCGTGTCACTATCAGCAACTAAGCTACCAGATTCTGCACTTTCTACTTCACCATCTCTATGGCTATCTCGACTTGTTCTGCCATCTGAGACACATGAAAAAAAAATATCAGTAACAGCAATAATGTTTACCACTAAAAAAATATGAAAATAAACTAAATAAAAATGATATCAATAAACACAATTATGTAATATAATAAACAAATTGTATCTATTAAAGTAGCCAACCATCTTGACAACTGTAATGGTTTGTTGAGTATTTTCTAAAGTCTGAACATATTTTAAGGTGGCTCATTATTTGCTGCAAATAACGCAATATTCTTGCAGCATATTTTTAATCAAATGATTACAAAAAGAAACCTATCATAATCCAGTTCGTTGAATCTGAATAAAACTGCACAAATTTTCTGAGGGATTATCAGAAAATGTCATCTTTAGAGCCTAAATGATGAGTCTTATTTACTTTTTAGTGTGTCTTATAAACTTTATACATTCAAGATAAAAATATACACTGATTTTTTTTTGTCATTTTTTTCATTTGCTCTAATCTTAAATTACATTTTTATTTTAATCTTCTCTTACCTTTAAAGATTTTCCTTTTTTCACAAAAAAGAATATTCTGAAGTTATTAAAAAACTGAATTTACTGAAATAGGCCAAAAATATTACTTATTTTAATTATAATGTCTAGAATATTGTAACACAGTAGAATTATCTTTTGGATATGATAATTTAAAACAAATGCAAGCATAATAATTTGAATGAGAAAAAAATAATTGTAGAAAAGGTAGAAGACAATGAATGATGAGAGTAATACTGCTTGCAGGTGACCTTTTAGGTAAATACAAAATGAGACTTTCAAGGATAGCTGAATGCATTGAGAGAAGTTGTATAGCCAGCAATAAAAGGATGATATTTCATGTATAGAAGTTGTCACAATGAAGAAGAATACACCCACAGTGGAAAAAATTAGTAGAGGGTAGGCAGTTTAAAAGTAGGTGAAAGAAATAGGAAAGAAATCAAGAGAAAGAGCTTTGCTAGCAGGTTTATTTGTCAGAAGTTTGGGAAGTCAAATCTGGAAATGAGGTGTACCATAGAAAAGTAAGAAAGTGTTATACTGAACATCTATATGTTAATACTTGGGTAGAAACTTGATTATAAAAAGAAAGAACATCTAAGGAATAGGACTGAAATTACAAGGATGCACAAAATAAGTAATGAAAGGATAAAGGAAAATCTATTCAAGAAAAGTAGGTAGATTAAGGATGATATATGGACTTGTAAAATGAAGAAAATGGGTTTTTGAAATGGAGAACATTAATGGTGTTTGTAACATGAATGTCTTTGTGACCTGTTACAGTATATATTACAACTTTGTATAACAGTGCATACAGCAATTCAAAACAAATTCTGTTTTTAAAGTTTATTTTGTATCTATGATTATGTAAAAAATAGTCTATAGAACTAATACAGATTCATGTTACTAACCACAAATTTGTTTACTCCTGGTAGGTGTCCCCTCAATGCTAGCACTGTTAAAACTCCCTCTTCTGGAAGCAGGTTTTCTATCTTTACTTCCTCCGCCTCCACTACTACTACTGCTGGCAGTGCCACCACCATCAGCAATGCTACCAGTGCTCTGATCCTTTGGTTCTTTATTTACATCCACCAAATCAAACACCTAAAAAAAAAACAAAAAACAAACCATTCAAGTTAATTTTAAATTAAAGATTTAATATATCACTGCTTACAGTTTTTTTTACCATTTTTAATAGTTTAATACAGTTAGTCAAAGACCTTTCAACATTCCTAAATCCACAGTCATTCATTACCTGCAAAAACTGAAATATTTTACACAAATATTACTTTATAAATGTTTGTCACTTTCACTCAATTTATTACATCTATATTGCAAACTCTTGAAGTAAGCATGCTCATGGGTGCAAAATCCAATTTTCTTCTACAGAAAACATAAATATTAGAATAGAAATCTTGCTAATTTTCAAACTTTTATTCAATCAATAATTATCATTGTGCATAATTTATTAATATCAATAACTTCTGTATCAACAATATCATACAACAACAACATAGTATGAAAAACTGGAATTTTTAATTGTGGACATAAAAAAATTGAATAAGACTTATTTAATAAAATTTACTTGAATGATATGAATATTTTCAAAACAAATTTTTTTGTTCTCTGTTAACATGAATGTGTTTTCTGATTTCCACTAAGACTGTAAAGTTTGTACTTCTAATCATGCATTTGTAAAAATAATAGATACCATCAAATAATTATTTCAATTGGTATATTATTTAAATACAGTAATTCTTAGGATCTCAATCACAAACAATTTTAAAAAGTGAACTTCTCAACATTATGCTAAAATAAAAGCAGTTTAATTCCTCAATATTTATGGCAAAACATGAGAGATGAAAAAATGTGAAATATTACATCTAATTGTATAGAAAAAATACAAGGATTCTGTTGGAAAATAAAAGAACTTATGATTGAAAGATAAAATATACAAATTGCTCAATTTTCAGTCACTTTCAAATTCCAGTCTACAATACAAAGTTTCATACACCTTTTGGCAACCTCTAACAGATGCCAGAATCTTAAGAAAAAAGCATGCTTTAGTTATTTTATACTTTTTTCAATTTTCTAGTATTCATATTTTCTGAATGTCATTATCATTTTAAGAGACTATAAATCACGTTAATTCTATTTTAACACTGATATGAAGCTGCACTCATGAATTTTCTAGTGCCGAAATGTGTTTGATTTTGTATTATAGCAGATCACAAGAGTATGATCCACAGCTACAGACGGCTTGGTTGCACAATGTGTTATGAAAAGTACACATTCCTTTCAGTGTTTACATTGATAAGAAGCAAAACTTATTTTTTTCATGTCAAATGTTAATGGTTTTTTTTTTTGTAATTTAGATTCTTAGCAATTTATTTTGTCACCAAAAAACCTCCTACTTGGTTTTGGATACCCAAAAGCAAGGACTATCTTCATAAAGTTTGATTTTTATAATTTAGGTTATATTTTTTTATCAGCTCATAATCTGTTAAATAACATATCAATAAAAATATAAATATAACATAGCCTACTAATAAAAATAGCAAACTTTCATTAAGAAATATGTTAACAATGAATACTTAATGTTAAAATAAAGTGTAGGCCAGACTTTTAAAAACAAATTTTAAGTGAAAGGACAATTATTCATATTTCCCAAAAAGCAGTACGGAACGGCATTCCAGCACCAGTGCACAGCTCTTTAAGACTCATTTTTTGTCCTTAGCATTTAACTAAAGGTGAAGAGATAAATACATTTCTTCTTATAACAGTGAGCTAAGACTTTTTATATAATTTTCTAGGGAATAACAGGATTATTATCAAATATTAGCAACTTAATGATGAGTAACTTATCAGCAAATGGGACATCAACTTTGTATGTTACATACTTAAAGAATGTATAGTAATGTAAAGAAAAATATACAACTTACATTAAAAAATTAAATCTGATAAAAATTTACAAAAAAGAAATTATTTGATAACATTTAAAAAATTTCCTCTGAAAAGTACATGTAAGAAGAGATATTTATGTTTGTTATATTGCTAAGTAGAGTACATAGTAGTGTATTCTACTATATAAAAAAACAAAAATCACTACTCTGCAGTCAGAAATGTACTGATTTTCAGAGTACAATGCACTACATATGTTCGATTAACCAGTAGACCCTACACACAAGCATCAAGTTTAAACTCCTACATAACTGAGTATTAAAAATATACCACTAATTAGTCAACATAACCTCAAATATTTTTGACATTAGATTGAATACAACTTAATAACAACACAACCAATTTTCATCAAATTTTCATAATCACAACTTCAGATACACTATTACAGCATATCTAAATTTCATTGGAATAGATCCAGTAGTTTTGGAGATTTTTGAGCCACAAAATTTTATAAATAGACTTATAAACATATAAGGAAACCCCATTTCAAGTGAATGGTATTTTCATATTCCTCATACATAAAAACAAGAAAATTCACTTTTAACCCTCATTCTACCATGCGACTGAAAGTAGTACTTTTCTTTGAAAACTCTGTAAAAAAAAAAATATAAAAAGGTTTTTTTAATTTATTACCAACCTTTGTATGGTTACTGTTAGCATCCTTCAGGTACTGTTGCCTCCATGATAATTCAGAATCAGACAAAGCACCAGAATCACACTCTGGCCTAGATAAAAGTCTTCTTAAAGGTCGTTTTTCATCTGACATATAAGTTAATGGTGATTCTGGTGGTGAAACATCAACACAGTTGAGATCTTTCATGCGTTGCTGCATTGATGCAACATCTAACACCTGTGAATTTATATTTATTTTTTTTTACCATACATCATTAAAACTTAAATTTAATAAATAATAAGATATATATATTTTTTAGATTTAATATAGAAAATAGAATTATATAAAAAATTAGGATAAAATTTACAAAAAGTAGTTAAATTTATGATCAATTAATGTTCAAGAAAGCTACAATACAACCATCATACACAAACATAAAATGATAAAGGAAGGCATATGGGCAAAGGAAGGAAATAATAAATTAATCGTTTTATACTCTTCACTATTACCAACTGGTGGTTTGAAAGCAATTATATTCTAATATCACATGATATGAATTTTTAATATAATAAAGATCACAAAAAGTTAAAAAATTAAAAATGTATAATCCTTGCCACTAGACCACCTAGTCACATACAGATCTACTCTGTGTTACTTTATATTTCATATCTAACTAAAATATACTTTTTTCAATAAACAAAAAAAAAAACTATTATTTAGTTATGTTACAACTAAGTTATCAAGACTATACATGAGGATTCATGATCAATTTTCTGTTTAATGAAGTATTAATTTTGTCGCCAAATGACTTTGACAGCACGTGGCACTTAATAACCTTATCGTAGCCCTGAAAAGAGCCGTTTTGGTCTTAGATTGGCTTCGACAGCTTGTTGTAATTAATAACCTTATGGTAACCCTGAGAAGGGCTGTTTAAAAGTTATATCTGATGGCTTGTAAGTCATAACCTTGTCGTGGCCCTAAAAAGGGCTGTTTTTTGCATTAGCTCCGAGAAGAACTGTTGGGTCTGGAGGCTGGTCTCTGGCGAAGTTGGGGAGTTGCGGCTCATCCATTAAAGTCAGACTATGCTTCCCCTCAGCGGCAGTTGGGTCCCCACTACAGCATGACAGTTGTGGCCGCTGCAGTGTCAGGTTGGCGGCAGTTGTCCTTCGCCGAGGTGGTTCTCCCGAGCGATCCCATGCTGGGCTAGCTCCTGCTGCTGAGTCCAACAACCAAGGCGATTGAAGCTTGGAGCACTGGAGCAGGAAGGTAGCATCTGCATCTAGCGGCTCCCTTGGTGGGCTGGCCAGGCCTGCTGCTCTGGCGGGGATATAGGCATCTGCCAGGGGTCCCATGTTGAGGCGGCCAGGGAACTTCTTCTTCTTGTTGGTCTTCTCCAGGTGGTGGTCGTGTGAATTGAAAATTCACTCTCATGCACACTCTTTTATTGGAGCCTGAGAGTGGTAGGGCTGCCGCACCACTACGGTGGGAGAACTGCATGGTGGGAGTGATGGTTGAACCAACGCATATGTATACTGTGCGCCAGCTCACATCTGACTTGCTACACAGTTCGTCCACCAATATTAAAATATGTGGTAACAATTTGATGGTAAAATATTCAGTTAATTAATTACCACTGATCTTTATATAACTGGGTAGAGGATCCTTATGGTGTAAAATACAATTAATTGTTCAATTATTATTATTATTATTAACTCCAGAATCGTAGATTGAGAGGCTGGAAACTAAATAAAACCATTGTACGCTTGCGTGACTATAATCACGATGGTAGAGATGTTTATTTTACTCAAGTCAGATAATCAAAAGAACAGTCATTTTCGCAACACAAGTAAAAATGTATGGACAGTTGTAGAAAATTTATATAGAGATCAGTGTTCAAAATACAAAATCAGAACACTTCTACTGCATTGTTATAAAATGTAGTTTTATCCCTACTCTTATACTTACTTCTGTGCATGCGCAGTTTCATTTTATTCAGTTCTAGCTACTCAGCGGTGCTAGTTTTTACCAATTTCAGAACATGGGATTCCTCTACTCAGTTATATATAGAGATCAATGTTAATTACTGAAGAGCTTTTGAAAACTACCCAGCTCAAACAATTTTTCATATAACCTAATAAATACTATATGTGGTTGTTTTATTATTCCCTAACACTTTCCCTTTCTTTTTACACTTTCTATTTTAACAAAACTCTTTCTATATAACATAAATGATTCATTATTTTGTACATTTAACAACTGTTTTGTTCATACTAACAATTAAAGTACAATAAATCCCTTACATGTAAAATAAATCAAAAGATTGACAAAAATATTTGTGTAACATTGGATGTCATAAGTTTGAATTAGATATTGTCATTTACAACATTTGTATTTTATTAATTAAAGCAAGAAAAATGACCATGATTCTAGGCAAAATAATTATAAAGATGCTAAAAATAATGAAACAAATGAAAACAAAAAAATATATATATATAAATGTAAATATACAAGGTAAAATTTGTAGCAAGTAATACAAACTTTACACATATTTTGCTGCGGTTTTATTTTTCAGTAGTTAAATATACCACTTTTGTAGTGAATAACTGCTCTTCGGATAATTTATAACACTTACATATGTGTAAAAATACAAAAGTTTGTTAATAAATGGAAGGATATTAAATTTTTTAATAAAACATTGTACGTATTTGATCATCTACTTGTTTAAAGTGGTATTACTGAGAATGCTTATATTATAGGATACATCTTAATGTAATATAAATATATGGCAAGGTAAAACATGTCATCATAATATAGGTTGGATAATTGGAAATTACTGGTACACAATAAATCTGTTACAGTTTATAAAAAAAAATTATTATTTTTTTTTTATAATAATATAAAAAACATATGATTTTGTTTTGGTTAATGTTTTCTTTGGACCTGAGAACCTCAATTGCTTTTATAGGCAAAAACATGTTTTAAAATTAATCATTGTAAATATAAATCACTACTTCAATTAATTCAATGATAAAAGAATTTAATAATAACTTTCAAGCAAAAAAATTTTGTAGATTCTAGATATCTAATATAAGCTTAAAACTGTACCTATGATAATTATCAAAGAGATAACTAAGTACAAAAGTTTTAATTGTAATTTCAAGTAGCATGAATACATAAAAAACACAAGTATATAAAAATACTTCTTTCATAAATCTGTTAGTTTAAAACAAGCAAGTTTACAGTATAAAAGTCCACAACAAGAAGTTAACTAACCAAAATTATTACAAATTATTATAGTTACAGCTTATCCATTGCACACTTGAATATATATAATAATAATAACACACATGCACACATGTGCACACACACACACACACACACACACACACACACACACACACACACACATACACTATATATATATTTATATAATGTGATATAACATATACATCAATTTTGAAAATGGATTTGTTGGATAAATCTGCATATCTGTTATTTCTATTTGATATGTTATTCTTTTAAGAGTTAAGTTATATATTCAATATTTGTAATTTTAACTGTGAAATTAGATTATAATTACTATTAGAGTTCTATCTTTTGTCAACAGGAAATGCTAGTTATCTGTTTATAAAGTACTTTCAAAGTTTATAATCTAAAATAAAAATAAATATACCAAACAATGAATAATGAACAAAATTTTTATTAGGAAAAATAAATAAATATTTTTCAAATAAAATTTGCCAAGGTTTATTTCTTTACATTAAATGTTTTGTTTGGAATCAGGATTGAAAACTATTATAACTTGTTTCCTCATTCTGCTAAGCTAATTCTGCAACAGTTAGTTTATATTTTCATGTGAAATTAACATTTATCTTACTTGTGCTAGGAACTGATAAATAAAAAAATAATGTCCAATATTTTGATTTATTTTTAAACAATTTGGAAAAAGCTTGAATGGAAATTATAGAAACCAAATAATCACAAAATAACAAATTTCTAACTAAGAAATAATTTAATTCAATTTTTGATAAGAGAAATAATTATTTGATTTTAATCAAACATATTCTATAGAGTTTTGTAAAATGGGTGGTCTGCAGAGGTTTGGAAAGGGGTTAGAAGAGGTAAAGATTTTTTTTGCAAATATCTGTAAAACTATTCATTATAAAAAAAATTTAAGATCTTTTATAAAGCTTACAACAAAGTTTCCTTTTAGTCTTTTTTTATTGCTCTTGATGATGAAAGATAGCCGAGCTATGATATAGTAATTTTTGTTTACTCCTAAAAGAAAGAATGATTTCATACACATTTTTTGAAATTAACATCAATATAAAAAAACAATTAAAATTAAAGTTTCTCTGTTATACTTCAAAATTGATTGAATTATAAACAGATTATAAGATCTTCCATACAGCACCTCTACTCCACATTAGTCTTCAATTAAAGCTAGTTGATAGGAAACAAGGGTTCCTGACAGATCTACAGGCAGAGCTTCTCCCTCCAAATCAAACAGATGCAAATAATTTAATAACTAAGTAGGACCAAACACCCTTGTAAATTCCCAATAATGTCTACGAGATTATTCTATGAAAACTCATCCAATAACCTGGTAAGACAAAATAAAAAACAAGGGAAAACTGGATGGTAAAAAACAGACACTTTATCCACAGATGGATTGCAAAATGAGACAAAAGTACCCCACTAAAAGGAGTTTTTCAAGGCCACTCTACTTAGAGGGTGTCTGGAATACATCAAGTAATATTTAATAAACATTACAAGTGTAATTTTTAACTGGGATGGGATCAGTTCACCAAACTGATCAAATTTGCATTAAACAGTATAAATATATCCTGCTAAAAATTTCCTTTTCTCCATATAATAGTTATAGAACAATAAGCTCAGGTTTTCTTTACAGAATCCTCTTCCATCACTCAATTACAATTTAACTATAAACTATTCAGCCAGATTCCCTGATGTTAGGTTAGACATCTAGAAGCTATAAAATTTAGTTTTTAATGAAATTTATCAATTTATATCTTTCAGCATAATTAAATAAACTAAATGATATTTACTTTGTTTAATTTAAAAACATGCCTTTGAATGTAGGATAAATTGAGTAACATAGCATTCTGAAAATTTATCAAACAAAAAAATACTTTGTTTATGATGAACTAAGTTTCACAAAAAAAAAAAAAAACTATAATATTTTATATTAAATCCACCTACTACTGCAAGCATAATTTTATAGAAGATTCATAAAGTTTAAACAAAATAAACTGCACTTTGTAAACAATAAAAATGCCATGATTATGTCTTAAAAAAGAATGTTTAGAAGAATAGGAAACATACAAACATACATTTTCATTAAATGATGATTTAATGAAAATTTGATTTACAATCAACTTAGCAAGAATAATGAAAGTTTTTCCTATCCAACGTCAATGTAATTTATTTTAATCCTTTCTATTTGGTAGGTAGTTAGGCAATGGGTAAATCTTTCTATTGAATTAATTTTTTGAAAGGCATGTTAGAGATTCTTAAGGCATATAGAATTTATACACAAAAGGATTTGCTCTACCCATGCTAAGGTATAATACAGGGGTTTTTAACTCTTCTTTCTTTATCCTGTTTAGCCTCCAGTAACTACCATTCAGATAATACTTCAAAGGATGAATGAAGGTAATATGTATGAGTGTAGTCTTGTACATTCTCAGTTCGACCATTCCTGAGATGTGTGGTTAATTGAAACCCAATCACCAAAGAACACCGGTATCCACGATTTAAAGTCCTTTACTAGGACTTTAACGCTGGAACTCAACTTCCAAATCAGCTGATTTGGGAAGACGCATTCGTCACTAGACCAACCTGGTGAGTTGGGGTTTTTAACTCTGGAAATTTCCATCTACACTAGACATTGCACACAGGAACTTGTTAATTTAAACACCTACACTAATGAAAACTATAGTTAGCCACTCTCTGAATGTAACAACCTATTTTTTAATAGGTTAAATAGTTTAAATATAAACTGTGGTTTCATTTGTAAATATATGTTATTGGATCAGTTGTGCTTATATTTGTTTTGTTTAATTTCATAATTTTTTAATTATTATACACGGTATACATATTCTTAGTAATACATGTTACTTTCAACATAAAAATGGCACGTAAAATGTTTATAACACAGAAATTCAATGTCATCAATATTTTTTGTCATCATGACTTTTTCCAGACTCAAAGCAAGTAAAAATACAAGAACTGCCAACAACTGACAAACATTTTTTCCCTGTTTATTACTTTCCGTTTTTATACTTTCCTGTTTTCATTGATACTATTCTTCCTGTTTATTTTGTTTATTGTTAAAATCAAAAACACACAAATTTCTTAATATGATTTGGGAATAAGTAAAAGGGTAACTAGATACTCTATTTATTTTGAGGTACCAATAAAACATAAAAACTGTTTATATAAGACCAAGTAATTGTTAATAATTTAGCAGCTGTCAGTAATATAATTGTAAATGTTAACAAAAGTTACAATTGCATCAGAGTAAAGTTCCAAGTAACTGTCAAAAACATGCATTCTGACATTGACACCATAATATAAAGTTTACATTAAAACAATGAACAGATCAAAGAAAAGTTTTCTACTACAGCTCATTAGTGAAAATAAACAACAAAGCAAACTAGCTCTTAAAATCATATGAAACAAAATATTAAAATGAAAGAGAGATACTGATAAAAAGTAATAAGAAGGGCTTATACAAAAGCTCTTAGGTTCATCTCCTAGTCAATGCAGCATTTTTCTTTTATCTTTAATTTCATTAATTTAAGTAAATCCTCTAATTTGATCATTTAACCAGTATATCATTTTAACTCAAAATAAATAATCTAAGATTAATAGGTTTGAAAATGAAATCAAATCAGTTAATTTTTCACAGCAAAATATTTTACTGCAATATTATATCAGCTATGTTTTTTCCAAACTACTATAACTCTACTGATATTCATATAAAATCATAAAATTGGTTGAAATAGATTACACAAATAGATTACAGTAGAATAGAAACAAAAGATGTTTAATTACCATGAAACAGGATAAGTTAGATTTAAATCATCTACATAACCTTGAATTTATAGATTAGATAAAATAATTTGATGTTAACAAACCTATGACATTTGTTTAAACCAGAAAAATAATATAAATAACAGTCATTATTACTGTTGTTATTGTAATAGATTAAATATAGAAATGTAAGAACAATTTTAAAATGTTATTTTAAGAAAAATAAGTAAATTTACTGATGAGAACATCCTGATCATGAAAGGGAAGACACCTGCCATGTGACGGATCTAACATGCCATACCCCCCCCCCCCCCCGTACCTAGTCATGTTGTCTGTCAGGATGCCACCAATGCGAATGCCACACACGACATTCCCATTGGTGTAAAATGACTGATGAGAACAATATTTAATGCATACCAATAAAAGAAGAATGTAACAGAACAATATTTTAATTAATTATATGTGTTTAAAAGCAGTCATGTATTAGCCATTTAACATTTTTATAATAATAAATGTTTCTGTACTAAATTTATCTCTGATATTTAATTCTAAATAAACATTCATTAATATTTACATTTACATGTTATAATACAGTTTTACTTATTTACTTTTGTACTCGATGTTATCTGTAGGATGGGTGTACAATGAATGCTATGACTAGTCTTAAAATATTCAATCAAGATACATATCAAACAGTAAAAATTTTCTTTAAATGATTAAAAAATAATTGTATCTTTTGTTATAATCAGTTTTCAAGACAAATTTTTCCATTCAATATTATTAAAAAGTTACTGTTAATATTATCCAAATAAGAATCCAAACAGGTTATGTTGTTAATCCGAGAAATCATATTCTTGTCTAAACAGTAAGTTAACAAATTTTTCAAAGAAATTACAGTCGTTTAAATTATGTTTGATGATTCAGATCATTACCATTTTTATAGATCAGTATAAAACGATAAAATTACAACCTAAATGTCAAGGGTAATTTTACAACAATGTAATTATTTAATAACGAATAAAAAATATATTTAAAAATAAATTCACAATTATTTAGTAGTGTATGTCAATCTCAATCTGGGTAGAAACCACAACAAGCTTATAAACAATTTAAAAATGTAGAAAATATTTTTGAGGAAAATTACTAATAATTCTGTTCTTATTTTAAAATATAATTACACTTTACTTTTCCACAGGAAGGATTAAACAGTTTTGAATTAACATGGTGTATTCAGTAGGTATGGATAATACCTACTTCATGCAACTAAATGTGAAATCCTATATGTTGGGCAGCACACTGCCTTCTCAACCAGCTCATCTCAGGCTTTTTAAATTACTCCTGGCAAGAGTATACAGTATTTGCTCTGGTAAAGCTAAAATTGAGATTATAAAGCGGCAGATAAAACTGGCTACAAAACATAAAAAAATTATTCTTTATAAGCATTAATTTCTGTAGAGAGATCTCAGACTTGTATGGACATTGATTATGGAATTTTATTAAGAAATAAATTTGTGTTAATTTGGATTTAAAAATGTAGTGATTAACCAGTAACAAACAAAAATTAATTAATCCTGAACTGCTTTAGAAAAACAGTTTACATTTAACCTAATTTTTATAAAGTGGTGTAACATCAGTTTCTGAAATAATGTAGACAGTGATATTACAAAAAGAAAATATTATTCTTAAAACAAAGTAGTTTTGAAGGTACATTAATTTTTAGCTCTGATAAATTGTGAAGACCATAATTAACTTCTTGATCATTAATACAATATAATCAAGAGTAACCTGCAGTATTTTTTAAAGACTAAAAATCAATATCTTCAATGGGCTCATGTCTTTAAAATCAGAAATAATGTTTAGAAAGGAAATAAATATTAAAGATGAGTAACTAAAGGAATATTATAACTAAACAAAATTTAATATAAATAATATGAAATATGAATCATGCTTAGCTTCCAACTACATCATCAAAAGTATGAAATTATATCTATATTATTTTTTTGAAAAACTTACTTGTGGTCCTGAAATAACAACACCTTCCCTGTTTTGACGTTTTCTACGACGAGACTTTAAGCTTTCAACTCTACGAAGAAATGCTTTGGCACCATCACGTAATCTTTCACTACCTGATCTGCGAAATCGAGCAGCTAAAAGTTCACTGTCACTAGTCAATGCTCCTGGAGGTAAACTTCCATATCTGATTACAACAGGACTATCTTGTAAACCAGGAGATGACTGACCTTGATTTTGACTTGCTGTAACAAAAAGACAAATTCTTTTCTTTGAAAAGTATTATGAAAGGTGATTAAAATTTTTTAAAAATTATGAATGATTTACCCTTTTATCTACTTGTACTTATATTTTCAAATCTTTTTGAAGTTATTTCTACATTCTTTTTCAATGATCAGTAAAAAAGAAACTGAAAAAGCCAACCAGATAAAAAGTAATTTTTAATTCTTTTTACTTCATTGTATGAAGCAGAGGAAGTATTGTGATCGTGAATGGTTTTCAGATTTCAACGGAAATATCCATTTTGATCATTTCTGAATCCACTGACTAGTTTTGGCCTGATGTCTGTACATACGTATGTATGTATCTCGCATAACTCAAGAATGATTAACCATAAGGATGATGAATTTTGAATTTAGGACTGTTGTAACATCTAGCTATGCACCTCCCCTTTTGACTAAAACTGACTGAACCAAAAGAGTCCAAAAAAGTAAAATCTAAAAAAATTTGGATTTTGGACTTATGAAAGTGGTACTTATTGGTAGTAATATTGGTTCCAGAGTTATAGCCAAATAAGAGTTTAATTAATGAAATATTTGGATCAAGGGGAAGGCACATCGGTTCAAATCAGACTTCAATCTCCTTTTTTTTTAAATTTAAATATATTGATTTATTAATAATTATTTATCTCTGATTGTAAAAAGATTTTTACAATAAATAATATTCAATAATAACCATAAAAAGTTATGAAAAAATATCAGAAGCTATTAATGAAATAGACTTTTTTTCAGTTTCATTTTTAAAAAAATGTGTACATGTAATTTAATAGGCGTACAAGGAAGTCATGTGGTGTCCACATCAGTTGTTTTAAATAGTTTTCTACAGTAAATAATATAAATTAGTAAAAAAGATTTATATAAAAATAACAAAATTAATGATAAATAATACAGCTGTAATATTCAGTTAGTACATGTTCAAGGAATTTAGCAATAACATTAAGATATCTGTACTATGCCCCACACTTAGTAAACATTTTTGTGAATAAGTAAAGCAGAATATATTTTATTCTTTGCATTTGTAAAAGGACAACTATCAAAAAATTATTCAAATGAGTCAAAGAAGATCTAAAAGAAGCAAAGAGAACACCTAAGATCACAGACAGTCATGATTAGAAAATAAACTCAAAAACACATGAAGAATTCTGTAAGAAAATAAAAACAAAACAGAATGGACCCAGCAAAGGTGAGTAGAACACAAGTAGAGTATGAGTAATAAGCAAAATGAAAAAGTTGTGGGAAGAAAAAGAAAAAAGATGCCGGTGAGTAAAACTATTTTTTCATGATCCTATGGAGTCTGGTGTTGAGTAAAAAAATAATAAAATATAATATTTATACAAAAGGAAAAATTACCAAATTAGTAAAATTAAAATAAATCTGAGTACTTGTATAATAAGAAAATGGCAAACTTGTTTTTATTAAACTTATTGCAACCAAGTTGTTGCCAAAAAAGTATTTTTTTAGGAAATAGCTTATTATTTATAAATTTGTTCATATTTCAGCCAATTTTAAAGGTAATGTAAAGAAAGAAAAATCACTATTTTTTTTTTTTAAATTGTGTTGAAAAAGTGGATGTAAAATTTTTTTAAATATTTTTAATTATATTCTTAGTTTCCAAGTTAATCGTTAAAAAAAAAAAAAAATATATAAAGCACTCTTTCATGTGGGGATCAAACAATACAAACTGTATTTTATTTCAATCTAGCAATGCTTTTCTATTGCTAGATTTGAGTATATATATATATACATATATATATATAGATTAAATGAACACAATTGAAAGTTTGATAAAATATTAAAAAACTGAACATTATAGTATTTATGGAAATCAGAATGTAAATAAATCCAATTGACAAAATAACAAGCGCTACCTACACGATTTAATTCAGACCACTCTCTAAACACAGCAGTTGGTGGAAAATAACCTTTTAATAAAAAGAGATAAGGGTCCAAAATTATCACAATTCTTACTGAACATTAAGAAGAAACTTTATAAAAGTCATTGGATTTAATTCAAGCTACTCTCTAAACAAGTAGTCTGTTCAAAATATCCCTAACCTTCATTTTACTAATCAGATCATCGATTTCAATAGCTTTAAACCTTTTCTGGACAACACGGACCATTTTGCAAAAACCCACACGTAAATCGGTCCAGTAGTTTTTTATTCTATAGCGGACACACACATACAAACGTTGCCTTTTATATATATATAAGAAGAGAGTCTGTTTCTATATTTGTTTGTTTGTTTCATAAATATCTCTGACACCAATGTCACCTGGCAGGTATAGTCTGCAAAAATATTCCTTTTCACGTAACTAATATATATTCTGAATATCAGCCAAATCAGACCATAAATGCAATTTTTCCAAATATCTCAACCCCAGCGCCATCTAGAGGGTCTATTTTTTGCAGAGTATTTCTTTCCATGTAAGTAACACATATTCTGAATATGAGCCAAATCAGAACATAAATACAATTTTTCATATTATCTCTCAGGTGTCACTCCAGCACCACCTAGCGGGCTCATTTTTTGCAAAAATACCTCTTTTCACATAACTAATATCTGAAGATGAGCCAAATTGGACCATAAATACAATTTTACAAAATATCTCGATTCCAGCGCCACCTAGCGGATCCCAACTAATTCAGAAACCTTCACGGGCTTGAGCACAACTCACCAGTTTCATCACAATCAGATGAATGGTATAGGAATGCATGCACAGGACAAACAAACAAACAAACAAACAAACAAACAGACAAACATTCATTTTTATATATATATATATATAGAAAAGAAAAAGATTATGGCAAGAAATTTTATAAGCTTTAATAGTGTTGACAGAAGTTTTTGCTAAAATCAACTATTTTTTTAAATAACTGTAAAAAAAAGTCTTCTTTCACTTCCTCCAAATCCTAAATAAATCATGATGCTATTTTGATATACTATCAAAATTTACTAAGTGAGTAAAACACACAAAGCAAATTCAATCAATCTTATTGGGCTGTTGAATAATATTTGGATTTCTTTATTCAATTTCTATTTTTGCTGCATTAAATAGTAATGGAATCCATTTATTACCACACAAAAGGAAAGCTTAACTGGAAATCATAAAATAAAATAGTTAAATATTATGCTGACCTCTTTCCAACTGAAGAATAAATAAATTCAAAGGTAATAAACAGATTAAGCCTATGTATGTAGACTTAGAACTTATTTCCAAGATCATGAACAGAATTTTAACATTAATTTTGAACTTAATTGTGTGTTTTAATATCCTTATATTTAAATATCACTCTAAAAATAAAAAACTGGAAAGCACAGATACAAATTTTACAGTCAACATATGCCATTTTATAATAAAAGCCAGTGTACATGGATATTTTCATAATGCATTACTACATTCAAAAACAAGAAAGGGCAAATAGTTAGAAAGGTTAATTATTGTAAATGAATTAAATTATTATGTGATTAATCAATGCAAGCATAAATAGCTGTAAGTGAAATTTCAATATGTCAAAAGATTATCAGCTGAATGGATATGTTAATATTATAATAATACAATTGTTATTTAGTTATAAAATAATTATTTAAAATTAGATCCTCAATTAATTGAGGTCAAAATACAATACATGTTTATAAGAAATATATATATATATATATATATATATATATATATATTAGGATGAAATTTTACTGACTTAAGATAGCAACAGCTAACTGTAAAATTAAGTAAAATTATTATATTTTAATTTTCCTTGTTAAATTTAAATTTTAAATTTCATTTCATTTTTCTTTCTGATATTCTTTCCAACATTTTTCAAAATAATTTGTTGCAATGCTTAAAATATTGAATCAGAGCAATATTTTTAAAGAAAATGATGTAAAACATTTCACTTACGTATAAAAATTACATTAATTAGAGCACCAACAGTGAGAAATTTTTTTTGTAATTAAAAAAAATATCTATTTTTATGTAGCAACAAAATTATAAACATACGAGTATAATAAAAGATTTAAAAAAACACAAAACAAAAATTATAATATGGTCTATTATATATAACCTTTGATTTAAACCAATCAATAATAAAAATAGATCTAAAATAAACAGAACATATACTGAATATAATAAATGTATAAATCTTGATAACATATAAAAAAAAGAACATTCAATACTTATACATGAGAAAGATCACAGAGCCATATTCCTGCACCACTTGAACCTAATATAGACACATCAGACAAAAAAAAAATCATCACATAACCCTATTCAACTATTAAAAGAAACTGAATCAGATTTGAAAACAAATTACAAACAAAGGTAATTAAGAGATTTTTCTTAGTTTATATTTAGATAAAGGATCGCTAATCAAAGATTCATAAATAGACATAATAGACAAATAGCAGCATTGCAATTATAAAAAGAATCTATTATAAAGATGTAGATTACAAAAACACAAAGGATGGTTTAATTCTCACTAATGCTATTGTCAGCAATTATCTAAAACCAAATCAAACTAGTGAGCTGAACTCTAAACCTAGAGTTTGTAGGGTTATAGCTACTTCCTTCTCCTCTCATATGCATACACAATCAAATAATAAAAGTGAATAAAACACACCAGAAGTAAATATATATAAATCAGTTTGCTCCCTAATAGTTTATCATACTATATACAACTGTAATATTTTTGAAATATAAAAACAGTATGTAATTGAAGGATCTCATAAAAACCTAAGTTTTCATTTAATATAACAGTTGAGTTAAAAATTTTATTAAAAGAGAAAAATTACAGGTAACATACTGGAATTGCTTACTTGTTATTTATTAATATTAATATAATACTTGAAAATAAGTAATTTTTACAGAAATAAATAATTCCGATTTTAAACAGATTATTTGGATTGTAATAACTACAGAATTGTATGTCAATTGATTACTAACACAAAATACAAGAAGCTTAAACTGTTCATAAAGTAGTATGGATTTTTATTCAGATTTTTGTATCAGTTTCTTATTATTTACTAGCTGTATAATCATATTGTAATTAAAGCCTTGAGGATAGAAAAGATACACTTTGAGGTCTGTCATGAAATTAAATTTACTTCTAAAAAAAAAATCACTCCCAACCTCAAAAATAAAGCATTTGATGCATAAGAAAATTAAGGAGTAAAGTGGTTCCCTTTCTCAGTCTTCACTATACTATACCATACAAATATAATGTAGTATATTAGCAAGCCTACCAATGCAGAGGCTATTCTTTCTATAAATGAGCAAATGACAACTTTACTCTATTCACCAAGATATTAATTTTGCAATGAACATCATTTGTTTCAGTGAAAGGAAGCAAGTTACACTTGTAACTCATGTGCTTTGCATGATGACACAACCATGAGAAAAAGTTGAAAAAATAATGTAATTTAACAAATTTCTAGATAATAACAGCAACTCAGATAATGTATGTTTCAACAAAGTACAATATCAACTCCAGCAAATAGATGTACAAGAAACATTCTACGCTGAAGTATTAGTATCAGTTGAAATAAACAAATAGACTATAACCTGTTTTAGCTTATTCCCCACCCCCCAGACACACAAACATAAATATATTATACAAACACATACATACATACATACATACATACTCACAACAGAGTTTTTAATGCACAGGAAGGAAAACAGAAATAACCTTATTATTTATATCTTAAAGTTATTAGTTTATTGGTTCTTTTTCCTGGTTTATAGTTAAATCTTAAAAAATATACTTTCCTTGGGTGTAATACAACATGCCTGCACAGTATATTTCATTATCAAAGAACTCCAGTCCTGGGTAAGGTGGTAAATTGCATCTCTCATAACCAATTCTCAATCACTTGAACATCTTAAGGAATAGCAGTACTGGAAACTAAGGTGTGAATCAAGGTATATATTGGTGACTAATGTTGTGGCGTCTATACCACTAAAAATTTATAATAAAAGTAAATGGAGCACAGTGCTATTTATGGGCCGAGTAAATATCTAGTAATATGGATAGAGTAAATATTTTTGTTGAAAAATTAAACTCAAAAATTAAAAATTGCAAAAAATTGCAACTCATGAAGGAATAACTGAACAAAACAAACCTTGAAGTGCTTGCAATCTTTGAGGAGTGACATCGCAAACACGTGACCATCGTCGCAATTCAGGCTGGAATGTCCAGTTTTCACTAAGAGCACATTGATCATCTTCATCTGAATCATCCCCCTGAAAGAAAAAAGCAAAATCTAATTATTATTGTTATTATAAAAATCAAACTGCATCAGACATGCAATCCCTAATTAAATATTCCTAAATATTAAATAATAATCTCTAAATATTGAATATTGATTTTAAATAATCAATAAGAAAATAAATTATGGTATAGTATTTTAGATACTATAAATAATTCTGTTTATTTATTAATAGTGACAACAAATCAATCAATTTTTTCTTTTATGCATTAATAACCTTTTTATTGCTGCTACAGAAGCATAGCTATAAAGGTAAAGTAAGGGACAAAATTTTGAGTGTTTTGAGTTTTTGCAATGTCAGTCTTTTAAGGCCTGCTTAGTACAAAAAATACAAAAAAAATTATAAAATTTCTAGAAGATATGCAAGTTTGAATATATGGTTTATATGGTTATGCTGGCTTGTATTTTGATTAACATTTCCAAACTGGCTCAACACAAACACTTTAAAAAAAAGGCTAAATAAAAATTACATATAAGGCATTAATGGTATTAAATTTCAGACAAAATCTAAAAATTCTTGCATAGTTTTATGCAAGATCAACATTTTGTTTCTGACACCCTCACTATTTCACAGTCAGAAATGCATTGATTTTCAGAGCACAAGCATCAAATTTAAATTCACTCACCACTGTGACTAACTGCATAAGCACATATGAAAAATACATCAATACAACGTCAACGTATTGAGGTTGTTGTTGACCTTAAATTGGGTGTAACTGAAGACCTCAAGAACTATAATATCACCCAATCTTCATCAGATTTTCACTTGCACAACTTCACATACACTACTACTATGGCATGTCTAAATTTCAATGAAATTTATATGGTAATTTGGGAGATTTTTGAGCCACAAAATTTTCAATTTTTTTTTTAAATTGAGATTAACTAAAGAACGACTCAACCAATTTTTATCAAATTCTCACATGCACAACAGATACAAAATTCAGATACACTACTACAGCATATATAAATTTCATATAAATTTCAATGAAATTTATATAATAGTTTTGCAGTTTTCAAGCTATAAGATTTATACTAAAGTCCTACAATTGTAATTTAATTTCCTTTATAATTGTAATTGTAATTTCCTTTGTAATTGTAATGAACCACAAGATTTATACTCGAGTCCTACAATTGAAATGTAATTTTCCTTTATAAAGGAAATTACATTTTAAGTGAATGGTATTTTCATACTCCCCGTACTTAAGCAAAAAGAAAATTAGATTTCACTCCCAATTCCACCATGAGTTGAAAGTAATATCAATCTCGATAAAAAAGGGAGGGGTAGTTTTTGGCATTTTTTTAAAATTGAATTTTAATACAATGAAAGTTAATAAGTTATTTTAAATTCCAAAATATTAGTCATTCAGATTTAGAGGTGGGAGAATATACAATATTATTTTTTTAAATGTTACCTTCATTTCTTAAATACACGTACAAAAAAAAGTTTTCATTTAGAAAAATATTTGGCGATATATATGTTCCAGCATTGACCTGATTTTTGACATCAAAGAAGACGAAGACGTAGTATCACGGTATCCATTTTTTTTATACATATAGCTTGCTGAATAACGCTGTACAAAATTGAGCCAACTTTTTTGAAATAAATAATAATTTTAATAAGTATTCTAAACCCCCCCAAAAACATGGGGTCGAATAAGTAAAACTTAAAATCATTTTTTTTAATTTTTAAGATTGAAAACCCAGTTGTACCTAGTATGTAGACAACATGGTAAGTATTTTTAAAAAAGAGGTCCCGTAGAACCAACTTAGAATTTAAAAATGTTTTTGAATTTTATTTAAAAATGTTATTAAAAATCTGGAGGATCATGTAAAAAATGGAACGCTTTTTTTTCATTAAAAATATCAATTTTTTCTAGTAATTAATTATGCTCTAAGAACAATATAACTTTTTGATAATAAAAATGTCATTAGGCCAAAGGAATCAACTGGAATCCAAAATCTATTATTAAGAATTTTGATTTTTTTCTCAATTCATCAAATGATGTTAATTTTAACACTTATTTAGTATTAAAAGTATAACATCATTGGATGAAGTGGTCAAATCGAACCCAATTTTTTTTTCTGAATATTTTTATATTTTTTTAATTTTTCTCTAAATATTTCCTCATTAAGTCATTTATATTTAATAACCCTATAGTGTACTTAAAATAAAAATCTCTTAAGGGAAAAACTGGGAAAGTTATGCACCCTTTTTAAAATGTTTTCATTGTTATATCAGCCATAGATCTTTATATTTGGGAAACTAATCCACAATTTACTTTGAATAACAGCCACACAATTAGCCAAACAGCAAGTGATAACCACTGTAACAATCCACAACATTTATACGTATCTCTTTACAACAACCTTAGACATGTTAAAAACATATTTTATAACAAGGAAGATGAATGATGAAATAAAAGGTAAAATGTCAGATCCTTGGTAGGAATCAAACCAAAATCAGCTGATCTAGAAGCCAACTTGTTAACTGTTACAATAACTAGCCAACTAAAGTATGAATCTTATTAATAGGATGTAACAATGCACAACTGCCACAAATATTTTTTTAAAAAGAAGTTTATGTACAGAATTTAATGGCTGTTGTTGCATTAGATATTTTAGAACGTAACAGATTTTTGCAATATTAGTAATGGAAATTAGAAAGTTAATAAAAATATTATCGTTCTGAAATTACCTGATCCAAATTGCACTAAAAGCAAACAGTCTAATTCAAAGCAGTTTAGGATTTAATTCTAACTAAAAGATTGAATTTCATGAACTATTAAATTATCATAAATCAATGGTACTGTCACTTCACCCACTGTGTGTCATAAATCAATGGATCTGACTTTAAATATTGATCAGATGATTAATTTTGAGAGATATATCTTGAGAAGTGGAGACCAAAGCAATTAGTTTTCTACAGCGTATTATTTTTTCTTAATTGTATTATTTTTGTAATTATGATTGTATGATTTTTTTTGTATTTTTTGTTCATACAGGATTTATACACTGAAGATCAGTAACTATGTGTAACTAATAGTACTATTATTACTTTTTATTTTCACTTATATATGGCTTGGTTAGAAGGACCATTACAACATGAACTACAATAACCTCCTCCCCCCCCCCAGCCATCTTTTATTCAAATGGAAAAGCTTTTCTATGATTGCAACCTTCACTCATCAGGAATATTGTCAACTATCATTTTTCACTTTTTGTTGATTATAAAATCCTTTTTCTCCACACAGGCTTTCCAATAGCCATAATGATAAATATGTATAAAATATTTTGAATAATTTAATGTATGTAAAATTTAAAAATGATATTTATGTTACAAAAATTAAAATGTAAAAAAATAAAATGAAAACTAAATTATCATTTGTATATAAAATAAAACAAAGCACAATAAAAACTTATGCAGTACATAAAACATTTTTTTATTGAAGCTAAACTTAAATAGTTAATCTGATGCAATTTAGAATGTCAAAATCAACTGACCACCTCCATACACACATTTATATTTCATTTAATTATTTAAATCATTTAATTATTTAAATCATGTAGATATAATTCATCATCTTTATTTTATCAATACATACGATTGATAAATAAAACACAACCAATAAATTTAAAAGAAACAGTATTGGTTGTATCTGACACAGCCAATCAGCTAAGATAATAAGAATGTATTAATATATTCCAGCAAACTGAAAGTAAAGTTGATATAGTAATATCTTCAGGTTAAGATTTGTCTTTCCACATCCTATAATATAAAATACTTAAAAAATAACATAAAAAATCAAATTTATATAATATAATCTAGATAAAAATCTTAGATATCTTAGACATAATCTATAATCTTAGATCATTATTTTTAACTTAAAATTACTGGTATATATTGAAATAAAATTCATAAAATGTTTTCTATCATATTAATCTATCACCTTTTTCGTGTAGTCACTCATTATCTAAGAGAGTACATAGATTCGCAATAAAAATTATCGCAAAGTATATGTGAAATCACAAACTGATAAGATTTTACTCAAGCAATATCTACTGCATAATTATGAATTTAGATCATAGATTCCACCAATCCAAGTAAGACAAATGCAAAGAGATGTATTGATTGTTTTTTTCTGTTATACCTTTAAATGCATTAAAAATAAAATGAAATCAATATTTCAGTATGAAACCTTAAGGAATGCAAAGATAATAAAATTCATAAAATTTGTTTATTTTACCAATTCAAAGATGAAGAATGTCACCAATGAATGGCTTTCTGTATAATCATAACTAGCATGGATAGTTGTAAAAGTGGATAAAGGTAGAATAAAAGCTTTCGGAAAAAGTAATAAAAAACCAACCAATAAGATTCAAAAAAATTATTAACGAACGTAATAATATATAAAAATAACAGATTGTAACCAAACAAGGTAAGACAACAAGTCTCAGGTTTAGCGGTGAATTCTTCCTTCTTGAAAATACAATTTTTTTTTTTGTCTTCAGTCATTTGACTGGTTTGATGTAGCTCTCCAAGATTCACTATCTAGTGCTAGTCATTTCATTTCAGTATACCCTCTACATCCTACATCCCTAACAATTTGTTTTACATATTCCAAACGTGGCCTGCCTACACAATTTTTTCCTTTTACCTGTCCTTCCAATATTAAAGCGACTATTTCAGGATGCCTTAGTATGTGGCCTATAAGTCTGTCTCTTCTTTTAACTATATTTTTCCAGATGCTTCTTTCTTCATCTATTTGCCGCAATACCTCTTCATTTGTCACTTTATCCACCCATCTGATTTTTAGCATTCTCCTATAGCACCACATTTCAAAAGCTTCTAATCTTTTCTTCTCAGATACTCCGATTGTCCAAGTTTCACTTCCATATAAAGCGACATTCCAACCATATACTTTCAAAAATCTTTTCCTGACATTTAAATTAATTTTTGATGTAAACAAATTATATTTCTTACTGAAGGCTCGTTCGGCATTTTATATCGCTCCTGCTTCGTCCATCTTTAGTAATTCTACTTCCCAAATAACAAAATTCTTCTCCTCCATAATCTTTTCTCCTCCTATTTTCACATTCAGTGGTCCATCTTTGTTATTTCTACTACATTTCATTACTTTTGTTTTGTTCTTGTTTATTTTCATGTGATAGTTCTTGCGTAGGACTTCATCTATGCCGTTCATTGTTTCTTCTAAATCCTTTTTACTCTCGGCTAGAATTACTATATCATCAGCAAATCGTAGCATCTTTATCTTTTCACCTTGTACTGTTACTCTGAATCTAAATTGTTCTTTAACATCATTAACTGCTAATTCCATGTAAAGATTAAAAGGTAACGGAACATCCTTGTCGGACTCACTCTCTTATTACGGCTTCTTTCTTATGTTCTTCAATTGTTATTGTTGCTGTTTGGTTCCTGTACATGTTAGCAATTGTTCTTCTATCTCTGTATTTGAACCCTAATTTTTTTAAAATGCTGAACATTTTATTCCAGTCTACGTTATCGAAAGCCTTTTCTAGGTCTATAAACGCCAAGTATGTTGGTTTGTTTTTCTTTAATCTTCCTTCTACTATTAATCTGAGGCCTAAAATTGCTTCCCTTGTCCCTATATTTTTCCTGAAACCAAATTGGTCTTCTCCTAACACTTCTTCCACTCTCCTCTCAATTCTTCTGTATAGAATTCTAGTTAATATTTTTGATGCATGACTAGTTAAACTAATTGTTCTGTATTCTTCACATTTATCTGCCCCTGCTTTCTTTGGTATCATAACTATAACACTTTTTTTGAAGTCTGACGGAAATTCCCCTTTTTCATAAATATTACACACCAGTTTGTATAATCTATCAATCGCTTCCTCATAAATACAATAAGAATTGAATAAAATCATTCAATTTAAACTGAAACTGATGTAATTAAATTTAAAAATTATATATTTCATGAAATATACTTTTAACTTTTGTTTAACTTTAAATACAAAAAAATTTCTGTCCGTCTCAGTTTCGGAGTTTTTTTTTATTTATTTTATAAACACATACACGCGCACATGAGGTTTTAAATAAATGATATCAATGTTATTATTCAATATGATAAAAAATTACTCCATCGTCCAAAAGAGGTATATAATTCAGGTTAAATTTTTCTACATAAATATTAAATTTTTCCCTAAAAAAATTAAATCTATATTTTTTGTACAAAAACTGACGTGTTCAAAGAATTATAGTATAATTCAATTCATATTAAACATAATGGGAATAAATGATTCTACGATATAGAATATTACAGAAGACATTCTGCCTGAACATATTTTCGTAACAGAGTTAATAAATTTATTAATTCAGTTACGTTCTATAATTATTTATAGATATGCAACAAAATCTGTTCCTTTAACCAGTATTGTACAAACAGTGAATCAGAAAATAATCTAATTGTTAAATTTTAACACAGACAAATGAAAATCCAGTAAAAAATATGTAGTCAACTTTCTCCAATTCACATAGTTCATACACAGATTTATTAAAAAAATACTACAAAACCATTGCTTTACAAGCAAATTAAAAAATTCATTATATTGTATTATTAAATGAAAAAAGTTAGACTTCAAAGAATGCGTGAATAAAGTTCAAATGGTTTCTCATTAAAATAAAAAAAATAGCCTACTGTAACGGAAAGAAGACAATTTGAGACCAGGCCGAACTTGTTTCTGACTACCGTTCAATAGTTAGGTTTTAATTAACAAACATTCTACCTTGGCATTCCAAGAATGTAACATACTACAAGTACTACGCAACAAATGAATGCGGCAATAAACAGGTCATAAATAAACAAAATATAAAAAAATATTTCTTAAGACTTTCAGAATCAAACAATTATAAAATAAAAAGAAATTTTATTTTATTTTAATTAAAAATAATTTCCTTAAATTACCTAGTAAGTTTAGGTCAGCATACGATTTTATTAAAAACAATAATAATTTAAAAATACCGTGAGTTTAGATAGTATATAGTATCCAGTATAATCTAAAGCAAAAGTTTTAAGTACAAAATATCTTAAATTTTTTTATCAGAATAAATTAGCGTTTCAAAATGCTGAATAAAAGGATTTAATGCAAGTAAATAATTTTCAACTGCTGTGATTTTTCCGCAGTAAAAATAATAATTTAATTCTAAGTAATCCTATGCAAATAACATCAAAATCCGTAATCAACCTTGGAGTAGTGATGAATTTTTTTTTACGGATTCTTAACTTTCTGATTGACTCAAATAAAGATAAAAAAAAGTATCATGTAGCTCTTAAAAGAGAGAACTAAAATTAATTGTTTCATCAAAACAAAATAACGAATAGTGATATTAGATTACATAAAGAAATAGTAACTGTACAGCTTTATTAGTGGAATAAACGATAAAAAACTTTTTGAGTAGTTCTGCGCAAGATGATCTACTTTTTGTTTGAAAAAATATCAAGTATTCTAATCTAAAATTTTACAAAAAAATATAAAATAAAAAAAGGTATATAATATTTTTTCAATATTAAAATATATTTTCTGTTTTTATAACCAAAAAAATTTAATGAAACAATTTAAAAAAAATGAAATAAAATAATTTTCTTTTCTTTTATAAAATAAACACGATGTTTAAAATGATTTATTCAAATATTTATGTTTAAAATAGTAAGATATTTTAGCGTTACGCAATCGATTTGAGTTGACCAATACACAATTTCAGCCGTAGCATAAAGTGGTGTACATCGAAATTATTTTCTAACGTTAAAATTATTCTTATCGTATAATTTCTTTCACCAAAAATATGAAGAAAGTTTTTAAAAATAATATTTCATGAATAAAGTTGACTAGGAGGACGATCTGTGCAACTGCCTCATCGCTAAAGTACTCCACAATAGGTTGAGTTTAGCGATTATTTCCTTCCCAAATGGTATTTTCTTTAAATACAACAGAAAATACAATTTATATACGCATGCGTACGCACTAAGAATAAAGAAAAGACAGACTTACCGTTGGTTTAGGCAGATTATCCACCTTCATATTAGCACACCTGTTGAGTGCATGGAGGCGGCGGAAAAGCGACTGCAGTGAATCCGGCTCTAGAAACGGATGATCCTTCTGTACTCCACTCACGTCGATGGGGAATTGCAGATCTGAAATGAAAAAAAAGAAACGCAAACTGTCAACATAACATCAATAATTACTCGATACAAAACCACACGCGCACGTACACAGCATACTTGTTTCTATAATACGCATAAATATAAGTAGACGCACGCAAGCACGCAAACACTTCAACTAACATAACGTAAGCGATCAAGCAACCCAGTCACTCAGTCAGTCACTTACTTATTGATCAAGTTAAAACAAGTTTTATCGATCAAGACAGCACGACTCCATTTTTGTTATAAGAAAAATAGACAACTCGTTAATTAAAATTACGAATATGCCACTTCTTATCATTGATACGGAAGTAAAGGTTGTATTAAGTTAATCGGTAAGCTTTTGCAATCTATTAAATTGATTTAAAGTAAGCTAACCACATGTATAAAAAGTTGACAGTTTAAAAAATAATTGTAGAGAAAAATAAATAAAATAAATTAACTTTGATTATATTACCCGGACATTCGTAAGTAATAATGTTGATACTCCGAAGAAAAAAACTAAATCGGATTAAACCTGATGACGAAACCTAATAAAAGGTATTATCGGTTATGAATTTCTTCTTCTTTTATCATATTTCTAACACCTGATGAATCATAATTCGACATAATTTCCAGTCAACGAATCCTGAGAAGTGAAACCTAATTCTAAAAATTTCCAGCAATATTAAGTATTCATAATCAAGAAACAGAATATTTTTAATGACCTTAAAGCCGTATGCTGTAAAATACAGTATAATTTTGATAACCTTTGATCAGCAGTTAAATATTAAATTATGTTGAAAGAATTAGCCATAAAAAAAATAAATAATGTTAAAAAAAATAAACAATATAAAAAAAGTTCGTTAAACGTGTTTTCATCTCGAATATGAATTTTCAATGTTGACTTAATTAAAATTTTTTTTGGTTAAATCGAGTTCTAAAATGTTTATTTTGTAGCCGAATTTTTTCTTTCTTTCTTTCACCTAGAGTCCACCCTTGAACCTTGGCCTCCCAATTACCACTTATAATTAAAAAATATGTCCAAACCTGATAATCCAGGGATATAATACTGTACAGTAAACTTTATGAATAAGAGAAACAGCTGTCTGCAAATACTTGAATCAACAAAGCTGTATAACATATCAGGTAACTTTCGGGAGGTCTTACGTATCGATAAATATTATATTTTGATCGATGCACAATAATAATAATAATAATAATAATAATGCCAATAACTAGTGTCTCACACTTTACTAAAAAAAGACTTTTACACTAAAAAAAAAATAAGAGAGTCTCATACTTTCATTACTTTATTTCATTCATTACATTACTTTGTTTAATTATCCCACACATCAGACTAACAATTTTTCAAGTGGTCTTACTCCAAATCAAAGAAATCCCAAAAACCTCAATGAAATAGCTATGCTTATCCACTGGAGAAAATCCACAAAAAAAAACAAGTTACGAACCAAAATGATTCTATGGTTGTTTGGTTTATGGAGAATATGTAAGTGGTGATATGTGGTAACCTACAAACGAATTAATAGTCATTAATAAATAGAGAAATATGTAAAAATATATCAATTAAATTCCGTTATTTAATATTTATCTTTATCAATTCAAGGAAATTCATTCTGTACCATTAGTTTGCTATTATTTCTTTGATAAAGAATACTAATAAAAGACGACCAATTCAAATAGGATTTATTGACCCACTGACGGATAGTTTCTTTCCAGATAAGATAATACAGTATATATAAAGCAGCACTGAGGCAAACCGCATATAAATTTGTTTACTAATGTTCGCATTATGCAAGAAGATACAGTATCTCAAGTTCGATCAGATCACATAATGAGTAAATTATTAGCCAATAAAATAATTTTACGGGTAAGGATATAATTTTAGTTTAAAGACCATTAAATGTGAAAAGACCTTCTTATCAAAAGTGAATCCTAGAAAAAGTAATTTATGATACAATTAAAAACATAATTTAAAAAAGGTTTTATAGTATATAGTTAACCAGAATATAATATCAGTATGACACACACATTTTTATTGTATTACTTAGGAAGAAATCTCATTACTCAAAATCACATCCGTATAGTTTTTTTTTTTTTTGGTACATTTCATAAGAAAGCTAGCTATTGTAATGGGTACCGTGATTCGACTTCCGGAAAATTTCGACATATTTTCGCGTTTCACATCCCCCAGACCCCAAAACCACCGTCACCTCAAAATTTTATATATACATATACATATATATTTCACTCTCTTGTAGACATGATAACTGCCGTAATTTTGCGCCAATCACTTGGAAATTGTTTCTTAAAAATAACTCGCCCCAAAACCTCGATCGGGTTTCGTTAACGGCCAAAATCGGACCATGAGGGTGGAAATGTGGGGGGCTTTTTCGAAAAAACAAAATATCGCTATAAATTATTAAGTAAAATATTGAATTCGTTTAAAGCTCCTACTATTCTTTGGATAAGGACCTAAAACTTATCTAAGAAAAGATTTTTGATATCACCAACCATTGATTGGCTCAGGGTGTTGAAAAAACGGGGTTTCGAAGAAAAAAATAATCATACCTCCCTTAATAGAAACAGTATCGAATCGGTTTAAGGTGATCGTTAGTCCTCTAAACATTAACCTAAAACTTTTGTCTGAAGCAAATTTTGATATGACCAACCCTTACGGCAAGGGATGACCAACATTTTGGTGGAATTGTAAGAAGATGGGGCTTGTAATATGCTAAACAAGTGAAAATTTTTTTTACAAGCAACCATTGCCGTTTTGAGTAAATTTGAAGTTTTTCTTAACGTTAAGGTGGAAATCTTTTATATCCCTACTTAGCACCGGTGAAATCTACTTCCGCCTTCCGGCGTGCCGAAAGGGATTTTTTTTAAATTTAAAAACGCACCATAATTTTAGTTTAGAATTAATACTTTTTTCTTTACTTATTATTTGATTTTTTAATTTTAATTAATTATTCGATTTTAGTTCAGTTAAAAAAAAAAACTTGCTTACGAATAACTTTTTAATCCTTAACTGACAGACAAAATCACCTACGTTCAGAGAAAAAAAAACCTGTAACAATAATTCTTTCTAAAGTAAAAGAATAGCTTGAAAAAACCATAAATAAAAAGTGAGAAGAGGGAGGTAAAATTAATAAGACGGAAAAGAAAGATGTTTATTCTACTTTTAAACGAGGAGCTGCATTAATTAAATTAATATTAATTTTATTAATATCATGCCGATAATTTACTCAAAAGAAATACATTATCAGCATAAAGAAGTAGCCTATAGTATCTTTCGGTAAACATATATAAATATAGCTACACATACATGTCGATAAAAAAAAATATGCATGAATGCATATAAAACAACCCCGAGCAAATAGATGTAAAGTAACGTAATAAACAGAATTAGTAGTCGAATAATAATAGTAAAGAAAAACAACAATAACAGGTTAAACCTGTAAAATGTTAACACGAAATCGAAACATGAAATTAATTTAATATTCTAACAACTAACACATTCTATAGGTTATTATTTAAACAAGATTCCTAGCTATTATTTTCATAAAAAGAGATAACATCTTGGAAAGTCGTCACTAAGTCTACCGGTAAAAGAGAATGGTATGCTATTAGTAATCATAGAAATCGATGTTAAGTAGTAAGTTGAAAAAAAAAGCCTTAAGGCGATAATTGTCAATCGGTCATTACAGAGTAGGAGGAACTAAAAAAAAAAAAAAAATAAAATAATAAAATGAAAAGAGAGTAGCGAGCGAGTAGGACAAGCTCAGTGAAACTTCCCACAAATATCCCTAATTAGCGAAAATATCTTCACAACCGAGATTATTTTTTTTAATGCAAAATTAAAACTAATTTTTTTTTCCACAATATAACCTTATTTTAGAACTGAGCTTTCTCAAAAACTAAGAAGAACAAGATAAATTAGGATAAAAACTTTTTCCAGTACCATCTTTTTTTTTTTTAATTTTATTTTAGGATGTACTAACCAAGATAATGGAGAAATTCATTAATTACGTTAATGTTCGTTGAAGGGGTACATAAAAAATCTTACGTTTTATAACGGCCATTAGGGAGGGAAAAATGTTATATTTCACTAAGAATGTGTATCTCTTGACTATCAATACTCCAGTGGTATAACAACAGATTAATTTATTTCAACCTTTCCTAAATTATTAATAAAAATATCATACTTAACAATAGTTGGTTTCTCATTTATATCATTATCATTTATTTGTTAATAGAAAACTTAAAATTTAAAAGTTAAATAATAAATAATTAACCAATGACTCAAACAGATTTATTTGTAATCATTACGTCTTTATTTCTTTCCCATCTAGCGCTATAGCAGAGCTGTAGCTCTAGAAGATAAAAAAGTATTGTAATTGGTTCAATTTGGATATATGCGGTTTTCATCGTACCTTGACGTTTTGACACCTAAGGAACCCATAAAACCGGATGGAAATTTCCCAGATGTTAATGTTCGTATGTACGTGGGTGTGTGTTCCGTGTTGGCCTCTACATCACCTTATATCTCCAGAACTACAAGACCGATTTTAACCAAACTAGGTCAGATTACTTATATATATATATGGAGCATTGATGCCATTTAATTTTCAACTTAAAAGGTCAAGGGAGTGAGGCTGTTGAACAAGGTCACCCTCATTATCTCCAGATTTCGCCTAATTAAGGTCATATTTTTCTTAGACACATTTTTTCACGATTAAAAATAACAATATTTGCAAAAACCTTTTTGCAAAATCGTTCCCCTAAAAAATGATTTAAACTACTGTTATGTAATGATGTCACAGGTTAAAGTGTAAAAAAGTAACTCGATTTGGCTGGGTCTCGGAACTCGATTCCCCGGTTGACACAGTACCTGGTGCGTTATGCTCTCACCAGTCTGCCGACCGCACGAGCGAAATTTGTTCTATGTAAATTGTGAAATTATATTAGTTAGTGCCGACCGTCACCGCTAGTACCGCCATACCCGCGCGAATTAAATACGGCATGCGCACGCGCTTTAGTTAGAATAACTGAATTAAATAAACGAAAGAATATTATACGAGGGTTATTTTTTTAAGGTCCGATCGGTCGCGAAATAAAAACCCACGCAAAAATGCGCATATGTGTTGCGCAGCGTCTCTAGTATGACCTTCAATCACGCCGCGTCACTTCGTTTAGTTCTGAACACGCAGCTAGCACGTAAACATGTCTACAACAATAGCATCTCCCGCCAAGTGTGAAGTGCGTACGGTAATTCGATTTCTTCAGGCTGAGGGATGTAATGCAGCTGAAACTCATCGACGAATAAGTAATGCGTACGGTGAAACTTATCAATGAGTGACAGCAAAGTGCGACAATTGTGCAGGAACTTTAAAGCAGGACGTACAGATGTTCATGATGCAGGCGGTCAGAGAAGGAAGCGAGTGACAACCGATGATCTCGTTGAGCGAGTGGATGAGGCAATTCGAGAAAATCGTCGGTTCACAATTTCTGTATTGAGTGATTAGTTTCCTGAAATTTCAAGGTCAGCTCTCTACACCATTGTGAGTGAGAGACTTCAGTACCGCAAACTGTGTGCGTAGAAACATGGCTAAAAACACAGGCGGCTCCGGTCTATGACGAGGGTATTGGAAAGTTGGTACCAAGCTACGACAAATGTCTAAATCGGAGTGGCGACTATGTAGAGAAATGGCGTAACTATGTAAGTACTTGTTACAAATAAAAAATGTTTTATTTTCACTGTGGTTTTAATTTAGTGACCGATCAGACCTTGAAAAAAAATAACCCTCATATTTAAATAATAAAATTATATAAATATTTTTAATTAAGTTGTGTGTCGATGTGTGTATAAGCCGTGCATTAGAAACAACCCACAGTTGTAAGCAATGTCCTACAACTGTGTTATCAGCTTTTTTTTTTGCTTTTTTTCAACCTTCCCTAAATTATTAATAAAAATTTCAATCCTTATTGTTATTTGGTTTCTCATTTATATTATTACATAATTACCACTATATCATTTGTTTGTTAAAGGAAAACTTAAAATTTAAATGTTAACACGATAAATAATTAATTAATAAGTCAAATACATTTATTTATAATCATTACGTCTTTATTTTTTAAGTAGTTCATAAAAAATATAGAATATAAGTACGTAACTACTACACGTGGTAAAACAACAAGAAAAGTTTTAATAATAAGGCTCAAGACTATCAATCATTTGTCATTTATACACTAATTTAAATTTGAATAAAAAAATTTAAATTACTTTTAATAATTCTATCCTCACTATAATCGGATAATATTGATCAATCATTTTGTAACAAACGACAGACAGACCATATTGACCTGAATGATGGGACTGTTTAAACCGATTAGAAAATAATAATAATAGTAATAACCACAACAATGCTCGTAACTGCATAATTAACAATTGTTCAAATGGTTATGTAACAGTAAGATAATAATAGTTATAACACTAAAAAATTACGATAACGTAGCAACAAAGATAACTGGCAACAGGCTGTCTGTTGAACTTCGTTTATTTGAATCTAACGACATTAGTATAATATCTTCTTGTGATAAATAGACCTATAGAATTTCTGTACGTGATATTTTTCAATACTAATACTATTATTAATTTAACTGCGTAAAAAACGATGTACTATTTATTTTTAAAAAACATTCAATATTAATAATATATTACATACATACATACATAATTCGATTTCTTTTTTTTAATGAGATACTTTATTACCTTACTCTATCCTTTTACATAAAACGTGTATTTTATTATAATAATAAAAAAAATAGAAAGCCAAAATTTATTAATCATGAATTCAAGTAAATAAAATTGTTATTAAAATAATAATTAATATTATCATTTCTGCTAAGATCACCACTATTTGTTTCTATGTGGAGTACACTTCACCTTTTTCCCCTGCCTCCCGGAACCAGACCCCCAATTAAGCTTGAACACGATTCCGGGAGGTGCCTTTGCCTCTAGTCGCCAGACGAGGGAAATACCAGGCTCAGCTATGCCGTTCTCGGCCTCCATTACTCAGGACTAGGTCCATTGTGCTTCGCCTCTAACGGGGACACCCCCGGAGGGACGGCCCCGCCGAGAGTCAGTCTTTTAGCTCAGGGGCTTGAGAGCCCCCGCACTTCATCACCACTGCCCACAAATGCAAGCACGGGCGAACGGCAAACTGTCCCTCACCCCCTCGTTTCCCGATATTTCAGTTCCCAACACTTAAAACTTATTGCCAATAGTTTTGACAATGTAATGGTTCCAAAACGCGTCAACATGTGGTATAAGAATGAAGCTAAGAAAGGTAATCAGAACTCAACATAGTCAATTAAATAAAACAATAAAATATGTGTATATCAAATAAATCTTTTTATGTAGATAAAACTATTATTTACTGTTATAATTATGGTAGATTGTAATACATAATAACTAGCGGCTAAGCACGCGTACTTGACGTGTAGCTTGAGCTGTTCGACGCTCGTCTGATTTTCAGTTTCGGCAGCTCTGGATGCTGCTTGAATTTCAGCTTGGGGTTTTTTTTCTAGCCTAACCCAGAGCGAATGAAACAGACACCGAGGTGGAAAATGGGTGAAAAGAAAATAGCAGATGAAATGCTGACACACACACACACACAAAAAAAAAGTTATGCAATAATTTTCAAATTTGGTTATTAATAAACTTTGGAACTAAGAATGCTATCAGAGCAGGGAAAATTGCATTTTTTAGCAAATTTTATGGACGTCCAGAAAATTACCTAAATTGGACGATTTCCTCATAGTTTTTGATATATTCGGAAAAACCGCAAAGCTGCAAGTTAAAACTTTGCTTATGTGGTGGGGGTAGTTTTTCAAAAATGGAATGTATTTTCCTCTCGTTTAGAACCGCAAGTACATCTATGTAAAAGACAAATGGACACACAAACATTCTTAGATAGAAGGAGATAATTATAATATAATGGAATAGATGCAGTAAAAATGACTACACGAGTCATTATTTATCTACAGGAAGATGTAAACATAATTTATTATTTTTACATCTTTTACATTTTTTAATGTTTATTATGCTGCTGCCTCATGTTGCTCGGTGTGCTTTGTCACGTTATACATGTAATTAAACTAAATTAAAAAAAAAAATATTTTCTTTCTCCACCAAATAGTGTAACATTTCACCGAGATGTCGTTTACACCAATAGTCACGGTATTCTTCACAGATAGGTTTAACAATTAACTTTTCCATAATAACTGTAAAAAATCAGGACTTAATTTCCCGATCACTTTTTTTATAAAATTACATAACTTCATTTCATTATGGAAATTTTATTCAAAAAAGTTAAGAACTTTTTACTTTCTTGACATCAACGGCCTAGAGCTATGCTGCAAGAAGAAAAAGTATGATAATCAGTCAAAAAATGGGGTATGGGATTTTTTGTAAAAAAAAAATCATTTACAAATATCCCTTTCAGCAGTGAAGTAATAAACGCTATTTTTTCATTATATTTATTAGTTTTTCAAAACGAACAATTACTATTTATAAACATTCTTGAATGAAGTCGCTAATACTTGAAAAATGATCATTACTTGTTTAATAAACAAGTAAAAATAAAAATAAAAATTCTAAAAACATATCCTATTTCAGAAGAATACTAAGCTAAGATAGATAAAAAAAGCAATTTTCTTACCTTTCGTTCAGATTTTCAAATGAATTCAAGTTAAAGATAATTGGGGACTGAACAAGATTACCATTGATTTTTTACAGTTATGAGGCAGGCTATAAAGCTTTAAATTCATTACAAAAGAATATAACGCGACTATTAGAAACAAAGTACTACGACATTGGTAAACCTGTAAATTAAGCTGCAGCTAAAACTGATTAAAATGTGTAAAATGAATTGTTCATTAAATTACAAGTTACATATCACTACGTTGTCGCCTCACAATTAATTAATTTAAGCAATCCAGCAGATGTAGAACACTAGAAAATTTCGACGATAGATGTTCAATTGTTAAATCAGTCTCTTCTAAAGGAATTAACATATCTTAATAGAGACAAGTCCGTTTTAAAAATTAATCCTTTGGTAGTTAATTAAAACGATTATATAAGTTAATAAAATCTAGGCTTATTATTTTTTTTTCTTGTATACGAAGGAATAGTAAACTTTCATATTTTTTTATAAATTTGTGGTAAAATAGTTGATTTACTTAACGAAAGTAAAAATCGGTTTTTGTTTCAACTGTTATGTACTTTTTTTACAATAAGGGTCTGTAATTTGCGGCGCAAGCATACAAAAATTAAAAACAAAAGAGAGAAAATTATGATTTATTTAGAATACAAAGATTTTGAGGAAGAATAGTTAAAAAAAGCAATACAAAAAACAGATTTTTGTTTTTAATTTTTCTGTAACAAAAGATACATAACATTTTTATAAATTCAAAATATTCCACAAAGAGATTTACGGTTTTCATTGGTTGTAGGTAATTTATTTACCGCCTAATTCACCTGAAATTGTTCATTAAAATTTACAAAACAAACATCAAAGACAAAAAATTGTTTAGTATGTAGAAAGTAACGATCTTTTAAAAGAAAAACGTACAACGAAATGACTATTCTAAAATAAGCCGATATGTTCTTTTGTCTTAACATAATAACTGGAACAATTCCATACAAAATATACATAACAAAAATGGCTGTTAAATGTAAAAAAAATTATTGTTAACATTACAAATGATCATTCTTAAAACTTATCGAAAAAATTTTTTTACAATTATCATGAAGGAAATTATTAAATGTCATGTGTGTCGGCAAATATAACCCGTTACAATTTCGTTTTTACAACTTTGATTGGTTATAACTTGAAAACGAAGACATTTATCGAGAAATGGTTTTTGCGATCGTTTTTCTCGTAAAGTTTTACATTAAAATTATGTCCACCTTCTTACTTAAAAAAAGGTTTGATTCAAAGAGGCACATCCAAGATGACGGACAAAAACTCAAACACACCATAAAGCAGTAATAAAATTTTGTAATAACTATATAGATTCGCTCTTTTGTCTACCTTCTAGTATCCCTAAGTTTGAAATATGAAGCCATTTACATACTTTAACATCACCCTGTAATATTTATGGTGATTTGAGTACAAACGAAATTTTAGCCAATCAGTTTATAAATTAAAAAAGTGATGCGAATAAATGATTTATAAATATCCAAAGAACATATCACACACATATTTTTCTATTAGAGATACATTTAATTTTTATATTGTAAGTGATGATATATTTATTTTTATTACTTCATAAAATATAATCAAATTTTGAAATACAAAATACAAATTACATAAAAATGCAAAGAATGCGTTCTACAATAGTTTTAACTCGCATCTAAAAAGAAATTTAAGCGTAGGAAAATGCGTGAAGATTAAAAAGGAAGGCGCAGAGTGATAAATACAAACTAGTGTGATTTATTCAAGCTTTAATGACACAATGGATTAGATATTCCAGCAATAAACAGATTACTGTTAGTAACACGAGATAAAAAAGTAATCACCTCCAACCATAAATTTAAGCAGCCAGAGCCCCCAAAAAAGGTTACCGACCTCAGTTCGAATAAATTATAATTATTCACCATTATTATTTATTGTTTTAATATCTAAATTATAAATGATACTAAAATAAGTACGCAAAAAAAATTAAAACAATTTTTAAATAGAACATAATTAGTTGTAAAGGAATGCAAGAGTATAATGTTAAAATACGATTTATTAAAATACTATTAAATCTCGGACAAACAGCAGTTACCAAATTAGGTATGATGATAAATGAATATAAATAAATAAATATAAAAAAGAAAGAATACGAACTCGTTAGTGGGAAGATGATGCGATAATGGAGAATAAAAAACGAGGTAAATAAATATACGGCGAGCAAAGTAAATTATTAGGCTACTCCAAATTAATTATACTAGCAGTCTAGTTTTGTGATCAGCAGACTTCGTCTACATTCTGTATTAAAAAAGGAGGAGTCTGTATCAAAGAAGTTACATTGTCAGATATAAGTTTAGCCACTTCTTTTATTTTAAACGCTTATACTGTCCAGGGTATGCAAAAAATTCTTCTTAACACTTTCTTACATTTAATAAACAATTTGTAAATTTAATACATAATCTATTGTTATTAGTTTTAAGAAAAATAAATAGGAAAGTAAAATACTAACCGAAATCTGAAATCGATGAATAAAATCGTATATTAGCAATAAGATGGTTCATAAATAAAGCCAACATTTTTCTTGCATAGAATATAATTAATTTTCAAGTTAAAGAAAACTTATAGTTCACTTGGATATATTCACAAACTATATAATTTCAAGGCAAGGATGTCCCGTTATGTTTTTTCCCTGGGCGCACAACGAAGTGTCGTTATCAGCGTCCGGACACAATATTACTAGAGTAAGCAATTTAGCCAAATAACAAATTTAAAAATTTAAATAAATGCGATATAAAATGTTCCTTTAGGAATCTGTAGCTTTTTCTCAGGTAATGCTTTAGTTTTTAATGAAAAATTTGTTTTCGTTGCAATTTATCTTTATGGCGATTAATGCAAAATTGTTATCACTAATGTATTGCTCCCATACTGGGTACAGATGCTACAATTTCTCATAAGAAGGCGGGATGGACATCCACTTAAATGCCTTGAAGAATTCCTTTTAAGTATCTCGTTTCACGATCACACTCTAATGGTAGATTATCTCGTTTCAATAACTATTCTTGAACTCTTCTAACCGATTTGTGGTAACAGAAATATGCAGTAGATAAGAGCAGGCTGTTCAAGCTGTGGCTGCTGTAACTTGAGAAAATCCTTGGTTTATCTGATTACAGGTGGCTGCCTATAGACCAGTAAGGTGGTGGATGCATGATAAGCCGAATATGGAGGCGTCTCTCGGTTAGATTGGATTACCAATTTCTGTAAAATATAAATAAATTAGAATTCTCAAAAATAAATACGTTCAGTATTTCTAGTTAAAATCGATTCAACCGTTTGAACATTATTGACGGAAAACCGCCTTACAAAGTAACAGGGAAAAATAGAACCCGAACTTTTCCATAAATAATTAAAATGAAAATCAGACTATTAATATAAAGAACAGGTTAGCCAATCATCCCAATTGAAATACAATTGTAGTTCAACAGTTAATTTATCCAATCACAGGCTGACATGGGATCAGTCGACAAAGAGAAGATAATCCCACAGGCTGAAATCGGACCACATGGCTGGATCGCAAGCACAGAGAATTGGGGTACGAGTAGACCCAATTACTTAATGGTCAAGGATGCTTCAAAGCATACCTGTTCGGACGGATGTTGAGACCCTCTGGGAGGAACAGGATACCTCAGAAAACATTTTGTTCTGTGCGATCGGTTCCTGCAGCATAGGGAAGCATGTTAGAGGGAATTCAGCTCGATTTTCCCAGTCAGAATCATAGGGACTATGCTGCGAACCGAATGGACATGGTACACGGTGTCCGCGATGTTGTATCCGTATGATTTTCGCTTCGGGCTGCCTTCATATCAAAGCAGGTTCAGCCCTGAAGTGGAGATAACAAAAAACATCACAGGCTGATTAATTCTGAGACATTACCTTGTCATTACGTGAACTTCAACAACAAAAGTATGACACTAAACTATTTTTAATAAAAAAACTTTGAGAGGACTTATCCTCTAAAAGAATACGTAGAATCAGATGTCATCTATCGCGGTATGTAACCAAATGTTAGTAAACTGAAATCATTGAATAGCTGGGTGACTTCAGAGCTAAGTTTCAGTTACCTTTTAGCTTCTTCCTTTGCGATTTTACATAGGAGACTACCACAGTACTTAATGGCATTCAAATCTAACAGTTACATTAAAATTAATAATATTTTTAAATATATTTGAATGATCTACAGCATCATAATCTTACATCTGTAAGACAGTGAATCAACGAGAATACTAATAATTTGGGCCAATTGTAACTACATTTTTATTTACAACTTAATTTACTTGAGTACAAAAAAAAGATTTAGTAAAATGGATATCATCAGAAATACAGTAAAAATTAAGTGTAGGCTATATTGACAGATTAAAAAAAAATATATATATATTTATTAAGAATTTGTATGTATGTGTGAATGTGAATTTAAATCAATGTAAAATGAAACTATGACATTTTTATACAGTGTAATATCATGTCCATTTCGCTTAAATGCAAAAATATTTGTAAAATATTGTCAATGAAACTTACAAGATTTACCTGAATTTTTTAAAGACCTTGCATTATTATTTATACGAATGAAAAAATGATTAATAATTAAAGACTAGGAAATACTTCAAAGAAAAAGACAGTTAAAGCCAAGCTAATTGAAACCAGTTTTGTTTAAAAGATGTAATAAAACTTTGATTTAGAAGCGAATAAGAATATTCAGAATTAGTAGGGTATATTTGCTTTTATTTTAATTGTGTATTATTTTAATATTTAGTGAAAATTAAGTCTAAATCGATTTGATTTTATAACATTATTGTTACACTAGTTAATAATATACTAGTTAACAATTTTAAGTGACCACGGTATTCATATATTCAAAAATAAAACAGTAACATGGTTATAATTATAAGTAAATTGATGAAACAATAATATAATTTAAGACAAATAATTTGAAAACTTCAATAATATTAGTATAAATATTATATTTATTATACAATATATTATAAATTTATTATGAGTATGAAAACATTTTCCATTAATTTTAGTGAAGAAATACTGAAAGAAAAATCTAAACGCGATACTTGAAAAGGATTTTTTTCAAACAAAAAACTAAACATTTTAAAAAGGAAAAAATATTTACATTTGTATATCTTAAATATTACTGTGATACATTAAAAAAATCGTAAAAAGAAACCTTTTCTTTGTAAGTTATACATTCTGCTATTATCTATACAGTTATCATTACTAAAAAGATATGGTGACAAAGTAATCATCAAATAGGCTGGCTACATTATGTAATTTATGTTAAAGCAAAATCGTGATGAAGTAGCTAAAAAGTGTTTTTTTTTTGTCAATTATAAGCGTGACCAACTGTTTTACAAAAATAAAAGTATGTAAAGGAAAGTTTATATATATATATATATATATATATATACAAGAATATCTTTAAAATATTTTTATTTTTTAAAGAAAACAGTAAACAAGCATAAAAATATAATTACAAATTAAAAGTTAAACTGTATAAAAATATCTACTTAATGCAGAAAAAAAACAAATTTATTTTGAACAAATCTAATATCCCGTTAACAACCTTGTTCAATTTCAATTGAACAAGGTCATAGATCGAGGCCGTAGCCCCCTTGAGTGAAGTTGTAGATTTCTCCTCCTGTATGACGACTCAGTACCGTTTTTGATTTCGCTTTCGAAGCAAAAATAGAGACACTGAGTTTTATAACATATCTGATTTTCAGCTATCTACGTTAACTCCTCCCGATATGTAAGATATTCTAGGGTAATATAAAGAGGAACCAAAAGGGATATGTTCGTCTGTAGCAGGAGCTTCTATGTTAAGAACGAGGGAAACGTTGGAGGAAAGAGAGCTTTTAGCCTTTAATTGTTATTAATCCCACCCCCTGGATTGGTTAGGCGGGAAGGGCTCGCTTCGCTCGCCTTGACCGGTTAGTAAAATTATAAATATATTTCAAATAATAAAATAAATATTTAAATTAACTTCGTCATGTATAAATATAATCATATAAGAAATTTATTCCGGTAATGTTTGGAACTAATGTAAATAAATTCTGTTCTATTATTGGTAGACTGTATCCTTGAGCTTAGTGAAAATTATTAGCGCAGTACATTCCACTGTTATTAAACGATGCATTTATAATATTAATGTTACATACAAAATGTTAAATTATGTCAACTTGTTAGTTATCTTTATTTTACGCAAAACGATGCGTTTTGTTTGTTTGTTTTCCAATTAAAAACTAAACATTTTAAAAAGGAAAAACTATTTACATTTGTATATCTTAAATATTACTGTTTTCTTTGTAGATTTTACATTCTGCTGTTGTCTCGATACAACTAGGTGTCTGTAACGGCAGACACCTAGTTGTACCGAGATACAAACAAAAACGCTGTGTCTGTCGACTAGAGACTAGAAATGAATTTGTAACCTAACCTTCATCATGAGCAGTTTGTTTACATCAGCTCCTAACTTGAGTGGATATATATTATATAACTTACCTAACATAAAATTTAAAAAATAAAAATATTGTTTGGATGCATCGAGCTACGATCGTATCAAATTGAAAAATCAAATTTTAGCCACTGGCAAATATTTCCAGTTCTTCACACACTTATTTTATATCACAGCAATGTAGCCTCTAATATAAGCCTATACTGCAGGCTTATAGTGGGTATAAGCTACATGCACGTATAACCAAAGATATTTTACTCTTTCCAATTTACCTTAGATGGTTATCATCTTACGAAACATAACACCTGAAAAGATGCTCATCAATTTTTTGTTCCGCATTTAGACTGCCGGCAACGTTAAATTTTTTCATTTAAATTTCCTATTTATACGGTTGGTAAAAAACAACGCACTGCCGTGCATACGAAACAATACTGAAACAACATGGCGTTCAGTCATCGATTCAGCTTTACCCGCATATAAAATACTTAAAAATTTTTTTCTCTTTTCATTCAAAATTACGCAAAATTTATCAACAAAACGAGTATATTGTTTCAGATTTATCCTTCGTAATTATAATTTTTCAAGAGCTCAGGAATATCTAAAAAAACAATTTATTCTACAAAATTCTGTAAGAAAGAAACTTTTCAAGGAATTTATACCTTTTAAAAACATTTTAACGTTTGTATATTTTCCTGTAACATCAACCATAATAAAACAGGTATCCTGGAAATCCCACGTATAAATTTAACATTTAATCGAGATGTAGTTAATATTTCAACTTAAATAATGACGGAAGAGTTAAAGAAACAACTTCTATGAACAATACACAATAAGTTTCAATACAAAATGTAATCGGGACAAGTGTGACAGAAATCGTTTTAATTAAAAAGAAGACAACAACGTACTGTATAAATAAACAAATGCATCAAGAATGCTGTTTACTGGAAAAGGCTATAGTAAGGGGCGGCGCCCTACTTTCCGGGAAAGGTTCTTGATTCGGCAGAGCTGCCTAGGAATTAGAATTGAAATAAGGCAAGACGAGTAACTAGTTTGTTCCAAGAACACATCTGGGCCCTTGTCGGAGGTCCTACACAAAAGAGCTATGTGTTTGTGTGTCTGTATGAGCGTGTGACTAACAGAAGAATGAGTAATAAATAAATAAATTCTGGAAGGACCAAACAAAAGAACAGTCTGTATTACAAACATATAATATTTGTGCTCTACTTAAAACACTCTACAATATCGTTATATTAAGTTGCATAATAAATTGGAACAAAGTTCTAAAAAAAAAAAAAAGAAATACGTACAACTAGAAATGACGCAGAACATACAACTCAAGTAAATAGATAAATAAGTAACAGCTATTACCGAAGGAATAGTATTTGACGACTATGTTTCACAGGTTTAAACAACTTGTTTGTTAAAACTTTATGTTTCAAAAAACAGTGATATGTCCCATTTATTTTATTAAAAACAGTAAAACTAAATTACAAAACTTTTATCAACGTCTACTTCCACATTTCTATAGTTTTTTTTTTTTTTTTAATTCAGAGACGAACTTTTATTATTTAGTTAAAAATATATTTGTTCTAACTCTAGTTTAAAAGAATTTTTTTAATCGTAAATCGAAAAAAAAATTATAACTAATGTAATTAGAAATATTTGTTTTTAAAGTGAAAATAAGTTCTAAAGTATTTATTATCATAATCCCTGATGACTTGCATAATTTTTTCAGATCGGGAGACGGGATTGACGATCCTCCATGTTGAAAAACCACCTTTTTATTTGAACCAGTCGGCAACAGTTCAGTTGATATCTTCACTCTGTATACGTTTCGTTCAGAATACGGATTTTTTTAATTTTAGGAAAAAATTTGTTTATTTTCCAAAGTCGTGATAAAGTTAAATTTTCACCGGAAGCTTTCTTATTTTTAAATTCTGAGATTGGTTCTTGGATTTCTTCTCTACTCGGAGATTTGGAATTTTCTTTGTTGTGGTTTTTAGTATGAAATTCAAAACTTTCTTCTGGTTTTTATACATTTTTTGTGGTTGTTTGTTTAGAATTTTACATTTTTTTCTGGTTCCTCGCAATTCAATAATTTTTCGAAGAATGTTGCCAGTATTTTACAGTTCCCTGCGTTGTTTTGGGCTAGTCTTGTGTTTTCGTTTTATAGCTGGAGATTTGGAGGATAGTTTTTATATAATTTTCGCTTAAATTGTTTGTAAAAATTTCTCAAATAGTTATTTTTGAAATCTTTGTTTTTCTGGATTAAAATTTGATTTTCACACCATTCTGGTTTGTCTTTTGTTAACTTCTTTATAAACTCGGGTAAAATTTAGTCTGCTCCCTTCTGTTTTAGAGGAGTTTCCTTTCTGGTGTACTTTTTATATCATCCATCTACATGAAGAAATCACATTCTTCATTTCATCAAGTATATTTATTGACTCTGCGAAAGGAAATTTATTGGTTCAGCTTTTCGAACAAGTTTTAATTTTTTCTCAAGATTTTATTATTATTATAACATTCCATTCATAGGCTAGGTCTATAATAAAAAGCTCTTACTATATGTTAATTTGTACTTATAATACGCACCTTCCTGAACCACCTTACATCATCGATGGATGTTTCAGTATTTGTTATTTCCGCTACATTTAAACTTCCTCCTATTGGCTGCGCAATTTTTTATGTTAACTTTACATGTTATGTACAATTTTAAATCTTTTTTTCTTAAAAAATTTGTATTGTAATAAAATATTGATTGACCTACAAAAAAAAAAATCCGTAAACGAAAAAATCTGCTTTGAAGAAAGACAAAGCAAAAAAGCACAACCTAAGATCGTGGGATAAGAAATACGAATTTGTTTACCTTAAGTTTGTACATTCAGGTAAATTATAAAATAAAACTGTGTTTTTCATCAAATCCATTTTTAATTTACTTTATACATATACAGGCACGTTAAAAGCAGATTTTCTTCCAACTAATTTTCTTAAAATTTTGTTTTAAAATACTTTAATTATCAGATCTATATCAGATTATACATCATGATCCTGAACGAACACTAGCTCTTAAACAATAATTTCAACAAACAATAATAAAATTGTCGTTAGTAAACGAAACTTTTCGTTTCAGTATTATTCCAAGATACAGGAAATGTATTGGAAGAACTTCGTAAAAAAATAATGAATAAAAATTTTTGCGCAGTTCTGCGCAAGAAGTCAGAGTTTTCTTATTTTATTTTGTATATTATTTTTTATATCATTTTGTATAATTTTTGTGGAAGAAATATAGAATACATAAAATAAATGAGAAAATTAAGAGATATAATTTTTAAAACTTAATATTAAAACATATTCTTTGTTATAAGAAAATTAAAATTATTATAACTATAAGTTGATGAAACAATTAAAAATAACGAGTAAACTCTACACACAAGCATCAAATTTAAACTCACTCACCACTGTGAGTGCGTTGATCATCACTGCATAAGTGCGTACGAAAAATACACTAACACAAAGTCAACATGAGGTTATGTTGTCTGTTATCGACTTTAAATTGAACTCAAGAATGATTCAACCAATCATCATCAAATTTTCACACGCACAAGTTCAAATACACTACTACAGCACATCTAAATTTCAATGAAATTGATCAAGTAGGTTTGGAGACTTTCGAGCGACAAAATTTTCAAATTTGTTAAACCAATGAAGGTAACTCAAGAACGGCTCAAACAATCTTTAACAAATTCTCGCATGCATAACTTCATACTACTAACTATGAGTACATCTAAATTTTAATGAAATTAATAATTTTGGAGATTTTCTAGCCACTAAATTTTATCCATAAGCCTACACACACACACACACACACACACACACACACACACACACACACATATATATATATATATATATATATATATATATATATATATATATATATGAATATGGAAACCCAAATTTAAGTGAATGGTATTTTAGTACTCATACCACAAAACATGAATAAAATTCATTTTCACCACCCTCCACCGTCAATCTCACTATGCGACCGAAAGTAATATCATGTATGCTTTTATTCGAAATCGGGTCGTAGAAAGTTAAGGCATAAATATAAAAAAATTCGATCGAATTAAAAACTATCATTTTTCATAAAAGAAAATCAATTTAATTTTCATCCACAATACTTCAGTTTTATTTATAAAACTGCAATTTTGCAGTTTTTATAAACAACTTTAATTAAAACATTCTTTCATTTTTACACACACGTTTTAAGCCAAAAATTTCAAGAGATGAATATTATAATTCGCGTATATTACACAGTTTTACATTTCATTTAAAACGTTCATTGTATCAACTAAAGCACTTAACAACAATAAACTAATGCAAAATTTGCGTAGACCATATCTTGCTGATGTATGTACTTCCATAAATACAAACATATATGTTTTCAGTAAATCGTTTCCATTTTCTGAACGTAGCATACAGGCTAAGCTAATATAATGATATGTCATCAAAAAGCCACTGAACTGTATTTCAATCAGTTATTGCGTTGCAATGTAATGTAGAATAACAAAACTGTACACAATTCAGGTTACTAACGATGCAGTTTTAATTGCAACCTAAGTTATAAATTTTATATATATATATATATATATATATTTATAAAATTCTAATAAACAAAACATGTTCATTGTTTGTAATAAAATTAAATATTGTTAACGAAAATATCTACGAATTTAATATAGTATATTATATATTAATGGAAAATCAGCAAGGTTAATTATTAGTATAACTAATTGTTTACTGACTGTTCAGTTCTTGTAACTGTTTTACAGTTGACCGATTTCATAGCATTAGTAATTCTACTGAAGCGTATCAGAATAGATGACAATAGTAGAATTAGTATTTACTGGATCTTCTCGTCATTATTACTTATCAACTTTATAATAAATATTTATAACTAATTTCTATGTTGAATACTGCTTACCTTTCTCAGCTTTGTACGTTTATCATAATGAAAGAAAATAAAAGAATAAAAAAGAATGACGCGCTAAGAAAGATAACAGTACTCAACGTAAAAACTATAGTGATCTTAGCAGAAAAGATAATAGTAATTATTATCTTATAACAATTTTATTTATAACTACTTAATAACTTATTTTATAACAAAATAGAAATTTTATCGTTACTTTTAAATTTTGATTATCTTTATGATTTTTAATACAATAAACTTTTCGGTTTGTCTATATTTACTATGTTAAATGAAGAAACTAAAAACAATTCCACTGAAAAATGCACAATCAATAAAAAGTTACCTAAGATTATTTATACACTGCCCTATTTTTTCCGTTTGCACTACTATTATAGAAAAACAAAATTAAAATTCGGTTAAAAAATATGTAATAAATAAAAAAATAGCTTTTTTCAATTTTTGAGAAAGGGAGGAATTTTGGGACAGAATTCTTTTAAAAAATAGTAAGATAACCATGCAGACAAGCACTGACTGAACTTAATATAAAGTGAGGGTTATTTTTACAAAATTTTAAGAAAATTGACCCCCAGACCTTTATCAATAAATTTCCCTATGTAAACGAGACTCTGTGCCAAATTTCATCAAAATCTGTAAATCCAGGCAAAAGTTATTAAGTTTGAAACGCACTACATAAAAAAGCAGTTTTTCTAAAGATAATAAGTTAAAAAGATGATAAATATTTATTAAAATTGCGTATAGCGGAGATAGGTGAATTGAACAGAATTTACATACGATTAAATAAACAATTTTATTCTGCTTGTAAAAGGAGGTCGGTGACCCTGAAAAAAATACTTAAATTTGTTGCCAATTTTACAAGATTCAATTCTTGTCTAGTCTACCAAAGAACTCCATGGTATAAATGAAGCATCTCTATGTTTTATCCGAAAGGTTTTAGGTTAAAATTCTGTTTAATTTATAAATTTACTCGAATTACATTAAAAATTTATTTTTTGCACAAATATTATCCAAAAAAAATTATCTGACGTTCAACATAAAAAACATGGACGAGAAAAACTGATGACTGAACGATATTCTTGTTACTGAGAGAATAAATAATTTAATTAAATTAAAAATTTCTTAACGAGTAAAAGGAAGTTTAAATATGAAGAAAAGTAAATTTTTAAATTTGCTACATATTTATTTACTTATAGAAAATTGTTTAATAATTTTAATAAATAAACCACACAATTCATAAATACGAGTGTAAAGAATGTTAAACCTCGGTATGATTTAATCAGAGTTCTTGCTGGCTTCATATGAAAAGCATTGAAAAATATTAAGAAGGAAGTAGTATACTTTATTTAGCACAGACTATACCTGAGCTATGTTGTTCACAAAAATGTCTTTAAAATATTATAAATTTGAATAAGGTAATTTAAAATTTATCACAAAATATCGGGAAAATATTATGTAAAAAAAGACCATAAAAAAGGTTGTAAAATGTAACATAAAATTAAAAAAAAATCATCAATCGATGATATATACGTATGTCACTGAAAGATGCTTGAAAAAGAAAAAAATGATTGAAAAATACAAAAAAGTTAGGTGTGTCTAAAGACGAAGGAATATTGAAGTACTATATACGTGTGTGTATATACACACACACATATATATATATACACACACACAGACATTTTTATACGCTTCAAAGAAAAAACACTGTTCCAAGAGTAGTCATTATAAAGTACAGAGTGCATGACATCATAAGAAAGAGTTCATTCTTAGTAATCCTAGTCAAAAAAAATATAATAAAAAATTTAGTAAAATGACTGTAGAAGAAAATGTATTTAAAAAAAATGTAGATAAAAAGAAAAATGCTTAGCAGTAAGAATAACTAAAAATATTCTGATTCTAACAAACTATTTTTTGTTTGATTGTCTATTTAATTTTCTACAATCTAATCTTTGTCGGTTTTTCTTTTTTCATTTTTTCTTTCAGTTTTTTTTTCATGTATCACATATAGAAGTGCACTTTCAGCAAATGTCACTTTTTCAAATTTTAACTTTTAAATATACTCTTAGCACTAACAAATAGGTATCATTAAAAAGCAAACTGTATTAAATACATTTTAATTATTTAAAATTTTCAAACAAGGTGGATGATCGTTTTTACTTCACTGGCATAATAAATCTAGAGCTATCCTGTAAGAAGGAAAATACGGTAATCCGTCAAAAAAAGTATCTCGATATTTCATGACCCAGGGACCTCAAAAAACAAAAATGAAGGAACTAGTGTTCGTACATACATATGTACTTGTGTTGACGTGTTTGAAAGCTTAAAAACATTTGATGAAATCTGGTACACAGACTCGGATATGTAGGGTAATTTGTTGGTAAACGTTTGGGATCAATATCTCTACCGGGCGGGTTTCATTGGAGTCATTTTCACAAATTTTTTTAAACATAACCCTGCTTTATACTAAACGCGGTACATGCGTGAATGTTTATATTACATTTTTTTTTAAAATTGCACCGTAATTTCTACCTTTCTCAAAAATCAAAAAAAGTTCTATTTTTAATTATTGCTTCTGTTTAACCAGATTTTTTGAATTATGAATTAAAATATTCTTTTTTTTTAACTTTTAAAAACTTTTTCATGTATCATTATTTTTTTGTCAAATAAGAATAAATATCCAATGCCAGGAAAGAATAAAAAATTTGTTGGTCAGCTTTTTTAAAATTTCATCATAAAGAAGGATGTTACAATTTTTCATAATAAAAGGGAATTTTTTAATTTTCTATTCCTAATGTGTTCTATGAAATCTATTCCAGCTTATGAACAACAAGTAATCCCATGGCTCAATCAGATAAAGATGATATGTAAACGAGATGTAATCTAAAAAAATACAAAATTAAGTATGCAAAATTAAGTCGAAAATGTGTGGTTAATTGAATCCTAACTCCCAAAGTAAACCGGGTTTCTACTGACTAGTATTCAAATCTATATAAAAGTAATAACTAACAGGATTTGAACATTCGACTTGGAAAATCAACTGTTAAACAGCTGATTTGTGACGAAAATTTTATCACTAGAAGAACCTGGAGGGTCAAAGAGAATTAAATTCAGTTTTACGTATTAAGTTTGACGTATTAATACGTATCAAATACGTATTAAGTTTTACGTATTTACTCACAGTGAGTGAGTTGCATAACAATTTTATTGTTTCCTAATAGCCTAAAAATTTCTTAATATTGAAGTCATCCTAATTGAGAACAATAATAGTATTTGCGAATACCCTAGGTACAAACGTGGGGGTTAGTGGTAAAAATTATTTATTTTTACGAAAAAAAAGAACTGTAATGATACAAATAAGAAACGTTTGTTAGTTTATCTATTTGTTTTTTTAATTTTTTAACTGATTCATCCATTAGCAATCTTGCTCTTCAGTATTTGGAAATTAAACATGGTTTTATACTGTTGAAGGTTGAATATATTTCAGTATTTTCTTCGTACATATTGCAGTTAGTAAAAGAAAATATACACACTTATTTGAAACATGAATGTTGATAGGATACAAACATTTACTTAAGTAATCACAAACATATGCTAGTCGTAAGATTACGACAGTAACCTTAATCTTTCTGATAGTAGAACATTCCTCTTCTGCACTAAGGCTTGCTTTCTTTCTTCCTTGTACCTAACCTGTTTTAAACGTCTTCTTTACTTTATCCATTCTTTCTATCTTTGTAGTCCACATAAAACAAATCTCTTCGACCTTTAGTATAAAAGATCTCGTTTCGAAATATTTAAATTAGCGTTATCTTATTTTTTATCGTATTTAATTATCTTGTTTTACTCGATATTATAATCAAATTAGATTTTTTTCTATTAGTACCTTCAGATGTTCTCTAACCCCATGTTTAGTTTCCTTATTTTGCCATAATTAACAACAGACTAGTTTGCGAACTCTCTTTAATAATCAAAAATCCCAATTCCACTTGAGATAGGCCTGAAATGTAGTTACGTATTAAGGATACTAAGCCTTAAAACAAAAAGTTTAGGATAGCCCGGAAAAGTTACCTCAAAAGGATCAAACAATAATTAATATTAAACGAAAGGGACAATAATTATCCCCCAGATAGACCTGACCTGTATAGTTACGCCACGATACTGACCTTAAAAATATAAAATTAAGACAGTTCACAAAGGTTACATCATGAAGTATGGGCAATCGTGCTTGGTCTTTAAATTAAAGACCTCTTTTCGACAACACCTTTAAGTTTCCTTATAAACTGTTTTCGTCTTATTTTTGTGTTATTAATTTTACTTTTGTTTACTATTATTAATCTAACCAGATCTATCTTATCTGTAAGGTAGTCAAAGAACTATTCGCAAGTTTACTTATTCCCAAAATTATCATAGAATATTTGGATGAACGTAATAAAGTTTTGACATGTTTGCAACCTGGACAGATTTCTACACTATACGCAGTTTTGAGGGTTCTTTCCTGGTATAATCCTCTTGGATAGCTAGTAATAATAATTTAGAGATCTATAGATAGTTAATTCTTTCGTTAATAAATTAGCAATAGTATGTAGATGTATTACAGCGAGGTTCACTAACCCAAGGATTGTTTAGAACTTGAGAGGAAGTGACAGCTAACTGACAGAACCGAGTAAATGATAGCGTTAAAAATTAAATGGTATATTTCAGCCTAAATATGAAACACGATACTTTAAAACTTTGAACTTTATAAGTTGAACAGTATTAATGAACAAACAAGAGTAGAGGAAGTACGCCAGACATTACCAGGCTACTACCAAAAATAAGATATCTTTTCACACGTACATAGGAGAGTATTTACCTTTCAAATGAAAAGCGAGATAGATGTATGATAATATAATAAATTAGCTTAAAAAATCAGGTGGGTGGGACAGATAACTTGCCGCTAGGATTTTAGAAATTATAAAAATTATTTTTATCAATAAATCCCTTACTTTAAGTTAGTAAGGTATTACAAGATTTGAAGGGATCTAAATTCGAGTCATTAGAGAAGTTTCTAAGCTGTAGATTATGAGCTAGCGCGCCTGCTGATGGGTAAAAGGGTAAACTTCCATTAGAACTAATTTCTAAAAGTGTTTGTAATTACTACGAATTTATAAATATAGTTCTATTTATAAAATTGTGAATTTAATAACACAATATAAATGAGTTTATATATTTTTATTTATAAATTTACGTTTTATATAAATATGTAAACATTTTATTTACAAAAATTATGAAATTAATATAACGTATAAATAAAATATTTATTTATTCTATCCTGATCTAATACTCTAAACAACATTAGATAAATTTGTGCTGATTCATATTAACAAAACCTAACTGTAAATTCTACTGAAATAAAAATCTAATGTGGACCCCACATGACTTCTTTGTACACCTATTAAATGACATATTCACATATTTTAAATGAAAAGTACATAAAATGTTATTTCATTAATAACTTCTACAGTTTTATCAAATTATTTTTTTGTTGTTATTGAATTATTATTTATCGTAATTTTTTTTACGTTAAAAAATGAGATGAAGTCTGATTCAAACCGATGTGCCTTCCCTTTGTAAGATCTAAATATTTCATCGATTAAAATTTTATTTGGCTATAACTCTGGAACCAATAATAAGTACCACTTATGATGATATATCGCTGAAAAGCTCTCAATGACACCTTTTTACTGCACTTAAGAAAAAGTCCAAAATTCAAATCTTTTGGATTCTGGGCTTTTTTGGATACTTTTGGTTCAGTCTATTGCAATCAAAAGAGGAGGTGCACAATTAGATGTTTCAACAGTCCTAAATTCCAAATTTCAACATCCTACAGCTAATCGTTTTTGAGTTATGCGAGATACGTACGTACAGATGTCATGCCGAAACTAGTCAAAATGGATTCAGGGATGGTCAAAATGGATATATTCTGTTGAAATCTGAAAACCGATATTTTTCGCGATCACAATATTTCCTTTACTTCTTAACAAGGAAGTATAAAAAGGAAATACATATAACTGGGTTGTTTATTATTATTATTTAATATTTAAACATTAAATGTTATATTTAAATAACAACAAATGATATTTATTCCAAGATATAAATATATGTATACGTTTTTCCATCGATATAAATTACCATATTGCTTATCTAATGAAATACGTACAAATAAAAAAAACATTTTTAATATAGTAAAGTAATTAAATGACCAATTAGAAAATAAAACTTTAAAGAATATTATAAATACTGGCAAGTTTAATTCTTTAAATAAAAGTTATACATACAGTACACTGAATTTCGAAATCTATAACTAAAGAGAAAGCTAACACAAATCAAATTCTTCTTATTTAATGTAATATAAAATTTCTAAATAAGATATCAAACAAATGTGTTCACAAACATGTTATTTCTAAGTAGCATATTATTACAATAAACTAGTATTTGTTTCAATAAGTGGAGCGGACAGAATGTTTAATAAAATAATGGGAAGAAATAATATGAGTAAATTATAGTGGTTGAACAAGTGAAGTGTTTATTACTGATGGTGGAACAATATATTATTCAGAGAAGAGAATGAGTAGTAGTGTTTTAAGACTGTACTAACATAAGTGCTCTTTAGCTTAAGTTTCTTAAGCTAAAGATGTTTTTTCTTTTTTATCAATTTATTAAAGAATAAATTGAACAATTCAGTAAAAAATGAGAAAATGATTTTTGTTTTTTTAATGTATATTTTAAATCATTATCAAACGAATATGTTTTAAAAAGTGATAAGACTAGTATCTGTGCGAATTTTTATTAAGCATTAGCTAATGCAAAAGTTTAGCAAGTTAATCAAGAATAATTACGTCAACCAATATTTATCTTTTTTCAGATCTGATTATATACGTATATTATATTACGTATTATATAAAATCTAGTGATACCTGGGAGTTTGTTACTCTTTTACGCAAAAACTACTCAATCAATTGAGCTGAAAGTTTGCATAAATATAGTTTTTATACTAAGAAGAAGAGTTTTTATACAGTTGAAACGTATGAAACGTTACACAGTTTTACCGTAGAGGCTCTTTTAATGCAGTAATATCACCAAAATTACGTTTGTTTACGATATTCAAATTTATTATGGTCAAACCCTTGGTCAAATCGCATTTAGATACCTCTTGTAGAATTTGAAATAAATTTTCTACAAAAAAGGACTATCTTTTTCGATATCTCTTTCGGTTATCGAAAAAAATAAGAAAATTCTGTTATCGAATAAAAATAGCTTTAAAGGTGTGTCGTTGGACGGCGCGGCAGCTCAACCAATACAGCTACTGCCATCGTTACTGTGTGTACAAAGACAGGCTGCACCTGACTGATAACTTGACTAAGAAACATAAAATACACAACAAAGAATTAAAACTAAGTGCGATCACTGATGTTTGTCGGGTAACGGTAAGAACATGCAAAATACTTTTTTCCTGTACGGAAGACGGGTAACCAGCCGTAACTATTATTTTTAAGATCGGGCCGACTGTTCTGAACCACGCTAACTTCAGATCACTCGAAGTTTTGAGTCCTCTAATGACCAAACTGCTACTCTGAACAAATTACAATACACTGATACTGTTTATAATTAAGGTTTTAATTGCTATTTATTAGGATTATTCTCAGAAGTGTGGGAATAAAGAATACAATAGCGGTCAAAATTGAGGGCGAGCCAAGCGAGCTTTGACCAATTAGTAACGAATTCCTTGGTTTTCAGAATTAATAGTTTAAAAAGTAACGAAGAGTTTGTCAATGAAATATATTTTATTTACTCTAAATAAATAAATAGTGTTATATACACAGTAGGTCTGAAAATTTCCCGAAATAAATTTCTGTAGTCGTTGCACGTAGCACCATCTCTCGGACAACCAAGGAACTATATAATACGATGTCTGACAAGTATGTGTGCAAAATTTCATCATGTTTCATCCTTCCAGTCTCGAGTTATATTCGGCCGCGTACGTTGCGTTCATGTGACCTTGTGCGAGCTCGCGATATGGAACAGAGAAGCGTGATAAAAGTGTTAGACTTCAAAAATCTTTCGTTGAAACTTATTCTATAATACAGCAAGCATTCGGTGATGAAGCCGCATTTTGTACTACAACGTACACGTGGTGGAAGCGGTTTAAAGACGGTACGGAGTTGTTGGATGACGTACAAAACGGGAGGCCACCAACAGCTGTTCCACCACAAAAACGTTACGAAAGTGTGCGCGTGCCTGGTTGAACGACCTCATCTTACCCTTCGGGCAATAGCAGAAGAGCTAAACATCAGTAAAGACGCGGTACGTACAATTCTAACAGAAGAAATGAACCGCCGAAAGGTGTGCTCTCGTTTCGTTCCACATTTCTTGACCGAAGAACAAAAACAAGTACATCTTTTTTGTGCTCAAGACTTCATTGAAACTGCCGATAGCGACCCAAATTTTTCTCAAACAATTGTAACTGGGGATGAAAGGTGGTTCTTCATGTATGATCCGCAAACGAAGCGTCAACTCGCTGCTTGATTGAGTCCTGGAGCGTAAAGACCGGCGAAAGTCAAGCAGTAAAATTCAACTGTGAAAACGATGTTGATTGTATTCTTAGACTCAAAGGGTCTGATTCATCATGCATTTGTTCGAACTAGTCAAACCGTGAATTCTAAATTCTATTTCGAAGTAATGAAACGCCTGATGCGTCGCATTCGTCGAATCCGGCCCAAGTAGCGGGATCCGGGCAGTTGGACTCTCTTGCACGATAATGTCTCGGCACACACAACAGTTTTAACAAGTTATTACGCCGCAGAACAAATCACCGTCTTATTCCACCCGCCCTATTCACCCGACTTGCTCCAGCAGACTATTTTCTGTTCCCGAAAAGTTGAAGATGAAAGACCGCTTTTTCGATGACATTCCGGCCAACCAAAGGGTTTGCAGTGAGCAGTTGAAGACGATCCCACAAAATGATTTCTCCAGAGCGTTTGACGGGCTCTACCGGCGCTGCGTATAATTGTTTTCTTTCTTTTTCCTGTTTAGCCTCCGGTAACTACCGTTTTAGATAATACTTCAGAGGATGAATAAGGATGATATGTATATATGAGTGTAAATGAAGTGTAATCTTGTACATTCTCAGTTCGGCCAATCCTGAGATGTGTGGTTAATTGAAACCCAACCACCAAAGAACACCGGTATCCACGATCTAGCATTCAAATCCACGTAAAAATAACTGGCTTTACTAGGACTTGAACGCTGGAACTCTCGGCTTCCAAATCAGCTGATTTGGGAAGACACGTTCACCACTAGACCAACCCGGTGGGTTAACAAGTGTATAACTAGATAAGGTTTCTATGTAGGGGGCTGATGTGAGTAAATTCGTTTATCTTTAACTTTGTATTTTTATTTAATTTAGTTCGAGATGTACTGTGTATATGCACCAAAAAGCATTGATTCAATAAGCAAATTGAATGAATGTTTATTCAGTTGAAAAGGTTGGTCAAAGTTTGACAAGGAAGTCTAGAAGCGTATTAAGATTATTCAAAATTGATACTTAGATAAAAATAAATAAATAAAAATGTTTAATTTACATACGATAATGAAAACTGAGCAATGTACATTAATCGAAAGATTACTATTTTTTTTTTGTTCTCCATCGATAAAGCTAATTAATAATAAAAATGCGTGTTAAGATTTATTTTCCGCAAATGACAAAATATTTTCACAACCGGTAAATAAAGATTTATAGCCTAAAATAACGAAAAATGTAACGCTAATTGAATAGAAATTTTAAATACATAATCTCTCGACAAAAATTACAACAAAAATTATATAAATACAAAATTAATTATTTTACAGGACTCTTAAATAGCAGATTGACATTTTAAAATAATCCTTACTGTATACAGAGAATAAAATTAATCATGGTATATGCAAACAAATAATAAGTTTAATTCTTTACATTATATTAATAAATAACTCAAAGCTAATTATTGTCAATAACAACAGCCTCAAATTTTAGATTTGTTTAAGCTTAAATTTTACGATTTTTTGTAATAAACTGATTCCAAATAAAGTGAAAACTATGAACAAGCATACCAGTAAACTGTACAACTTCTGCGCAACCATAATCACATTTAAAATTGTACGACTATATGTATACTAAGCATCCATCGTCGAGGCTTCACCCGCGCAATATGATTACTTGCGTTTCCCACCGCTGTCAATGTTTTTTATTTTATTTTTTTAGTCATGTTACCGGAGGCAAGTGCAGCCAGTCACGTCGCACAGTGGCAATGTCTGTGTTAGTTGAAGTATCGCACGTGAATTGAGTGAATATCGTTCAGTATAATCGTATAAACGGGGAAAATTGTCAGCCTTTGTTCAACTTTTTTTGCTTTTCTTCACTCTTTCAAGGTCGAATTACAAAAAATCTAGAAAATTTTTTTAGTTAGATATTAAAATGAAGATTACAGACAAAAAAACAAGTTGATATCTTCATTTGTTACACAGAAATTTAAAAATATTACCGACGGGTCTAAAAAAATTTCAAAAATCCATTTTTATCCTTTAAACTCGGAATTTCAAAATATCCAGATAGTTTCCAGATATTCACATGAAGCTCACCGGGCTGGTCTAATGGTTAACTCGTCATCGCAAATCAGCTCGAGAGTTCTAAGGTTCAAATTCTAGGAAGGAAGTTAGTTTTATACGGATCTGAATACTAGATCGTGGATACCGGTGTTCTTTGGTGGTTGGGTTACAATTAACCACACATCTCAGGAATGGATAATCTGAGACTGTACAAGACTAAATGTCATTTACATTCATACATATTATCCTCATTCATCTTCCGAAGTAGTACCTTAAGGTGGTTCCGGAAGTTAAACAGAAAAAGAGAGATATTCACATGAACACACACACCAACAATCAAGTTGATCGCGAAAATCTGTTACCGAGAATTTTCATCAATCTATCTACATAGATTTAGCTGGGCGTTGATTATCAATCACTCATAACATGTTTTATATATATATATGTAAATTATTTACTTCAATATATTTGAAAAAATTCAGTAATTTTTACTTACGTATGAATAGATTATAAGTATTTAATCAATGAAGAAGTGGATATCGACAAACATTGAAAATAATAAAAGATTCTGTACAACACTGCTGACAATGTCTAAACTCGTTATGTTATTTATTCCCTGCGGCCTCACAATGAACTTATTTCATTAAACTTTTGAAGGAAAAATTATGTAAAAGAAATCCGTTAATCTACTTGGAAACTATGAAGGAACAGACAAATGCAAAATATGAGGGTAGAAATTTAGCACAAATAGCTGGCTTTGCTTCATCATTTGAAGTTTTTTATTGGTATTCATCTAACTATTCAAACGAGATAATCATTATATATATATCTACATGCACAAAGGAAAGCTACAATAAATCGGTTATTGAAATAAATTTTGAAGTATTTTTTGTTAAAAAACTTTTTTGCATCAGATTGTGGTGGGTACCTCAGATTGAGATTTTAGTGATTTACTTATTTTTAAACTAAAATTAAAAGTTTGATTGTAATTGCCGAAACGATGCAATTGTTTATATTTAATTTTATTCTATTAACACTAACAGAAACAAACGTTAAAACCTTTCCTTTACTTGAATTTTAGAAACAATCGTTAAAATCTTTCCTTCGCTTTCATTTAAATATTATTTCCTTAGTATCCTTTGATGATTCATTAATAACCGAAAAAACCATCTAGTTTTTAAGGTCATAAGTAAGTCTGAGGGACTCTTGTTTCCTTTTATTTTTTCCCTTCGGAATCACACTAAGGTATTGCTTTAAAGGATCAATGATATATATGAATGTAAATGAAGGAAGGAAGTTTAATCTTGTACAGTCTCAGGTCGACAATTCCAGAGATATGTAGTTAAATGTTCTGTATAAAAGTACCTAACTGACTTTACTAGGATTTGAACCTTAAAACTCTCGAATTCGAAATCAGCTGATCTGCGATGTCCTTTTTTCCTTTTTAATATTACTCATAATTAATTTACTAATAAACTAATTAATAATCGACCTCCGTATCGGAACAGTAGCACCGTAATCATTCAGCTGGAAAGATCCAAAGTCTCAATCTCAAAAATTTGGTTTGACATATTCATATGCTAAATGTCACATTCTATATTCCTACGCTATACATTATATGCTTCAAGTTAAAAATAAACATAAAAATTCTTATTTCAGTAATAGTATTAAAACACGATAGTTTATTATGGCAATGTACGTAATAAATTAATTAACAATATTTATAAAATGTGTGTAAATTTAAAATAAAATAGATAAACATTAAACAAACAAATAAATAAATTATGACGACTGTTATTTCAAAGAAACAATGTGTATATATATATATATATATATATATATATATATATATATATAAATCAATAATCAGTACGCAATAATTAATTTACACACATAGAGTGAATATATTATATTATATTTATCAAAGACTAAATTATATACTGAATTCGTGTAATAAATAGTTATAAAATCAAAAGAATTATGAACATATCATTAATTAGTATTTACTGTAAGAATTACAACAAAGTACTATGATTTTAGAAGATTTTTTTCATCTTGTTAAGAAAACAAAAAAGATTCTATCTATTTCTGATGAGAGGATCTTGCTTAACTGTAATCAAGTAAGATTTCAAGAAAAATCCAGCTCAAAGAAAAATTACACTAATTGGTTGAAGTTAATTTATATAACTTTTAAAATAGCCGTCTCTCCAAAAGACATGTTTTACATGCTCAGAAGACAAAAAAGGGAAATTTCATAGATAACCTTTTTATCTATTTTAAAACAAAATAATAATTAAAATAAAAAACTTACAATGTTTTTTATAATAATTTAAATTTCAACAATGTTAAATAAGTTAACATTTAGAAATATGCTATTAAAATTCATCCGACAAAAGAAAGAACAACTGTATACATTTTTCTTATTACAAAATGGTTGCGTATGTCTGGAATGCAGTTAAATGTTAAAATTACGGCACCACATACAAAAGCCCCCAATTATCGTAGGTTTTCTGTATTGTATACAAGAATAACCAATCAAAGAGTGGTCTGTAATAACAATATGTCATCCTTTTGTTATGTCCTTGAAAAAAAAAAAACAGCTTGAGATAAGATGTATACTGTCATGACAGACAAGGCATAACGATATATTTGCAACATAATCGTTCAAAAATGGTGAAGTGCTATTATGTTAAAACTGATTTAGATGAGATTACTGTTAAAACATAATCAAACAGGATAAGAAATATATAATAATAGATAAAGTATAATAAGAGATAAAGAATTATGATAAGTTAATTCCTCCTCCTTTAAGTAATGAAAAAAGAAATAAATAAATAAAACCAAGGAATTGTAGAAACTATATAAATAAATAATTTTACGTAAGTATTAATGTTACCAATGTCTGACCAAAACTCTCTAAGCTGAACTCCTATAAAAATATTCACAGTTACTAGGCACACAGCGTATGAAAATAGAATGCAAGCATATATTATTCATAGTTCTGTTTCTAATTTAATCACTGATTGTTGGTTTTCATACACGTAAATATATGACTACTATATGCATTCCTTTGAAGAGTTTCAACGGAAATGTTCTCTGTTTTGTGATCCAGTATACTTATAGTATCTAAATATGTGGACCGATTGTAAAAAAACTTTGAAGCAAAAAAAAATTGTGTATGAAGAACGAACGATACGTAGTAATAAATACACGACCACAAAATTTCTTTTCTTTTAAAATTTATTCATTTCTGCATAAATATAAACCTTTCTATGTAGTAACATGAAAAAACAAAACAAAACACTTAATTTCTCAAAATTCAAGTCTATAAAAATAATGGTTATTATTCATCAAAACGAAGGGTAGCATAAAATACCACTACAGTATATTTCGGAAGATGAAATATATATTTTGTTGGGAGGGAACCTAACTTTCTTATACGCATTACATGAAGTCATTTATAACTTAGCTAAGCACAATATTTCTAAATCGTCTCGAAACTGTATTTGGTACATGCTACAATATAATTTAAAAAAAAAAAAATATTGATGAGAGCTCACTTGTATGAGCTCTCAACCTATAGAATAATGATTAAAACAAAATTATGTACAATGCAGCTCGGTAGTGACTTTTCAAGTAAACCCAGATCTTTTTTTCATCCAGCTTTCAATATATTACGTACAGGATTAGCACCAAAACTAGAATTACTGCAATACTTTTTAACAGATGCCGATTACTACGTTTTTTATTATGCCTCCACAGTTAGAGCGCTACTATAACTGAGAAAAAATTATTTCTTTGTATATACCGTTAAATTATTTAATAAATAATAATTTTTTTATTTTATTTAAATAACCAACAAATATGACAAAATTCTTTAAAAATAACGACGACCATAAATTCCTTAAAAATCTGTTACATCAAATAAACATTATTTTTGGCACCGTAAAAGTTAATATTAACTTAAATACAAGAGCAATCTATTCGAAATATACATTCTATAGATGGTTTTTCATAAGTGAGTAAAGGCTTCTAAGGATATTTAATCTTGCAAACAGCAGCGAGTTATTTAATTAAAGCAATTACATACTATTTATTAGTAACAGTGTTAAGATATTGAAATTTGCTTTCTTGCTAAATGTTTGAACAAGATAGCGAAGGAATTTATTAATTAAAAATAGCGTACATCTTGTCTTAAAAGAAAAGAAATAATTCAATTAACTGAAATAAGTAAATTAAAATATATTACTTTTCAGGGAGAAAAAATTAAATGAAAATTATAAAATATTCAAAAAAAGAAAAATTAAGAATGTACTTTTCACGGAATAAAGTAAATTGAACTGATCAAGCACAATTAACTGTGTTCATACAGAATATAATTATTTTGTTACACGTTACAAATATTTGAAAAACGAGGTTAGGAAAGCGTTTCTTAAATCACGTAAAAAAAAATATAAAGGCTAAATTAATCAATTTATATGCAAAATCACCTTTTTGCATATATTTAATTCAAATGCATCGATAAACATATAAAACCTAAGTAACGAAAGCCCAGGTTTATTCTATGCGATTTATTGGCAATTCTTGGATATAGAAATGCAATTGGAATTGCCCATTAGATTTGGAATGCAGCAAAAAAAAAAGTACAAAGTATTTAGAACATAAAGAATCTTCTATCTTTGTTGATGAGTTTAAATTTTAATAACTCACTTCAAAATAATAATAATAATAATATAATAGTAAAACAATCAATTAAAGTCTTAGTTTATGTCAATCAACACAATTTCACTGCTTATATAACAGAGGAAAAAATGTACTCACTGTTTGTAATCAAATAATATCTAAACAAAAATACTTACACTCACTAATCTAATGTGATGTGTAGTGTAGTGTAAGGTATTAAATTTGTTGTGGTAGACAGAGCTGGCACTTTATGCCGCGCATGCGCAGTTGGTTGGTGGTGGAACGAGCCAATCATATTAACCAGTGCAGCAAAAGACAGTCGAGTAGCAACCTCGTTAGCTGAGGTTCGCTTATCGATAATTGAACGCAAGGCTGTACTGGAAGTACGAGAACATTCACGAGGTACAACGGCAATGGTAAAGTTTGGACCACCATCATCAACACCAAGCCGATCCAGTCAAAAGATCCAGCCGATCACTAACAGCTACAAACAAGTTCCAACATTTCACCGATCACGTAAAAATCAGTGAACCAGGGAGCGCGCGAAAGTGGGGTGAGCCGGTCAAGTCTAGAACGCGTACTGAAGAGTGGAAAGTGTACATTCAAGACTGCTACACGCGATGAATGAGGACAACCCACATCGAAGGATGGAGTACTCTTGTGAATGGTTTCAGCACCAAGGAATTTGCAGGGAAATTTGTGTGGACTGATGTGGCGCAATTCAAACTTAACCGCCACAATTGTGGCTACTGGGGTCCTGAAAATCCTCACGCTCATGTGGACAGGGCAGTGAATCTACCGGGGATTGGTGTATGGTGTGGTCTATTAGCGCGTGGTTTGATAAACTACGCACTAATCTTCTTCTTTGAGAGTACCGTAACTGGTGAGGCGTATCTTGATATGCTTCAGACAAGGATTTTTTGCCTGCCATCGATAACCTGTATAATGATGAATTTTTTTACGTGCAGCAAGACGGAGCCCAGCCTCAATACCACTGAGATGTCAGGTTGTACCTTGATAAAACTCTACCCGGACGGTGAGTGGGTCAAAGAGGTGCTGTTGATTCCTCACCTGGGTCTACTGATTTGACACCTCTGGGGGCCGTAAAAATGACGTGTATCGACAAAAATCAGCAACAATCGACGAGCTATGTGAAAAAATCGTAGAATCATGTGCTGCCATTACCCCAGATACACTAACAGCCGTAGTTCGGTGTGCAGTTCGGCGCCATGAGCGTTGTATAGAAGCTGCTGGTAGTCATTTCGAACACATACCATAACCCTCTTTCAATGCCAAAAATGGTCACGTCAAGTCAAATTTGTCTCGAGGTATGGACTAGTAAACAGTGAGTACAGGTTTTTTTGACATCTGTGTGTGTATATATATATATTATATTTTAAATTACACACACATATTTTATGTTTGAAATAAACCGATTATATCTGTTTTTTTAAAATTTCGAAAACAATCATACCTGACCGAAATAGTTATGTAGGAATAAACAAAATGTATTAGTCCAAATATGCCGAATTTGTTACGTTATAATGGAAAAAGATTAATTATTAGGCGGTTAATATTTCTTTTTGTTTTGCTTTAAATTGCACTAATTTATTTTTTACAAATCTAATTAATTGGTACTTTTTGTTTTATGTCCCCATTTTTTCACAAAATTACTTAATGTAGCATGTTTTATGATAATTAATGAATAAAACAGAGAAATACCGCAGTAACCCTGTAGCTCAATAAAAATAAACCAGTAATACATTAGAGAAAAACACACCAACATACAGTTTTATATGTGTCATTATAACATTTTCCATATTAACATATTTTACATACTAAAAACATAAGCATTGTTGCTTATAATTATAAATATAATCTAACCAAATTTACCCTACGCTTGCTAACTTTGACTAATTAACAGTAATGCTTTGATTATTTAAATAATAAATAATTTCAATAATTACTGGATTTATTATTTTTAATCAAAACATTATTGTTAATTAGTCAAGGTTAGCAAGCGAAACGAGCGTAGGTTAAGTCTGATTAATAATTTCTCAATATCCCAAATACCCGCTATTTGGAAGAAGTCTACCTCTATTGTACTTTTTTTTTTTGAAAATGAAGACTGTATTTATTTATTACTCTATCTATTTCTACTGTCATTCCTCGACCACATACCTTTTTTGGGATTTTTAATAAATGATCAGCACATATACACACCTCTCTCAGGTACATTTTCCAATCCGTTATTGCTTCACTTGACAATCTACGCTCGCTTCGCTCGTTAACCTTGTCTAATTAATCTTGACTAATACGTTAATATGTTTAAAATAAGTGGAATAAAACAGCATGTAAGTTTATTTTTTCTAATGTTTTATTCATCAGTTATTAACTTCATCATCAATTATTAGCATGCTATATTAAGTAATTTTTATGTGAAAAAATGCGAAAAAAGTGAGGGGGACGTAAAACGTAAAGTACCAATTGATTTTTTAAAAGGGTACACATTTTTTAACATCTCTTTAATTTCATTAAGATTAATTTCAATAATTAAACAATACTGGAAATTTAACAAAGGGAAAATATATCGAATAAAATAAGCCTAACCTTAAATTTGTTGATCCGTTATAAAATAGATTATTCAACTAAATAGTGAATACATAATGCACTAATTCAGTAAGAGTTAACATGTAACATGTGTAAATATTTTCCAAAATAAATATCTCAATAAGAAAAAAAATAAGCACGAACAAACAAATCATTGTTACATACAAATATAACGATGAAACATTATTAGTAAACTGATAAGTTACAAGAAAAATGTTAACAGATTTAATAAATAAATCGTCATTTAACATAATCATTATGTTTAATTTCGATTAATTTAGACGGATGTTATGAAAAAGAACGAATAATCATACTAAAATTGCTAAAATAATTATTTTTTACTTAATTTCTTGTTTTTATTGTGATTAATGTAGCAGAGGAATAAATTTTAAGTATTATATAAGGTACATTTAACACGAGAGAAATTTAATAATATATCCCGTAAAATGAAAAATTGAATTTTTTACTTTCATTCTAAAGGATTTTTAAAATCCTTTAAGAAATAATTTTAAAAAACAATAAAAGTAAAATTGCATATACTTATTAATATAATAAATGAATAATACAGTTGTAAACAATATAATTAAAATAAAGAGACAAATTATTATTATTATTATTATTATTATAATCATAATAATCCACGAGACGAAACAGCTGATGGTTGAATCAAGAAGTAAATTTTTATTTCATCTTTAACATTATTTCGGTATATGCCGGTTGAACTATAGATTTTTATTTATTACAGCTATTCATTCAGTAAGAATTGCTTTAATGAAGACGATCAAAAATTTCAAGTCTTATGTTTATTTTTATTTATTTTTTGAAATGCTTGGTGTACAGATTTTTTAATGATAAAGGCGAAAAAAATGGGGGGGGGGGCGTAAAACGAAAAGTACAAATTAATTTTTTAAAAGTGTAAATTTTTTAACATTTCTTTAATTTTATAAAGATAAATTTCAATAATTAAACGATACTGGAAATTTAACAGGGGTAAAATATACTGAATAAAATACGCCTAACCTCAATTTTTTTAATGTTTTTATCAAATAAATTTTTTAACTAAATAGTAAATACATAATGCAACTAATTCAGTAACAGCTATATAACATGTAACATGTAAATATTGCAAAATAAATATTTCAATGAGAAAAAAAATAAGCACGAACAAACAAATCATCAATTTAACAACTTCTATATGTAAATTTTTTTACGGAATAGAAGCAATATATAATGTTTAAGGGAGTACGTTATTATTTAAGGTTGACACGTCTTTTTTAACCTCATTTCCAACGGTATGAAAACCATCCACGAAATACAGCACCAATGAGTGTACAGACCGGGCATTTAATGTACCTTTTAAATTCTGACACCTAATTTCCCAAACTATCCCTGTTCATATCCTCTGTGGAGACTTGACCCCATACTTACTTACTTTTTCGTGTCCGAGCGATGAGGCATTAAAACCTTTGTGACCAGTATTGTGCCACCGAAACACCAGAAGCATTTCCTTGCCACAGATCTTCTAGTGTGCATTTGGTTGGGCGAAGGTGCATTTTAGGAGATGTTCAGAGTCCTGAATCTCACCGCACTCGCAGTTCAGGTCGTTAGGCTCTATTTGACGCCATCTAGCGCGGTTAACTCTGGTTGGTGCAACCCCAGTTCGAAGCCGGTTGACCCCATAAATTTTCATTATGAGCTCAACATATGTAATAAAAAATTAACAACTCCTCTCGTCTTTCAGTAAACATTTTATCTTTTTCTATAAGAGACAAACCCAGACGTAGCGGTATACACACGCATTGGTCTAAGCAGGAAGATGCCGTTGGCATCAACGCTAAATTGCACACCATCAATGTGGCATTCACTATCACTAAGTCAAAACATCGTCACATCCTTATCTGTAGAAATTCGTGTAGTGCACGCCAAGCTTTAAAACATTTGCATTCTCGTCATGACAATACAATAGGGGAGATGAATCGTCACAACACACAAGTGAATTTCTACTGGATCCCTAGTCATGTGGGAATCCTGGGTAACGAACATGCGGATTCCGCTGCTAAAGATGCGTGTAGCCAACCGTCTTTCACCACTCGAGTTACTACTACCAATTTTATTAATTCCATTAAACATACTCATCGAAAAAGATGGCAAGGTGACTGGATTGCTACAGTGGATAATAAACTCAGACACATCAAAGATACGGTGTTACGATCGGGACTCTGTGCAGAAACATTCGCCGAGAGGATTGGTCCTGTGCCGATTGCGATTAGGACATACCAGAGGTACTCACGAATACCCGATGTCAGCAGAAAACACACCGCTATGCGTACGATGCGACTGCCGCTTGACTGTGCGCCACATCCTTGTGGACAACATGTTATGCGGCCTAACGTTGCAAATTTAAATTAGCGAGGGACCTACGTTCCTCGGCAATTCAATACAGAGGTAATTTATATTAACAAATTACCGAAGAACATTCGTTCCTCGGTAATTTAAAGGAAATGATAAGAATGTACTAGACCGAGTATTGTTACTTCTAAGAAGAATTATAATTCGTAAGATTTAATGATAATCAACCATAAATTTTGATTTTATTTTGTTATTCATGTTACGTATTTTATCCTAATATTATTAATATCTTAGTTTTACGCTTATCTTATTAATATTTTAATATCCGGGAAGGGGCTTTTTGGTTAATTTTAGACCACAAAAATGTTTGCCAAAAAAACTTACGTCTTTTTTATAATTGTGACGAATTTAAAACACCTTAACTATAAGTCACCAATCAGAGTTGCTTCCTCTGACTAAAATTATGCTTATTAAACAAGTAATAATTCTTACTTACTAAATAAATTTTCTTAAAAAAGGTAGGTCAGTTTGTTGGAGTCAACACATCTACAAATAACAATAAATTAAAAAAATTTCTTAATTATTTTTTCAAGAAATCACCTCAGAAGCCTTTTTCAGCATCACCTTTTTCGGGTAAAATAGTTAATAAAATAATAACTAATGAAATATAAGACATGCACTTTTCCTTAAATGCAACAACCTATTAATAAAGAAAACTAATATTCAGTTATTAAATAATACTGTTATGTACTTACAAAGAATCCGAAAGTTAGCAAAAATCATATCTTTTACACCTTCAAATAATTTTAATTAATTATTTTATTCACGTCGCTTTTAATTATTGGGTACGTGAATGCTATCACTATCACAAAAGATATATAACAATTAAGAAAAAATTATAAAAAAAAGATCTTTCGTAGATACACGAATTAAACAGAATAAATAAGACAAAACCGTAACTACACGTTTGCATTACTAGACAACGAAATGCATAAATTATTACGAAGAAATATGAATACGTGCTTTATGAAGAGTACGGAAAGAACTGACCAATAGCATGGACTATACTGTATCTAATCAGAACCAAGATAAATAAATACATTCACAAGTTATGAATTAAATATCATGCTTGGTATTTAATTTATATATGTATTATTAATTTTATGTTTATTTTTTGCCTTATAACAAACAAAATTAACCTTTAAATTACATAATTCCGTAATCGAAAAAATATAATTTTAACTAAATAAAGCTGGTTTATGTATGTAAACAGATAAGACAATAAAATTTTATGGAATTTAAAGGAAAAATATCATTACGTGATTTATATTAAAAAGGTTAATAATAAATTACAGAGAGAACTTGTAATGAAATAAACTGACATTTTACAGTAATATTAAAAAAAACCTGATTAACCGAACATTCTTCTAAAATTAGGTGATATTTATTATTATTCGAAAGAGATAAATGTTCGGAAATAAATTCTAATTAATGTTGTTTCAAATTTATGAGATTTTTCAAAAAAGATATCAAGTTTTAAAAATTAATACAAAACAAAACGAAAAAAATTGATTGGTTTCAAGCTGTAATTTTTAGAAATTTTCAATTGAATCATTACATTTTATATGTTCTCATATAGTGACTAATTTAAGCAACAATTTAAACTAAGAAAATAAGTAGAACATAGGGATAATTAACGAATATAGGGAATAATATTTTTTATTATATAATTTTGAATTAGCAACGAAATTTGTGTGGACGTTCTCAAGATTGAGTTCCCAGGAGCATATTTTCATAGATCTGTTTAATGTCGTCAAAATTATATAGAGATTATAGAAAACTTCCAAATAATATTTATTTATCAACTTTTTTATTAAGAGTTTGACCATCTGCAAAACGTTCGTGACCACTTCATTAGTCAAGCAAAACTGTGAGTATCATCTGTATTTTGGCATTTCAATACTAGTGGTCCCTTACTACTCCGTAACGTTATTATTACAAAATAATTTTACATACTATTTTATATACTTTTTAATATTTATTTTTAGAATAAAAAATTATTTATTATTAAAAAATATAAGTATCTTAAAAATAAATAAACACAAATAAATCGAAACGTGCATGAGTTAAATAAAAGATAGAAAGAAAACCGATCAGGGCTCGTTTTGCCCACCCTTACCGTTTATCCAGGGGGCTCTGCCCACTGTACCCTACCTATATTCAATAAACTCAAGCTTGTGAGAATAATAATGATAAATAAAAATGAAAGCCTGTTCGATTTATAAAAACTATTAGTGTATTGTAATTTCTTCAAAGCAAAGGTTTGGTCAGTACGGGAACTACTAACTGGTTTTTAGATTTCCCATCTCGGCTTTGCTCATGAAATACAAAGTCAAATCGCAAACATAAATTACCATCACAATGTTACTAGATCTCACAAAAATTGATACAATAGCGGTAGCATAAAAGGGAAAATATTTTTTTTTAAATGTACGATTTTTTTTTACCATCTAAAATATTAAAATTCAAAAAACTCGATAATGCTACTTAGATATTATTTGCAAGTTCAAATCAAGTGAATATTTCGTTTAATTTTATCTCGTTTTAGTCGGAAATTGGGAGAAAATTTGCGATTGTTGCAATGTAAAAACATTTCTAATGTTTTTACCGTTGCTTCAACCCGTTCACATTTGAATTTCATAAGAATTATACATCGATTTTTAAATATTAATATGAAGCTTACAGACACCAGAAATGAGACTGATATCTTCATTTGTTAACGAGAAATTCAAAAAACCCTTTAAAATCAGCAGTTCAAAAAATCTTTTCTTAGGTATGCATTTAAAACGTAACGTGTATACACAGATTTTCATAATTTATCTTCAGCAGTTTTTGCTCGGCATTGATTATGAATCAGTCACATGTTTTTCATGAACAGAAAAATAAAATTGAAGTTTATAATATAAAATAATAAATATAACTTTGTAATGAGGAATGGTGTGTCAATGTATACTAAGTAGTATTGTAACAAAAATGAAATTTTAAAAACAAATAAATAAAATAGTAAAGTTTTATAACATTATTGGGTCATTTTAATTTATAAAATCATATCTAGTTTGTTGAAAAATGAACAGTTTTTTTAAATTCATGTTTAAAAGAATATGAATACAATTGAAAAGAAAAAAAAAAACAGTCAACAAAATTACAACGTTCATACATGTATATCAAAGCCGCATTTAATAACGAGACAATTATCAGAAACTGACGGAAAACAACTACAACACTGAACATCGAAATCAGTTATAACAGTGTTATCGACAGTTCTCAACAACTTTCAATAGAATCAGTTTCCATTTAACACAGCTAAAATGGTTTCTGTTGTTATAGAATGTGGTGACCAGTTAACGGAATTCCGCACAACTGTGTTAAGCAAACATGTCAATTTTAATTATCTGGTTAGTAAAAGTATATACATATGTATATGAAGATAAATATATTAGAAAATGCACATCACGATTTAATTAAAAAAAAAAAAAAAAACTCTGGATAAAAAGGAAATTAAAAACAGAACAATGAATAGTTTTTATACTTTGCAAAGAAACTTTTTTTTTTTTTAAAACTGTTTCGCTGAAAATACACTTTAACGAACATACTAACAAAAAGTTTGTATTTTCTACACGTACAAAGGCAAAATCCATTTAAAAAAATGACGTCGGTAACAAATCATAACGACTCTTCCGTAACAATGACACTTTCTTTATAACCTGATCTACAACTTTCTTATCATGCATTATAATATCTACAATCGTGAAGGAGATATTTGAATAAACTTAATAAGATATTTCTTATGTAACTATTTGCATACAATACATACAATAACAATTCATACTTTTCCATACAATAACAATTCCAGTCAAAACGAACTTTAGTTATCAGCAACTTTAATGAAGTGTAAACGATTTCACAAAAACTCTATTTTTAAATAACATTATTAAATAAGATTTAAAAATACAAATATCCACGGTTTACAGCTATTTCAAAGCGTAGAATTATATGTTCCAATGAACATTTCAGTAAAATACCCAAAAATCTGCGAATTCAATTTGTGTTTAATTTACAAGATTAATTTTGTATAAAAAAAAGATCACGTTCAAGACAATTAATATGTTATTGTGTAGTAGGAATATTAATGTTCAGGTAGGTAAAAATTAACTGTACGTTATTAATCAAGTAACGAATGATCAAGGAGATAGGGGTGATGATGATTTGTAAATTCGACATTAACTGATAGTATTAAACAATTAAAAAGTTATGCATTAATGCGTTTTCATATGTAACATGTACAACAATCTTTTAATAAAAGTTCGACCATCGGTCCATATAAGCCGATCTTTAAAGAAATAATTGCAAATCATCAACTGAAATGGCATCGTGGAACGTACTTCTGCATATCGATATTGAAACAATATCAGTTTTTAATTTTTTGTAGCAATATAAAAGTGTACAACACGTATTTTAACTATGACACGTTGTTTTACAAGGTACTTCGAAACTTTTGCTATCTTCTGAACGGGTAAAAATAGGGAACTAAAAATTAAATTTAAATATAAAAAAATTCACAGGAGGTATAATTTCAATGAAGTATTCATTTCAATATGATTTTGCAAAGTTTTAAATGCCTTTTAAAAAATGTTTCTACTTTTTGAAGGAGAAATAAAAAAAAGGAATTAAAAAATTCAGGCAATGGGTGTAATTATAGCTATAAAGTGCTCAATACAGGTAAAAGCCATTGTTTCAAATTCTGCTGCATATCTTTTTAACTTTTTAATCTTCCTACTCTGTTTATTATTTTATTTATTATTATTATTCTTATTACTATTATTATTCTTATTGACCCACTGCTGCTCGGAAGCATTACTATTACAAAATAATGTTATATATTTAAAAACCTCATTTCGGGTAAAAAGTGATTGGACCCGAGCTGCTCCATTATTATTACAAAGTAATGTTATACTGTTTATTTAAAAAAAAAAAAACGGTTTTACACAGCTATTCCACTTACAACACGTCTCACTCCCATTCCTCTTTTTTTCTTTTTCCTTTGCTACCACAGATAAAATACGTGCTCAAATGCTATTTCCAGACGTTCTACTGGACGGATCGGGCTGATAATTTTTATTCTTCTTGGAAAGGCCCGATGATATGTCATCAAGCATTGAAAGACCTTCTAAATGATTTCCCTGTGAGTAAAAACCTCTGAAAGTTTCTCAATCAAATAATAAATGAGGAATTTTTGAGGAATTCTCAGAGGAGACTCAAGTTTGTGGTCCGGTGACGCTAGATGTCATATTTTTGGGCATTCGAGTAGAATAGATTATTTTATTACACATAATTTCATTTCATTACTGAAAACTTTTCAAGTTTCAAAAGTCATTTTTTCAAACAATTTTTAACCTAAAATACAGTATACAACAACTATGTGAAACACCATCAAAATTTAATATTACGATTGGTAAAATAATTTATTTTTTCGTCATTACAAACCAATCTAAACGATGAATCGTTTAGATTCGCCTTTTTGGTCTAGAAAGACCAAAGATATCTGGCATTCTCTATTTTACAATTTATTACTATTAGATGATTCATGGATATATCCATGAATCATATAAAATGTACCGAAAAAACATTCATTTTGGTTCATTTCATTAGCTTGTAAAAACAGTTTTCGATTATAAATTCTTTTTCAAACCTTTAAATTCTTCTTTTTTTTTAGTAATACTGAAATTTTGTTTCGTTTAATACACGTAAACGAACTATTAACAGCTCTAATATAACTGTATACATTTTACTGATTACTTTCAGTAGATAAACTGAAACTTGGAATGTACGGGTGAGGTACAGCGGAGGAGGATGAGAATTGTAAAAAATTGAATCCAAAATTAATTTTATGAATCTAAACTAATAAATTGTTCAGAAAAGGCCCAATATTCCTCGTATTGTACCAATATTTATTTCGTAAATAAAAATACAAGTCTTTAATTAAACATTTTCCTTAATATCATAATAAATAAAATTACGTGTAAGACAAAAATAAAATTCTAAAGAATATTAGTTGCTAACTAAATAAAAATAAGAGCTGGATTACAGTAACTGATTAAGAAAGAAAAAAAGGAATAAATACAATATTACGTTCAAGATAAGCTGATGAAATTAAGATGGAGAGTTAGCGTGTTCCAAATCTAAATACCACATTATCTTTAACACATAATCTCTTGAAAATCCTCTGTTTCCTAACTTACTACAACTATTAACGAAGTATTAAACACTGAAATTGAGAATTAACGTGTTGCTTTTTATGAGTGAAAACATGGAACACACTGGGCTTGAGAAGTTTATTAGCTGGGAAAAAATTAGATGTTATAAAATAATTGTAGAAACTAAGTGAATAATAACAGAAGGAAATTAATTTAATTGGCGTAATTAATTTGAAAAGTAGAATTTAATAATTTAATTTCATAAAAATGGTGATTGTTAAATGATATCAAGTAAACCCTCAGCGCCAGACTTTTCAGTTTGGCTTTCCAGTGATTGAATAAAAAGTTAATGTAATTATTTGTAGAAAATAATATACAGAGTGATTCACGAAGACTGTAAAAAACTTTCAGGACGTGTTCTACTGGATTCGTTAGCGAGTGTTAACTAGCGAAATATTTCGTCCTAATTACTATACCTCCGGTAAAATTAAGCCAGATTGTAATTCTTGAAACCCAAATTAAGGGATAAATTTAATGGTTTGACATGAAAAATAGAAAAATAATAGGTACAAAAACTGTATTTTTAGTAGTTTTCGAGAAATCTGGAGTAGAAGACAAAATACCAGTCTTTAACCACACCACGCTATCTAAAATAACGTTTTTAAATGAGATAAACACAAAGCTTTTAAACAAAACTTCTAGAGAAATTAATTCTGAGTAAAATGGGGATAATATAAATTAAATTTAATGTAAGAATTTCGAAGTTTATTAAAAACAAAACATACTAAAATGTGACAAATTTTAACTAGATATTAAACGAAACAAAAAAATATATATATTAAATATTTAAGTAAAATACAAACACAAACAAAAAACTAAGTTACAAACAATTAAATAAAACTTTGTTAAATTCTTCGTAAATCACCTATAAATAATAATAATAAAGCGTTTGTATTTAATGAATACAAACACAGTATAAATAAAACTAATTTAAAAAATTGTTATAGGAAATAATTTAATAGATAATTACAGTAATAAAACAATTTACAAAAAATTCAACTGGTAATAATAATATCCATATCCAGCTGATTGTCTGAAGGAGCTGAGATACAAGGTAATAAAAATCTAACTTTAAATACCGAATAATAAATAAATAAAAATAAATATTAAACAGCATGCCAATGCCGTATTGATTTAACTGTTTTCAATAAATCATAACAAAATCATACTACAGAAGTGTTTATTAATTCACTTTTCTAATTATCAATATTTCCACGAAACTTGCAATAAAAGCACATAAATTCGGCAATTTCCCTCCATTAAAATATTGTTCTAATTCAACTGATGTTTAAGTTAACTTTTCAAAATATAATTTATTTTATTTTTTAATGAAAACATATATTATTTTAACCATCGTCTTACCATACATTTGCCGTAGGAATTTCCTACACGTTTCGCCGCATCAATACATCAGTATCATCAGTTCAGGCCTAAACTTAAACTAGGTAACACGGCCGCGGCCTCTTCAAAGGGACACCGCGAAATATTGTATAAAGGTTTCATAATTAATTGAATCAAGACATTTATAATTATTAATTTAATGTTAATAAAGTAAAAAAATAATGAACATACATTTGAGTTTTATTTATTTGTATCTCTTATTTAAGAGTAGTCAAACTTTTACTTAGGGTAGGGCGCCATGGAAAAATTTCAATTGAAAAAGGGCGCCGCATCTCAAAAACCACTGCTTTAATGCGTAATATTGTGGTATGATTTTATATGTCTTTTATCTGTCAGACTGGAAACGCAAATGTGGATATTTTTATTCCCTGATGATTAAACCGTGGTTCCCAAACTTATTCCGAATCGCGGCGCCCTTTTTCAATTAAATTTTTCCCATGGGGTTCTACCCATTCTTTCTTTTTCCTGTTTAGCCTCCGGTAATTACCGTTCAGATAATACTTCAGAGGGTGAATGAGGATGATATATATGAATGTAAATGATGTGCAGTCTTGTACAGTCTCAGTTCGATCTTTTGTGAGATGTGTGGTTAACTGAAACTAACCACCAAAGAACACCGGTATCCACGATCTTGTATTCAAATCCGCGTAAAAATAACTGACTTTATTAGAACCTTAACGCTGGAACTCTCGACTTCCAAATCGGCTGATTTGGGAAAACGCGTTCACCACTAGACAAACCCGCTGGGTTATGGCGCTCTACCCTAAGTAAAAGTATGATTACTCGTAAGTAAGAGATAAAAATAAATAAAACTCGTGTATCTTAATAATTTTTTTATTTTGTCTTGGTTCAATTAATTATGAAGCTTTTACAATATTTTGCGGCGCCCCTGTGTATGCCGCGGCTCCCCGGGGCGCCGCAGCGCACAGTTTGGGAATCACTGGATTAAACAATTATTATTATGGTTGTGTGTGTATATATTTTTGTGTATCCTTTATTGTTCATTTTATGTGTGTGTAATTATTATACTTTTTTCGTATGGTGTGTGTGTGAAGATAAAAAAGCTGATCAAAGTTGATATAAAATGTACAATTTTACGACGTAATATTTTAATAATATGAATGATTTTTTTTTCATTTAAATATCTGTAAATTATGAGTTTTTGGCTACCTGTTATTGTTATTCTATTCAACAGTATATAAATTAGATATTCACAATATAAATTACTGTAACATGACTCACAAGTAACTACAAAATAATTACGTATTGTAAACGTTTACTTTTTCGTAATAAAAGACTCCATCGACAAATCATAAAATCTTTCGAGATTTTTACACATTTCATAAAATAAAAAATACTATTCTATGAACCTAGAAGCAATTTCGGATTTCGATTAGAACGTAGATGCATATACTTTTGAATATAAGTTAAATAAAGTTTTATAACGTGTAAGAAGATGGGTAGTAGTAAGTTAAGCCTCAGGATACGATAATTAATTTTGAGTGTTCGTAGAGAAGTTAAAAAGGTTTCTTAAGAAAATAAATATTTAAGATTTTTCTCTATAGTTTATATTTTCTGCAAACCTCATGCTTGGGGCCATAACATATTAATCAATAATATTAATCAGCCTGGACCTGGAGACAGTCAACTGGAAATGTAATTTTGTTTTTTAAATAAAATATTCTTTTCAATAACTAATTTTTTAATGGATTTAAGGCTAATTTCGTAGCAGCCTGTAAAAAAAACATTTATATAAAACATACACATATATTTATTTATATTTATATTCTTATATATATTTATTTTATGTAAGATGAGAAAATTTTAAGTAATGAAGATAAAACGGGAGAGGGATAAACAGTATTTTTTTTATAACAGAAATCCTGGTTAAATGAATTTCAGAAACAAAATATAATCAAATAAATTACATTTGTTTACATAAAATTTGGATAGAAAAACTGTATTAAAAATAAAAATGTAACATGAATATACAACTAATAAAAGTAAATTTGTTTAAAACTTTTTGAAAAATTAAATTAAAATTGTTTTCACTTTTTTACTGACGGATTTTTGTAGCTAAATTAAAATAAAACTTGAAATCATGTAGCTGAACTTTACCGATGTTTACAAAAAAATAAGAATTTTACGTCTTCCATTAAGTTAAAAATAACTTCTACTTAGGAGATAACTTTCTTATATAAATAAAAGAAACTTCACACATATGCGCACACACTCAAACATGAAATGTGCGGTTCATAATCAAGGCTCACAAAAACTACTCAAAATAAATTGATAAAAGTTTTACTTTCGGTGTAAGTGAACTCTAAGAAGGCTTTTTTGAAATTTCGAGTATAAACGGTATTTTTGAATTACTCAGTAACAAATAAAGATATAAAGTTGATTTTTGGTGTGTGTAATTTTCATGTAAATATCTAAAAAAACCAATTTATAGATTTTTTTAATTTCCGAGTTAAAGTGTTAAAACAGATTTTTGAATAATTTTTTATACATGACTGTTTTTTAAATCTCTCGATTTTATTTTTAGTATGTGTAATCTTCATGTGAATATCTAAAAACGAATCTAATGTTTTGGAAATCTGACCATGAAAGAGATGAATAAGGGTTCAAAAATTTTGAATATTGCAAATTTTCCCCATTTCCGATTGTACTAAATGAGATATTCAGTAGATTTGAAGTTGCAAATATTCTTCAAATAAACATCTAAAAACCATTTTCGGGGTTTATTTTAATTTTGATTTTTTAAAAGGTACGACGGTGTACGCCGCGCGGCTGTTCAATCAACACAGTCACTGCCACCGTTACTATATGTACGACATGACTGGCCGCATCTGCCTCCGGTTACTTGGTTAAAAGAAAATAAAAAAAAAAAAAAAAATGTTTAATTTAAAAAAATGAGAAACGAAGTAGGGTCAACTAGTAGTGTATGTTTCTAAAGACCGGGAAAAAATATTTTTACTCATTCTTCGTACGGGTAACCAGCTATTTTAAGATGGACGCCGACTATTTTGAAACCAATATTCATCAGATCAATCATAGTTTGGGACCTGTACTGACCAAACTGCTGCTCTGTAAAAATTACAAAACACTGATAGTGTTTTGTAATTGAACAGCCTTTAATTTTATCTTATTATTTTTACGAGCATGAGGGAGGCCAGGGGGCAGAGCCCTCTGGTTAGAAGGGAACCGCCTAGTATATACTCATACATACGAAGCGAGTCAAAAGTACGGAAACCCTTCAACAACTTTAAAACCGTTTCAGATAGAAAACTGTAACTTTCATACGGTATCGGTCAACTACTTTACCTTTTGACGAGAAATAGAATTTCAACCCCTGCTTGAGGGATGGCCCAGAGATTGTAACTCAAATATTTTAAATGGTAATACCCTTTGTGTGATAATCATTTTAAAGGTCTCTTTAAGACAAGAATAATGGTATAAATAAAAAGTTAGTACGATATCTGTACCCGAAAAATGGCGTCGAGATAAATTTTGGATTTTGAAAATCCAAAATTAGTAAATTAGTAACTAACTAAATTTAGTAAGTTCAAATAATAAAATTAAATAAAAATAAATTAAGCAGAATTAAAATAAATTTTTATTTAATTTTATTAAAATTTATTTTAAAAGTTAGTTTTTTAATTAAAAAGAAATTGTTTTTCTTCCAATTTAATGAGTAAATTTATAAAATATTAATAATACCTAATCAGCTGATTATTGATGGTCTCTTACCATTTTTGCAAAAATGAAGTTTACTTCATTATTGTGAAACATGCCATTTAGAGTGTTTCATTATTACACTGTTAGTTTCTTATGAGAATTTATTGTGATCGGTTGACTAAATGATGTTTTCCACTTTTATCACATTTGTAAGCCACTTTTATTACATAATTTGTTACTTTTTTTTACTGAATTAATGTTTTCTGAACTATCTGCTAACATTGCTATCAACACTATTACTCAGTGAACGGAGAGTGTCATATTTTGAGGAGCTTTAGTAATAGAGTTATAATGAAGTTTATAAATTATTCAATGCAACATTTAATAATCGTAACCCATTTCAAGAGGTACAGTGTGCCAAAAACCATCAAATAATTTGAAGAAACGGGAAGCATTAATAACAGCGATAACCAGGGAGGCCTAAACCTGCAGCAAATAATAACAAATCTTTAGAGATTATGTAGGAATTTATTGAGAATCCTCGTTCCTCGACTCGAACAGCAGCACAAGAACATTACATTAGCCGAAGTTCAATAATTCGAACATTAAAAAAATAGAAAATTTCAAATCTTCAAAATTCGTTTGATGCAAGAACGTAATAAAAACAACTGCGATCAAAGAGTTGAGTTCTGCGAAATTATGAACAATATTTGTGCAGATCCTAATTTATTAAATAACATAGTTTTTAGTGATGGTCATTTTTTTTTAAATGGCAATGTAAATCACCATAATTGTCGACACTGGACTGATATATTAATCCACACTCGTATTGTGAGGTACATTCACAGAATCTAGTCAAAATAAATGTACAAGCAGGAATTGTTGGTCGTCGGGAGACTCCTGGGACTATCATGGATTACCCCTGATAACTTAGTAAATTACATGCTCCGAGGAAGACGTCAATGGAAAAACGTTGCTTCACTGGCCTCTCGCATCTTGACTACGAAAGCGAGAGAGGCAGAACTACGGGGAGGAGACTGACGTAGAACATCTGACTGCACGACAACATCAAGTCTGCCAGTACTCGAAGAAGGAAATTTGTAAATATGTAGATTAACTTGTAAATACTGACTTCGTCCATGTGTATTTTATAATTTTGTATATTGACTAGAGTTAATAAAACTATACTGTGTGGTTATCAAACTCCACTAATGTGAATTTGAAAAAAAAATCGGGAGGAACTGGGGAAAAAGATTCTGTCGCTAGGGGGTCAAATCGTGGACACGAGCAGGGCCAGAGAGGTAGCCTCTTTGCTGAGGGCGTTCGGGTCTAGCAGATGGCTGGATCAGGACGTTATGATGACGCATTTAGGATCCTCGAGGTTTGTGAGGTGGGCGCGCGATTCACGGGGGTATGCGTGGGGTGCATACCCGGACCCAGACTAGGTGATAGGGATGGGAAGGGTAGCCCTCTTGGGGAGAGTCATTATGGCAACCGGGAGGGATGTCGTGATGTCTCAATGATCAAAGAGGGATTCCGTTAGGAGATCAGCTTCAAGCTGTATTAAGGGGGGGCTAGTCTTCAGCCACGTCACTTGGGACCGCCCGAAGTAACGTGTTCTAGGCGGGTTACCGGTTGCTCTCAAGTGGTTAAAAAAGAAAAGTATTGTAGGTCGACGACTGATGAGACACATTTATTGATGGAAATTTTCTCAATGAAATATGAAAGACTTTGCTTCTCAACCATAACATTCCAAACGTTCAAAAACGTTGTTGGCCACAACTTCTTCCCAAACTTCATTTGGTTTCAACAAGATTGTGCCTTGTCTCATTTCGATCTTCAGGTAAGTGAAATTTTTTAATGTATTTTTTCCTGGAAGATGCATTGGCAACTTTCTATGGGGCCTCTAAAAAAGTATTGATTATCATAATAAGCTCAAAGATATCGATTATTTACAAAATAGAATTCGAGAATCAGCACAAAATATCACTAAGGAAAGATTGAATAATGCAGTATCATCCTTTTACAATCTACTGGCACACTGTCAAACAGAAGGACATTTCGAACATTTATTAAAATGAAATGTAAGTAAATAAGCAACAAAACGATAAGCTTAATATATATATAAATTTTTATATATATTTAAATTTATATATAAATAAATTTTTAATTTATTCGAAAATATCCATTTAATCAAATTTTTATAAATTTATTATTTTGCGATAACAGTTCCTTAAATTTTATCCTACCTTAAAACTACCACTCCGCCATTTTGGGTATAGACATCGTAACAACTTTTTATTTAAACATTTCTCTTGTCTTAAAGAGACATTTACAATGATGTATCACACAAACAGTGTTACCGCTTTAAATATCTGAGTTACAACCCCTGGACCACCCCCCAAAAAGGGGTTTAAATTTTATTTCTCATCAAAAGGTAAAGTAGTCGACCGATAACTTATCCTGAAAGTTACAGTATTCTATCTGGAACGGTTTTTAAAGTTGTTCAAGAGTTTCCATACTTTCGACTTACTCTGTGTGTATATATATCTAAATAAGGATATATATATATATATATATATAAATCCTTATAGAATTTTTAAATTCTATATTAATTCTTGTATTATATATAAATTTTATATTTAATTCTTGTATTAATTTTAAACAAATTCAACCCTTTACAAAGCTAGCGGTGATTCCAGTATATTTGAATTACTACATTGAATTAAATGGAGTAGTAGTAAATAAACTAATACAACCAAGATCAAAATCAGTTCCACATGATACGACTAGCTTAACCTACTAACGGTTTGTATAGTATGAAGATAAACGCCAGGAAAACGCCTTGTCATTTATGTCAAACTATCGTATACGTCAAAATTTACCTTGTATTCATCTGTTTTGATTAGTAATAGCGTTAATCCATTATAATATTGTATGTACTTTGGGTTAAAACAACAAAAGTGTCTATTTTTGTTTCTCAAGAACCAAAACGTAACCTTAGCGCATTTAATAAAGTAAAAGTAAGCTGTCCCGATTCATATCACATTTTCTATATTTTTAAATGAAATGTTACTAATTTACTTCTCAAGTAATTGTTTTCGCAATCAGAAGTTAAAAAAAATCACTTTAGTCACATTGTATTCTTTTTCTCAATACTTTTTTAAATGCAACTTTACTATTTTCTTATTTCTAAACTATTTTTACTTCCTTGTACAAAGTAAAAGAAGTATTCTAATCGCGAAAAATTTCGGTTTTCAGATTCAACGGAAATATCCATTTTGACCAACCCTGAATCCATTTTGACTAGTTTCGGCGTGACGTTAGTACGTACGAATGTATCTCGCGTAACTGAAAAACGATTAGTCGTAGGATGTTGTAATTTTGGATTTAGGACTGACATCTAGTTGAGCGCTTCCTCTTTAGATTACAATCGACTCAAACAAAAGTGCCCAAAAAAGCCCAAAATCACCAAACATTGATTCTGGATTTTTTTTTTAATGCAGTAATAAGCCCTAATTGAAAGCTTTTCAACGATATATCATAAGTGGTACTTATTTTCATTGGTTCTAAAGTTATACCCAAATGAAATTTTAATTAATGAAGTATTTGGGTCTTATATGGGAAAGGCACATTGGTTCGAATCAGACGTGTTATTTTTAATTTAAATATATGATTTATAAATAATTATTAACCTCTGATTGTAAAAAAAAAAATACAATTAATAATTCAATAACAATTAAAAATAAAAAATAAAATATGAAAAAAAATCAGAATTTATTAATGAAATAAAATTGTACGTACTTTTCATTTAAAAAAAAAAAAAAAAGTGTAGATGTAATTTAATAGGCGTACAAGAAATTCATGTAATGACCACATCAGATTTTTTTATTTTTAGCCTCTGGAACCACTGTAAGGTATTACCAGAGGATGAGTGAGGATGATATACGAGTATATGAATGTAAATGAAGTGTAATCTTGTACCGTCTCATTTCGACCATTCCTTTTAGATACTCACAGAACACTTATTTCAATTCTTTGGTAATATTTTATAAGCGCACAACAGTTTTCTTTTTACAAATGTTGAAAATTATTTTGATTTTTTTATAATCACTGAAAAATTATTTTAACTTTTTAAATCAGTTTCATTTTAAAAGAAAACCATTATTTTAAACATTTTTTTAAATTTATTTATTTTTTACTTCTTCGTCTCCTGCCCACACTAAAAATCATAAAATAAAAAATCAGAATCAAAGTTCATTTACTTACGATAACAAATCGGTTTGTCGTCGTAACGAAATTAGATAACATACAGTAACAAATCAGTAATGAAAGGTTGTAACAAATCTATTTTGTTATTTTAACAAAATCGTTTCGCTGCTACAACAAACCCTTAGGTACCGAAATATATGATTTGTTATTCGTATGTAAACAAAGGAATATGTTTTCACAATGTCCGCCATATTAGATTTAGAACGATATTAAATAATGTCCGCCAAATTGGATTTAGAAGATATTAAATATGAAACGTAACAAATATGATATCATATATTAAATGTGATATAATTTAATATTATATTTTATATCATCATAAGAACCAAAGCTGTATGTAAAATTTCAGCTCGAGTGGATAACGGGAAGTTTGTCAAATTTCAATTAGTAAATTTAACTTATACAGGATTTCGAACAAAAGAAAACCATTGAAGAAACTAGGTATCTTATTTTTAAAACGGTAAATTAATAAATATATCCTACAAATCCTGTAAACAAGGAGAGGAGATTATCTCTAGAGAGATATCTTCTAGAGAGAATTATCTCTATCTCTGTTCTAATGGTTTAAAAATGTTTTCACCGCGATAGCAAATCAAGGATGATATCTCAAGTCGATTTTCATTAAAAAATAATAATAAAACACCGAACTTGGAAAATCCAGAAAGAAGGGAATTTTCGAAATTAATTTACAAGAATTTTTGTTAAATTAGTATTTTTTTATAACCTAAAACCATTTACACGTAAACGTTTCACTAAATCAAACTCTTCAAAAGATAAATCTTGTTTATTAAATTCTACTAATAACCAATAGTTACTAAACTAAATTTCACGATTTAAAATATATTTCTTAGATCTAAATCAAAACTTCTATAAACAAATTCATATTTGTTTACCAGAGCTTATAGTTTTGGATTACGACAGGATTTAAAAAAATTAAAAATCACACAACTTACGGGGTAGAGCAAATTTTTACTATACCAATCGGCCCACTTTCTTTTCTTTTTATAAACTACATTAGCAGTAAAAGTAAAATGAATGATTTTAAAAATAATTAATTAAAATGATATACCCATATATAAGTTGTTCATTAAACAGAACGGTAATCAGCAATACATAACGAATATGATATGCAGAAGGAAATTTGAAAGAGGAATTAACACCGTACATATGACTTTTATTCTTGTTTTCATAACCCATTACGTATTTTTTTCCACAAATAATTAGTTAATGAAATTAAAATTTGTAGGCTTGTAATTGTCTTCCTCAATATAAATATTTAAACTGACTGACCTTGTGACGATTCCGGTCGTCACACCACCCCCTCCGTTCATAGGCCAAATGGGCTTTACCGGAGGTTATCTTCCAGACTGATTTCTCAGTCATCAGTTTGGCCTCTTGTCAGGATGCCACCGACGCAAATCCCTCGACAGACATTTCTATCAGTGAGAACAAAAAACTTTACTGTCGCCTTCGTATCAAGCCTTATCCAATTACATGCTTCTACACCAAATATCCCCCCATAACACTACATTAACCACCTCCGTAGAAGCGCGTAACCCGCGCCTAATCTAACTGAAGGAGCCACATTATTCATAAATTTAAATACTCAATATTCTTAACTAACTGGATTGATTCGATGTTATAATCTTGAGTTTGTAAAACCTATTTAAACATCCTAATAACGCACCACATAATTTTTTTCTCCTAAATTTATAAAAATATAAGTTCTGGAACTTTTTTTTAATTTTCCAGCTTCGACTTCATATAAAACTACTGCTATACCTCTTAATTTGGATTCTATAAATTATAGTATGACAATTTTACCGAAGGGACAAAAATTAGGATGTTGACTGTATACCGCAGATAACTTAATGATATTTCAGAATATTAAAGTGTCGGTTAACCTAAATTCCGATAATCAAGCTTATAATACTCGTATATTCCAACAGGATAAACCCAAATAAAAAGTGTTTAATAATTAAATTATCGCCGATAGCCGTCATTTGCCATTTATTTTAACTTAATTTATTCGAGCAGCCGGTTTTTATAACACACTACATCTCTCTCTCTCTGAACTAATACTAATATATATCTATAAATTCGTTTCTTCTAGAGGATTTTCTTTTTTATAACCAATTTTTATAGGTCAGTTTTTTAGATCGATTCAGAATTCAGCAACAACTTTTACGTAAGCCGTAATTATATTATAGATTACATTATTAGTTGTACACTTGCAATCACAATACCTTCAATCAGTAGACATTCGCGTACACGCTTTGATAAAGTTAGAAAGCCTACAGTTATTAGTAAAAAGTTTGTTTTATATAATAGAAGTTAATTTAGATATATAAAATTGTTATACCAACATATCACTTAAGAAGTTATTAAAAAATAAGATACTATTCTACCTGTAGCACCAATAAAAAAAAAGTTATAAGAATTTATTCATTTAATGTACTCAAGGCACTTATCTATCTACTTTAAGAACAAACAATCTTTTTGAGATAACTAATTATAATTAATTAAAAGTTAAAACTCGAGTTTACGGAAAACAAACTCCATTCTTTGACGACTTGAGTTCGAAACTTCCTTTTCTATTCTTCTTCTATCAAGTCAAGTCAAGCAAGTATATTACTTGACTTGACTAGCGGAACGTGATGTTTTAATAGAACTAATACTACAAATGCTGTACAATTCGTAAAATGTTACTCAATTTTTTTCGTTTAATTCATTAAAAATATTAATTATAGTAATTCTGTAAATAGTAGATCACAATTAAGACAAAATATAGCAAAATATATATATAACCTATTGTATACGTGACACAGAAATAAATAATGATTTAGTGTCAATAAGAGTTTTACAATATCGATTACATATAAAATATAAAACATAATTTGACGTTTATTAATGGATAATTTATACCATAGTGTGTTTTTCGGCCCCAATCTTTTACACTAGATTTATCGAAAACTACTAAAAATAAAGTTCTGGACCCTATTATTTAATATTTTTTTTAATTTTCCAGGTCAGACTTCATATAAAACCACTAAATTTATTCCTTAATTTGGGTTCAATTAATTATAGTCACACTTAATTTTACCGAAGGCGCAAAAATCAGAGCGAAATTTTTCGCCGTCCAACACTTGCTAATGAAACATTTCTGAACAAATGTTTATATGAATTTTCTTCTTTACTTTAACCCGTAGAAAATGTCTTGAAAATTTGTTACATTCTTTGAGAATCGCTAAGAATATAGAATATTTAGGTACTATAAATCATTTTATGAAGTTTTATTTTTATATCTGTTTTACTTATTGGAATATTAATGACAAAGAAGACGGTGATAATAACGAAAGAATTTTGTTTTCATTTCCTATAACACCAGGCGAACTCTAGTAATAAAAAAAAGTAAGAACAAATAACGCACACTAATAATTTTCATTAATCATTATTACCTTGTTATTTTTGGTCAATCTGTCTTTCGATAGATTTCAGCTGAAGGTCCTTCTTTTTTTTCTATTCTGAGCATCTTTTCATCATATATCTCACACCCCTTTAATTTATGTGTAAATAAAATCGCTTACTTTATGCTACTATAAACTTTAGCATCACAAATACAATACCATACAACTTCAGGTATTTCATTTGTGCCTAATACTTCAGGTTAAATTTTGTTTTTTCTAACAAAACAAACAAACAAACGCGCACGCACACGCACACGCACACACACACAATCTACATAAATTATTGCAATAATTTTTTTTAATAACCATAACTATCGTTGAATGTATTGCCGTATTTTAAAATAGCAGATTCCCTTGGGTTAGAAGATAATTACTATCAGCTAATCAATTTAATTTAGCTAAAGAAATCTATCTTAATAAATCTAAATACTTGTTATTTTATTTTGTAAGAATGCTTAACTGTTTAGAAAATATCATTCTGTCAACGGTCAAACGTTGATGCCTTGAAAATTACAGCCAAATATCCCTATAATCGTACCGAAAAAAATCGTAAAGAAAATAATAATAAACCAGAATTAGTAACAATAATGATATATAAAACACATTATTAATTTAAATGTAAAACCAATTTTATTAAAGTACAGTAACATATTAACAAATTTTCTTTTGATTTTAAAAGAAGAAATAAGTAGTAAGTAAAATTGTTACAAAACTCGACTACAATAAAGCTAATCTTAATCCATCCCCCCCCCCCCCGCCTAGGAAATTGGGATTGCTTCCAGTTTATTCAATATCCCAATTAAACGTCCTGATAGAATTTCAGTTACTTCTCTTTTTATCCAATTATATTTATTTTATTTCTAGAAGAGAAATAAAATAATTATTAAAAAAATGATATTTATTTATTTTATTATTTTTTTAATAAAGAGAACATTTATCGACATAGTAATAAAATGTCATCAACAAAAAAGAAGTTAAGAAGAAAATTAAACAGAACAGATAAATATTTGAGAATAGAGTGACAAAAAATAACTAAATATAGGATTATGAAAAAATGGAATTAAAAAAAATGTTATATTAAATAATTATATTATAAAGATTAAACCTGAAAAACTATTCTTGAACTAATATGTTTAAAATTTACGTGTATATGAAGCGTAAAAAAAAATTTTTTTTCTTAAAATAGAATAAAAAATTTTTTTTTTGAAAAAATCTAAGCGATTAAACTTAATTTTCTTTTATTAATTACTGATAAAGTTTACATTACTGTATTTCAAAACATGTCTATGGAACGAAAATAATAAATTTTTGTTGTACTCAGAGGTTAAGCATAAACATAAGAATCTCTTCCGAAGGACTATATTTAAAAAACGAAATCAGTTATCAAATATCCGTGAATTCAGACAGATTTATATACATATATATTACATTACATATACATTAGCTTATCTTTTTGAAGAAGGATGTATGATGCATAAAGAATTTTGATTTTTTTAGTTTCAGTTTAATTCTGGATTTTACAATTTTAGCATGAGTGAGGTTTCACTTAATTTACTTCATCAAAGTAATCCTTTAATCAGGCATCTTGCTTAAGTATTAAAATCCATTATTTTTTTCCTTTTTTTATATAATTTTTTTTTAGGTACTTTGTGTACTTTTTTTTATTTATTTAATTCATGGGATTCTTTGCAATTTTTTTGCAAAAAATTGCATATATATATATATATATATTTAAAGCTTTATTTTTCATTTTATGTAGAATAAAATTATAATTACTAAATGTTATCGATGGTTAAATTTAGAACATCAAAATATCTGGGGGGAAAGGCTTGCAACGTATACATTTATTTATTCATAATGTCCAACAATTAGATTTTGTCGGTCATCGTTTTGGCTACCAATACTACAGTAATTTTTTATAAATTTAGTTATTTCTAATACCCCAAATTCCATTATCTTACAATGAAAACATTTTCTTTTTCTTCAGGCATTAAGTGTTCATAAAATTTCATATTTTTTTTTGTACAACTTGGGTTTAGCCAACGATTTTTATTTTAACATACTGATTAATTTTCCAGTTTTTATGATATGTCTTTTTTTATATCATTTATACATTTTTAATATAATCATCATTTTAGAATCCATCATTTTTGTCAAATCAAAAGTACAATAATTAAATTCTAATTTTTTTTTCAGGCTAAATTGCTCACGAGCTATCAATCTTGCAGTGAAAATTTATTGGAATGGCTATCACAATAGAATTTAAAGATCTATTATTTATTTTCAATAGATTTTACTGGATGGTTGTCGTGCAGTAAAATTTTATGTAGTTCTTATCTTCTCTTATTCTACTCGTGTATGTCAGATTGTATGTAAAATCGAACTTCATAGTTTATGTCTAAGTAATTGTAAAATACTGTACACTTTACAACCTATATTTTTCATGAATTATAGATTTTTCTAGAATGAAATTATTTCGGAAAGTAACAACTTCCAAGCAACCTTTTTAATCTTCCTCTCTATGCATCTTTTAATCATCAGTGCTTAATTGGAATAAGCTTTTTTCTAAAAGTAGAATTTTTAATACGAACAAACAGGAATACACAAGATTTTTGAGTTTTTATGATTTAAAAAGAAATATTTTAAACAATAAATTAGTTGCTGGATAGTCTACTTTTTTACCATTTAAAATACTGATTTAGAAATAATAAGGAATATTTCATGTGTAAATAAACGATTTTAGGCTATTTGATATAAAACATTACTGAAATCCGAGCAAAATAGCATTTCATAAAAACAAATAACATCCCAAATCAGGCTTATAAAATTAAGTCACATCCGTAAGGAAGGTTTGAAAAATAGTAAAAAAAAACAACAATCGAAAATGCACAATAAAATAAGAATCCTTTTGAAGAATTCCTTAAACTTTTTGCTCAACATCCTTGATTTAAAATTAGATGGACAATCAGTCCATCTAATTTTAAATCAATCTCATTTTAAATCATACCCCCCTGATAAATTTTATAAATTCCTTTTGTCGTATACATAATGAAATTTTTAATACTTTTATTAAACATAGATAACTTTATACAAAAAGGAACGACATGTGCTTGAACACGTAAACACAGATTTGAATAATTATACAGAATTTATATTATGATTTTTTTTTTTAACAGGACTATAAGATTTTTTTATATTAAAAGGTCAAGACCTATTTTGATATTAAAATAATTCAGTGTGAAAGTTAATGTTAATTAACAATATTATTGAAATGAAATAGTAAGGACTAGAATGTAACGGAAAATAATAAATAAAAAGTAGTGTCAAGGACCTGCCTTAAGGCATACCGCCTTTTGATACATTAATACATATACCAGACTCTATGTGGCTTACATTAATAACAAATATAATAAAGATGTACAGAAAAATAAAAGAGGGAATATATAAATACATAAATATATACATAATAAACTATCATCTTAAATTCTTATCTTCACAAAACTAGAAAAAAAATAATGAAAGAAGAGAATATATACAATTCATGTACTGTAAATGTTCACTCAAAAAGAAAAAATATGCCACTTAATATACCTTATTAGCATTTTTTCTTTTTAAAAAACCGGTTTAACTTATGTTTAGCCTAATCGTATTAGTATCCGAAAAGAAATCGAGCCGAAAATCGAAATTGATTACAACTGATATTAACAATAAATGATTCAAAAGGAAGACTTTTCAAGCGTTTAAAACTGGTACGGTGTATTAAATTACAGACAACCCACGAAAATACTAACACTAAAGAACAGAGAAAGTGGTTACACCTGTTTAATTTTGTTATTTATTATATTATTACATATTATTTTTACATATTTTATTAATAATTTAACAATTAATTCAACCAGTCGTTAAATACCAATTTTTCCATTAAAAAAAAAATTTTAATGCGATAATTTAACAAACTGATTTTTCTATCAGTTAATTTATTATTTATTTAAATTGAGGACAATTTTTAAATGTATGCTAAAAAAAAAAAAAAAGAAATAAATTAAAAATTGTTTGATAATTAAATGCGCGCGCGCAAACAACATACACACACAAGTACATTCGTTTAATATGAAACCCAGTATAACGAAGATATTATACTTGTACTATGAGTTTTTTAAAAAATGAGGCTAATTTAACAGAAAACTATTTAATACTCTGATCAATGTGTTTAATAAATTTGAAGTGAAGACAAATATAGATAGACCAAAAATTAAAGAATGATTAAAATTAAAAATGATTAATTCTGCGCGCGCGCACACATGAAAACAAAATTATTAACTTATTATGATTTTGAAATGACCGAAAATGGGATGAAGAAAAAAAACAAAAAATCTTACATTCTCCGCAAACTGATACTAGAAAATCATTAAACAAGTTTCAAAATGTTACAAAAAAGAATATTATAGTAAACATTTGTGAATTTTAATGGGAAGAAACACAGACAGATAAATAAACGATAAAGAAATACGTACGATCTTATGTCGAATATACATGACCTGCAGTATTTAACATTCTAGAGTAATAAGACATTAATCCTACTAGTTATCTTTCAGAAAAACTTTTCGTAATTCTATCCAATTACAGAGGTAGTTTTTAGAAGAATTTTTTAATAGCGCATTAGAATAGGTGATTTATAATGAACCTTCTTACATGTCTGAAATGTGCCATTAATTTCCTTTATAATTTTGCTTAATTGCATTAAAGAAGACAAAATATAACATCAGCTAAACTATATACTAGTTATGAAAAAATTTACCACAATTAAACACGTAAAAAAAGAAAAATAACACGTTATATACAATTATAATATCATAAAATAAAATGATATATAAATCTTTTATAAAAAAAATTACAGAAACATTTTTAATTACTGTGTTAAAGAAAACGATTGTTATATGAGGAAACGTGACCATTATAGTTAAATGAATTAATAACAGTTTTCCGGTAGTACGGGAATAATAGCTTACAGTGCAAATACTACTAGCAATGTCAATAATATTAACGTTCACAATATTTACCATTATTGCATTATCTACCCACAAATCATACCCCCTACATTACCGAAGGGTCTTAAAGAAATTCAACAAAATTTAAAAATCTGCCAGTGTCTAAATAACCACTTCAAAAGATAATTATTTATTATAAAAAATCTGTAATAACTGTCCGATTATTATTTTTATTAAATGATGGACACCATTCTAGTTATATCGAGTGATTCAAAAAGGACTTCACAACTTTAAAAACATATAAACATTTATTTAGATAACCCACTGGTTCGGTTGAGGTTTCATTTCATAGAAAACACATTACGTAGCTCATTAGTACCGAATTCGGCCACCAGAATTGTTAAAAATGAATATATTTACTGTGCAAAACATGTTCGCTGGTTTTTTGATTTCACGATGTACAACAGTATTTCAATGTAATTTCGTTGAGAATACAGTAGGGAGCCTCCTAGTAGGCCTAAATTTATTCTTAGCATCAAACCTTCGTTGAGACAGATTGTTCTGTTAAACAGACAAAACACCAGGACACGTCCACGCGTCCCTGAAGCTGTTGTGAACAACTCACAGAAGAAATCAACTCGACGTACGTCACGCGAGACTGGCATTCCACTAACGACTGTTTGGCACGTATTACGTAAATGATTGAAATTGAAGCCATACTAACCGTGGTTCAACACATTACAGATGACGACAAAGTTGCTCGGCTGCAGATTTGTGTGGAAATGATGGATAGGATTGCATACGATACATTTTTAGACAATATAATTTTTAGTGATGAATCAATGTTTCACATCAGTGGGAAGGTAAATACTCATAACTGCCGAATATGAGGATGGCGAAAACCCTCATGCAACTTTACAACACATTCGTGATAACCCTAGAGTCAATGTTTTTGTGCACAACATCCAGGAGACAATTGTAAATGGTATCATTTTTCTGGACACGCCTCAACATTTTCTAATTCCTCAGTTAGACGATGATCAAAATGGACGCAATTACTACCAAAAAGACGGAGCATCACCCCTCTACTACCTAGAATTCCAAGATTTTCTGGATACTCGATTCCCAGGTCGGTGGATTGGTAGTGAAGGTTCAATTGCATGGCCACCTCTATCCCCAGATTTGATCCCGCTAGATTTTTTCTTGTGAGATTTCATTAAACAACTTTGCTGATCTTGTTGAACAAAAAATTTTAAATTAACGCTGCAACTGCAGAGGTAACACCGGACTTGCTTGCTGGCTATATTCTGGAATGAAATCGATTTCAGGTAGGTTGTATGTCGTATTACAAATGGAAGCCATATCGAACCAAAGTCAATGTTGGGTGACAAACTTTATGTGCTTTTATATGAAACGAGACCACAACCGAATCTCTAAGTTATCAATAAACTTGTATATGCTTTTAAATTTGCAAAGTTCTTTTTGAATCATCCGTCATTCACGTAGCCAGTGCAAGTAATAACCCATTTATTTCCCCAACTTTACCAGAATTCTTTCTCAGAAGAGAATGTTGCAGGGTCATATCCATAAATTAAGTCTAGATCAATCAATTCCTTTGATTTAATTGCAACTTAAGAATCAAACATAAAATTTAATGAAACAATCTACGGTTTTAGAAAATATTAAAAATAATATTTACAAGAATGGTGCCCCAAATGTATTTATTATCTTTTTAAATTCAAAAACGAAGTAATCACAAAATAAAATTTTCATAAGTTTCATTGAAATTTAATAACTTGGTAAAACTGTTTCAATGAAAGGTTTGTTTAAGTAAAAATTAAGGTAATTTTATTGAATACCGGTGCCTCCATTCGTTCCTTCAAATCTGTGGCTTTTTCGAATCGATTCGAAACGAATGTCTCTATTCCACTGTTAATTTATGTGCTATCTACATTAGTTCAACTTAAAGATAATAGAAAATTGACTTACTAACTGCTACATGGCGACTTCCGACGGCCAGATGGCTCTTATTACATCGAATATTTTCTGCAACGGGTTGGTTTTCGTTCGCTATCATGCGACGCCACATAATTCGGAAAAGCAGGGCTCCACTTGATGTCTAGCAGTTCCCTGTGTTTTTAATTTGATATTTCAGCAACCTTCACTAGAGTTCAATTCCGTGCAACATTTGTTGTTGCACGTTGATGTTTGGCGTTGAACGCCAAACAACACATCAGTTCCGTAAAGACGCATAGCGTATTTATTACGATATGTCCTGGTAATTATAGAAGTCTAGGTAGTTGCAGGAACAATGTCATTATATTCGTTAGTGGCAAATTCCAAACATTCATGTTAAATGTCGGTAGTGAAATTAAACTGCATGCAACTCCAGGGAACCGGCTACAATATATTACATACACATTCCGAATTTACGTCACTGCGGTAAAGAAAATTACTCTTATCTTATCCTTTTTGTTCGAGGCATTTAATCAAATAGCATTCCTATATAATTAAAAAGAAATAAATTGGGTATTTAAGCAAATATTCAGAGAAGCCGGTTTTCGATAAAAGTACCTAAATTAAAACATAATTAAAATATTTAACAGAATTAAATTTAATAAATCTGATGTGGACACCAAATGACTTCCTTGTAAGCCTATTAAATTACATATCCGCATTATTTTTAAATGAGAAGTACATAAAAATTTATTTCATTAATAACTTCTGATATTTTTTCTTTTTTTTTGTTATTGCTGGATTATTAGACATCGTAAAATTTTTTACAATTGGAGGTTAATAAATCAATATATTTAAATTAAAAAAACACAACGTCTTATTCGAACCATGTACCTTCCCCTTGTAAGTTCCAAAAATATTTCATTAATTAGAATTTCATTTGGCTATAACTCTGAAACCAATGACAATAAGTACTACTTATGATAAATCGTTGAAAGCTCTCAATGAGGGCTTATTACCGCAGTTAAGAAAAAGTCCAAAATCCTAATTTTCTTTTGATTTTGAGCTTTTTTGGACACTTTTAGTACAGATTGCAATCGAAAGGGGAGGTGCACAACTAGATGTTACAACAGTCCTAAATCCAAAATTTCAAAATCATACGGCTAATCGTTTTTAAGTTATGTAAGAAACATACGCACATACGTACGTACAGACGTCACACCGAAACTAGTTAAAATGGAGTCAGGGATGGTCAAAATGGATATTTCCGTTGAAATCTGTAAACCGAAATTTTTCGTGATCACAATACTTCCTTTACTTCGTACAAGGAAGTATAAATCTGGAAAATTATTGCCTGGCTACTCTATAGTTTCCTGGCTACGCCCCTTTAAATCATGATTACGAAAATAAGATTTAATTAACAAAATTCACAAATTTCGAATAAAAAAATTATTGATTTTAGGGAAAAAAATTTATTGAAAAGAGAATTCTTTAAAAATATTGAAAAAATGTAAAAAAAATCTTTTATGAAAGTAATGAAAAATATTGTTTTCATTTTAGGTCCGGAATATAATATAGGAAATTAATAATAAAAATTATTTTTAATCTTTAAAATGGAAAATTTACAATCACCAAAGATCGGGTAAAGCTTAGATAAATGCATGTATAACTTTTTTCTACATGAACTAGTTAAACCCTATAGTTATAATTAGTTGGTTCTAACTAAGGAGATAGATCCAAAAAAACAAAAAAAATAAATAAATAAAATACATACATTTTAGAGGTTGGTTAGGAATAAGTTTTAAGAAAAAATGTTTCTTAAAATATTCATATATGATAAGCTTAACAAATTTTCTTAAATCGATTTTTTTCTCTAAATCGAACACCCCATGCAAGAGGCTAAAATAAGAAAAACAAAATTTGAGAAAAAATTCTGAATTTTAGGTCCAGGGTTTATTATTACCATATTTTTTTAAAATTTCAATTAAATTATTGATGCGATATCCTCCCACCCGCTTAACGAATTAAATAATAATAATAAATAGTCTCATATGTAGAAATATTTGAGCCAAATTTAAAGAAAATTGATTTGATCGATCCTGAGATATAAAGCCAAAAGCAGTTCCACACAAATACGTACATCTATTTTTTTGGTGTAGATGATCTAGGCAGGCCCTCATTTTTGACAAAATTACCATACTTTCCCCTTTAATAAAGCTATTCTAATTATATTCGCCGGGAAAGTAAAAATAAATAAATGAAAAAAATTAATGGAAAAATCCTCTGATTTTCTAAATATTACAAAGTTTTGCTTATTTTTCCTTGAGCAGTTTTTATTCTTAAGTATGTCTAATCTAAAGAATTTTTTTTTTCAAAAAAAAAAGTGTAGATATTTTCGCCACACTAAAATTGTTCAGAGTAAACTTTTCTCTTAAGGAAAAATGTCCCTCTAAAATAGTCCAGTAAATTTATTTCTACAATTTATCAAGAAAGTATTATATATAATAAAAAGCAAAACTACAACCAAAATTAAAATTTAACCATTTTATTAATTTCATAAATTAAAAATGCTATACATCAACAATCATACTGTAAAGGAATACAATATCCAGTACTAGAAAATAGTTTAAACACAAAAAAATAAAATTAAATAAATAACAGAATACTGCTCTTAGGATCTATAGTTAAATTAAAAGTACACTCTGGATGTAAAAGCAAACAAAATGTTACAATGGCTACTGGAGAACTATACAGCTATAATTTTAAAAGGAAAGAACTTTTATTATAATTATCATTGAAAATATACATCTATAAATAACCAGCTTTTAAATAAACTAGTATTTTTTATTTAAACCACGTACGTATCTTATTTATATTCAATATTTTCTTTGTACTACTTTAAATATCTTTTAGAAGATTTTATTATACCATTTATAAACATATATATTTATATACCGAATATTTATCATCACAAGAACCGTTATAATAAAATTCATTTCGAGTTGATGAGCCATTATTCGTATATTTTTAAGTAACGTAAGAATAATAATCTAATATTTAATTAAATTTAAACGAAAATATTCTACACAAAATTTTATTTTATTAAAAATAAAAAAATCTCATAAAACTGAGTACCATGTTTTAATAGAATATAAAAAAGAAAAAAAAATCATGATTTAGGTTAAGAGAATTGAAAAACATAAAAGATTTATAGACATATAAATACTTAATAATAAAACAAAAATAATGAACGAGAAACTTTCCTTATGCTGATCAGTTTTTCTTAATATAAAAAATAAGTTTCTATTTAATTTATAATCAGTAAATTTCATTCGTTTAAATGTTTAAAAACTACAGTCTAATCATGACGATCTTTTTCTACCAGTTTCCTACTACCAGTCCTGAATAAATCGTGTCTAACTTTGTTCGTTAATAGCGTTCAATTTAGGAACCCGTAACATCATTTACGAAGAGTATAAAAGTTTATAATATTAAATACTACGTCAACTTTGTAAACAGAATTTAAAAATTAATAAAATAATTATTATTACTTAAATTAACTTCTTGAGCACCCAATAGTTCATCTGGTATCTGATAAAATTAAATTACAACCTTTCTTTAAATAACATTATATATATATATATATATATATATATATATATATATATATATATATATATATATATATTATACTACTAAGAAAAATAATTAAAATTAATGAATTTGTATTGGTTTCTAGTAAAATTAGAAATAATTATACAAAATAATGTTTTAATTTCCTGGCATCATAGCTCTACGCTGCAAGAAGGAACGTATGGTAATCAGTCAAAAAGTGGAGTATAGGTGTTTTTTAGTCCTAAACTATTCAAAATGGATTCAGTGATGGTAAAATGGTTATTTCCGGTAAAATCTGAAACCCGAAATTTTTCTCGATCACAGTACTTCCCCCTTTATTTCGTACAAGGAAGTAAAAATTTAAAAGAATTGTAAATTTCACTCATATCATCACCAAGATGCAGTTAATTTTACATGGAAGTTTGAATATTTCATGAAATACAATATGATTGATTAAGAAGAGTTTAACGAACCATTATGCAAGAATTATCTTAATATATACTGTAGAATATCACCAGACAAAATGAGAAATTCATGTACAGGGTGATTCAAAGAAACGGGAAATTTTGAACTTTGTGTTGGTAGCCGTGGGCGATTGGTACCGCTTGATAAGTGGCGCCAGCCTCTCTAACCTAACCTGCCATTTAGTTGTCATGGATCCTTGGAGTGATGCGCAACGTGCATTTTCTATCAAAGCGTTTTACAAAAACAATGATAGTGTGGAGGGAGCGCGTAAAGAATTTCGCCGTCATTTTAATCTGGGACGGCACGACCGTGTTCCATCAGCACATTCAATTAAAACATGGATATATAATTTTGAAGAAACTGGTTCGGCAATGAAAAAGAAACCTCCAGGCCGTGAGCGAACCGTCCGTAGACCACAGAATGTTCAAGCTTTACAAGATGCTATCACACGAAATCCACATCAGTCATTCCTTCTTGCAGCGTAGAGCTATGATGCCAGGAAATTAAAACATTATTTTGTATAATTATTTCTATAGAATATATTATATTACTAAGAAAAATAATTAAAATTAATGAATTTGTATTGGTTTCTAGTAAAATTAGAAATAATTATACAAAATAATGTTTTAATTTCCTGGCATCATAGCTCTACGCTGCAAGAAGGAACGTATGGTAATCAGTCAAAAAGTGGAGTATAGGTGTTTTTTACCTTTCTCGACGTTTCATGATCCCCCAAAACAAAAAAAAGTAGGGGTAATATCCCCCATATGCACGTGTTAGCGTGTTTTGACTGGATAAAACGATTTTGATGAATTTTTGTACAGAGATCCCTCTATACGGGGAAATTTGTTGATAACATTTTTCTTCCCCTAATTCGACTGATCATGGGCACAAAATTTAACTTCAATAGGTTCTACAAAAAAAACTCGGTTTATGCTTCGATAATTTAATAAGAAGGTATGCCCCACATCTTTCAATTTCTTTTAAGCCAATGTACAAAATTATGAACGGATTTTTTTAATTTACCTTACCTATCTTAGAAAACAGAATAAAGTAAATAATAAAGGAAATATAACCAATAAAAGTATAACTTTTTCCACGAATAAGTTTTTATTTAATATAAGCTTCATTAGGAAAAATGAATAACTTATAAAGCATTTATACATTATATTTTATGGATCATTTGGCATTTACAGTAATTTATTTAATAAAGTTTCAATTCTCGTATCCATTTAAATTTGTTTCTTTGCTCTAAATATTTACCATAAAATATTATACTTATTTAAAATCGTTTACTGACGCGAAAATATATCAAAAATATTTTTATGTATACGAGTATGTTATGTGATTTTTTAACTACTGAACTCTGTAAAAAAGGTTTACGACAGTTTCTCATGAAATCTACAAAACAAAAAATAAAATAAAAATGTTTCATGAATCTAAAATTGAATACAGTAGTGGTAGTAGAGTACCGGGAAAAAACATTCTGGAGTAAGCTATTTCGAGACATATATAGGCGGTAGTCAATATTAGATGCTAGGAATTGGTTTGCTGATCACGATCTACAACTTCCGAGTTAGATTCCTTATAACATAAATCTTCATAAAGCTTTTACTTATTAATAAAACTCTATAAAATAACTTAACAAAATAAAACACACGTAAGTAACAAAATTTTCCAAAAGGATATATATATATATATATATATATATATATATATATAAATATAAATTAGTAACTAGCAGTATAACTCAACTCAATGAATAAATTTACAGAAGTCGATACGCAAAGAAAAATTAAATAATCAGATAGTGAGATAGTAGTTAGTTACGCCCTCTGGCTCTCTCCGCGCGCGCTTGTAGTGTGTGCGTGTTATCTAATTTGATTTTATAATCCTAAGCCTGCTTTTAGTCTGCATCCTGTAACCTAATCCTAATCCTGCATCCTAATCTGCTTTTCTAAAAACATTAAAGATAATGTGCTACTTGCCCAATACTTCTTTCATCAGGATTTGTTAGGGAGATTAGTGAACTGTACTAGAAGGCATGCACACTGCTCTGTATATTTTAATACTACATAAATTGCATATAGTGCTTATTGCATTGCTCAATACATATATTGCATATTTTGCTACATATATCTTGCACTTATTACATATTTTTAAATTATCGATGCTTACTATCTGCATCATTCCTACACGAGTTTTGTCATGGTTACTGAACTTTCGTTTCACTTTGACTCTGTTAGACCTTTGTTTACGTATGATTATAACTTCCCTCTGAATTAGTACCTAGTCGAGTGAGGGAACTAATTATATTACAACTCCTCCGCAACAAAAGTTTTCTCATTCATACTTATGTGAACTTAAAAGTCAAAATACTACCCGAAATCAAGTTCCTCCTAGTTGCGATGTGAAGGGAACGAGCGATTTAAATGTTCGAGTATGTATGAATATTAATACTTACATGTAAAAATAAACTTTTGATTTATGACATCGATTTATTAAATGAATTAACCCTGTTTATAAATTCTTATTTGTTACCCAAAAAAAATAAAAATATTCTATTTATCAATTTCATCTGAATTTTTGAAATTTAATTTAATTTCCTTCGTTTTTGTTATAATGCATCTTCATGGACGATAATGCATTTTATGAGATTACTTTTATCTCCATTAATTTTTAACTTGAAAGAATACGTCAAAAAGTATATTTTCGTCAAGAAGCTAAACATTTTATTTAAGACAGATAAAATTTCATTCAAGTTTATGATAGGTTCATATAAGAAATAGGAAACCAAAGAAAATTCGAAATAATAGACGAATTTGTTTATTTTTTTAAGAAAAAAAGTTACATGAAAAAAAATAAAATCACAGAGAGAACTTCAATTGTCTATGAATATTTCTCAATTTATATTGTGACAACTTCGCATCGAGAGGCACAAACATGATAATAGTAATAATATGTTTTTTGTTACAATTTTTTATTGTGGAAAAGGCTTCCCTTTGTCATTTTTAATTCCCTGTACGTTACTATCTTCCGTGAAGACCCACAACCGTTTTTGAACATTCGGAAAGACTAACTGTTCGAACTGTATAACTGTTCACCCGCCCATCAATATATAATAGATATGTCAGTAAAACCAATACATCGAAAGGTTGGGAAGATTATTTGAATATTTAATTTATAAGGTTAATTAATCAGGTATACCCAGCATTCTCGATACAAAAGCAGCGAGGTATATCGTGGTTACGACTCATGGTATATTAAATGTTATGGATATTGTTCTTGGTAAAAATATATTTATTAAAGAAACATGTGTGGCTGAGCATTGAAGAGGAGGAGATAATAGAAAGCGGTGTTATTTATTCGCCGCCTATTTACAATACGCGCAAATGGAGCGTTGCTAGTTAAGGAAAAAGTAGTTGTACAATATGCAACGAAAATATACATCTATCGTGTTAGCTGTCGTAATTGATTTAAGAACATAATTTTTTCATTGGTGGAATTTGGATATTTGATAAAAAATTATCAGGCGAATCATAAAAGAATGTTACAATAATGTTCTATTCGGTTATTTATTTTAACTGCTTTATTTCCATATAAATTTAGTTGAAAAGGAAAACAATAAAGGAGAAAAATGGATATCTTTTTAAAAAATATTTCGTAAAACTAAAACTTGACGTTAAAAAAATAAAAATCAATAAATTGTTTATAAATTAATATCACAGCAGTTTGGATTGAAGTTTCTAATAAAAAAAAAAATATATTTTTTTAAAGTAAAGAAAAACTATTATACAGGTCTACAATCAAATTAAAATAAAATAACATTTAAATTAAAAACTCAACACTTCACTGTAAGCTATAATCTAATGTAGTTTGTAATCTATGCTTAAGATAGGTATATCAAGGATGTTAAGAGAAACAACTATTTTAAAATAAACTCTGTATTCTTAATATTTTATAATAAATAAATGAACATTTTAATAAGAATAGTACATTATGCTCTAATAGGTTAAAATGTAACGGATAAAAGCATATACAATGTTTATCGATGCATAATGATGCAGTTTAATTACACTGCATTTAACGGTATACGGAGTAAAAGAACATCCGTTCCAGATCAATACTCGACTAACACTTTCTTTGAACTAAACCGCCTCGTGTCGTTCGCTTATTCAAAGGATTATAAAAAATATATTCGAAAAAAAAATATCTCGTTCAGTATATAAAAAATTCTCATGTAGCAAACGAAAGATAATTGGAGCATGATTAATATCACATGAGGAACATTTTTTTCGCCTTTTCTATTCAGAATTTATTCAGTAAATAAATATTATGATATATAATAGTAAAATTAAATATAAAACAGAAAAATATTCATTTAGAATTGGTATTTTATGGTTAACTCGTCGTAGCAAATCAGTTGTTTAACAGCTGCTTTTCGAAGTCGAACGTTCCGAGGTTCAAATCCTAGCTTTTATACGTATTTAAAAACTACACAGTGGATACCGGTACACTTTGGTAGTTGGGATTCAATTAACCAACGTTTTGGAAATTTTCGGCTTGAGTCTGTACAAGACTACACATCATTTACATGTCATAACAAATCATCCTAATATCATAGGATTGTGAGGGGGGAGGGTGTTGCTTATTGTTCACTATACTCATTACCACTTATGTTGGCGGTTTTCCCCTCCGCCTGTCGGTAGTATCTACTCCAGTGGGTAGTATCTCCCCAATTATGACCCAACTCTCCTACTCCGCGTGATCGTGTACAAATTAACGCGAAAACAGTGCGTGATATTGCTGTGCAGTGCACGTGTACGCTATGAACTGAACAGATATTACACAGTGAGCAAATCATTGCTTACTGAATTAAACAGCCTGTCTGTGAAAGAGCAAATGTGTGTGCGTATGAACTGAGATCCTATGGCGGGAACTATATGCTGCGCGCACAACCCATTTATGTTAATGGTAACGAGTATAGTTGAGCAGATTGCAATGTACACCACCGGGGGAAAATTTATAATACTTGAAAAAACTAAATGGTTTTTTTTTTTTTAATGTGCGAACAGAAATTATTCAACTAGCAACGAACAAAGTTAAAAAGAAAAATAAATAACAATGATGTAAAAAAGGATCTCACCAAAGAAGAAAAAAACCAAGATGAATACAAAAAATATTTAACATGTGTATTTTAATGACAGATATACAGATATGTATACACAAAACATGTAATAGATATGTACGCAGAATAGCCGTAGAAGAAATACGAATAAAGATAATCTAGGTAGAAATAAAAATATCTACTTAAATTTGGAAAGAAAAGTGCAAAATAATGTAATTTCATTCAATAGTATAATAATTAAAAAAAGAATCTGATATGACATCACATGACTTTCCTGTACACCTATTAAAATACACTATATACATACACTTTTTTTTTTTTTTTAATGAAAAGCACAAAATTTTATTTCACTAATAACTTCCGACTTTTTTTATTTATTTATTTATTTTTTGTTATTGAATTGTTATGTATTATATATATTTTTTACAATACGAGATTAATAATTATTAATAAATGAATATATTTAAATAAAAAAAAAGGAAATGAAATCTAATTCGAACCGATGTGCCTTCTTCCCTTCTAAGATATAGATATTTCATTAACTAAATTTTATTTGGTATAACTCTGGAACCAATGAAAATAAGTACCACTAATGATATATCGTTGAAAAGCTCTAAATAAGGGCTTATTACTGCAGTCAAGAAAAAGTCCAAAAAAATTGGATTTTTGGTGGACACTTTTGGTTCAGTCGAAAGCAATCAAACGGGGAGGTGTACAACTAAATGTTACAACAGTCCTAAATCTAAAATTTCAACATCCTATCGCTAATCGTCTTTGAGTTATGCGGGATACATACGTATGCACAGACGTCAGTCCTAAACTATTCAAAATGGATTCAGTGATGGTAAAATGGGTATTTCCGGTAAAATCTGAAACCCGAAATTTTTCTCGATCACAGTACTTCCCCCTTTATTTCGTACAAGGAAGTAAAAATTTAAAAGAATTGTAAATTTCACTCATATCATCACCAAGATGCAGTTAATTTTACATGGAAGTTTGAAATCTCATGCAATACAATATGATTGATTAAGAAGAGTTTAACGAACCATTATGAAAGAATTATCTTAACATATACTGTAGAATATCACCAGACAAAATGAGAAATTCATGTACAAGGTGATTCAAAGAAACGGGAAATTTTGAACGTTGTGTTGGTAGCCGTGGGCGATTGGTACCGCTTGATAAGTGGCGCCAGCCTCTCTAACCTAACCTGCCATTTAGTTGTCATGGATCCTTGGAGTGATGCGCAACGTGCATTTTCTATCAAAGCGTTTTACAAAAACAATGATAGTGTGGAGGGAGCGCGTAAAGAATTTCGCCGTGATTTTAATCTGGGACGGCACGACCGTGTTCCATCAGCACATGCAATTAAAACATGGATATCTAATTTTGAGGAAACCGGTTCGGCAATGAAAAAGAAACCTCCAGGCCGTGAGCGAACCGTCCGTAGACCACAGAATGTTCAAGCTTTGCAAGATGCTATCACACGAAGTCCACATCGGTCAATCCGTCGTCTCTCAGCATCTTTACAATTGCATAGTTCAAGTGTTCGAAGAATGTTAGTGAAGAACTTGCAATTCCATCCATACAAGTTGCAGATCGTCCAGGAACTGAAACCGAACGATGCAGTTGTGCGAGCACAATTCTGTAATGTAATGCTTCAGAAGATAAATGATAACGAAGAGTTTGTTCACGAACTGTGGATGTCAGACGAAGCGCATTTCCACCTCAGTGGATTTGTTAACAAGCAAAATTTCAGATACTGGGCACAAGAAAATCCTACGCTGCTACACCATCGTCCGTTGCACAGCCAGAAAGTGACCGTGTGGTGGGCTATGTCATCTTACGGTGTTATAGGCCCTTATTTTTTTGAGGATGACAACGGTCTTGCGATTACAGTGACGTCGGCTCGTTACGTAACCGTGCTTCAAACCTTTGTTGTGGAACAACAAGAGATTTCCACCGATTCTTAACACAGCCTGGTTTCAACAAGACGGAGCAAAGTCACATACTGCACGAATATCGATGGCAGCTGTACGCCGATTGTTTGGACAACGTGTCATTTCACGAAATGGTGACATTAGATGGCCTCCCAGATCGCTTGATCTCTCAGCTTGCGATTACTTTTTGTGGGGTCACCTTAAAAGCAAAGTAGCAGTAGATCTGCTACAACGGAAGAACTGAAGGCAAAGATCCGAGAAGCAATTGCGGAAATTCCAGTGAGATGTTACGTCAAACCATGAACAATTTAACGAAGAGACTTCGTGAGTGTTTACGTAGAAGAGGAGGTCACCTGCATGATGTCATCTTTAAAAAATAAACTATATGTATGTATCCTAAAATGGCAACATTTGTACAATTACATGAAATAAAATTCATTTTCTAAAAAAAATTTTTCATTAACGTTATTAAATTTTTTAAATTTCTCGTTTCTTTGAATCACCCTGTATTAACCTGTACAGTCAAAATATAAACTAGAAAGGATGACTTCTTTTCGTTTATTTTCACAAGGACCGTCATCTCCATTACATGTCACAATTTATTATCGATAATCGCCAAAATTCTTTCAACCAAATTTTTAAAACTTTCGATTAATCAGAATGGATTACATTAAGTAAAAAATAAATAAACTGGCGTAAATGAATATTTTTATTAATATCATTACTAACATAGATCAAACAAATTGGCACTACTTTGAAATTTTTATAAAATAAATTTATTAGAAAGTAGAGTTTCAAATAAAATATCAGTCAAACCGAAATATATAGTTGAGTAACTTGCTTGATTAATTATTATTCGAAAGCGCATTCGCTTTCGAATAAATTATAACGAATCAACAGTTAAAAAACATTTTTAGATTTCTTAGAGATTTTTAACGAAAATTATTTTATAGCTAATATAAATAAACTTTTATCTTGCTTAAATAGTATTAAAATACGATGGTAAAATTTATTATCTCTAAAATTTTATTGTATTTTGTTTTATAAAAAGAAAATTGAAAGGGTAGGAGTTTGCCAATTCAGGTAGAAGATGTTATGTCAACTGTATAATAGATAACTTTTAGTTTCCGCTTGAACTGTTCATAGTAAGGAATACTTCTGGTTCCACAACTCGTGTTTCATTCTGTACAGGAAATTTTTTTGTAATATTTGCTTTGTATTCATATTTATCTTTTTAATCATTTTTATAATCAATATTAATGTCTGATTAACAATCGAAATTGTAAAAATATTTAATTTGAGATTTTTATTTTCCGTTAACCGCTTTTGTGTATTCTTTTATTTGTTACATTCTCAATCTTTATATAAATCAAAAAGTCTGTTGATTTGTTTGTTTGCAATAGCATCACGCGAGAACCAACCGACCGATTGCTTTCAAATTTGGACAATACATTCATGTTATTCCAGGTAAAGTTTTAACCCACAGATTGAGATCCTAGTCTCCTTCAGGGTGAAGTTGTAAATTAAAGAAAAAAAATAAATTAAATTCCTTGTCAAAGGTCTGTGTAGTTTAACTACTACTCTGTCTTTTGTCATTTAGTTTCTATAAAACCCGAACACCTTAATTACTATTTATCAGTATTACTCTCACTACCATGACGGTAAAGAACACTTCGCTCAGGGGGCAAAGCCTTCTGGCTAGATGGGAATGATGAGCGAAGCGTGCTTGAGGTCCTGGGAATCCAGAGGCTGGGCCCCCTGGCTAGACGGTCGGGTGAGCGAAGCGAGTCTTGACCGGTTAGTGTTTGCATATAATAAAAAAAACAAATCATTTTACTTCTCACTTTATCTAAATTATTAATTTATCACACTTTATTCTCAGATAAATAAAACGTTAATTAGATAAATATTTAAGAACAAATTAAAAATGTAATATTAATTAATATAATAAATATTATATAATTAATATTAATTTAATATTTATTATTATATGAAATATAATAATGAAATAGAAAAATGAAAGCTACACGCACGTCAGAGGAGACAGCGTGGTGCATCAGTTAATAGTAAAACAAACCGACTTGTTTGTTTTGTACTAGTAGAAATCTGATCTTGAATGCCGAAACAGTGCATGCATGCAATATAAGTGACCCAACAAAACAAGTAACAAACGAAATGAAATATATTCATTCATCTGTATTATAACAGTAATAAAGGTAATATATTTCATGTTATAGCAGCATGAAGATTTAATTAACTGTAATGCCTAGTACATTTGAAATAAAAAGTACCGCAACCAGTCTTGTAATCAACAAGTTACTCACATACTAAGTTTATATACTTGCACGTCTAGAGTTTGTTTGTATGACGTTCTCTCCTCCATATTATAAACATTTATTTAAAAGGGAAAAAACACTTAATAATTCTCATTACTTGCATATTTTTATCTCTTTTTATTTTTAAAGTTGTACTTTAATTTGCTAAATTTATTTACATAAAAACGTGCAGGACTATTCCTAGAATAATGAAATTAGATTAAAACGATAAAAAAAGAAACAAGGAACAAAAGGGTTCATTGGACAAATAAGAATTATTAGCGAGATATAAAGAGAGACAAGAGGTAAAGAAATTAAGTTTTATATATATTAAATAAATATTTGACGGTATCAAATGAAATGACATAATAAAAATATAAATAATCCAATAGTAAATTAAGAAATTGAATTTGTATCAGAAAACGGCTGTAGATGTAAAATTCCCAAACTTAGTGATTTGATCTAGGAAGATTAGTGAAAGATGAGACCTATTCCTAATCTCGTTTGAAAAGAATGTTGATAATTTGTTAAAATGAATCCTCAAGAAGATGAAAGAATCAGTGTAGAAAAAGAAGTACATTGTATAAGCTTCACAGAAGTCACGTATTTGTAGGAGATGAAGCACAGAGGATATTCCATAAATCATTTAAAATTAGGAGATATTGTATCAGAATATAAAATTAAAAAAAAAATAAGAAAACAAAATAACTATAGAGTCAATAAGTCAATCTTGAATGTTTGCACAAAAGAAAGAAAGAATCTAATAAATAAAACAAATAATATAAATTTAGATATGTTAATGAAAGATTGTAAAAGTAAAAACGAAATAAAAAAAAGATTAGCAATGGCTAAGAAAATTATTAGGTAGGGATCGACAGAAAGAAGAAGAAAGAAGAAAAACACAGGAGGCATTTGAAATGTTGACATAAAAAGGTCTAGAAAAAATTAACTAGATAGACAAAATTGAACGATATAATTAAATGATAAGATGTGATTAAAACAATAAGAGAAGGATTATTAAAAGGTACAAAGAACAGGATCTGGAAAAGATTAAAACTGAAATGATTTAAAAGGAAGCAATAACTTAGAAGATTAACTGGAAGTAAAATATAATGGAGACGTAAGCTATGCAAGGATGTATATAATAATATGGTGATAACCACATTATGATAACTCCAAAAATGAATACGCCGATCAATTCTACTGCAAAAAGAATCAGGAAGAAAGACGCAGTGATGCATAACTGCAGAATCCCACGGCCTATTCTATAAAACGCTTGGGTTCTTTTTCGGAATCCAACAGCCACTTTGTTTCAGTTTTTTAAAAGTATGCTTAGGTAATTTTCATTTTTAAGATTTTTAAAAATTTTACCATTTTCAGAGAAATTATAAATATAATCTAACTAAACTTAACCTACGCTCGCTAGTCAAGGTTAGCGAGCGAAGCGGGTGTAGGTTAAGTTTGGATTTGAACACAAGATCGTGGATACCGATGTTCTCTGGTGGTTGGGTTTCAATTAACCACAAATCTCAGGAATGGTCGAACTGAGATTGTACAAGACTATACACTTCACTTATACTCATACATATCATCCTCTGAAGTAATACCTGAATTATAATTGCCGGAGGCTAAATAGGAAAAAAAGATTATATTTATAATTATAAGCAATAATATTTATATTGAACCTCTCTCTGACATTCAAAAATAAGCTATTTTACAAGTATGAAGTTAAAAAAGATTTTTTTAAATTGGCTGTCTGATTCTGGTCTAAGTAGCAGCGCTTGATATATCATACGAGACCTTGCAGTGGTGTAAGGCTTAAGTATTAACTATACAACACTAGGAATAAGTCAATAAGCATCCGGTCGTACATAAAAAAATACCCGAAGGGTTTATCAAACTGTCATGTCAATGTGACTATTTCATCCATAACTCAGTTGAGTTCAAAAATGAGTCTGATTCGCTCGATGCTTTAACGCAAATTATATTTTTAAGTAAGATATTCCCCTTGACTAATACAGAAATTTTTATTCAGAATAAATTACCTAACCACTGAGTTTCTGAAGTGTAGTGCTTTAATTTCACACACGTAATCGATATCATGTCACGACCATTTATTCCCACCCCCTTTATAAACTAAAACTTTTTTTTCTACTTAACTGCTAAAAAAAAGTCTATTATTTAAATATTAATCTCTTATTTAGAAAAAACTGTCCACATTTTTAAAATAAATATTAATTCTTGAATGCAATATTAATATTTCCAAATTTTTATAAAATATAATTTTATGTATTTTAGTGAAGAAAAATCAATATTTAGAACAAATTAAATACTGTTTTACATAGGCTTAGTCGGCGAATGAAAATATACTTGTTTGTAAATTATTTAAACGCAAAATATGAGTTCGTTCAAAGAATATATTATATTTATTTTATTAGGTCTTTGTTTTCTTAGATTATATTATCAAAGAGACTGAATAAAATATTAACTTCTGAAGGGATCAAGTAAATCATTAAATTTTAGTAGGCGGTTTAAGTAATTACGGGAGTTATTTAAATTGGTAAATGATTAAAAGGTTTTTCCGAAGGCCATATTGAAAATATTCATGCAACAAAAACATCGTCTGAGATTTAATTTAGGAAAAACTAAACAAAGGGGCAAAATATAAAAAATAATAAACAATTAAGAGAAGAATTTAGATAAGAGAACGCAAATTAAATTCTATTTTACCTTATTATCCGGAAAATTTCCTATGTTATCCATATCTTGAATCACATTCACTTTGAGTTTAAAATGTCAACTATATTGTGTAGGAATAAACTTTGAAACAACTAAATTCATTACTGCTCGCTTCACGACGTATTGCATACTGATGACTGTGATAATCAGTCGGCTAATTCAACTGACACAGAAGTGCGTGATTCAACACCGTGACTTAGGTGGGGGTATTTTATATGGTAACATATATGCCAGTTAAAATTCATTCATATGTCAACAATGCTAAGCGATGAACCTTGTATAAAACAGTTGTAACATGTACATATGTAAATGTGTGATAAATATACTATTGATTCAATATATAATACATACCTAACCTAAGCTGATAAACGGTACTATATAACAGTGATAGAATGGAAAATATTAAAGATAATTCAACTGTTCGGAAAGTTTTTTTTAAGAAGTTAAATATGATGAAAATAATACTACATTAGTTCACAGGTATTCGAGTGAAATTCTATCTTAAATCTTTATATTTTTTTTTTTAAAGTCCGTGTCAAATTAAGAATTAGAGTCAGAAAATACATTTTAAAAATATAATTTAAAATTTATTACGTTTTATTTCTTAGACGCCATTATAATGTTTTTATTTTTTAAATTTGAAGCTTGATCGTAGAAATATGGAAATGGAATTTTGCATAAAAAATGCCATGTCTGACCGGATGAAAGGCCAAGACCCTATCACACCGCTATAGAGATCGACAAATTATTGATTGTTCTTATTTATTTTTTTTAAAATACTTATCATTAAACTATAGCGCATTATTCTTTTGTTGCTCGTGTACAGATAATATATATTTTTTTTATTGTTATTCAAGACAAAATTTAAAAAAAAGATGACCGTTCCCAAATTTAAATAAATGTGATTTAAGTAAACTTTTTTTATATCTTCTTAAGTATATTTTGTTTTTTGTATTTTACCATTAATCTTTACTGAATTGTCTAATAACTACTTATATCGCTTTAAAAAACTAAATGGATTTCGGTCTTTATTTTTATTTAGTGCCAATCCTAGAGTTGAAGATATACAACATCAATCAACATGAAATTAATGTTAAGAGTAATTTTATTTTTTTATAACAACATAAAAAATAAGAATTCCCTTTTGAAACGTGTATTACATCGGATCGAGACTACATAAACAGATTTAATAACAAGTTTTAAATCTGTTAAAAATTTAAAAAAAATGAGAACATCACCTAGCGGTCGAAATCGGAAACTTTTAGGCATGGTTTTTGAAATTTCCCTTTAATTTTCAAATGAGCATATTCAGAATTCAGAGCGCATTAGGCGTGCGGGTAACAAAAATTGCTCTTTAATATAGGATAATTAAAGAGCGTGCGTGCGGATGACAATTTTGTATTTAGTATAATTTTTTTTTCAATTTTTAAAATTTATTTAAATATATATACATATATATTTATACAACCTATAACAGTACCGGTAACCTAAGGATTCCAACGCGGCGTCATACATCTAAATCGGTTCAGCCGTTCAGCTGTTATGATGGAACAAACATACATGCATACATATATACATCCTAAATATTATACTTTTCTTTTTTGGGCAGTCTTCTAAAAATACACTAATGAAAATAGATAAATTAAATAAAACTAACTCTATTTTTACTTACACAGATAAGGAAATGATGTTCATTTTGTGACGAACTTACCTGAAAAACAAAAATAAAAATAACAAACATAAACAAACAAAAATTGTAATTATTCCTAATTTAATACAATAATTATAAAACACTTAAAACATATTTATTTTCTTTCGAAACTACAATAATAATTAACATCCAATCAGTATCGGTTGTAAGAGATGAAGATTCCGGTATGTAAAAATGCCATCAACTAAAACCGCGATACAAACCCATAAACTTACAGATTATAAAACTTATCAATTTAAATCCTAAAAAAACATTCTACACCTACATCTTAAGGGCATTAAAATGATCAAAACTACTTTTTCACTTAACATATAACACTCGTACAAATTTCAAAAAATTCGATCCCGAGGATGTTTTGTAAACTAAACAAAAATTACATTTTATAGTTATGTAATAATAAACTATTATTTAATTTATGAATTAATTTGAAATGTACTGTGAACAATTATGAAGTAATTTAGTTTGGTAATGAAATAAGATTTATTTTTTTTTTCAAAATCCTGCCATAAAAAATATATCAAAGTACGATAAAGTAAAAAAAATATCAACCTTGTCAATTAATTAAATTTTTTTTTCAATCGGTTTTAAATGTTTTTATTATTAATGTACTTTTTTATTTTTATAACTAAACAACATGTCAATTTTTTTAATACAATCTGCGGTACTTTGAACTTTCTCTCCCACATGTACATGGTTAATTAAAAAAAACTTGAAAATCTAGTTTAATTAGTTAAAGCTACAACTAAAGGTGAAACACTACAGTAAAATCCGACAAAATAATTGGCAGCGTACACGCAATCGTGATCAATTAAAAGTTTAGTTACACTTTAAAATTTAAATCTTAAACTTTACATGTGAATAAGTTATCAATTTTTTTTTTATAAATTGCAAGGAAAGTTATGAATCTGACTTATTCATTATTTATAATTGTTTTTATAAAACACGATAAATTTTTGTTAAGGCTTCACTACCACCAAATTTAATGATAATTTTAAAACATACAAACAGAAAAACAAATAAATAAAATCTTTTATCAACTTCTGCAATTTATAACCTGCTGAAAAAAATAAGACACATCTGAATTTATGTTGTTACAATTTTATAACAAATTTTAATTAAAAAAACGCCGATATCCATGGAGGAATGGTAGCGTCTCAATCTTTTATCAGGAGGTCCAGGGTCAGAATCCCCGATTAGGAATGGCATTTTTCATACGCTACAAATTTCCATTCTCATAGGGCAAATGACCAAAGCAGTCGATGCCCGTCTCCTCAAAAAAACTTATTCTGTTTTACAATACACTATTAAGAACTCATTACAATAGAGAGAAACACGATGTTTAAATTTTCATGAAAAATTTAATTAAACACAATTTTTTAAGATTTTTTTTAGAATATATGATTTGGGAAAATATTTTATAATGAAGGCTAACGAGAATTAGTAAAGATATCACTTTTCAAACCACCCAATACCACAAAAACATGAGAAATCACATTTTTACAATGCTCACTACCACGGAAATATTTATTAATGTATTATTTCCAATAAAAAAAAGCATGGTGATTTATTTGTTTGCTGTATGTGCTCACATTTTTATTTTGAATGAAGCGCACGAACGATTTATATACTTCTTGGTACGAACAAATCAAAAATGATATTTGTCTTTTGGGAATGAAAAGGAAAACATTGGGGTTAGAGCCGTGTTAAAAATCACAATTCAAGAAACAACTAAAAATGTTCAGGATTTTGTTGTTAGTACGCTAAATTCATGAACTTATTTAGTTACAATTGGCAAAAACATTTAACAAAGTCATATGTAATGAAAAATAAACCATATAACGTTTTTAGGGCGGGCCTTAGGCCCGCCTTTTTTTTTTAGTATAATAAATTCATTAATTAATATATCTAATTATTTTTCTGTTTACATATTCTAAAACTAAGTTACGCTTGGAGGTAGTTAATTAAGCCTTTATAAAAATTTACAAAGTTTAATAAAATCAATTATAAATAATACACAAGTTTTAAATCGTTAAAAATTTAAAAACACATCTGCCAAAAACAAAAAAAAACAAAAAAAAAAAATACGATGTCCGGCCAGTGCAGACCACATGACAGTGTAATGTAGAAGAGTGGAACACCTAAATTTCGCACTATTGCCATTAGATTCGTGAAGGATTTATCCCAATATGACTCTCTTTTTCTGTTTAACCTCAGGAACCACCGTAAGGTATTACTGAATATAAATGTAATCTTGTACATTCTAAGGTCGGCCATTCTTGAGCTGTGTGGTTAATTGAAACCCAATCACGAAAGAACACCAGTATCCCCGATCTAGTATTCAAATCCATATAAAAGAACTCTCGACTTTGAAATCAGCTGATTTGAGATGACGAGTTTTAATCACTAGACCAACCTAGTGGGTTATCCCAGTATGATTGAGTCCCTAAAGTATTACGCATCACAGTTGAACGTTTTGAAAAACATTATTAGGCTCAACTCCATTTTGGCGTAGGCGACCACAAACAGAAAATTTTATTGAGCTTTTTGTAACTCTACACAAGAGAGGGCGTAAAACAGATTTTTTATATAGTATTTGTATATAATATAATTTTTTATTTAATTGTTTAAATCTATTTAAACATATACTTACATGTTTATATAACCTACGATACTTCCGGTAACGTAAGAATTCCAACGCGGGGTCGTACATCTAAATCAGTTTTGCCGTAAGCTGCTATGGTGGACTAAATATACATACATTTACACCTTAAATACATTACAATTATTTTTGACCAGTCGTGTAAACAGTTAGTTTCATTATTTTTTTTACAATTTATCTTAAAAATTAGATAACTTATTCAGTGTAAACTTTAAGAATTAATTCTAAAGTTTACTTTAAACTTTATAGAGTTTAAATTTTAATATCATGGCACATAAATATTATACAGTATTCTGTCAAAGTTACAGAGCACGGAAATCATACATGCAAATACCGCGTAATAATAACTTTTCCAACCTGCGTTTGTCTGTAAATGTAAACGATGTATTTCTTACTTTTAAATGAATTTTTAATAAAATAATGTGAAAAAGAACAAGCTTTATTTATAAACTTTAAGTATGGATTATACAAAAAGTTATACACATAAATATTAAAAGTGTTATGATATAAAATTACATCGGTTCAAAAAAAAATTAAGTAAAAAATAAAATATGTATGAACACAAAATTTCACGTTTTCTGTGTAAAAATACAATGTTTCATAAAAAATAACAGAGATTTAGATGAAAATTTTAATTTGTAAACTGTCTTTTATCTTCTCAAGCATCATATAAGACTGGGAAAACCACTTTTAACGAACATTACAAAATAAACGTAACCTGAATAAAATCTTAGCATTAAAAATATCTAAATATCTAATCTTTTCTTTTTTTAATATATTTATTCATTCGAATAAATATTACTGGGTCTGTGATACAAGAAAGAAAGAAAAAAATTTTAGAACTGAATATAATTTTTATTTTGATAATACTTCATTATAAGAAAAGTCGATTAAAAAGTGAATGCTGAATGAGCCGATGTAAATGAATAATTTGAAGAGAACTTTATCAAAAGTAAATTAATAGGGGATAATAACGACAATTTATCCATATTCGGGAACAATATTGTGATTTTATAAAACCAAATACGAGTACTTAAGGTTACTTCCAAGAATCAATGAAATCCCACCGGGTTGGTCTAGTGGTGAACGCGTCTTCCCAAATCAGCTGATTTTGAAGTTGAGAGTTCCAGCGTTCAAGTCCTAGTAAAATCAGATAGTTTTACACGGATTTGAATAATAGATCGTGGATACCGGTGTGGGTTTTAATTAATCACACATCTCAGGAATGGTCAAACTGAGACTCTACAAGACTATACTTCATTTACACTCATAAATATCATCATCATTCATCCTCTGAAGTATTATCTGAAAGGTAATTACCGGAGGCTAAACAGGAAAAAAAAAAGAAAAGTATTAACGACGGAAGTAAAACATGTATTAACATCCATAATAACTGAAAAATTTAATATCAAGTAGTAAGCATATTTATTGCTAATAAAAGTTAAACTGTGAATAATGTAATCAAAAATACAATAACCAAGCAGATATTTTATTAAAGTGAAATTTTTACCAAAAAACCGCACAAACCACAAAGTTATATTAAAAAAAAATCGGTTTTACACGGTTTTTTATTGTTATTTTATATTTATTTTTGTAATCAAACAATTCAAACATGTCATTTTTTTCCATCAATGCAATTACATATTTACAATTTATTTTATCTAATAATAATATATTTTATATTATGTTATATTTCGTATATTACTATCAAAGAATTGATTGCATTTTGATGTAAGATTACCACTAATTTCTATTATCAGTGTTGTAAACTTCAGATAAAATATGTGAAGATCCTAATAAATGTGTAAGTTCGAATTCAGAAATCATATTTATTACTTTCGTCTTAGTATCATCAATTTTTAAATAAATTTTAAATTATATTTTGGAAATTCAATTTACTTAAAACAGCTGAATGTATTAATGATTACTTAAAAAATAAAACAAAAACAAAAAGAAAATACTAAATCCTATTAACTTTCTAATATTTTTTTCCATTTAAATAACAGTCTTCATCTTCAGTCGTTTATAGAATTTTATAATGATTTCATGTTTTATGAAATTAAATATATTAGTTGATAATTACCACCCAAAATTACGATGGATATAATGGAAGAAAATTTACACTCATTCGATCATCCCTTTATCAATTAGCTATAATCGATATGCTGTATTTTTACAGTACCGGAATTTAAGGAATATAATAGAAAGAGAAAGTAACATATTGGTAAAATAAAATTATATAACCGAGTTTTAGAATAAAAATTCAGTTTTCCAGAATAAAAATCAAATTTGTGGCCGAGTGGATATTTTTTGCTTTAAATTTCAGAAATGATTCGATCTAGGAAAAAAATTCGTATCTGGTACTACAGAACAGATGATTATAGATTTTGAAATACCACAAAATATTGATCGATTCGTATAATATACAGGATTTTTTTCTGAATATTTTGATCGGAGACTGTAGATAGTAGTATCCCTTATTTGTACAGTGGTTGTGCTTTAGTTTGTTACATCCTAGGATTAGAAGGCGTTAAGTGGTTCTTAAAAAAAACAATAATAGCAAAGAAAGGAATCAGGTGTCCGATAACGATAAGAAATAAATAAGATAACTAAAACTAAATAAGATAAGAAAACGATAAGAAATAAATAGTCCGGCCTCTCTCTCTCTCTAGCGCTTGCTAATACAGACACTGATGATGGAGCGATATTGAGACAAAAATTTATATTCTTAAAAAAAGAACTGAACTAATTATTTTTTTATGAGGTAAATTTCATTAACAGTATAATGCTTCACTTATAATCACTTCCAAAAAAATTTAATCTCTTTTTATCGTCGAAAATTCCAATTTTTTTTAAAAACTTGTACCCCTCTGTAGGTACATTTCACCCTCCGGCAATATCGACCTCTTTTCCTTATCATTGATACTTTTCTTTCAAGTTGTTTTCAGTAAGTTTTTATCAACTTCCACCGGATACGTCGTATCACTACGGGGCCCCTCTTTGAGTTTGTAACTTGTATTGTTTTAACATGGCGGTTCTATCTATAAAAATACATCTGCGGACTCTTGTGTTTCGTATGCAGTACATGTATATAAAACTAACCAGGCGCTGAATGAACTAACCAGCTTTTGTCGAATGAATCCGGGTTTTGGTATCCTTCCTAGATGAATATAGCTGCGTAACATTAAATTTAGGCGATTTTTGTTATACCTTTTGGTGTTTTTTTTTTTTGCAATATACTAATTGTAGCTGTGCGGTATTCTGAGCTAGATTAAATCTTATTAAATACTGTAACACTAACAAAACAATGAGAATATTTTTTTAAGAATTGAAAAAATAACTTCAACATCAATTAAAATAATAGTGATATAATGGATTTTAAAAGTTTTCGCAAGTATATATTATTTTTCTTTATTCTATTGAAGTCTAATATGATTTATTTTATAGTAAATTCTAGACCCCCAAAAACATAATCTAATTTTTGGGGCAATTAACCGGTATTATATCAAGAAAAAGTTGATATTTAATCTGTTTTTTATTTTTAAGTTAAATTAGACATTTAACTCTAGAAATTGATACTAACCAATCGGGATTTTCCGTTAGTGATCGATATATTCCGGTGCAAAGCTAAGAGGAACGGACACACGCACAAATGCCCTTTAAGTAGGGTAGGATAAAAAAGTTTTATATGATTTATATATAAATAAGTTTTTATTAAGGTTATTTACACAACTGCTTGAACTATGTAGTGTCAAATTGTCTTTTTATTTTTAAATAATTTTTGTTGTATACATTTTTTTAATTGGTCTTTTAAGACAATTCGTATATTCTTATGGACTTATTACTGTAGTAGGAAATTTGTACTGCAGTAGGCAGCTTTAATGGAAACAAGAATAATTTACTTCTAGATGTTATTTTTCTATATTTTTAATATGAAAGAATTAGGGCTAGTAAAAAATATTTTTAAAGAATAAAAAAAAAAATTCAAAAACATAAATGTAAAAAACTGTTAAACGTTATAGGAATACAAATTACCTTAAATGTACTACTTATGAGAAAACAACACAATATTAAATAACGAAATATAATTTTGACATTATTAATTAAACAATAAGACGTTTTTAACACATGGGCCAAAAATAGAAAGAAAATAAGACTTTTTTGTTATAAACTGAATTCGAAACTAATGAGCAATATCGTAATTTGTTAAATGAAAATGTAATTATTCTTACTTGAAGGGAAAATAATTAAATTGCTCGCTAAAATAAAAATCAATGCGCAGAACAGCGTAATCTAGTTACCTGCTTATATTCTTCTTACATTGTTTACGATTTCAAGCCGTAATTTTTAATTTTTATTTTCAGATACGTGTTAATAAATGATAGTCTACAAAATTAATTTTATAAGAGTAATTTATAAATTAATATTAAATAACAAAATCTAACAAAGCCTCAGAATCTACAAAACAAGAATATTAAAAAGTAATAAACACCAATTTTATTTTTATTCTATTTATTTTTTTAACCGTGTATATATGAAGTTAAAAAAAAATATATATGACAGAACATATTTATATTCTGTCATATATATTTAGGGGTACTTTGAAGATTAGAAGACAAAATCTTTAATTATCGTTTTTATATTTTTTCTCTTGAAAAAATTCTTCGTATAATCAATCAATTCCTTCCCTTTTCCTTTTACTCACCAAGGATATAAAATAAATTTCTTTTGAAAATAACAAAGGTAATACCATATAACGTAATAATACCATATTATTACGAATGGAAAAGTAGATATTTCTACAACAAATAGGTTTTCCTAATTGTATACTAAAATATTAATTCTACAAAAGAAAAAAAATTAATAATATAAAAAATAGAAACACATACATGTATTCTAATACAAAAAGGGAATATTTATCGTATTCTTGATAATGTCGTTCTACTTAAAAAGTTAAATTTGCGAATTCACTTTTCACATTAAAAAATTGTTTGGAAACAAATTTAAAGTTTTATTTTTTGAAAGAGTAGATTACTAATTCACTCTTACTAGTAAGCAGTCAATTACAATCAATGTAACCTACCAGTATCATTTATAATCACCAGATTTAAGGAAAACATCAGTGAATTTTATTAATTTCATTATTTACTAAACTAACAACAAATTATGTACCGTAAGAGATAATATAGAAAATGTTAAGGAACGAGTTTAAAAGAAAAATAAATACAGATTTGAAGATATAAATACTGAAATATTTCATTCGTTCATTTAAGACTAAAGGAAGAAAAATATCCAACCGAAAGGACAAAATAATGGACCGACTGACTAAAAGAGGACGAGCTTACTTAGAATTAACTAGAATTTCTAAGAGAAAAAACAACTTAATCCACAAATCTCACAACTAAGCTTTAATATGTCGACTATGTCAACATCAATTCACAAAAATAACAATGAAACTACTAAGATTTAATATTAAACTAAACGAAAAGAGAGTAATTATTTATTTACTTTACAAAACAAATCAAGAAGGTTTCTTAATGAATGAGTATTTAAGATTACTTTTACAACAAAAAAAAATACGTGGATATTTTTAGTATAGTGATTCAGCTGCAGAAATGTCATGCGCAGATCATAAAAATTATCAAATCATAAATTAATCTGTCCATACATGAACACCAAACCTATCGAACTACTACTCAGAACCTTTCGAACGGTAATAAATTTTTATTCAAATTAATTCCAGTGAGTAAGTAACGAATTTGAAATAATGATAATGATGCATGAATTACACGTTCAATATTCTGCAGATTAATCTTTTAGAAATAAAGATACAGCACACTAATCACGTAGCCACAATTTTGGTTATTTATAATTTTTACAAAGGATATAGATAGGTCGGTTTTATCTGATAGATATATCAGCACTAAACTTATTACCACCGGTGAGTCTCCGAATAAATAAACAAGCAGCTCTATTCTCAATTAACAAGAACAGCAGGAGCTGAACTGTCTTCCATCCTTCTTAGTGAGAAAAAGAAGAACAAGAATAAGACAAGGGTGTATCGTAAACAAGTATAATCCATCAACTGAAAATCTGCAGTATGATTAGGACTAATTAATTCATCTATTATGCAAGCATAATAATTTGACTTTGAAGCTAACTTTAAAGTCCTTCAGTGGGCAGCCGCCCAATCTGCCAACAATTCCTTGGAAGAAAGGGCAATACTATTCAAGACTGAAGCATAGAGTTACTCTATTAATCAACGATTATGTGTTGAATACCTTTTTTTAGCGATTAAAAATTCACTTAACTTGTATATTAAACAATTTTTTTTTCAGAAACTTAATAACCGTAAAATAAGGTTCAGGTATCAGAGAGTATCACTCGTCCATCCCCGGGAATAGGCTATTATCCTATGGGAATTATCCTACTATACCAAAGATCAATTAAAAATTAATAGGTAAAATTAAATAAACCGCAAATAAATAAACGTACATTCCATGAACAACTTTAAAATCCAATAACACCCAAAGTCAAGTTAACAACTAAAATATGATGAGGTCATTATTGGTAGAAAATCAAATAGATAATAAGAGAATTAACCTAGTCTGTGCGCCAAATTGGTTTCAAATCAAAGCGATGGTAATGTTAATAAGATATGAAGTTAGTTTACGGGGAATCATGCGCAGTGCATGTCCGGGTCCTTACAGGGAAGGGACAGGAGAGGTAGCTCCACTGAGGAGGTAGGCTGTCCAGAATAGAAAGTCGGGATGTTCCTGTGATCCAGGGGAGACCACGATGGGTGGTCTCCAAGATGAACCAAGATAAGATAGGGAGGCAGACTACTGCCACGACACCCGGCAGCGACTGACGTAATGCCTAACGATGGTTACGGTTGCTCCTGGGTGTTTAAAAAAAAAGGACAAAAAAAGAAGTTACTCTATGAATCTATTACCATATAATACATACCACTGTTTTTAACTAATATTGGGTTCCTTGTAATGATTCTACTCGAACTGTTTATCACTCATGAGTTGTAGTAAATGGCTTTAAAGTAAAATTAAATAAAATTATTTTAATTTATCTTTTTTTATAGATTAAAGAAAAACAAACCAACATACTTGGCACTTATAGACCTAGAAAAGGCATTCGATAACGTAGACTGGAATAAAATGTTCAGCATTTAAAAAAAAATTAGGGTTCAAATACAGAGATAGAAGAACAATTGATAAAATGTACCGGAACCAAACAGCAACAGTAATAATTGAAGAACATAAGAAAGAAGCCGTAATAAGAAAGGGAGTCCGACAAGGATGTTCCCTATCTTCGTTACTTTTTAATCTTTACATGAAACTAGCAGTTAATGATGATGTTAAAGAACAATTTAGATTCGGAGTAACAGTACAAGGTGAAAAGATAAAGATGCTACGATTTGCTGATGATATAGTATTTCTAGCCGAGAGTAAAAAGGATTTAGAAGAAACAATAAACGACACGGATGAAGTCCTACGCAAGAACTACCGCATGAAAATAAACAAGAACAAAACGAAAGTAACAAATTGTAGTAGAAATAATGAAGATGGACCACTGAATCTGAAAATAGGAAGAGAAAAGATTATGGAGGTAGAAGAATTTTGTTCTTTGGGAAGTAGAATTACTAAAGATGGACGAAGCAGCAGCGATATAAAATGCCGAATATCACAGGCAAAACGAGATTTCAGTCAGAAATATAATTTGTTTACACCAAAATTAATTTAAACGTCTTTTGAAAGTATATGTTTGGAGCGTACCTTTATATGGAAGTGAAAGTTGGACGATCGGAGTACCTGAGAAGAAAAGATAGAAGCTTTTCAAATGTGATGGTGGAGGGAGGTTCGTGATCGGAAGTTGAAATCCAAGCTACTCAAGTATGCAGGACACTCGAGCTTACCGGTCATGCGGCGAGTCGGCGCATCGATGTCTCGTAACGAGAAACATTCTAACTCCTCACAAACACAATTATAAGGGAGATCAGTTTTTTTAATTTTTCTGCCTTCCTGTACGTCGCAGACCAAACCCCACTTGGATCTCCACCGATCCTAGCCACCACTATCTCCTGACCCTAAATCCAAAAAAACCCAAAAATTGCCCCTATACTGTCATATACTACCTGTCACTATACATACACAGGTGGGACACTCACCAGGTACATTGCATACCTGCAAACGATGTTGTGCTAAAAAGCCCTCAATTAAATCACCGCCATCATCAGTGAAGCCGCTTTGAAACGAAAGTGATTTAGCCTTTACATCCACACAAACAGGTAATCCACTGGCACCTGAGGATCGTAGAATTTTATACCAGAACTCAAGATGACGAACAACAGGATATCTGTATTGAAAATATGAACTTTCAAGAAACAGATGCAAGTTCTGTTCATCCACACGGACAACAACGTGATGATCGTTTGCGAACTGTCGAAAGAAATTCCTTTCTGCACACTGCAGCAGCATGCTACCAAGACAAATATAAAAACTTTTCCAACCAGAATAATTTCGCAGTTCACCGGTTACAACATAGGATGCTGCAACAAGACAACATCCAACCGGCTACGTATGGCGATCTCGCCACATTACATCTTTGTAATATAAATCCCTTACGTCATTAATTGCCAAGTTTTAATGAACGATATTAAATTGTAATACATTATGACAGTCCCCTCATAACACGCACAATACTTACTATTTAAAGAGAGCTGATTGTCCTTTCGAAGACGTTTGCGCTTAACACAAATCGGGCAGACCGACTTCTCAAGATACTCCTCTCGTTTATGTCTCTGATCCCCACAGTGGAAGCATATTACCACCAGATGTTCACAAAGTTCAGCTGTGTTTAAAAACTGGCGGCATTTGTAACAACGTTGAACATCTACAAATTCTTTGACCTCATGCGAAGAGAAGTCACCAAACAATCTACCCTCTGATTAGACGCCTTAAAATAATTCAGAACTCATCTGGAAGAAAACAACCTGGCTGATAGTGGTCTCCTGCTGGTGGAGGGGGCTCGTGGTCGGAAGTTGAAATCCAAGCTACTCAAGCTTACCTACCGGTCATGTTTCGTAAACGAGAATTATTCTAAATCCTCATAAAGACAATTATAAGATCAGTTTTTCTAATTTTTCCTACTTCCTACGTCGCAGACCAAAACCCCCTTGGATTTCCAAAATATAGTTAAAAGAAAAGACAGACTTATAGGCCACATATTAAGGCATCCTGGAATAGTCGCTTTAATATTAGAGGGTCAGGTAGAAGGAAAAAATTGTGCAGTCAGGCAACGTTTGGAATATATAAAACAAATTGTTAGGGATGTAGGATGTAGGGGGTATACCAAAATGAAACGACTAGCACTAGATAGGGAATCTTGGAGAGATGCATCAAACCAGTCAAATGAATGTAAATAAATAAAAAAATAATTGATAAACTTGTTAATAAAATATATTTATTTGCTTCTGGATATATTTCTCTGAATAATTTAAAATAAAAATAATATTGAAACTAAAAAAAGGAAAAAATTAAATCTTGGAATATAAAATAAATTTGATTTCAGATAGTTTTATTTGAAAACATTAAATATTTGAGTTCTAATCTTGCCAGATTTTTTATCCTTCAGTAATGCAACTATTCGGGTAAAAGAAAAGTTTTGTTTATAATTATAAATGAGTAGAAAGATTATGTAGGTTACTAAAAGTTTATAAAAACTGTCTTGGGGAAACTAGCAAAGAAATTAAAAACATAAATCTTAAATAAGAAAAATCATAATTTATAATAATATCAAATAACAATGATTTTTCATAAGGACTGTTTATTAAAGTAACAAATGAACGATTTTTATTTCCCACGGGATGAAAATAACAAAACACCCTTGGGTTTTGTTACTCCTTTCATACCAGAACTAAGTTTGATATGATTACTTTTTTCCTAAGGGAAACTGAGTATTCTGTTTTTCTACATATATATTCGATATAAAATCAGCGAAACAAGTAGATTTTTATACAACACGGATATTTAAAAAAAAAAAAATAGTAATAATAAAATGAATATACCGTTCATCATTGTCATCCCCAACATTTTTCAAGTGTATTTATAATCAAATGTTGTGAAAATGACTTCTTCAAGGAACACTAGAAAATATCAGTATTACCATATCAACAAAAAAGTAATTGAAAGAAAAGATTTAGCTATGTAAAATTTAATTAGAAAATGTACGAGTATTACCAGAAACAAGGTGCAATTAGAAAAATAACGTTGAAGGTAGTAGAAGAATGAATTGTAATAGGTTTAACGATGAGGTCTTAAGAATAGCTAATAATGAACACACAAAAAATGAATATCTAAGAAGATGGATCATTAAGCTAATATAGAAAAAAATTAACAATAAAAAAGGATCATCTTCGGTGCATGGAAGTCATTAAGAGAATGTAAAAATGATATGTGGAGAGCATGCAAACATTTAGCCAACATAAAAATGTGAAAAATAAATAGAAACATTACAGGAATAAAAATTTTATTAATAGAGAGAGAAACTATAGCTGGGTAAACAGAAATAAGCTGGGTAAAACCAACATGAATATAACAAGAAATATTACAATTAAAATGAAGTGCTTACGGGTTACGGGTATGGAATACGGATATGAAAGAGGAAACCAAAACAAGGAAAATTTGAATTTTGTACTAATGCAGAAGAATATAAGAAATTTGTAAATACTAACCTTGATTCTACATTGTTTTTTGTTTGTATTAACTGAATTTATAAATTATTCGAACCATTAAAAATAAAACAAAGGTAAAACTGCATCATATACATATAATAAAAAAAAGTATTAAATATTCATAAAAAAACTTTTAGTTTTACTTTTTTAAGTTTATACTTAATACTTATTAAGAGTCTATAATTTGTATAATATAAGTATGCACTTATTTTAGGCCTTTCGGACCGCCTCTTATACAACAGATAGCAAATGTTCTAACTTGACATGCTATCAGAATATGAATGGCAAGACAAAGAACTAAACCACCTGAAATAAAAGCTTACTATTCGGTTACGGAAATTATAGTTTAATAACATCATACTCGCTCCGCCTCTTGCAACATGACGGGCAAATGACGTTCAATCTTGTGTCAATAAACATATTAAGGAAATGTCACTGAAGAGTCGATGGGAAAGACTCTGATATTTACCACACCATTACTAAAAAGTGAGGCATGTAAATATATACATTTCATATAACTAACTATTTATGAGTAAATAACTTGGTTTAAGTGAAATTTAATTGAGTTTAGTTAGGTTTAGGGTAAGGCTAAGATTAAGGTTAGGTTACGTAACTAACAATCCCATCTTCGTACGATAACAACAACCTTTTTCTTTTTCTGTTTAGCCTCCGGAACCACCGTAAGGATTACTTCAGAGGATGAATGAGGATGATATGTATGAGTGTAAATGAAGTGCAGTCTCAGATCGATCATTTCTGAGATGTGTGGTTACTTGAAACCCAACCACCAAAAAACACCAGTATCCACGATCTAGTATTCAAATCCGTATAAAAGTAACTAACTGCCTTTACTAGGATTTGAACCTTAAAACTCCCGACTTCGAAATCAGCTAATTTGCGAAGACGCGTTCACCACTAGACCAACCCGGTGGGATGATCAACATAACTTTTTTTTTGCGCAGGAGGAGGAAAAATCTGCGCCCAGACGCTCAGCAGCCCGCATTACTGGATGTGTGATAACGGTTTTTTTCCTGTTTAGCCTCCGGGAATCACCGACAGCTATTACTCCAGAGGATGAATGAAGATGATATGTATGAGTGTAAGTGAATTGTAGTCTTTTACAGTCTCAGGTGAGATGTGTGGCTAATTGAAACCCAACCACCAAAGAACACCGGGATCCGCGATCTAGTATTCTGGATGTGTGATAACGTTTTTCCTGTTTAGCCTCAGGGAATTACCGTTTAAATATTGCTTCAGAGGCTGAATGAGGATGATATGTATGAGTGTAAATTGAGTGTAGTCTTGTACAGTCTCAGTTCGAAAGGTGTGTGATAACCTAACCAAAGATAACCCAACACTCGCTTCGCTCGCGAACCTCGTCTAATTAACATTAAATCTTATTCTTTTTTATGAAACAGCGGATCTACAGCTATGAACAATAGCCCAGTAGAAATTGGAGCGTATGAAAAGATGCCTGAGATGGAAAAAGATGCCAGGCATGGATTCCATGCCAGGCATGGAAAAAGATTTCCATGCCTGATCGGGAATGGAAATTATCAATACGTGACCTTAGAACAGTCGATTACAAGTTGAGTAATTAATTATAATTAGGGATTACCATCAGTTTTGATGAAATTCGGAATATAACTTAAATAGGAGGTAGGTTATTCGTTATTATTAGTGTTTTACGTCAGAACGCTTTTCACCCAAGTTACGTCCCTCGTAAGTTACACATTACAATCACCAAAAATTTCGTATTTCAGCACTGTACAAGTGTAATATATTTTATTTTCGGATCAAGTAATTAGTATTGTACATAATTATGGGCTCAGCTTAGCAACCGGTCTATTTAAATACTTAACTTAAAATATTTAGTAGGTAGTATCTCGGCATTTCGTGTGGAGGTTCTGGGTTCGATTCCCGGTTATTCATGGCACCTTTTCATGTGCTACCAATTTCCAACGAACTAATGACCCGATGTAATACATCGTTTTCCCAAATAATGAATTTATTAATTTAACAGAAATAATTACTTTATAAATAGAGTTACTCAATTTTTCTTAGTCTTTCTTATGACTTTGATACATGTACAGCACCTGAGGTACAAGAGCCATTAATCAGGTAAGCTTTCACTGAAAGTAATGTTGTTCACAATACAACCAATTATTCCGGTAAACAGAGTGAAGATAACTACTAGGGCTGAACGTCACCTACATTTTAGAGGACTTGTTATGTTGATATGCTACAGTATATCTGACTCAACCCACCGGGTTGGTCTAGTGGTTAACGCGTCTTCCCAAATCAGATGATTTGGAAGTCGAGAGTTACAGCATTCAAGTCCTAGTAAAGCCAGTTATTTTTACACGGATTTGAATACTAGATCGTGGATACCGGTGTTCTTTGATGGTTGGGTTTCAATTAACCACAGATCTCAGGAATGGTCGAACTGAGAATGTACAAGACTACACTTCATTTACACTCATACATATCATCCTCATTCATCCTCTGAAGAATTATCTAAACGGTAGTTACCGGAGGCTAAACAGGAAAAAGAAAGTATATCTGACTCAATGAAGAAGTTAACAAACTTCATTCATTGAGTCAAACTTGGCTCAATGCACTTCTCAATTTCCTAAGTAAACTTGAATAAACATATATATATATATATAAAATGAATTGTTATATTATTAATCTTCAGATCAGCCTGCCATTTTTAGAAATGTCTTGACACGTTCCAGAACGCCTACACCATTTAGGTTATGACACAATATACATAAATCCTTCCTAAGTAACAGAAGTGAGTATGATGAATTGTTTCAAGAAAAAAGAGGCTCATTTATTAGCTATTTAACACTATCTTTTCAAATTTTTTTTGTAACTTAAAGCATGTAAAACATTATACATAAAAGAAATAGTAGTTTTTAAATGCTTTCATTAAAATTAATGATATTAATTATTAAAAAGTGCAAATTCACCTTACCAGCAAATTAATTTTGACTTCTCGATATCTTTCAGTAGATAGATCATCGTAAGAAGACTGATAACTAGCAATCAGTCATGACTTCTTAAAATTTTAATTCTTTAACTTCATTTTATACAATATTTTAATCTCCTGACGATGGTCTAAAGACTGAAAGATTTTGAGAAGTCAATATTAATTTGCTAATAAGGTAGATTTGCACTTTTTTAATAATTTTTAATTTTATTAATATATCAGCGGTAACCATGTTTGAGAAATTGATATTAATTATGTAACCAGTCCTAGAAGTAAACAATGAAGCTGTCACTTGAAGGCAACATATGGGCTGTTCCAGCTGATATTCAACAATATATTCGGCTTAAAAGAAGACAAAGGGAATTTCCTTCATCCTTTAATGCATCTGGAATAATAATTCCTGGTAGTAATTATTCTGGAAATAGTTACGTAATTTTAGGAATAATTTGTGAGTCATGACATCTTAGAAACTTAGAACATAATTATTCATACACTGAACCTATAATTTAGAGGTGTATAAATAATGTGTTAAAGAAATACTAGTATAGAAAGAACTCTGTAGGCATTAAAAAACACGAAATGTAAATCTACATATATCAATGACTCAATTACGTTTAAAAGTAAAAGTGATTACTCATGTATATTTCGTTTTAATTTGACAACGAATATAAACATTAAATTCAAGTGTGAGATATATATCTAAATATGATGGAACAAAAATGTTTATTTATTATTAGACCGATATTTATTTTTATCAAATCTCAAAATGGTATTATAATACATAAAACTTGTTAAGCTTTCACTACATTTACGGTAATGAATATAAATGGTTTTTGGTTAAAACACAAAATGGTTTTTGAAAATAATCTTCCACACCCTTTACTAGCATAGTATTATTTTATTCAGCTGAAATGATTATTTTATAATGATATAAAAACAAAATATTAAAATAAATACGTAAAATTTTCAGGAATCTCAGAAATATTCCATAAAAAATAACACTAAACAATAATAAATATGTCAAGGTGTTATTTGAGAGTTACTAAGAATTCTGAATTATTTGTATATATATTTTATTAATTGTAAAATATCAATTATCAATGAACTGCATTTTATTTACAAATCTATCGATAAAACTAAGCAAAATACAGTAAAATAAGCTGATTAAAACGAATTATTTTTATTATTTGGTAGCAATAAATAAAATTACACATACAAATTATCCTTATTCAATATTTTACCGTGTTCTTTTCATTAAAGTTATTCTGAATAATTAATCTAAACAGTAGCAAATCAGAAAAAGTTTAGTTTCAGGAATATGCGCGAAATTGGCAAACTGCCTTTCAACTTAAAAATTACATAATTTAACAAATTAGTCATAATATATGCATCAATTATTACAGTTCACAGAAAAGAGTATAAAATGGTTAACAATAAATTAATTCGTATAGACATGAAACTAGTTTGCATACAGTAATTATTTTTTTATTATTAACAAGAAAAAACATAATGCATCACTACATTAATACGTACAACCAAATGTAAATTTTGTTACTAAATACATATCCGGGATGCAATCGACAAGAAATCTTACAACAATTATAACTGTTTCATTTCTTCCATACACAAAAAAAAAAATGGCTATGTAATATAACTTATTAAATGTAGTAAGCATTCTTTTAATCTTTGTGTAAAGTGATTAACAAATCTGAAAGAATCACCTTTTAATAAGGATACTCTATCGTATATTTTATTTATTTATTTTTAATATTTTTATTTATAGTCGAATCAATTAAAAGTTATTAGCGACTTATCAGTGAAATATAATTTACCGGTAAATCTATAATCTTGAACAAACTCAGGCCGACCATTCGTGAGATATGTGGTTAACTGAAATTCAACTACCAAAAAACACCGGTATCCACGATCTAGTATTCAAATCCGAATAAAAGCAACTATCTTTATTAGAATTTGAACCTGAGAACTTAGACTTCGAAATCAACTGATTTAGTACGATGAGTTTACCACTAGACCAACCCGAAGGGTTATATATTTTATTATTACAACGTAACTTTTAATAAAGATGACTTTTAGAAAACAAGAATTGCTAAAATCATTGTGAGATCCAAAACATTTTCCGGTGGGAAAGTATATTATCACATATAAACCATAAAGTTTTCTTAGCTTTGTATATTAGAAAAAAAATCAAAATTACAATTAACTACTCACAAATTTTTTAGTATATAATTATACAGCTAAATAGTGAATTTTAATATTTATAAAATAATACAAAGAAGAAGCGTATTAATTATTCTTATATAGTCTCTGTAAAACTGCATTTACGTTAGTGATGTTTGTGCGTTGTATCTAACACGAAAATATTCTGCTCGTATGTCATGCTTGGGTATGCCTACATTGATGCAGATACAGGATCGTTAATTTGTTTTTGAAAGGTGGAATAAACCGTGGGCGTGAATAGGAAATAACAAATCAAAAGAAAGAGAACTGATGCACGGTAAAATTCGATCCTAGCGATGATGGAAAGAAATGTACGCATTTCATGCGTAGATGCGCAGCGTGTTAAATCATGTTTATTTCTAAGAACATACGGGATTGATGAGTCAAAAGTAAAATGAAATTTGATCTTTTTACTAAATTATACTTGCGAGTATAATGTATGAAGTAGCTATTTCATACAAAAGATATTTTTTTCGTGACTCAGAATAAAAAAAAAGAAGAAAATCATAATTCTGATAAAACTTATATCATTATATCACATAAAGCTAAATAAATGAATTCAGTACAATTATCGATACAAAAGATAAAGATTAAAAGAAAGCTTAATATTCTGTTTTGGTGATAAATGACTAAGAAATAAATTATAATACAGAATATTGAACCTTTCTTTATTAAAAAATGGACTATAGACAGAGTATTAATTATGGACTTAGTCAAGATGAGTCTTCGCGCAACCGACCAATATTCAGAATATTGTGTATTCAACAAAACTCAAATGATGTACATTTACACAGTATTTTTTTTTCCTAATGTGTACATTGTAAATTACAACCTGTTCAATTAGTGAATAACAAACAATAGGGGGAGATGAGGATGTTATGTATGACTTATAAATGAGATGTAGTCTTAAACAGACTCAGGCCGATCAGACGTACGGTTAATTAAATCCCAAACACCAAATTAAGCTGGTATCCACTGCCTAGCATTTAAATCCATATAAAAGCAATTAACTTTTACAATGATTTGAACTTCAGAACCTTCGACTTCAAAAATCAACTGTTAAAAAAAAATTGACTTACGACGACGAGTTAACCAATATATCAGCCCGGTGGGCAAATAAAAAAAAGCAGCTCAAAAAGTCAACATAACCTCAAATTGAGGTTATGTTGTCTGTTATCGGCGTAACTCAGGAACAACTCTACCAATCTTCATCAAATTTTCATATGCACAACTATTACAACATATAGTAGGCTCGGAGATTTTCTACCTATAAATTTATATACAGATATATATATATAGGTAAATAAATTACATTTTAAGTGAATGGTATTTTCGTACTCCTCATACTTCAAATTGTACTTTTCTTCGAAAAGCCGGTAAAAAATTAAATTAAAAAAAATATCGACTACGTAGTAATAGAAAGATTTGAAATTAAATAAGATTATTAATTCTTTTACAATATTACAATTTAGTTTCACATAAAAGTAAATTATTTAAATAGTTATAAATTTAAGCAAAAAAAATAACCATTAAATTTGTATAAAATTTTTTTTAAATATAAAAATAAATTTATGAAGAAATTAACTAATATAAAAGAAAAAAATAATCACTAAAGAAAGTGCGATTAAATGAAAATAAATACTTAAAAGAAATACGTCATCTGAAAATAAAATGTCCGCACCTTAAAACAATATTAAGATGAACATGTTATGGAAATAACTTCTTAATAAATTAAAAAAAAAATTTAATGGTAATTGCTTACACTTAAAAAAAAATACAGAAGCTTCTAAGGATATTAAGACACAATATACGTTGTAAAGTACATTAGGCATTACACGTAAAAGGTGTTAAGTTCAAAAAGCATAATGTACTATATACTTATATTACGTAGTAATATTCAAATTCAAACGTTGTTAGGTCTTTATTTCTCATTAGTAAGTTATACGTAGGGTTACATTTGTTTTATACGTGAATTACAACAGCATTATATTTACACAAAGTTTACACATAACTTACATAACAAAGTGGATTAAAAAAAAAATAGTTATAATTTTCTTCTGGCAAAATAAGAATAAAAAAATCCCTTACAATGTTTACTTCTAGTTATTATATTTACATTACAGATAATAAAAAAAGAGATACATACGAAAGCTAATTTATAATTTTTATAAAAAATAAAATTTAGAACAGAAAAGTGTTGAATATAAAATAATGTCTAGATAAATCAGGTTGTACTTCGTAGAAAAAGAAAAAACATGACGTAATCCGTTCAATAAAAAAAAAAAAACTAACCGGGCCATTCGATTGTTACGCAAAGAAATGAAATTAATTAAATTATTTTATTTATGATTTATACAGTTTTTGGTTTAAAATTATATCTTTCTTTTTTTTATTACGATCTCTAGTATAAATCTATCTATATTTTAGCGGGGATGTAAATGGTTATAAATATAAGTCAAATATTCAAGTTTACTAAAAGAAAAATGCGTCGTTATTTATACAATACAATGAACTTATAAATGTCGATTACATTCTTATTTATTATTTAAATTAGTAAATTTCATATCAGCTCGCATATAAAAAAACATTTTTTTTTCTGATTATAATTTTCTTTCCGAATAGAAAATATTTGTTTTAAAAATTAATATTTTTTACAAAAATGTTAGTTTGTTCTTGTTCAAGATGTATCAGACTTTTATTCAATGTCTCAAAATTATACTAGCACAGACAACAGCAGCTGATACTATAATACAATTTTCGATAGCTATGGCTGCGTTGGAACGTAACAGAGAAAATAAACCACTGTTTTTTATGTAAATCCCCTCAATATACAACTCTAAGCTTAACCACACCGTACCTTATCATTAGATTACCATCTTCAACCACTTACTTAAATTCCTCCCACTCTGAGCAACAACTGAGTACGGATAATTTCACTGAATTATAAATCTTATTTTAAGGTCAGCTTAAATTTAGAAATTTTTGTACTACTTTTTTCCGGAATATTATTAAAAGCTATAGGAAAATAGAGAACGGTTTAAAAAAAACTGCAACGATTTGGTGAACATTCTCAGCATATACGTAGGATTAGATTTAAATTCTCACCAAATGATAACGCAAAAATTTATATTTATCGTTAATTACCTACTTTTTATTTAATTATAAAAGGAATACAATTTTTTTTATTAAGTAGTTAATCAGTAAAACGTCATAAAAATTCAGAAAATTAAGGTAAAATTCTTAAGGTATTATTAAAGTATAGTTAAAATAAAAATTCAGTATTTGCTACCAAAACAAAATATTACTTTGAAAAAATTCCCATCGAGGATAAAACAAAAGTTGAAAACCAATAAATTAGATTTTTTTTTTTTGAATGGGAGTATTTAAAAGAAGTTCCTTCGAAATATAACTTTCCTTGATATTTTTCAATACTTTCATTCATTTTTTCGGAAAATTAGGGATATTCAGTCAAATATACGAATTTAGTAAACTACCATAACAAATTTCATGATCTTAAGTTAAACTGATTCCTGAAGTATAAAGTCAAATGAGCAGAACATAAACACAAAGGTTTTAAATTAAATTTTTTTTTTATTATTATTATACTAAAATTGTTACTGGATTCAAGAAACCAGGAAACATCGAGAAATATATTTCGAGAAGTTTTTTGACCAAATATAAATACTACCCGTTCGACTTATAATAATAACATTCTCAAGATGAGAATGGAAAAGCTATTAAGGAAATACAGTTAAATAACGCTGAAAATGAGAATTAACGCTGAAATGAGAACGCTTCAAATAAATAAGATAACAAAAAAAAAAAGAATGAAAAGATGTTGACATAAGAAAGTGGATGATGAATGACAGATATTACAGAAATAAACAGGGAAGAGATAATTGCATATTATAAAACGTGCTGCAGTTACTAACTACGACTTAAATGATGATATCAACGATGAGCATAACGAAAATTATGACGCTGCGCAGGATTAAAGAAATTTCATACCGTTGAAATTTCATTACATACTTTTAAAAAAACATTTTTTAAGCAGTGAAGACGTACATACAATTTAAAATGGATAAAGAACTAATTAAAGTAAAAAGAGAAACTAACTTTTCTTTATTCGTTAAGATTTATGCATCTTACTATAATAAAACCTATTCCTTCGAGTACACAAAACAAAAAACCACTAAAGAATGATACACTTAACGTACCTTTTTAGACTATGAAAGTCTATGTTAAAAAAAGAAACGGTTAAGTAGATACAGTAAATTTTATTATAAAATAAATTTATTTTAAGCATTATATTCAGTCTAAACACGTTTTATCGTAAACTAAATTACAATTTTTTTTACTTATCAATAACTCAGTAGTACACGAATTATAATATAAGATTAATTTAATTTAGAATTCAAATAATATTAAAACAACTTGCGATAGACCGAGGCTCAGGGAAATAACGAATTCGCGATCACCAGGACGTCTGTTCGATCTGGGTTCCAAAGCAAGACTACCCTTTCTCCATATTCTCAAATAATATACCTACTGCATATTTTTCTTTTCCTTATTAATTTTATGATACCCCTATCGTCCTGTGATCCCGACTACGTTGACAACCATGTGCCTACCTAGGCCTAAGCCTACCGCAATAAAACAATTTAATAGTACATTTCTTAAAACTACTAAAAATACCGATATTCTAAAGAATATTCTCATCGTTTTGTCGGAAGATACTCCACTGTACTTTATTCTCCGACATATATATATATATAAGTACAGTTATCTTGTATACTACAAATCCAGTAGTGACTGTGAGTCTGTTATTCTTTCACATAAAAACTACACAATTTATTGAGCTGAAATTTTGCATGAAAATAGTTTTTATAGCTGGAAAGAAAATAAAACTATTGCAGTTAGGAAATGTTTCACCGTTTCAAGATGGTGACCGTTTTAATGGCTTGCGGTACAACCGGATTATGTTCCTTGCCGATTTTGACTTTACTGTCACAAAATCATTGGTCAAATCAAATTCGGAGACCATTTATTTGAAATTAAAATTTCTTAAAAAAAAAAAGGTCTCTGCATTTTTCGATAGCTCTTTCGGTTATTGAGAAAAGTAAACTGCTTTTCTTGTACCTTTAAAACAAAGGTGTAATGGTGTACGGTGCGGCGGCTCATCCAACAAAACCACTGCCATTGTTATTATAGGTGCATCGAGACTGGCTGCATCTACCTCCGGTTACTTGACTAAAAAACATAAAATTAAAAAAAATTAGAAACGAAATACCGTCATCTCCTCTAGTATTTTTCGGGTAACCCTAAGATCCACAAAAAACCTTTTTACCAGTACGAAGGACGGGTAACCGGTTATAACTGGGGTTCGACTATTCTAAAACCCGCATACTTTAGATAACTGAAAGTTTCGAGTCCTGTGCCAACTAAAATGATGCTCTGAAGAAATTACAATATACTGATAGCTTTTATAATCTAACAAGTTTTAATTGTTATTTATTAGTATTATTCTTAGAAGCATGAAATTAATGAACACACTGGGTGTCCAGGGGGCGGATCCCCTTAGTTAAACGGAAAGAGCGAGCGAAACGAGTTCTATCCAGCCAGTCCATTACAATAGGTTTATACAAGAACTTATGAGTAAGTTATTATTCTACCAATGCAAATATGCATATATTACATAAATAGATATATTAAAGAATAATAAATACAATATCAACGGAAATTGTGGTTTCCGATATGGAATAATGTTATCAAAGAAGATAACTAATATGATTTTGAGATAATTCTTTTTATTAGTATAAAATACTGATTCAGACGTCGTCTAGAAAGGCAGTATTTTTCATTACGTAAATATTTGTTTTTTATTTTACTTTCTAGAAGCATGCATCTGAAAGGGAAAAAGCGGATAGAGTGACGTAGAAGGAGGAGGAGGTGGAGGATTGATTTTCGGTTGTTCTGTTTATATACAAGAGAAGACAACCGCGGGAGTATTGAATCAAATTATTTTTCCTGTTGAAATAAGATCAGAAGAATTCAATATTTTCCTGTTTTACTCTAACTTAGCGTACAAACCTTTTTTTTTTTAAATACATTATTAACAATTAGATGATTATAAAATAATAAAATAACATTTAAAAAAAATATTATATACAGATTTGAATTTCAGAAAGTTATTCAATTCATGTGTCCTTATTTACTCATAATTTATACGAAAATCATAACTGAAATTAAATGTATAAATTAAAAACTAACTCTCATTTTAGAAGGAAAGAGAAAAATAACAGAAAGTCTGAAAATTAAATTAATTAAAATATAATGAAACAAGTTTCTTGGATGTAATACAAAAGTAATCTACTAAATCAATCTAATTTATTATATAACTTTTAATTGTTAATTAAAAAAAGTAACAATAATAATTAAGAGTATAATTAAATCCTATTAAAAAAAATTACAGAATTTTACTTGTTTAAATTTCATTATATTATTACAATTTTTTTCCTTATTTTACAATGAGAACAGTTAAACATAATAATGGCCTCACGATATTAATCCACCTATATAAAGAATAATTATGATTAGATGGTTAGTGATTAATGGGTGACTAATTCATTTACGTCATAATATGCTTTCTATCGTAAGTATTATCTCGCATAACTCAATAACGATTAGCCGTAGTATGTTGAAATTTTGGATTTAGGACTGTTGTAATATCTTGTGGACCTCCACTTTTGATTACAATCAACTAAACCAAAAGTGTCCATAAAAGCCCAAAATCCAAAGAAAAATTGGTATTTGGACTTTTTCTTAACTCAAGTAATAAGCCCTTATTGAGAACTTTTAAACGATATATCAAGTGGTACTTACTTTCATTGGTTCCAGAGTTATAGCCAAATGAATTGAGTTTTAATTAATGAAATATTTGGATCATTCAAGGGGAAGGTACATCGGTTAGAATCAGACTTCATCTCCTTTTTTTTTTTAACTTTTTTAATGTAAATATATTGATTTATTAATAATTATTAACATCTGATTATAAAAAAAAAAAAAAAAAAAAATAGTATAAATAACAATTCAATAATAACAATAAAAATAAAACAAAAATACCAGAAGTTATTAATGAAATAAAATTTTATATAGTTCTCATTTTGAAAAAAATGTTTATATATAATTTAATAGACGTACAAGGAAATCATGTGGTGTCCACATCAGATTTTTTTTTCTTGAACTCTTATTTACCTATTTCCTTCCACGATCAGACTGTCATTGCAATTCAATACGTTAAACATAATTAAAAACAATAATTTCATTACTGTTAAACAAAGATTTAATAAACGATTCGACAGTTTATGATAAAATAAATATTTCAAGATAATACTGAGAGTTGCTGCACAAAAAAAAGTAATAAAAAATATTATTGTTAATATTAAATAAGTCAATAATTTTCAATTTTAAAAAATCAACATCTTGTATTTTATTTAAAATTTCAGTTTATTATTTTTAATTTATACTGAAATTGGCATAGGTTTACAGGATGGTTCGGGTTCTATGTTTACCAAACTTTGAATAATTTTTTAGTAATTTTTGAATAATTTTATTAATAAATAGATTTAAAAAAAAAACTATTTTAATTTATTCTGATTTACTTTTAAGTAAACACTGATTCAACGCTATTGATTTCACACGAAAACCGTTAAGTTCTTCATGTTACCTCATGATCTACTCTTCCAACGGAAAAAGTGCTTACGTAATACTATCTGTAATGTTTCCCCTTAACATATTTTCATTCATTTCCATAATACTCTTATTTTTGTTCTGTGTAAAACAAATATTACATGTTAACTTTAATGATACATAAATTAATTTTCTGATTATATTGAAATTAAAAGTGCGTGTGCGCACGCCAAACGTTTATGAAAAACAGAAAATAAACAGTGAGTGTGTAAAATAATAAAAAACATACAGAAGTACTTGAGTACAATAAAACTTACTCGGCCTAAATAAAATAAAACTGAATATATTATTGTAATAAAACTTCCATTGCCTGAGGTTAGCTTCCACATACTTTATATGCCTGCCTCCGTGGCGCTTGTGGTAGGTAGCATCTCAGCCTTTCACACGGAGGGTCCCGGGTTTTAATCCCGGTCAGGCATGGCATTTTCACACTCGCTACAAATCATTCATCTCATCTTATGAAGCAATACTTAACTATGGACCCGGAGGTTAAAAAAAAAAATATATATATATATTTTATATGGCAATTATGGCAATATTATTCCTTTTATCTTTATTATTATATAAAATCATTTCCAAAAAAACGTTTTTGTTAAAAACCAAAGAAGCAACTTAAATATTTTAAATTCTCCATTTCTGATTTTTACCAAAATTTAATTCATTAAAAGAAAGTAGGACAAATTTAAAATTATTATACATATGTTCCAAATAAATCTGTTTTAGTAAAATAAATTTTTGTTTATTGTATGTTTGTATATATATATATACATATAACTAAGCAATATATATGGTGGAATATACATGACGTAAGCATACTTGGATGACATGACAAATACAAACATTGGTTAAATGCAGAAATGGTATGACATCAAGTTACACAACCGTACTCTATTTTCATCTTTTAACCTTTCACAAACTGTTTGTTTATATTGCTACAACAGGTATCTTATAGTTGAAGTTTTATTTTTCCTTTAAGACCAGCAATTTATTAAAATCGGGAAATCTTTGGTACAACAAAGTTATTTTTTATTTATTATCTTTTTTATTAGACCCAACAACGGTAAGTTGTTTCCTTTATTTTCGTATAATAGTTGTTGAACATTACATATAAGTTTCCAAGTTATGCGATACATAAAGCAATAAAGAAAATATGAAGCCGGTATCAAAGCAAAAGATCAAAATAAAATGTTAAGATTCCTTGTTGATATATTTCTATTGGTTGAAAGTAAGAATGAATTTTTTCATCCAGTGAAAAAATTCAATTAAAAAATAAAAGGATTACGGTTGAAGGTTGATGTAGTACAAATTGGAAATTGTTAATTTTGTATTCTAATAATAAAAAAATGTGAATTAAGGAGAACGTTGAAGACGAGTTAAAAAACCAAAACAGATTTCTTACAGAAAAAATCTCTTATATTAATTGCATTTATTTCTGTGCTACTGAGTTATGAGTATACAGAAACTACCTTCGAAATAACAATAAAAAGTCAAGTGTGGGCTTATTTTACTCCCAAAACAAATTTCTATTATTCATACCAATTTCATTTCATTTATAAAATTTATATTTAAAATACTTCAAACATAAAAAACATTGTCAAACAAAAAAAAATTTATAAAATTAGATTTCATAACTTAATAAATATACATTTCTCTGTATTTTTTCATAAGTTTGATGCTTTTTTAGGTTATCCGTTTCGCAAGTAAAATTTTTATTACATAGGGGCGAACAACCGGATGAGTGTAATTGTAGTTCAAAAATTAATCACTAAAATTCTGTAATGAAGATGAATGACAATACATAGAAAACGTTAAAAATTTTAAAAACAAGAAAAATTAAATTCATTTAACCAAAGATTTGATTCATTATCGGGTGATTAAACAGTTTGTTAATTTCGGCTACCATCAGCCCACCGGACTGGTCTAGTGGTTAACACGTCATCGCAAATCAGCTGATTTTGAAGTCGACAGTTCTAAGGTTCAAATCCTAGTAAAGGCAGTTATTTATACACGGATTTGAATACTATATCGTGGATACCGGTGTTCTTTGGTGGTTCGTTTTCAATTAACCATATAGCTCAGGAATGGTAGACTTGAGACTGTACAGGACTACACTTCATTTACATTCATACATATCATCCTCATTCATCCTCTGAAGTAATACCTTACGGTGGTTCCGGAGGCTAAACAGAAAAAAGAGAGGGTTTCATCAGCCACAAAATCGCCAATTCTTTGTTCCAGTTTAAATTTATAAGTAAAGCCAAATAATGTTAACAATTAACGAGAATGACATGAACTGTTATAAGGCAGTTAAGAAAAGGACAAATTGGAGCAACACCAGATGATATATGAAGAATCCTTGGATTAACCTGGTAACTTCCAATCACAAAAGAATGCCGGCCTCCGCGTGGCACGAGTGGTAGCGTCTCGGCCTTTCATCCGGAGGTCCCGGGTTCGAATCCCGGTCAGGTGTGGCATTTTCACACACGCTACAAATCATTCACCTCATCGACTGAAGCAATACTTAACTGTGGACCCGGAGGTTAAACAAAAAAAAATCACAAAAGAATGAAAAAGGATAATTCTTCTTGTCAACTGTCAACTTCCAACGTCATACATAATCTTACAAAATCGACCACTCGAGTCATAAAACATCTACATCAAAATCTACCATCAAGCCATTTTCAAGTAACATTTTTAGTAGAATACATGAAACAAATTATTTTATGTTTTTTTTAATATTAAAAATCTCTGATTCTGAAATACTATTACGTAAAATATCCAATAAAAATACATTTTTGAAAAAATAATGAGATGAGACTGTTAATTAGGAAGAAATTAATCGAGTAACAAAATAATTTTTTTGAACTTTTATATTTCATTCGGCCATAAAAATTAAAGTAGCTAAAAAAAATATATATATACATATATATTTATATAATAGCCGGTCAGGGCTCGTTTCGCTCGCCGTTCTCGGTTAGCCAGGGGACGGAGTCCCCTGGATCCCTCTTCGTTATCTTCATTGTTGTGAGACAAATGCTTGTTAATAAATATCAATTAAAGTCTGTAAAACTCTCTTTCCTCCAACGTTTCCCTCGTTCTTGACCTCTGATATGGTCCTGCCGTAGACGAAGCTGCAGCTCGGATCTGGGCATAACGCTTTCGGTCAATAGCTAAGAGAAAGAGCTAAAGTGCGAGAATTAGGCACTTCAGCTGTTTCAAAGATCGAGATTCGTTCAATTTTTAGCAGACTTTGAATTATAAGAAAGGTTACTTCTCTTTCTTGAAGGTATTCTTTTAAATTTTGACAATCAGTATCAACAGCAAAAATAAACAATCAAATCCCATAAAAGTTTGCTAAATGTGGTAATTTAATGTAATTACAATAATAATAATAAACTAATAAAATATTTCGCAGCGCCGTTGGCATTCATGTCGTTCATATTTTACTATTGATTGGAAGCCATGCATAAAACACTTAGAAGTATAAATTTATTGTTAAAATCAAATCGAAATACGTAGTAAACTACAATATAAGAAAATATATAAAGAAAAATATAAATATATAAGAAATTCTCTAATTCTGTTTAATGGAGATAAAAAATACTAAATCAGTCAAATTTATTTTAAAAGCCAAATTTTAGGTAATAGTGTATTTTAGAAAATAGAGTATTCAAATTTGTTAAATTTGCATCGTTTTTAATCAGGATCTATTTTAAAACTTTCCTATAGATTACATTTCTGGTTTTACTGTCAGGTGCTAATAGTATCGGACTGCAAGATGAGTTCACTCTTGAGCAAGCCACATAAAGATGTCTAAAAGACATAAAAGACAGCCCTCTCTCTTAAGTCAATAACTGTTCCTGACTACTGTCAATAACAACTGACTACTGTTCCTAATAACTGTTCCTGAGACTACGTAACAGTCATAGAAAAGCAGAACTTAAGAGATAGTCATTAAAGAAAAAAAAAGTTTTACTTCATTATATTTAATAATAGAGGAATTACTGTGACTATGGTAACTGGGAGAGAATTAATAATCCCGTCCGTAGGGTATGTTACTCCTTTTCACCCTGATGAATTTTGAAAAATCCTTTATTAGTGGGTACTTAAACCCCTATAAGAAGTAAGATGCGAAATTTCAAGTTTCTAGGGCTAGCGGTTGAATGAGTCAATCAGTGTGGACAAATCGGTTTATTCATAGATAGATATTATCTACTTTTCATTAGATTTTCTACATTATTTTACGTAATGATTTCATTAATGAAATATAATTGCGTAAGGTTAAAAGAGATTGTATTATGGATTAAAATACTACCGACCTCAATTTTTTAACGTTATTATGAAACTAGTAATTAAATTCATTGGCAAGGAAATAGTGTAGTAGTTTCAAATATAGATAGATATTACGAAGAAATTAGAAAGTAATTAATTATAAAAGTGTATAATTTTATGGCAGTGAAATATAAAATACACGAAAGCCAAATATAGGTTTTTAAACTGTTATATTTCATTCTTCGAATTTATGCAGAAGACTATTTCGTTATCGACGAAGTTGATAATGAATATTTAAAAACAAATCCTGGATGATGATTACAATAAGTCATCTAGATTTAGTTAATTTGATAATAGAGGGACAAGTAAAGGATAAAAACCGTAAAACCAGAATATAAAAAAAACAAATACTCCCAACATGATTCGTTCAATCCTTAGGCGAAGCCATCTTCAAGAGACTTTTTACATAGAAATATTTTAAAATAACCGTAACGTTATCTGTTATATAAGTAAACAGAGTAATTTAGAATGTGTTAAGTATATTAAGAAAGAAATATTAGTACAGAACAGAAAGGATGATGAATAATATCAAACCAAACAAACAAAAACAAGATTATAACAAAAAATACAGATAAGTATTGTTTAAAAAATAACTTGAAATGCCAGGCAGGTAAAAAAAGATATATCGTCCTACGTAACTAGAAGCAATTCGAGTTATACAAGTAAGAAAATACATGTACAAAAATAAAAAAAATTATTTAACACAAAACTGAAAAGGGTGAAATTATAAATACAAAAATATTATTATAATTCACGACGTGAATTAATTTTTTTTTTTATTATGATTTTATTCGTCATTATAAAAGGGATATCAAAATTAAATCACTTCAAGTTACATGTTTGTAAAATATTGAAAGTATATTATTAAATTACTATGGTTTATTTATAAAAGAAACTTGTAAAAAATAAGTTGATGAATAAATAAATAAAAACAACAAAATATCTCCGTAAATCAAATAAAATAAAGAAACCTGATTTAAATTTTTATTTATTTATTTTTTTTACTGCTTTATAATAAATTATTTAATTAACCAAATTTTCAAAAATTTTAGGCCAAACATAAATCGTTTATTTTCTAATTTAAATATTTATAAATTATTAATTAAAAATGTTTATTTTCTAAAATTAACATTACATTTATAAAAAGTAAAACAAAAGAATAATAATTTTAATGAAATAAATAAAAATTTATAAAAAAAAAATAATAAAGTTGGTTGACCGTTCAGGTCATACGACAAGACCTGTTAAAAGCAACTTGCAACCAGTTTGATAATCCTTACCGGTAAAAAACAAGCACTATAGAAGTAAATAAATAATTCTCCATCATCTATCATAATATTAAGTTAACTATACTGATCAATCTCTCCCTCATGATATCACTCTTTCTCACTATTCTCTTCTTTCACTTGTCCCCTAACTCTCTTACTCCATCCTTTTGTGGAGAAAATAGAAAGATTGATGAGTTTCATGAGTGAAACATATAATAAAAAGAATACAAAATAACCACCCAGGAGTGAATTACATGTACACGACAAGGTAACGTGTTTTAATTCAATTTACGAACTTAGTAGGCAAAATAAAACATTATTGTGTTTATACAATAGGGTATACTAATCACATAAATAATGTATATATGTATAAAAAGAGAAAGAGAGAAAGATAGAGTGAGAAGGGGAGGGAAGGAAAAGATTCATAAAACACTAATAATAATTTAAAAAACTAGAATTTTAAAAAGTTTTATAACTAATTTTACTTATCGTGTTAACTAAATAAAAATCAATTTAAAAACTATTTAGTTTTATAAAAATATAAAAGTAAAAACAGTATAATTTTTAAAAATCAATAAAAATCTAAACCAATAAAATAAAAAGAGACAAAAAAACTTTAGTCCGCTTTCAAAAAAAGGAACAAAAGCTATAAAATTAAACTCCTTAGAATAAAATAAAAACCTATATAATTTCTCTATTTTAAATTTAAATAAAGTACTATAGTAATAAAATCGATTAAAATTCAAGAAAACATCGAAAAATATAGTACTGTTCTCATAAAATCTTTTCTACGAGTACTTCATCTCACTGCAATCCCATAACACAGTGATTCCCAAACTTTTCCGAGACGCAGCGTCCTTTTTTAATTATATTTTTCCATGGCGCCCTACTCTAAGTAAAATTATGACTACTCGAAAGTAAGAGATAAAAATAAATAAAACGTGTATCTTCATTATTTAATTCTTTTTTTTTTTTTTACTTTATTAACATTAAATTAATAATTATAAATATCTTGGTTTAATTAATTATGAAGCTTTTACAATATTTCGCGGCGCCCCTGTGAAGAGGCCGCGGCGCACAGTTTGGAAATCACTGCCATTCATCACACATAATAGATGTTTATTCTACAAAATGTTAATAATACAATCAGTCCTTTCCCTTCATAAATTTACACCAAATATGTATTTTTTACATGCTTTTCTTTAACTCACTTTAGTTCTACAGTTAACGTTTTGGTTCCACGGTGTAGTACACATGGCAGTAGACAGGTATGCAAGAACGATTCATTCGTTCGAACGGTTTGTACTTCTTTTTACGAACGATTTATCTAAAATTATATTTGTGTTTTGGAGATTTATTTCCTTACGGTATTAATGGGCTCAAGGAGATTAATTAAATTAGTTTTTATTCTTATTTAAGACTTTATGATAGGAATCAGCATCTTACGTTTAATATATGACAATTCTACTATACTGCAATACAGAATAATTGTCAAATTATCCTGTGAGCGTAGTTTCATATTCAATATTTACATAAATTCTTTAAATATGACAAAAGTTTTCAAGAAAAATGGAAATGATACCTTCAATATATATTATCTAGTAAATCTCTATGGATGAACTAATGTAAAAGTGCAAAATAGAACTGTGAAGTCCATGCTTTTCATTGTGCTCTTACGAATAAACAACTTTAAACATATTATTATATATTTTGTTAAAAACTATCTTCTATTTATATTTACTGGGTAATCATTCTTTGGACCACTTTTTCCTTGAATTGAACTGAATTATTTCGAATGCTATACTTAATTTTTCAGTAGTCCTTTACTTTTAAAAATATAATTTTTTTTACTTTTTAGTACGATGTTTAAATATTTATATTTTTAAATTTTCAGTTTGTACATAAAATCATGTTTTTATTTTTTTAATTTCAATTTTTTTCAATAATATATATAACGTAAATTAAGAAAAAAAAAATGTATTTTTTATGAATATTATACTTTATTACTGAACAATTATCGTTAGAAAACTATGTTTTAATTAAGCAGGTATTAAATATAAATAAATAATTAATAAATTTAATAAAAGAGATTAAACTAATATCACAATTATCTTTGTAATAACATTTAATATAGAATTTGTATTTTATTCACAGTTATTTATTAAATCTCTAAGTTAACAACATTATTTATTCCATTTATAATTCTATTTTAACATTTTATTTAAATATTTTGGTAACAACCGACAAAAACTATGAAGATGTAAATAAGCATTTATTTTACATAAATGATCTTGATGATGGCTTGAGAGCCGAAAGCGCTAGAAATAATAAAAAAGTTTTTTAACGAGACCGATTATTATTAATATTTTTATATTGTTATAAATGTGACCTTGTTTTTCATAAGGAATAATATTGAGTTGTTCTGGATGGTGTGCGGGGGGGGGGTTTGTCACAAAAGACGTATTAAGGTAGAAATTCCCCAGTCTGTTTAACCGTTATCTTCCACTTACACCTTCATCATAGAAAAAATAATAGTAAGTTCAAAACTCCATTAAAAAGTACATCTCAACTACATTTTACGCATTAAAATTCTATATAATACATAAAATAAATTAGAAATATAATAGGGTAAAACTCTATTAATATTAATGTATTTAAAATTGCGTTATAAATATATATTAATACACATGAGATTAAAAAAATCGAATTTTATATTACTTCTAGAACATCCTAGAAACGTCGTAATTACTGTAATAATATTTCAAATAATTACTCTTTTAAAGAGTATTTTTTTATTTCAATTTTTTGCAAAGTTTAGTAAAAATGGAACTAAGAATACGCGATATTGTTGCACTTTTCCGAAACGTTTCCTGCATTTGAGAATTATTAATTTTAATCAGTGTTCTGCAAATTTTCTTAAAGACTTGTTCGAAAATGATATTCGCATATAAATGAATATAATAATTAGATTATATATTTGATGAAATTTTATTACATAATAATTTTATTAAATTTTATAATAATAATAATAATAAAAAGAAGAAAACAATTTTTTTTTTTGTACTAAGGGTAAAGTTCAAATAGTAAATCATAAGGAATGCATAAAGTTAGCAAATAGAGGGTACACAGTTCTAAAAAAAAAGAAAAGAATCCTTTATCTGACAAGAGAAGGGTGGTTTTATATATAAGTACAGAAAAGAAGAGGGAGAATTGAGAATAAAGAGAAATAGAAGTAAGGTATGAAACCAGAGAATTTAAGAACAAAGAACAATTTAGTATGGTTCATCACGCACAACGAAAGTAAACAGAAATTTAAAAAAGCTCATACATGCATCAGTATAGCCAAAGGGAACACCACTTCAGTTCTTCTCTGTAGTCCATAGTTTATTTTGGAGAGCTGGAAATAGTACCCTAAAACAATAATAAAAAAATAAGCAACTGGCTACCACAGAACTGAATAAAGAAATACGTCTATCATTGAAAATTTAAAAAATAAAATACTATTAACAGTATTTCTAATACAAAAAAGAAGTTACTTCTGTACATATAAATTTAAAAAACTGACAACAGAGTTGTAGGATTTTCCCGTCACGCGGCTTTTTTATGATGGACGGCTTACACAGATAAGTTAATTAAAAATATTTATCATTTTATTTAAATACAATATTTTTTGTTTTCTAATAGAAAAAAGAAGTTACTTCTGTACATATAAATTTAAAAAACTGACAACAGAGTTGTAGGATTTTCCCGTCACGCGGCTTTTTTTATGATGGACGGCTTACACAGATAAGTTAATTTAAAATATTTATCATTTTATTTAAATACAATATTTTTTGTTTATTTAATTCAATGATTCAAACTAAAGCGCGCGCGTATACCGTATTTCATTCGAGCGGGTGTGGCGGTACTAGCGGCTACTTTAAACACTTTCTTACACTTTAAATATTATTCATTTATTTAATTCTACCGCTCACCTGTGACGTCACAACACAGCAGATGACTACAACAGCTGTAAGTCAGTGCTACGATAGCGTTCCTTGTGGTAACAGGGTATACCATTGACGCAGTTTACCCACTTAGTCACTAGTTAGTTAATCACTACAGAATTTTTTTGGGGTGGGGACGCGATTTTAAAAGAAAACTGTTTTTGTAAATATTATTTATTATTTTTTAATTGGTTACAAATATGCCTAAGAAAAATAAGACCTTAATTAGGCGAAACGTCGAGATACTGAGGGTAACCTTGCTCTACAGCCTCATCCCCTTAACCTTTTAAGTTGAAAATTTAATGCCATTAATGCCTTATATATAGAAGTAATCTGACTAAGTTTGGTTAAAATCGGTTCTGTAGTTCTGGAGATATAAGGCGATTTAGAAGGCGATACCGAAAACACACGTTCATACGAACATTAATATCCGGAAAATTTCCTTCCGGATTTTTGGATTCCTTAGCTGTTAAAACATCAAGATCCGGTGGTGAAAACCGCATATGCCCAAACTGGATCGATTACAGTACTTTCCCTTCTACAGCTATAGCGCTAGACGGGAAAGTAAAAAATAAAATACTAAAACATAATAAATTATTTATTAATAGCTATCGGGTTTATTTCCTGAGTAAATATCCCAGAAATTATAATAAAATTTGGTAACCTTATTTAATAATCTTGTTTAATACGATCAGTTTACATTAACCTAACTACAAAATTGGTAAATTATTTTATCTGATAACTTCATTTTATACTCGGAATTTCTCAATAATGTAACTTTATAAAACGGTTAAATCAATTCTAGAAAGCGTTTCAACTTTGTTGAGTAAAGAATGTTTTAGTTACAATATGGAATAATGGTAATTCTATGCCTTTACCCGCTTTACCGTTTTTGTTCTTTTTTACGATATATCAATATTTCTGAAAGGCTTTATAAAGCTGCTTTTAAAATCCAAGACCCATGGGTTTAGGTGTATGAACAGATAACAAAAAAAAAAAGAGAAAGAAGCCTTCTCACTGTTTTTTTTCCTTCGTAAATGTATAGGAAAATAATTCGAAAAAGAAATATCAAAATGACTTAACTGATGAGATCGTGAACTGTATGAGATACAAACAATTACGAAATAGATGTCTCTGAGAAAAATTCAATCCTCATAAAAAAATGGAGGAACAATTAAATATAATTAAAACATTTATAACGTTATTTTAACGGAATAAAAGTTATTGACTATAAAAAAAAAAATAACCAAAATGTCTGAAGGAAATATTTTTGTTGTCTAAGATTATTCTATTTTATTTTTGAAATGTAGAAAACGACTAATGGTGCTGAGATGAATTGAAAAATGTTCAAGAATTGAATTCAAATTATATAAATTTAAAATTAATTTCATTTCTTCAATGAAGTGATTATATTCAATTTAAGTATTACCATTAAATAATTAACTAGATCTACATTTTTTTTTTTTGTTTAACCTCCGGGTTCACCGTTAGGCATGCTTCAGAAGATGAAATGAATGATTTATAGCGTATGTGAAAATGCCAGGCCTGACCGGGATTCGAACCCGGGACCTCCGGGTGAAAGGCTGACGCTACCACTCGCGCCACTGAGGTCGGCTACTAGATCTACATTTGAAAATATATTGGTGAACTGAATAGAATACAATACCATTCATTACAATGAAATGTAAAGCCAGGAACACGGTTAAAATATATTATTTTGCACATGACTGTTTTGTCCCATTTCGATAATAATAAATTGTGAATTTTCTTTAATCAATTTCCTGATTATTCGGAAAACGTTTTGCCACAAATGTGCAGACGTCATAATTATACACCGATAATTAAAATTAGATTTTGATGAAAATAACGCAGTCTTAAATAATTTTAAAAAATCTGGGATTTGTACGTAAAAATAATTAATTAAATGGATCCGTAGACAAAAGAGCAAATTACATGAATAAATTTAGACAAATATGGAAGAAAAAATAAAATTAAAATAAAAAAATGTAAATGTATTTGTGTATGTAATATATTTAGCTACCGTATACTATATATATATATATATATATGTAAATGTCCTGCAGTGAACTGACTGTACTACGGTAGTAGTATAGTGTAGATCGCGTGATATGATGCGGGGAAAACCTTTCCCTTTACTAGTTTAAAATAAGCTTGTTTGCTTCTAAATTTAAAAACACGTTTATAAAAAAAATAAATAAATAAAAAAATAAAAAATAAAAATCAAACGAAGCAACGTAATTCTGATGTTATGTTGATACTATCGATTCTTAGCCACATGTTCGTTGTTCACATTTAGACCACATACATCGATATATTCCATACGTTCCTAACTAGACCACATATATCGATACATTCATCACTCTTATCAACATTACTTACTCTTCTCACGATACATATATTAAATATTTTTTTAACAGAAATGTTACCGATATATATCTATATATACACTCGTGCTAGAAAATAATAAGAAAAAATCTCAAAATATCGGTTATTTTTAACCTTATACGTAATGGAAAAAAAATTATAAAAAAGGTAATTTTACCTATGAACTCTTTTTACATCCTTGTATGAAGTAAAGGAAGTACTGAGATTGCGAAAAATTTCAGATTTCGCACGGAAATATCCATTTTGACCATCCCTGAATCCATTTTGACTAGTTTCGGCGTGACGTCTGTACGTACGTATGTATCTCGCATAACTCAAAAACGATTAGCCGTAGGATTTAGAACTGCTGTAACATCTAATTGTGCACCTCCCCTTTCGATTGCAATCAACTAATAAAAAAAGCGTCCAAAAAAGCCCAAAATTCAAAAACATTTGGATTTTGGACGTTTTCTTAACTGCAGTAATATGCCCTCATTGAGGCCTTTTCAACGATATTCATAAGTGGTACTTATTTTAATTGGTTCCAAAGTTATAGTCAAATAAATTTTTAATTAATCAAATATTTGGATCTTACAAGGGGAAGCACATCGGTACGAATCAGTCTTCATCTTCTTTTTTTTAATTTTTTCTTAATTTAATTGTATCGATTTATTAATAATTATTAACCTCTCACTATAAAAAATATTTTACGATAAATAATAATTAAATAATAACAATAAAAAAATATACATAAAAAATTATCAGATGTTATTAATAAAATAAATTCTATGTACTTTTCATTTAAAAAAAAATGTGTATATATAATTTAATAGGCGTACAAGGAAGCCATGTGGTGCCCACATCACATTTTTTTACAATTCATTAAACATTCTAAAAAAAAATTAAAGCTTATTGTTATTTAGTTAAACTGAAAGTGGATTAAAGAAACAAATAATTACTATCCTCTCCAGGAAATAGAGTCAAAACAACATATCTATATGACTGTAACGTATATATCAAGAATATATGTATATATATATATATATATATATATATATATATATTACTTAAGTAATAATGAGGAAGAAAAGTTATATAATCTTCAGAAATAAATGATTAAATATTATTAAAAAAAAACGTACAGTACTTTAAAATTATTGTAGACGAATATGAAAAAATGAATAAAATGTAATACAAAGAGATTATATAATATTAACAATCAAACTGTTATAAGTAACACAACATTAAGATGGAAGTCATCTACCTTGAAGTACCAAGCAAGCATTTAAATTCAGGGTTACCAGAAAAAATTATTAATGAAATGACATACAGTAACTTTATTGACTCTATATATGTGTGTATATATATATATACATACACATACACATACACACATATATATACACACGTGTGTGTGTATGTATATATATATATACACACACACACACACACACATATACAGTCAATATATATATATATATACACACACACACACACATATACAGTCAATATATATATATATATATATATATATATACATATACTATTGTACAATTTGTCAAAGTTACAATAGCGAAAATAATGGATGCGCACTAAAAAAAGAAGGATTTTCGATCACTACTGTGTTGATATTTAGGAAATAGAGGGAATAATCCCAGAATAATGTAGTAGGAGAAGACAATACTTGAAGAAAAATTACAATTATAAATAGATTTTTTATATCCAAATCAAAAACTCTAAGCAAATGAATTCCCTTTTAACCAATGTGGAAAATAATCAGGATGTTGATACCTACAGGTAAAGAAAATCTGTAGTGGTAAAAATCACATTGCAAAGGGTGGAAGAAAGATCGGAATGGATGTAAACTGTGACTACGGAAAGATTGCGTAAATGTACTTACAACTCTAAGGAAATGAATTCTCACTCTACTTGCGCTGAAATTATGCTAGAATAACTTTGACAAACTGTATATATAATAATTTCACTGGCCATATATATATATATATATATATATATATATATTGTAACAAGACCACTATAACAGACGAGGGTAACGGATTTCTTCCAAAAAAATAAAAAATAAAGAAAGAGAAAATTAAAATGAAAAGAAGAATCCAGAAGGAACTAAAACGGACCTTTTTCTCAGAGTAGCAGGTCTGTTTAACAATTTGTTCTTTGTAACAAGAGACAATGGCACCTACAAAAGCTGTTGTTCGACCAAAAGGGTTACCGAACCGGAAAAAGAATTTATAGAAAAACGTAAGTGAGCGGACGATGAAAATTATTACGTTTCAACAATTAAAGGGATCAGGCGGGTACGGGTTCTGCAGCCAGGGATATAAATACTGCCAGGGACCAGCGGAGAGAGTCAGTAGTTCTGCGAAGCCGTGATCAGCGTAGTCGTGATAACAAGCGATAACACTGAGTAGTTTTACAAGCCCGAGTTCGACGCCATTGCGGGGACGGTGATATCAGTAAGCGGGTGAATGCAGGAAGCTGTTCAGTAACTGGTAAATAGTAGTGAAAGTGACAGTATTCTATTCAATCATAGTGTAGGGTAGTTCTACTTTAAACAATAAAAGTAATAACATTTGCAGAAAATTGAATTGTATGAACTTTTTTATTGTTATCTTATTGTTAATGCAATATCAGGTTCTTGCTATCACTATAACGTTTTAAGTAAATTACTCTGTATTCTGGTATTTATAATTTAACTATCTTTAAATAAATCTTGTCGTCATTTGAATTACTATTTTGTATGTCAAATATTCCTTATTATTGCCGTCGTTATTTTTTTCAAACAGTAATAAATACAGTAATAAACTGTATTTATAAAAAAAATAGAATTTGCTAGTCTCTATATCCCAGTACCCGTGAATACGCCACACATTGTATTAATAATTAATATATAGTAATATATGTTTTTTTCTTGTTTAATCATCTCCGGGACCACCGTTACATGTTGCTTCAGAGGATGAGATAAATGATTTGTAGCTTGTATGAAAAATACCATGGCTAACTGGGATTCGAACTCAGGACCTCTGGATGAAAGGCCGAGACGCTACCATTCGCGCCACGGAGGCTGGCATAGTAATGTATGTAGGATATATACTGTAGTATACACAAGTATATTACTTATATTAACAAAAATAATATTTGTGCAAAAAAAACATGAGTAAAAGTATTTTGTTGTTAAGTCTATCTGTTTAAATGCATAACGGACATCGATTTCTCAGCTCATTTTCCCGGTTTCACAACTTAATACATAACATTTAAATTATTCTTTCTATATTTTTTGATCAATGAATAGTATTTCATTTGTTTACAACAAGGACTAAACGTCAATGAACATTATTATTCTGATAAAATGCAGGTAAAAATAGCGCTTCGTTTATTTCAAATGCTTTACATGCGTCAAGACAGAAAAAAAGATTATAAATAATGAAAAGGAACCAATTAATATACTGGCGAGAAACAATGTAATACAGTAGAAGTCCATTAGTCCGGCATCCAACAGTCCGGAATGCCCGATAGTCCGGCATCGCTCCGGAAAATTGTAAAAATTTTGGTTTTCTCCAAAAGTGTGTCTTTAAAGCAAATAAAAACGCTCTAGAGCTATTCGGAAGTTTTCGGGGTAGTTCGGGATCGTCTGGAAGCGCTCGGTATTGTTCGGAAACAATTAGCGGCCGGCTAGTCTCAGCTGTCACAACAAATTCAGGTGCAGTGCAGCTCCGTTAATCAATCACGAAGCGTCTTCGCCATTTTTTGTGCGTTGTTTTGCGTCCTTTCACATCGCAGTAAACGTAACTTTTGAAACTGTTTATAAAAAAAGTGATTTTCGTTCTAACTGTAAAGTGACCATGTTTTCAAAACCTCAGCCTTCTAGTTCAAAAGGAGAGAAACGAAAACACGTAACACTGACTCTCAATCAGAAACTAGAAATCATCAAACGGCTAGAAATCGACGAGAATGAGCCTGTTGAACAAGAACTAACCGATGAGGACATTATCAACATTGTAGTAAAAGAGACTCAGATGCCGAAACGGAAGAAAAGGAAAAAATCAGCTGGCAGAAGCTGCAGAATCACTAAATAATTTTATCTCTTTTGCTGAGGCTAGTACTAGCTACAGTGCTTCAGAAATTATTGATTTCCATATCATTAGAAATAAATTTTATAATAAACGCCAAAAGTCAAGAAAACAAAAAGACATTCGTGATTTTTTAAATCTAAGTGAAATATGTTTTGCAGTACGTGTACATACATTATATGAAATGTAAAATAAACTTTGTTGTATGTATTTGCATACTGTATTTGTAGTTTAATTATTAACCTAATTGTTCTTACAATTACCGCCCGATAGACCGGAATTTTCGGTAGTCCGGCACCGAGCCGGTCCTGAACGTGCCGGATTATCGGACTTCTACTGTAGATGTTATTTTCTAGACTTCATTTCCTCGTATACTTATTAGGAGAATTCAAAAGATTACAATTTTAAACATTGTTTGTAATAACTATCGAAATGTATCTACTATCACCAGCAATCAAACTGTAATAAGTGTTTGATGCGAAATAAAAAAAAAAAAGGTATTATTGGGGTTACAATGTTAATTCCGTCACCATATAATAGATATTGCTAAAATGATACAATGAAGTAAATCTAGTAACAATACGTTCGTCTCTTTTGAACATTTTTATTATTAAAATATTTTTATATATATCTCACGAGTAATTTCCTTTTTTAGAATTGTACTATTATTATGTGTATTGTAATTCTCGTTACTTTTATTAACAAAAAAAAAAAAATTACATAGTTATATAAATTTTAAATGTGTATTGAAATGATAGTATAATTAATTTTTCCAATCCAATTAAAAATTGAATACACCTGAATGAACTTAATGACACGATACTTATATTACATAACATGATACTTATAATTTATACGGTGAAATCAATCGCAAAAATCAAAACGTAATTAATTTGCATTTGACGGATTATTCAAGCGTTCGCAATGCATGAGAGAAACCAGGCTTTTTTTTAATTTTGAATACATTACTATCACAGTTTCCCCCAATAAAATGTTTTGTTTACAGTTGATCCGTTCAAATGGATTACGTTCATCGATTTCTCTATTCATTTTGCTGTTTTCACAACTTAATGTGATATTCAAATTATTCTTTCTCAATAAATTTTTTACTTTCACTGATGAAGTCCAGTTTAAGATGACTTAAAAAGCATTAGTTTGAAAAAATACACGGTAATAAAAAGGTTTCTCGTTAAGTATTAATAACGTGGTTTTTTTTTTGTTAAATATGAAAGAAGAAGAACGAACAGAACAAACCCCTTACAGAAGAACGAACCCCTCCTCCCCCCCAAAAAAACCTAAAAGCTACATTATAGATTTTCTTATATCGTATAAAAACGGATTAAAAATATAAATTTAAAAAAAAATAGTTAACTTACCTTCGTACATTTGGGCATACTGGGGGAATCCTGCAGCCCGTAGCCACTTACAAGCTTCTGATGCTTCGATTTCTAGAAAACAAAAAGGAGAGAAAGAAAATTTTATTCCACTCATACAGTAATAACAATAAGTAAATAAATAATGTATACATAGAAATTTCTTAGTTAATAAAGAAAAATGTTTCCATATAGCAACAGAAAAATTAGTTTTAGAAATAAATGTTTTCACCCATAATACATCAATAAATAATAACTTAAAGTACTAATACTAGATAATAACAATCAAAACATTTTTTTTCCTTGAAATTAAAAATAAATATATATAACTGCGAAATTTTGCGGTTAGTTCTGTCCTCCGTTTGCAAAGCATCTCGCGAGAACCAACCGACCGATTGTTTTCAAATTTTCAGGGTACATTCGTGTTATCCCAGGGAACATTTTAACCTACACATCGAGGTCCTGGCCCCCTCGACGGAAGGGGGAAGTTTTGGATTCTTCCTCGTCAGGAGTATATGTACTTTAATTACTATTCTATCTTTTGTAATTCAGTTCCTTTTTCAAATATTTTAAAAATCTTTATACTTAATTGTTCTTTATCAATATTCTCACAACCGTAAGAATAACGAAAAACAGCGGAGATTTTTCCTCTGTCCGGCTAGTAATTAAATAAATTTGATTACAAAATAAATGACTGAACACTAACTACGTTTTAATTCGTTCCAGGCTTTAAAGTGAAAGCGTCGTACAGATCAGAGTTAAAAGAAAAGGATAATTCTTCAACAGCAACGAACAAATTCGTGGAGATATTTAGAAATTTATTACTCTTATTTTGTAAATGAACTTTTCTAATATAGATAACAAAACTTAACATCCTTTTTCTAATCAGTAAATAAATGGATGGATTCGTTCATTCATATCATATATTGTTGATCCTCCTAAATTTCTCACCCTGATGCTTAACTGCAATAAAATTGAAAAAATTGGTACTAAAAGTTAAAAAAAAAATCAATTTAGTAGAAAAAATCCCTTTCGGCACGCCGGAAGGCGGAGGTAGATTTCATCGGTGCTAAGTAGGGGATAAAAAAGATTTCCACCTTAAAGTTAAGAAAAACTTCAAATTTACTCAATACAACAATGGTTGTATGTGAAAATAAATTTTCACACGATTAGAATTCAACAAGTCCTATCTTATTACAATTCCAGCAACATTTTGGTCTTCTCTTGCTGTATGGGTCGGTAATACGAAAAATTGTTACAGACAAAAGTTTTAGGTAATGTTTAGAAAACTAACGACCATTTTAAATCGATTCGATACTGTGTCTATTAAGGGAAGTATGATTTTTTTTGTCTTCAAAACCCCATTTTTTCCACCCCATGGGTCAGTGGTTGATGATATCAAAAAACTTTACTTAGATAAGTTTTAGATCCTTATCTAAAGAATAGTACGAAGTTTAAAGAATTCGATATTTTAGTTAATAAGAAAATTATAGCAATATTTTATTTTTTCGAAAAAGATCCCCCCATTTCCACCCCCATGGTCCGATTTTGCCCATTAACTAACTCGACCGAGATTTTGGGTCGTTATATTTTTATCAATTTGAAAGTGATTAGCGCAAAATTATGGCAGTTATCGTGTCCACGAGAAAGTGAAATATATATATAAACTTTTGAACTGACGGTGGCTTTCGGGTCTGGGGGGTCTGAAATACGAGGTTATGTCGAAATTATACGGATGTTGAATCATGATACCTATTATAAAAGGTAGCTTTCTTAGGAAATTTACCTAAAACCTTAGAAATTATGCTAGTGGAACCTGTAAAACGATAGCAACATATACTTTTCTATTAAGTAAAAATATCACAAGTTAATAAATCAAACAGCAGAAATAGCGTAGTTCTCTTAATTATCTTACGGTTCTTTCACTACTGGTTAGCCTGAAGCTAGATTAATAAAATTATACCGAATAAATGGGACACAATTTTTGTTCAATGATAATTTTTTTTAATTATCATTCAGCTTTTTTAAAAAGCTGAATTAAAAAATTAATGATGTTCAAAGGTAAAACGAAAATCCGAAAAACGAAAGAATTAATAGATATTTAATAAAAAATAAAATTCTACTTAGGGCATCAACTGGGTCCTTATCTAGTTTATATCATTATAACCAGGGAGTTCAGAGAAACGCTGCAACTATAGAAAAGAATAGATGGTTTAACTAATAAAAATTAATAAACATTTATGCAAATTCCATCCAGACCCAAGAGTAGGATAAAATTTTATTTAAACATCAAAATAGATAACATCATATGAACAAAAGCTTACTTTAAGAACTGGTAAAATTTGACTACTACCTCCATGATAAGTGTTTAAATTATGAATATAAATAATGCATTCAACCTATGTCTTCTTCTTAAATTGGCCAACTTAGGACAATATTAAATACCTTTATCATTTTTTCTCTTTTGGCTTCGTTTCTTCCGAATTCATTCTTTCTTGATATTTTCACTATATCTCTTCACTCCACGTGTATCATATTTCTTTTTCTGTTTTTCCTGGAAACCCTTGTTTTCTAAAATAATATCTTGAAATTTATTTCTATTTAAGAAAATAAATTCCGTAATATTAAGTTCCCTAACATTCTTCAAAGCTTCATTAAACCAGTTGTTTGTAGTTTTATAATTATAGAAAAAATTAAAAATTGTTTTAATCAAGTTTTTTTTACATTCTATATATATATATATATATACATATATATATATATATATATATATATATATATATATATAATGATTTTAATCTTTTACCAAGTAAAACGATGACTTAAAAATACCTAGAGGTACAAAAATCAAGGCCAACATTATTGTTTTTTTTTGCCTGATAATTGTACACTATAACAGCATGGAAGTAAAAATGTGATTGATGTAAAATCAAAATTTATACTTACGTATCCGCATACATAAGCATCAAACAAGAACAGTCTAAGTACATCTATAAATTTAATTAAAGACAAACTCAGTAACATAAATTTACATGGACAAACAAGAAATTCAATTAGCAGTTAAAACATAGTACAAAATTTTTAATGTTAAGTGTGTTGACTAGAAGGAGTTTTGGTTTGCAAGTTGTTAATTGGTTTGATGTTAATGTAAAATTTATAACTACTGAAAATAGTACATAGTTGTTAGACATTTGCTTAAACAACGGTAATTACACATATACCCTTTTGATGTATATAACAGATTGTTGAATTAGCTAATTAAATTGAATTGCCTTTCGTTTTTTACTGAAATTGTAAAAGTGAAAATATATACCTTAATACAAAACGTAAACACGCATTTCTGTTTAAGGATGTTACTAATACGCTATTACAAAGTAAAATTAATTGTTCACGTTTTTTACATTACATTATACTATAGGCTAACTAATTAAACAATACATTAAATTTTAAATAGAATATTAAATCCTTTTTTCAACACAGTTTTTTCCCTAAAAAACTGTTTTTATGTTTTTTAAAAACATAAAAATTAACAATTTAAAAATTGTAGATAATATGTTTAGAATCCATAAATACATTTCCTGAAATAATGTCAGCAACAATACAAATAAATTTCCGGCATTTATATGTAATATTTACAAAATTTAACCCTGCCAAAGTAATAAAGTAAAAAGTGATTATTGTTGAACGACCTCCGTGGCAAACCGATATAGTGTCTGTCTTCAACCCGCCCACACAAATAATCATGTAGTGCGGGTACTAAATTCTTATAAATGCAATATTTATATATTTTCTTTCTATTATAATTTAATATTCCGTAAGAACATTTTCACAAAAAAAAAATAAAACAATATTAATAAAACTGTATATTGATATCAAAAATAATGTTAAATTAAATATTCGTATTTTTAAAGAAATATACTTTGAAATAAATGACGAAGATATTATAAAAAATATATATAAAATAATAAAAATCCTTTTTTAAATATTCAATTTACATAATATATATAAATTATATGTTAATAAAAAAGATTATTCAGTATATATAAATATAAAATAAACGAGAAAAAGTTGTTTTATTTTTTTTTTAATTTTATCGATAATATAATTTTACTTATACATTTTCTTTAGAAATCTACAAACAAACGCACAAATACATTATAGCGAGGAAATATTAATTTTTTAGTGTATGAAAAAATCCTAACCTGGTATGAGAATTTAACCAAATTTATCTTGTATCAAATCAGCTGTTTCGTTTTTGTTTTAAAATATTCTCGGGGTAGTCTGAGCGAACAATTTATAAACGTTAAAGCAGTCAGTTACTCTCATATGTCAAATAACTCCGAAGATTTTCGTTTAAAAACCTTATCTATTTCTTGTGTAACTAAAATTACCGGTGGAAAATAATATTTTTCTGCAACATATACACCTAATTACTGCATAATTAACGCCATCACGCAATTACACCCACCTTAATTTTTAAAACAATATTTTTTTTACTTCCTTCTAAGAAATAGATGATTGTGATTGCGAAAAATTTCGGTTTTCAGATTTTAACGGAAATATCGATTTTAACCATCTCTGAACCCATTTTGACTAGTTTCGGCTTGACATATGCACGCACATACGTATGTATATGTATCTCTCATAACTGAAACATGATTAGCCGTAGGATGTTGAAATTTTGAATTAAGGACTGTTGTAACATATAGTTGTGCACTTCTCCTTTTGATTGCAATCGACTGTACCAAAAGTGTCCAAAAAAGCCAGAAATCAAAAAACTTTGGATTTTGTACTTTTTAACTGCAGTAATAAGCCCTCATTGAGAGCTTTCAACGATATATCATCAGTGGTACTTATTTTCATTGGTGCCAGAATTATAGCCAAATAAAATTTTAATTAATGAAATATTTGGATCTTACAAGGGGAAGGCACATCGGTTCGAATCAGACTCTTAACTACTTTTTTTTTAAATTTAAATATATTGATTTATTAATAATTATTAATCTATCATAGTAAAAAATTTTTACAATAAATAATAATTCAATAATAACAATAAAAAAAAAGAAAAATATAAAAAGGAGAAAATATAAAAGGGGAAATGAGGAAAGTGGAAGGGGGAAAAGAAATAAGGATGGAAAGGGAGGGGGAAAGGGGAATGAAAGTGGAAAATGGGTGGAAAGGAAAATAAATATGAAAAAAGGAAAATGGGGAAAATTAAAAGGGAAAAAATAGAAAAGGGAGAAAGGGTAAAAGGGAAGGTTAAATTTTGGAAAGTACCGTAATGTTCATTTCGTTAATGTTTTATCAAACTTTCACTTGTGTTCATTTAATCTATATATATTCTCAAATCTAGCAATAGCGAAGCATTGCCGGGTCTGCTAGTAAAACAATAAATGGTCATGTGTTTGTTTCTTACAAAATTAAATACGTTTTTTTAATATAAAAAACCTCTAAACGTTTAATAAAGTCTGATTTTTCAATTCGTATTATTATTTTTACTTTCCCTTCTAGAAAGCGCTAGAAGGGAAAGAATAGTAAGCAGTCCAATTTGGGCATACGCGGTTTTCACCGGATCTTGACATTTTGACACCTAAAGAACCTAAAAAACTAAAAAATCGGACGGAAATTTTCCAGATGTTAATGTTTGTATGTACATGTGTTCGGTGTTAGTCTATAAATCAACTTATATCTCCAGAACTACTGAACCGATTTTGACCAAAGTTAGCCAGATTACTTCTATAATGGTGCGTTAATGCCATTAAATTTTCAACTTAAATTATCAAGGGGATGAGAATGTAGAGCAAGGTCACCCTAAGTATCTCAATATTTCGGCTAATTAAGGTCATACTTTTCCTAGGAACATTTGTTAACAATTAAAAAATAACAATATTTACAAATAACAGTTTTGAAAATCGTACCCCCATCTCAAGAAAAAGCTGTTGTAGTCACCTGATACGTTGTGACGTCACAGGTGAGCGGTAGAATTAAATAAATGAATAATATTTAAAGTGTAAAAAACTAACTTGGTCTGGCTGGGTCTCGAACTCAATCGTACAATTGACTCGGTACCTAGTTTGTTAAGTCTCTCGGCTACACCAGTCTGTCAACCGTACAAGTGAAATTTTTCCTAAGTAAATTGTGAAATTATATTAGTTATTGCCGACCGTTGCCGCTAGTACCGCCACACACGCGCGTATTAAATATCCTATGTGCTTGAGTCAGAATTATTGAATTAAATAAAAGAAAAAACATTGTATTTAAATAAAATTATAAACATTTTAAATTAAGTTGTGTGTATATGTCTGTGTAAACTTTAGCCACGTGACGAGAAATTCCTACAACTATGTTATCAACTTTTTTAATTAAGCCAGCAATAATTTTGTTTAGTACATATAATTCTTATTTATGTAATATAATATTAACAGGAAAAACTTGTTAAAATATTACATCAGTAAGTGACAAAAATTTAAATCAATTAATTTACGTAACAAAAATGGTTTTAAATGATTTATTATACTCGCATAATAATTCTTTCTTGTAAAAACATCACGTAACTGTTCGATAGATATTTTATATACGATGGGGAGTAATCTTAGGTTTATGCCTGAAGGAAGCAATAAGGGTGTAAATTACTGACTTATACAGTTGTTCCCCTTTGTAATGTCCTTCAACGTTGTACAAAGTAAGGGTGAAATTATGCCTCAGGGTAGCGTTAAGAAGGAACCGTTCTCTCAGGAATACATATTGTCAGTCCCTTGTGTTTTTAGAATTTAATACCGACAGCTAATTTCTTCTTAAAATACTAGTTAAAATTTATACTCTTATATTATAAGAAAAACAATTTTTTTTTTAATTTTAAAATTTCACGCCGATCTCCGTGATGGAGTACTAGCGACTCGACCTTTCATCCGGAGGTCCCGGTCAGGTACGGCGTTTTTTATACGCTACAAAATTTCATTTCCATATCCCACACACAAGCTTAAAGCTTATGTAGCGATAACATCAAGCAGAAAGAAAAGAAAACCGTTGAATAAGTTAAATCGTTCACTTATCGTGATATGAATTCAACTTTTGTAATATATTTCTTAAAGATGATAGAATTACATGCGGGTTTTAATGAATTTATAAGCAATATTAAACATATTAAAAAATATACAAATTGTTATTTTTTTTAATCGATTGTAAGAATGTTTGCACAATTGTAATATGAGGTGTTCAGCAGTTTATAAGCGGAGGTATATTAAAAAAATCTACCTGTTTGACCAGTGTAAACCGTAATTATTGAACTTGAGTTTATATAAATCTAAGAGTAGTTTATAAAAACGTGAAGCGTTGTAATTTTTATTAGTTTTTGTTGTACCATGTTTCAGCGACAAAAGAAAAGAGTTATTTAGACGTGAAATATTTGTTTACATGTTATGTAACACGTGAGAGTTAACCTACATAATTTTTTGTTTTTATTTTATGTTATAAAAATTATTTAAAGATTTAATAATTTCAATATAATCTACAAAAAAAAAAAAATAATAAACAATGAAATATAAAGGTTATGTATACGTAAGGATAAAAACGCTATGATATGATGACGATTAGAACAAAATAAAAAGAAAGGGCTCGAAGCTGTGAATGATGAAAAAAGAATAGAACCAGCCCGATCCGACCACCAGTCTTAAAAGTGCGCGCTTTTGTAGTTTTCACGGTTCAAGTGTACGGTCAATATTTTTTTATGAAGTGGAACATATCTCATTTTTTATATACAGTATCACTTCTGTTTTTTCCCCCATTTTTTTTATATCATCCAACCACTCACATTTATTCGTTCTTCAGTTTCTATACAGAAACTCGCTCGTGTATCGTGTAAATGGCCTTTACAGTACTCGTATTCTACAGACATCCATTACATTATTTTTATTAAACAAAACCACTTAAACAGATTTTTCTTATAATAACTATTATCAAAATTACGCATATTATTTACTTGCTAATGAATAATTTTAATTTTTTCAAAATTCCTTTTTAGGGATTTTATAAAAAACCACAGCATCATAATTAGTTTAATTATTTTATACGGTAAATAAATATTTATTATATTTCAACTCATAATAACAACGAATATTTTGCTAATAATTTTAAGCTTTTTTTTATGCCAAACATGTACAATATACTAATACAACTTCCATACATTTATCAAAATTAAAATATTTTCATTACATCTTGTGTTTCGTAGTAGTTATCTTAGTTTGTGGCATTTTTCTGTAGATTAAATTAGAAAATTGAACAAAATTCAACGGATTCTAGTAGAACTATAATTGGAATCTTATCTATTAAACATAAAACACGTATTAACAGATGGCCCGCTGCCTACTGATAGAAAAATTGTTTTTTCGTTCTTTAACAAGCAAATTAATGCAACAAAAAAACTTCCGTTTTCCATTTTTATTAAGTTATGAATAGTAACTTCGTCTTCCGTATGACAGAAGTAGGATAATTATTTGCTAAAGATAGTATCAAAATATTTCATCGGACAATAATTTAAATAAAACTGTTCATTAATTAAATAATTATATGTCTAATAATTATTTGCACAAAAAAAGATTACTCGTCAAATATTAGAAAGCGTGAACATACAGTTGCGTAGTAGTTCTACCATAGATGGTCTGAAGTAGCGTTGGAGCTGGTAATAGTGTAGTGGTGGGATAAATGTTCCACGACTGGACATCTTTGGTAGCAAGAAGCCAGTCACCGGTCTAGAGACCCATCTCTACCATACCGTAAACTACGCTTTCTGATCTTTGATGAGTAATATAAAAACGTGTTTTGAAATTTCAAAGACTAATTTATTATTTTTTCTCCTCTTTTAAACGAACATTGAACAAAATCATACATCAATTTACATAAATTTATTTCATCATTTAAATTTTGTATAATATTTTCATGTTTTGTACAATATAAATTAAACATTGTCAAATTACATGTGCGTAATGTAAGAAAACAAATTAGTAGGCATAACAATTATAATTAATAAATTAAAATTGTCAAAATTCTTCAGTAAGACGAATTATATTAATTAACATTTGTAAAATCAACATAATTTGTATAAATATTATATTCAGATGCAACAAGTTTGATAAAAGAAATAAAATAAAATACATAATCTGTAATGCCGGATTATAAAAAGCATTCCCATGTATATCAAAAACGAATTTTTAAATTAACTCAGAGCTATACACAGCAAAGGGAAGACTGTTGTAAAATTCCGAGGACTTAATTCATACGTTACATTAATTCATTCAATTAATGAATTTTTAAATAATTTTAATAAATATGTGTGTGTGTGTGTGTGTGTGTGTGTGTGTGAGTGTGCGCGCGCGCGTGTGATGTGTATAAACGAATAGAAATAAGAAGCAAAATGTAAAGGAAAAAACCACTTTAACGGTTATTTTAACTGTAAATTATAAGGAAACACTACAAAAAGACAAATTAAAAGAAAAAAAAATTGAAAACCCTTTCTAGTGAACCACACTTAAGAAATAATGATACGTAAAAATACGTGTTTAATGATTTTATTCTGCAAATAAAATTGGCACTGTTTAATGATATACAAAAATAAAGCTAGTTATGGGTTTTGATGATTTTTTTGTTGTTTTTTTGTTTATTATCTATATGGGGAAATAATTAAACAAGACTGCAAGTTTTGACTTTTAAAGAAAGTTGTTCCTTAAAAGAAAATTATACATTCTACAGGAAAGACTCTTTCTATTAAATTTGAACAAGTTCGATCCTTTTTTTTGGAGAAAATATTATTTTTCTATAACTTACTCGTTTAAGATATATATCTTAAAGAACATGTTTGACGGAAAAATCATTTACACAACTCTTACTACAAAATAAATAAATAAATATATTATCTAACTCTAATACAATCAAAGAGTTTTACTCGTTAGGAATGTATTTCAGAAAAAAATTAAGTAATTTATCACTTAAAAACTTTTCAAAAAGATTGTTTTCAGAATTTTGATCGAAGTTTCCTTAAAAAAGAAACTGCATCAAAAGTACTAGAGAAAAATGTAGAGAAAGTACTAGAGTTGTTTCAACTAGTATTGAAACAATAATAATTTTTTTTTTAATAACATATTGCATTTATATTCTAAGCCTAATATATTCAACAGAAACTGTAACAAATGTAATGCTAAACTAATCATAAAAAAGTTTCAGCTCAGCATGTTATAGACAATTCTACAATATAACACGCATTTTTAAAAATTCAACCAGTCAACCACTTAAAAAAAACTAATTTAAAGTAACAGAATTAAGTTGATGAAAAATAAAAAAATAATACTTACAATAATAATGCAGACCTTAAAATTGTTATCAACATAAGGCGCCGTTAAGAGGATTTTAAATAACAGTCAGAATGTACCTTACCTAAGCCACCCACAACACTAATATTACATGAACCCTGAAGGCGTATGCTCTGAATGGACAGAACATACAAGCGATACTGTAATGTGTTTAGTACATATATATATTCGACGTCCGTCTAGTGTAACATAATTAAGCCACCGTCATCGTGCTCCGGCCGACGGCACCAACAACCCTCGGCGACTGTCTGCATACCCTTCTATGTACTAAACTATTACAAACGGATAGAACTTCAATATACCTGACACGATCCAACAATCAGAGTATATATGTCATGTTTAACATAAAAAGCCACTTGGCAAGACATATGTAAACAGTTGAAAGCAAAACAGAAATAATATGTATGGAGACAACAATATTCACTAAAAAAATTTCATTGTGAACGAAATAAAAAATGAACAGTTTTTAGAATATTTCTAGATTTTTGTCAATTAAAGGAAAGGAAATTTGATGGATTAAAATTCCAAAAACTTTTCCTTCAAAAATCGTCCAATTATTATTTTTTACCTTGCCTCGAAATCATTTTAAAATTGATTTTTCGAACTTTAGTTCTCTTGACCCCAAAAATAATTCATTGAGTCATAAATTGAGAATTCTTTGTTTCTACAAAAAAAAAAATTAATAATATATATGAAAAATATAACTCGTATAAAAAATTCTTTTGCAGTAAAATGTTAACTACACCGAAATTTATTAGTTAAATTATGTAACTTACCTACCGTTAATGAATAAAAAAAAAACTTTTAAGGATGAGGTTGACTATTTCAAAATATTTATTACTTAAATTAAGGATTACAGAACTCAATCATATTAATTCTAAATTTAATACACAATCCATTCTATTAAAAGTAAAAGATATTTAAAAAACTCTTTAAAAACCATATGCAATTAGTAACGCGAACTAAAATCCTGTACCTACAGCAGCATTATAATAAACATACAACGCATATTTACGCAAATGATTTAGAGGAAAAAATCTCAAAATTAGGCACACTCATTCGTAACTTAAAATCCAATATAGACTATTCCATAATAAAAAAGTAATTTTATTGAATATATTAATCATTAACATACAAAAAATCAGAGACTTAAAATTAAATTTATTAATGTAATTTTTATTTTCCATATCTGAATAACAAAAACTGCAAAACTGTAGTAAAACATACTCGTAAAATTGAATATAAAATATAACTAAGATATAAGAAAGAAAAAGAATTGTATAATATAAAAACAATAAATATGTTACAATAAATACGTAAAAAAAAAATTTATTTTTTAATTTTAATTAATATTAATACTTTTTTGTTTAAGCTCCAGTAATAAAATAGGGTAAATAAATACTAAACATAAAGGTAAATTAAAGTACCCAAAATAAAGGTAAATAAAAACATCCAAAAGGTAAATAAAGGTAAATTAATACTACCCAAAAGAAGAAAGGAACTCGGCTATGAATCTTGTTTAATAGCCGCTTTCAGTTATTAGCCATTTATACAAATATTAACAATATTCCTTTCACTTTACTCTGTAGTAGATTACATACTATTTAATGTGTCTTTGATTAAAAAATAATGCATATTTGGGTTTAAAACAAATAATGCTTATTTTTTTCTAAAAAAAACCCAAGAACTTAAAAAAAATGATTACCTGATTAAGAAATTGTTGGCCTAAGACCAAACTCCAGTAGATATCTGGATAAAAGGTTTACAGCCGGTTGATAATTTCTTGCGGCATAGAATTGAAGGGAAGAGTAAGGGTTTTCTTTAAAAAAAAAAAGCCTATATCTGTTCCGGACGGCTTTTTCCTACTGAAAGAAAAAAATAATTGCAAAATAAATTCGAATCAATGGAAAATCTGCTTTAAAATGTGCTGCTCTAATCCTGGATAAAGATATTTTAAACTTTGAAAAACTCCGGAAAAAATGTTTATCCACATTTTGTAGAGACCTTGAAGCACTAATCTGGCGTTTAATTGTCTCGTTTCAAGGTTCCTATTTTTTTTTTTTATTATTAACTTCCGGGACCACCGTTAAGTATAACATCAGAAGATGAGATGAATTATAATTTTTGTAGCGTATCAAAATGTCATGTCTGAGCGGGATTCGAACTTGAGACTTCCGGGTTCGCTCAGTAAATTAGAATGTGAGCATCATCACAATTATTGAATCTGATGATTTTGTTCATTGATAAATCGAGAAGTGATGTCTTTAAAGCTTTCTGAAGACTACAAAAAAAAAAAATTAATAACGATAGATAGCACAATTAAAGAAACTTGCAGCATCATATCCAAACCACACTTGGAAGTTGCCCTGCTTAAAGTTTTTGAACCTTTAATTCAGCGTAACTCAAGAACTACTCAACTAATCTTTATAAAATTTTCACATGCATAACTGCAGATAAAAACCAGAATCTTAATTCCAATGAAATTGATGTAATAGTTTTGGAGATTTTCGAGCCACAAAATTTAAATATAGGCATATATATATGTATAAGGAAAACCCAATTTTAGAGAATGGTATTTTCATACTCCTCATACTTCAAAACGTAAAGAAAATACATTTTCATCCCACTGTCCTACCATGCGACCGAATGTATTACTTTCGAAGTCTGAAAAAAAATGAAAGTATTTGTACAAAAATCAACTTAAAGCTTACGTATTATTTAGAATCAGCCCTTTTAACCCTTTCTAATATATAATAATTTAAAAATATATATATAATATTTAAAATATATATATATATAATTTAAAATATAATTAATTTATACATATATAATAAATAAAATAATAAATAATAACACATATATAATAAATAAATAATAAATAAAATATAATTTATACATATATAATTTAAAATATATATATATAATAATTTAAAAATTAGAAAAGTCCTTATATCCCGTAATTGTGCTACTGCTGCAGCCTGTTTTGAAACAGTAAAAGTGTGTATATATATATGTTTACAAAAAATCAAGTTTAAGAATCTGTTATACTTAACAAATAATTGAATTTCATATTTCAAAAGAGTAAAATATTAGAGAGAATATACAAAATTGTATTTTTTGAATTCATAATAATAAGAATACGGGGAAAAAATACGATGTCTCGGAAAATCGGGAATAAGTAAAAAAGCTGCAATATTCTTTGAATTAAGCTTATCTTCTTCCCAAATAATGGTTTAGACTATGAATATGAATACACTTTTTGAGTTCATATTTACTATGTGAGAATCCTACTACTTTTATTCCATACTAAGAATCACTGACATGGATAATTCAAAATCAATGTTGCTTCTAGGCTTCCCAGTTACCCTCAATAATGTAGCAAAACATAATCTTAAATTAAATTCGCAACGATCATATCAATTAATTATCTATACCATTTAGGTTAAATTATATTTTTTTATTTCTTATGTAATCAATTAAAGAATGTATCTACAAAACCATCTGCAGGGCTTAAGGAGCATATGAAAAAATTTTTAAGTTTGAACAAAAATTGATTTGATGGGAGGAAGAAATCCGATAATATAAATTAATTAAATATGCCAACCAAAAATGTTTTTTACAAGCTAAATGTCATTTTTAAATAATTATCGATGTACGGGAATAAAAATTTTTTAATTTGAAAGACATAAAGATAACAATGTGTTAGAATTTCGTTCAATTTTCAAAGGAAAACAATATATCATATTGAAAATTTATGTATAAGAGAACTAAAAATGTGTTATGTACATCAAATTCGAGTAAAGAAGTTTAGAGACAAATAAGAAAAGAAAGAAATAGAAATTTCCAGCAAAATATAGTAAAAAACTGGTAATACCAAAGATAATAAAATCTGTGGATAATTAAATTACCATTTAAATGAAATGTTGAGTAAAAATGTTATTGGAAAACAACGATTACAATTTATAAAGCAGGTGGGTGAAAATAAACAATTCAATAAAAAAATAATAATTTGTGTGGACATTTTATTAGTAGAGAACAGAAAAGAATAGAGAAGCAAATCGAAATAATCAAATTAAAAAAAAAAAAATATTGTAACGTAACCTGAATAGAGTAACAAGAAAAAAATAGTAATATTGAATTAAAATCAAGAACTAACTTAATTAATTCATAAAAATCCATTAACCTAGATATTTAATTCACTAAACGATTTATAATCAAACTTATTTTCCTTTACTACAGTAAAAACAAACAAATTTGATAAAATAACTATTCAAAAAGAATTTAAAAATCTTAATTTATGAAAAAAAAGAAACGATTCATATATCTTAACAGCATATTAGGTAACCATCTCAGTAAAAAAAAAAAATACAATAATTTAATATTACAAATGTTAATTAAAATTTTAACTAGAGTGAATTTAAATGACTAATAAAATTAACATATAAAAACAATAATAGATTTAAATAAATTATTTAAAACAGCTTTTATTCAAATTGACAATTCTTTTTTTATCAGTTTAAAAATAAATCGGAGTAAAACAATATAAGTAAACATAAATATTAAAACAAAATAAAACTTTTTTCTATAATTATATACAAAAAAAAAAAAATTATAAGAATAAGTAGAATGGAGATAATATATATACTATAACAGTCGATAAAATATATACAAACCGTCAATTTTTATTAAAAAATGTCAACACACAAAGTATAAATGAATTTTTTTGAGTTTTTAGGGGCATCGATTGAATAAAGGGAAGACTGCTACCATTCTTCATTGAGAAATGAGAAAACTAGTTCATCGTTGAAAGAAATGTGTAGTTTGGAAATGGAGATATCTCTATTCATTTGCGAGGTATGAGCGACAGTGCGTTACATTTCAGCAACCCCTAGTACTAAGTGACGCGATCCTTATTTCAAAAAAATTGGGGCAGCTGTTTTAGATATATAGATATATAAAATAATATATCAACGAATCAAATTACCTATGGAAGTAAATTTTAATTAAAATTTTGTTTATTTTGTCAGAACAGTACGATTCCAACATTCAGGACTATCGTACTTAAAAAATCACTTTATTACACAAAATTTTTCTAAATATTATTTGGAATTCAAACTAAATCATTAAAAATTATTCATTTAAATACATATATATATATATATATATTTTTTTTTTTTATTTGGAAAATGTGACTAACTAAAACCCAAATGATACAACTAGAAAACTTAGCCATTTGCTTAAGTAAAAAAATCTTTACGATAATGCCACAAATAAATGCATTCATAACTAAGTTAAATAAATTTAAAAGATGTACTAGTACCAAACAACACCGATGTAACAAGTTTAGAGAAATTGGAGAAAGCTTTACTTGAAAATTATGTAATTATTCTAAAAATGTAAACTAGTTCTGAATCATGCACAACTGAATACGAGTATCTAAAATATTCTCAATCCAGGGATAAGTTTCTTCGTCAAATAAAACATTCCGGGGAGGTTAATTTGGTAATAGATGTAAAGATGCAATACAAGAGACTAAAGCCCCATTATAGAGACAGAAAAGATACCAGAATCGCTGTATGCTATTCAGGGAAACGTTTTTTTTTAAATTTAATGAACATTTCAAATCATAATGTATAAAATTAGTAAAATAAACGCAGTTAATAAAAAAAAATAAGCATAAAAACGTAAAATTTAATTATAGACCATTATTAAAGTAGTTTAATTTATTTATTAACTTTCTGTTAACAGTTTATAAACATAAATTACTCGATCTGGCTTACAAAAATTGCTAGTAACACTTAAACACGTTGCACTCAGATAACAATAACACGAAAACTAAAAGAAATATCAACAATCCAAGAACACAAGATCCCAGGAGGTTATACGGAACACAATGCTGGCAACCGGAAGTCACTAAATATCTCTGTTGACGCGTAATTAAAAACGTTCGGTTATTTTTTGAAGAGACCTCGTATACTAGAGATTTAAAAATTTGAACACAATAAAAGAGACTGAAATGCTTATCCAGCCAATGAAATGGCGATTAAAATATTAATTTTCATTTATTGTCTAAAATCCGTTACGTTAAATATGCAACTATTTTCTACTTAAAATTCTATCAAGTTGTATTTAAATTATACGCTTTAAACATAATTATAAAACCTTAATTGTAATAAATATTGGTAAACAGTCTATGAAGAAATACAGAGAAAAAATACAAAGGACTAATTTATTCGTTTAACTTCAGAAGAACCGGTGTAACTGATTACGTAAGTGACAAGTAAATTCATTTTGTAGTGCCTATTTAAAATGAGGTTATTAATTTAAGTATATCAGAAAATTGTTTATTTAAATTTAATTCAATTAAAAACTTGTTAATTTGCCTTATTAAGCTTGTCTTTTTAAGTATATTAACACTGGTAGTTTTAATTGAATATTTATTTTAATGGACTTTTTTAAATTAAAGTACATTACACATACGAACACAACTTTAAGTTCTTTAAATTAAACGCAAGATTTCAAGAAAATATTTCAGGATATGTGTTTTAGAACTGGAGCATCAAAACCTTGTAATCATTTAAACAATTAATTGGTAGTTTGTTTAAAGTTGTATTTACAAAACCAGACGAGACGAAGTATTTACAAAATAGATTTTTTCCGTGAGTTAAAGCGTGAAGACATTCCTCTCGGAAAGTCTTCTATATTTACTTTTACTGGCGAATATATCTAGGATAGTTATACTAAAGAGGAAAATATGGTGATCATGTCAAATTTGCGTATTTTTTTTTTTGAAAATTTTTCATTTTAAGATCAACTAATTCATCTAGACAAAACAAACCACGTATGTATCTATGTGTGTCGCACTGCTTTTGGCCTTATATCTCAGGATTTACCGAACCGATTCTATTCAAATTTAACTCAATATTTCTACCTTATTTATATATATATATATTATATATATATATATATATATATATATATATATATATATATAAATTAATGTTTGTCCCGTACGCGTCCCTATACCATCGATCCGACTGCGATAAAACTTTGGTGAGTTGTTGTGTGCACTCCCGCGAAGGTTTTTGAATTAGTTTGGACCCGCTAGGTGGCGCTGGGGTAGGGAAATTGCATTTAATTTGCTCAAATTCAGAATATATATTAGTTACGTGAAAACAAAAAAAATTGCAAAAACTATACCCGCTAGGTGGCACCGGTTTAGAGATAATTACGAAACAAATATACAAACATAATATATACACATATATATATATATATATATATATATATATATATATAAGGCAATGTTCGCATGTGTTCGCTGTAGACTAAAAAACTACTGGACCGATTTATGCGCGGGGGAAAGGGGGAAAGGGAGAAAGGAAAAATTGAAAAGGTAAATAGGCGAAAAGTGAAATAGGGGAGGGGGAAAAAGGGAGAAAGTGAAAGTTTAAAATTTTGTGATGTTCCGTACTGTTAAGTTTTTTTATAGTTTAATCAAATTTTCAATTCGGTTTATTTAATCTATATATATATATATACACAAATCATACGTATATACTCAAATCTAGGAATAGCGAAGCATTGCCGTGTCTGCTCTAGTATATATATATACTAGAGCATACTAGTATATATATATACTAGAGCATTTTTTTTATATATGAAATATTATCCATATTTCATATATATATGGAATTAATCGTGTTAAATGTTTTTCAAAATTCATTAATGGGGTGGGGGTATAGCGAAAAAAATGATTTCGATTTTCAACCAAGGCATTCTAGAGAAAACTTTTTTAAACAAATTTGTTACCTACAATGCATGTATAAATAATACATAAAAAAAACGTTTTCAAAAAGTCAACCCTCCATCTCTTAAAATTAAAATATATATTTTTTGTTCTTTTTCACCTTTTGGTTTAAATAATAAAAATCTTTTTTTGTTGTAAGTTTATACTTCATACATAGAACTATCAAGAAATGTCTTCAATTTTTTAAAATTATAGACCGTGGACTTAAATGAAAAAAGGTTCTTTTGAAAATTTTTATTTTTTTATATATTCTTTATTGAAAGGGCGTAAGATTTAGAGAAAATTTTACTTAAATTTAAGTAGTTATTCAGGATACAGAAGTACTGATTCAGGATACCAAAATGTGCAAAAACGTTCATATCGACATAGGTCCTATTTTGCTTTGTTTTTCTTCTAGATGCCATTCTGTGATTTTCAACAAAAAAGTTATTTCTCAGGAACGGCTAAACCTACTTTAATTAAATTTGACAAATGTAAGGCTAGTGTCTTATTCTGAAAAATAAAAAAAAAATTGAAAATTATCATCTTCAATAATTCAAAGAATTCATCTTAATTTTTTAATCTTGAATATTTTTTTAAAATTATTTGTTTCATCAAATTGTAACTTATTACAAAATTTATTAAACATTTTATTTTGAACATAATGTTTAAAAAACATTATGTTTATCATTATCATTTCTATCCGTTGACAAATAATCGAGATATTACAGGCAAAACTGCAATTAATTTACTATTTTTAATAATGTTTATTACATTTAGTGGAGAAAATAAAACATCTAAAAATTATCAGCTTCCATTACGGTGCGCAAACGTACTGCCGGGTTAATTGTTAAAGTCAGTTATTTTTACACGGATTTGAATACTAGATCGTGAATACCGGCTTTCTTTGGTGGTTGGGTTTCAATTAACCACACATCTCAGGAATGGTCGAACTGAGACTGTACAAGACTACACTTCATTTACACTCATACGTATCATCCTCATTCATCCTCTGAAGTATTATCTGAACGGTAATTACCGGAGGCTAAACTAGAAAAAGAAAGGGTTAATTGTTTGCAACAACTCGATTTGAATGTCAAATGACGCCAATTTTTTTACAAATGAGGTATCATTTTGTTCTAAATAAAATGCTTAATAAATTTCTTAATAAGTAAAAATTGTAAAATAAGTAAAAATGTTGAAGATTAAAAAATTAATATGGCTGCCATTTTGAAATTTTCAACAAATTTTTTATTATTTTTTTTTTGAAAATGTTTAAGACGTCAAAAAAATTAAAAATTTTTTTTTCTTGACAATCTTAAAAATTTAAGAATTAATAATTCTTAAAGATTAAAATTTTTTTATTTTGTAAAATAAGACACTAGTATTAGATTTCCCAAAAGTAGGTTTACCCATTCCTGAGAAATATTTTTTTTTTGTTGAAAATTACAAAATGGCGTCCAGAAGGAAAACAAAGCAAAACAGGACTCATGTCGGTACTTAAATTTTTTTGCTCATTTTAGTGACCTAAATCAGAAACTGAAGTACGGAGAATACGCCTGGTATACTCCGTATAAATAATTTGTTTTAAAATTTATTCCTCGCCTCTAAAAAATATATATTGTTTTTTTTTTGTAATAAATCTTTTAGGTTTTGTTATTTAATAGCCAGGAATGTTTTGTATTAATTTGGGAATGTTTGTATTGGAATACTTTTATTTTTTTTTTTTATTATAAGTTTACGATTATACAAAGATTACATGGATATTTCTTAACTTGGAAGATTGCAATAATATCGTTTATTGAACCTTAATAACATGAATCTAGGTCAATTCACATTCAAATGAAATGGCTTATTTTACTTCAAAAAGAAATAAACAACTCTTGATATTTATTTAATTAGACTACCGTGCATATCATAAGAGAGCGAAACGTTTGCGCTCATCTCTCCCCGCAATGTGGATGTGTGTTAGTCTATATTTATTTACACGGTATACATACACACCCATATATATATATATATATATATATATATACACCTAAAAAAACTTTCTTCACAACCAGATTTAGAAATAGACGATTACTTCAGTAAATTATTATTTGAAAAGTTTTTTAAATAAATTTTTTCATTTAAAATTTAAAAAAAAATTGAATCTATAATAAATAATTCAGAAAAAAAATACCACCAGCTTATAAAACAGACACGTTTATCTCCATTTAAACTCGTCTCTCTCTTACTTTAGGCACATAAATAATTCAAAAGTAAATATGAGAGAATATTAAAAAGGTAAAAAAATATATAGATTTAATAGCCCCCTTTGTTCTATTACAACCCGAAGGGGGTGAAGTATCGTAGATTAAAAAAAAAAATACAATAAAATAACGCGATGAATATGTGGGTGTGTAGCTGTATTTACATATAAGGATATATACCAGTAATTGCGTGCGTGTGTATATCCATGCTATGTTTTTATTGTATAGATTATATTTTGGATCAGACACTGTAATCACTACTATCATACATTTCATTAACGCAATTACAGTACCATCAACTGCCTAATTCTATTGTTATAGAATATTATTTCATTCCGTAAGTAACTCACTTGAAGACTACATACATGAATAATAGGCTGTATTACAATCCATCTAAAAAACAAATTGTCTTTATTTTTATGTATGAAAGACAAGTACTAACTAATAAAAAAAAGTTTAATTCTTTATAAAATGAATAAGTAGAACAAGTTCTTTTTTTTAAAATTGATGGTCTAAGAAAACCTAACTTTCTCTTGCATAGAAAATAGTAACAGAATTAACCACAAAACGTATAAAAAAGTCATAAATGTTATTGAAAAAATTTTAATTTCGATTTTCAAATTAAGAAATTCTATTTTTGCAATTTAAAGTAAAAGCGTGTAACATTTTATTCTAAACTATTTCCCCCAGTCTTTCGTATATTTGTGATGCAACTAACGTAAAAAGAGAACTTATCTGAACTGCTTTCTCCGAAGATAATGCATTAAACTATGTAGTCAACTCGATGGTGAACATAATGAAAATGGTACTTAGAAGGCTAAATAACAACTGAATTTTGGTTATCAGAGATGTTGATGTAAAAATAAAAAAACATTAAATAAAGCTTAATGAAATCACTTCATTTCTCACTTTCCCTAACTAGAAAGACATGATATGTTTTTTATTTTTGAAAATGACTACAATTTTCGTAAAGGTGTCTCATGTCAAGTCGCATACAACCGTTACTCATTGTTTCATTTAACATATTCTTGATAGCCTAAACCATTTTTAAACATTATAAGGTAAATTACCTGGAGTATAACGCAAAGCCAGTTCTGATCGATTGCACTGAGAAGCATCTTTCATAAAAATGTTAATGAATATTTCCTAAAAAAATGTATTTCTACAGTTTTTCTTTCCATATATAATTAAAAATAAATTTAAAAAAATATTGTTTCCGCTAAAGGAATTTGAGCTGTCTCATATAATGCAGAATATTTCCTATTTAAAAGTATTTTCAGTGATCATATTTGTGTAAATGTTCTGGTCTAAATATTTAAAAACTTTCTTTAGCTATACATTTTTTTATCTGCTTTACTTTTATGAATCTCAGCATATAGGTAATTTTTCTTTATAGTATTTTATATAACCAATCAAGAGATTTTCTTTCTTTTTCTTTTCTTTCTTTTAACGTTGTAAAAAACGTTTTTATAACGTTATTCTTTTAACGTTCTTTGCTTTTCCCCTTCAGATTATTATATTTTTTTTATTTTTTTTACAGTACATTCTGCAACATCTAATCTTGAAATGTAAAGTTTTTCTTTAAAATTATACCCTATTAAGCTTTTTTTTCAATGATTTTGCTCTCATCTCATTGAGTAATATCCTCTAGTTCTACGTTCTAAGCACGCCTTCATTTTATTACCTAGTTAAATTAACTATAAATTATATATAACTACTAATAAATGTTTAATTTAACTTAGTATTTCTTTAACACAAAAGTTTCTAACCTTTTGAAAACTGTGAATTAAATTCATAATTTATTGATACATACTCTTATTGTCATACTACGCGATGACATGAATCTAAACAAATTTTAGGTAAACATTTGCTATTAACGATCAATCGTTCATCTAATTAAAACAAATTCAGTTTTGTGTAATATAATCATCTAAGTATTTTCTAGATCTAGTTTATTTATTTTTTTTATTGGTCAATTCAAACAAAAAAAATTAAAAAAAAAATGATATATGACAAGTAGTATTTTTGTTACAATAACAGATTGAAAAGTTTTGAAACTGTATAATAAATAAAATTTTAAATAAAATAAAACTTGTTAAAAATTTTAAAAAATATGACAAGAAAAAAATAAGACAGAGTGAACGTATCAAGTACATATTTATAATTTCAATACATATTTTTATGAAAAATGAATGAATTACGTCCTTTCAATTTTTTTTAAATTTAAATTTCGCTTTGTTAGACATTTATGTCTGTTCAATTTTAAAGGAAGATTTTATGAAAATATTTAGTATATATACATATATATATATAAAATTTAGTTTAAAATTTAAGTTATTTAAGTTAAGTTTTAAATTTAGTTATATATATATATATAAAATCTCAAACTTTTACCCTAGAAATCGCCAGTCTATAAAGAACAGAAGCAGCTACCACATATAGGACTTTCTTTAAATTACATAGAAAAATGTTTAATTCTATTCAATGAATAACCTACTTCTCACTGCAATGAAAATTAACTAAGTAACAACCTTTAGAAAACCAGGGAAGCTACCATACAAACCATTTTATCATATCATTAACCTCCTTTCAACTATGTCAAAAGTATTCGAACGGTACTGCTAAAAAGATTAACACCTATTGATGAAGAGTTTGGCTTCAAATGAAACCATTTCACTAGATACAGGATCGACAATTTTGAATTTTTTTAGAAAAAAAAAAATTTTTTTTAGAAAGCTCCAAGCTGGGGAATTCTTGAATGCGGTTGTCTTCGATCAGATGTGATGAAAAGGTGTTTAATATAAATTACAAATATATTTGAGATTCGGTTATTTCTAGAAAATAGTTTTTTAAAGCACATCCAGATTTAGCCTCTTCAAATTTTCAAAAAGGTTAAAGCAGAATTTACAGAAGGAAAAGGCTGCATACCATCACCATCCTTTATACATTCTACATATATATTTTATACTACTTTTTTATACAATTTAATGTCATATATTCTTGAACTACCCAATACGGTATAAGCATCGTTTGATAATGATACTGCCATTTTTTCATCAGGAAAAAATACGCTGCATTAATTTATTTACATCATATAAAGGTTTTTAGGGCCTGATTAAAACCAAGGAGTATAAAAATAATGCCTCCAAAGTCAGTATACATATTATTCTCACTTAAGAAAAAATTTATTGTTCACTGATCTTAAACAATGAGGAAACTCTTCTCTCTAATGTAATAAAATATGTGGGCATACATTTAGATTCTCTGCTTACATAGTTTTGTCAAGACGAAACAATTTTAGTATTTTAGTAAATTTCAATAAAAAAACGAAATTACCCACTTTTAATAAACTGACCCTACACAAAACCCATCTCGAACCCATATTTGGATGTACGCTATATAAATTTATGGTTACGTAAAACGCTGACATCTAGATAAAATTAAAATATTCCTGTCTATATCACCAAGAAGAAACTCTATTTTTTTTAATACAAAATAAATAAACGAAACTAAGAAATTATACAAAAGGATTTTTATGACACTAAAACATTATACCTAACCAACCTCAAAAAATTGTTCAAGATTGAAAGAAAGTTACTAAGGAAAATCCATGGTCCAAAGGAAATAGAAGATGGACACAAACTGAAATTTAGAAAGATCTACTAAAATCATGAAGACCTCGAAATAGCGATAAGGAAAAAAGTAACATTTCTTAGCGCGTAAGTCAGGATGGACCCAAACAGATTAAATGAACAAATCTTTGACAAGTTGTAAACATGAAAAGCAAATCAAATTACCTGAAACAGATGTAACAGGACCTCCAAAGGAAAGTCTGAAAAGAAGAGGACTGTTGCGATAGAAATAACTTCCGAAAAATAATTTACAATATAAAATTTTTTGTGGAAGAAAAAAGGAGAGTAAGAAAATGAACAGATGAAAAAACTTAGCCATGCCGAAAAAATGAGAAACCATGAAGAAGAGAAAAGAAGGTAGAAAGAAACTATATTTGTGTGGTTCTAAGTCGGCCTTTTCTCATAAAAAATACGAATTTTACAAAAATTTCAGTAAGTTCTGTAATAAAAGAATTTTAAAAATACTACTATTTAAATGGTTTTATAAACCAAGCAATGCATCAAATCATATTCAAACATTCGTAGTATATAAAAGCTACATCAAGAGTCCAGTAAAGAAAAAAGAGTCAAGAAAACTATTACAATTTTTTCGTACTCTAATCGACTTAACTTTATAACATTTCCAGTTGTTCTCTTATTGGGTAATCTAAAAAAATATTGAGCATTTTGCGCAAAAAATAGCATTAGCGTATTCTGGCAAAAGTCGAGGAAGACCGGGCATGTAAGTAGTCATAACATTGCAAATGACTTAAACATCCATCACCAAACATTTTAAACCATTTGAAAAAAGCTGGTTTCAAAAATAAACTCGATACTGGGGTGCCACATGATCTGTGGCACTCAAGTAGAAAACTCTACTTGATCGAATTTCTATCTTCAAATCTCTACTGAAACGTAATGAAATTGAGCCATTTCTGAAGCGGTTGATCACAAGTGATGAAACGCAGATAACCTACGACAACAATATGAAAATGATCGTGGTCGAACCAAGGAGAAAATTCACAATTTGTGGCAAACCTTACATTGACGCCCGGAAGGTTATGCTGTGCATTTTGTGGGCGGAAGGGCATCGTACAACATGAACTGCTGCCGCTAGGCAGAACAATAAATGCAGACCTGTACTGTCAGCAATTAGCACGATTGCACCTAGCAACTCAAAGAAATGACTTGAACTGGTCAACAGAAAGGGTGTCGTATAATAAGGTGACAACGTCACACCGCATACATCTTTAACGACCCGTCAGAAATAGAGAGAACTTGACTTGAGGGTTTTAATGCATCCATCATATAGCCCGGACCTGACAGCATCAGACAATCATTTATTTCGGTCTCTGTAGAACTCCCTTAATCGTGTTTAGTTAGTTACAAAAGAGGCCTGTGAAAACCAGGAGTCAAAATTTCTTGATCAGAAAAGACAGAAGTTCTATAGTGGACGGGATTATGGTAATGCCAGAAAAATGATAGGTCATCGAAAAAAATGGTGCAATGTTTTCTCATAACGTTATTTTCCAATAACAATAAATTTATTCTCAATTTTGGCCTCCAGACACTCAATACGTTTTAGACAACCTGATATTACACACGAAACGAACAAATTATTCTATTTAAATAATTAAAATAGACTTAGATCTAATTAGTTTCTGAGGGAAATGAAGATCAGTCAATGAACCTAATTCTTCTTTCAAATTGTTTCTACATGTTACTGTGGTTTTTAAACATATTTATGTAATTATTCGAATGCTAATTCAAATTAGCTAATTTTAAAATCACAGCTAATTTTTTCTTACTACAAAATTAGCTAAGACGGTAAAATAAGGAAATATATCTAATATTATTATTTGACTTTAAATTTTCCAACTGATTTTCTTGTAATCTGATTATGAATATTTTTACTTCCTTGTACGAAGTAAAGAAAGTTTTGTGATCGCGAAAAATTTCGGTTTTCAGACTTCAACGTAAATATCCATTTTGACCAAACCTGATTTCATATTGACTAGTTTTGGCGTGATGTATGTACGTACAGTATCTCGCATAACTCAAAAACGATTGCCCGTAGGATATTGAAATTTTGCACTTAGGACTGTATTAACATCTAGTTGTGCACCTCCCCTTTTGATTCTAATCGACTGAACCAAAAGTTTCCAAAAAGGCCCAACATCAAAAAAAATTGGATTTTCGTATTTTTTTTTTAACTGCAGTAATGAGCCCTCATTGAGAGCTTTTCAACGAAATATCATGCATGGTACTTATTTTCATTGGTTTCAGACTTACACCAAATAAAATTTTAATTAATGTCATGACTGCATACATCTTTAACGTTACATCTTGCCTAACTTCACGTCTCTAGACGTTAATACATAACGTTTCTTTAACGTCTTACATATATATTTGGTTCTTACAAGGGCATATCGGTTTGAATCAGGCTTTACCTCCTTTTTTTAAACTATTTTTAAGTTAAATATATTGATTTATTAAAAAAATTACGATAAATAATAATTCAATAATAACAATAAAAAAATATATATATGAGAAAATATCAGAAGTTATTAATGAAATAAAATTTTATGTACTTTTCATTTAAAAAATGTGTATGTAATTTAAAAGGCGTCAAGGAAGTTATGTGGTGCCCACATTATTTTTTATATATAAATATAACATCAGAATGTAAAACAACGTTTTTAAATTTGTTTTACTTCAGTTAAAAGTAATAAGAGTATCTTACAGTAAAACATGACAATGCAATAACGATAATAAAACAAATTAAATAAAAAAAATAAAATCATTAAATTATCTATGCTTTTCATTAAAAAAACAGCCTCATTGATATTGAAAAAAAGCATTGAATTAAAAGTGAAATTGAAGGTCTATATAAAGCGGTTAAAAAAGGATAAATTTTGTTAACAGTCTACGTTAGTACAGTATAAAATATTACAAACATGAAATCATTAAATATAGTGGTATATATTTAACAAATATATAAATGCGTAAATAAAACTGTAATTTAAATAGGTTTTATGTTATATTACGATATTTAATTGCTTATTTAATATATTTTATTTCTTTCATTCCCAAAAGGTAACTGGAATAAATAAAAAATAACGGGGTTAACGATTCATAAAGTTGTAACATTTGAATTGCATATTAAATTTCGTCATAATGTTTTTAAATTGTATATACTACATGGAACTAATTTTTTTATCATAAATACATACGTACATGTATCTCATTTATACATATATATTAAAAAAAAAAAAAAAAAAAAAAAAAAAAAAAAAAAAAAAAAAAAAAACAGCTCGGATTTAATCTTAAATTACGTATTTTTCTTAGACTTCTAATAAATATATAGAATTTTATTTATTTACTTAACGCATGTAATTTAAAATTCAACATTCTGATGCCCATATACGATAGGATTTTCAAATCAGAATTTATTTACTTTTTATCTTTTTTTTAATTTTAAATACCAGTTATGCAATACATTTAAAACACAACTTCAGTCGGGGCTGAATTTATTAACTATCTTGACGTGCGTTGTTATATCACAAGACTTTTTAACTATTAACAGCTTGACAAGAAATATATGTCTTTCTGTTTTGTTGTATGAGTAAAGTATTTATCCATATTTAGTGTCAGTATAAACCATATACGGTGTATTGTTGTATATTGACCTCGTATTTACACTTATAAACTAGTTAATATTTTATAATTCTTTTTTTTTTTAAATAAAGTAGTTTTACTTTTATTTAAGTTAACATTGATTCAGGGATTTTATAAGTTTTAATGTATTCTTTTAATAAATAAAATATCGAGTTGTAAAGATTTTTTTAGTTCAATTGAAACTAATTTGACGACACTTTTGTATCTGTCAATATGTAATAAAACCTGAACCGCTCAACCTACAAATTACAATGTTAGTAGTTTGCCCACAGGTGTATAAAAAAAATACTGCAATATCAGTGTTTTTAAAATTAAAAAAATATAATATATATAACTTATTAAACGAAGACACAAAAAAATGTACATTTTATAATTTTAGTTACAAAAAAAAAAAATAACTTTTTTGTGTTGATATATTCTCATTTATTTCTAATTGAATCTTTTCAGCGGGGTGGGGATGGTAAGGCAATTAAAAACCTCGGAAAATATGCAAGTAAAGGAAAAGAGAAATAAATATACAATATCCGAAAAATTAAAGAAGAGTTTTATGGTATTAAGCCGATATGCGATTTTGTATAAAGGCCGAACAGCAACCTCCAGTTTTTTCAAGTTTTCCTTAGTTTTATTTTTAAAGTGAGGTATTACTCAATGGTATACATTTATAATAATTGAGATGCTTAGAATGAAAAATGAATCATCATTTACTACGGTAAAATTTATTTGGCAAAGAATAGACATGTATCAAATGAAAATTCTTAGTTCTTTATTATAGATAAACCATACATTATCTATTTATTTATAATTTGTACGCTGTTAAACCATAAAGTATTACAAAAACTGTGTATCCCTCTTATATTCAATACTGTTAACTCGTAAAAAAAAAATTAAAAAAAAAATTTATGCTACTGCATTATTGTTACATCAAAAGGAATCAGTAGAAACAATAAATTGAAAAATATGTTTTAACGAAATGATCGGCAAGGCTTTTAAGTAGTCCAGCTGCTTGTCTTCCATTATTTATAAAATAAGTTTGGAGTCAATTCGAATCTATTTTTCTGTTTACATTAGAAAGAAAACTGCATACAAGGATTTTTGAAAGATAATTGATGTTAATTTCTTTATAACATCCACCAGTTTCAACATCTCAGCACCATTAATAAACTGAGGATTTAATTTGTCAACCATTTCGTTTATGGAAGAATTGTTTGATCTAGTCCATTGGTTTAAAAAATATTAATGAATTAAACTGTGTTATCTGGTTCCATTCTACTAATATCTGGAAGATATTTTTACTTATTACCTTCCCAAAGATTAAGTACAACATTATCAGATCAATACAGGAATTTTATTATAATGATAAAATAATACAAACGAGTTAATCTCTTCCTGTTACAAAAGCAATATGTTGATAGCATGAGAAAACTTTTATATGATTAAATATCACCACAAATAAAATAATAATTTAAATTTAACGAGACATATAAATAAGGCTTGCACTGTACACTGTAAAGTCCTTCTCAGAGCTCACAGGTCTTTCAAAGGTTACCGTTATAAATATTTATGACCAACAAACACGGAGAGTCAGGGAAAATTACGAAACAAGATACGAAAGGATCAAGAAGGCCGTCCCAAGACAGTAAATTCCGCCGAGCTAAGAATTGCGGAAGATGATGTAGTGGCTGTATGCGGCTGCTCAGCCGCCTACAGCCACAGCCTACAGCCAGGGTCTTATTCCCTCCGCGAACGGAGTGCATTAGATCCTCAACAAAACTCGGTTCCCGTCAAGCGCGTTCCTATTAGAACAGGCAAGGCCAGAATACGACCCGCAAAATTTTTTTAACACTAGCTTTTAATAAGCACTTGAAAAATGGAAAATGATCTACAAAGATCGTAATTCCAAATTCCGCCCATCTTAAATTAAAATTAAATATATAACCGTCAATAAAAATCAAATACTTGCTAGATATTTGATTTTCTGATTCTGCAATAAATAGGAGAATAAAATACCTCCCCGATATCCTTGCGTTCCGTTTCGAGACGTATCGGTGGATATCGGTACGTGATTTTAATAAAATCTGTTACTAATTTCTGGTCATGTTGAATAATCTTGCACAGCACACACACCATGGTATTTTGCTGTTCTGTTATGCTTCGATTTATCTTTGTTTCCCGCTAATTTCTGTCTTCCGTCGTGGAAAATCTTTTAGGAAAAAACCTGTTTGTATTTAAATTAGTAGATGTGTGAAAAAAACATGATTTAGTAAAACATTTGAGAAGAAATATTAAAAGTATATGTAACGTGTATGTATGAAAGATAACGACGAGTACGATCATAGTATAATATTTTATTAATTGTATGAAGGGTTGTATAATTGTATCAAGAGTTAATATTTTTATTTCATCATGATATATAACAGTAAAAGCGATCATGAACATTTGAAACGTAATAAGGTATTCCCTAAAACCGATAAACATACCCATAATATTGATATTACATGTGAAATATTGGTTCTGTTAGAAACTATATTATACTGAATGCTTTTTTCAACAAAAAAGTTAAATTACTTTAAAACAAAAGGAAATGAAATAAAAATAGAATAAAAGGGTGCACATAAAAAAAAAAGGTAACAAAGTATTGCATGATTTTCCCGGCTACGATGGTCAAAGATTTTATAAAAGTAATAAAAAAAAAATCGCTTCTTATTTTGGGTCCGGAATATACTGTAGGTGCCAAAATTTGTTTAATTTTAATTTTTACCTACCGGATTAATCTAGTGATTAAAGTCGTCATCGCAAAATCAGCTGATTTTCGATTCGAGAGTTCTAAGGTTCGGGTCCTTATAAAGGCAGAGTTGCTTTTATATGGATTTGAATGCTATGCTGTGGTCACCGGTCTTCTTTGGTGGTTGGGTTTCAATTAACCACACGTCTCAGCAGTGGTCGGCCTGAGTCAGTTCAAGGCTATATACATTTACCGATAACTTTGCACTTATACGCAGACTGCGAACAGATGCCTTGGCATCTCTGTAGAACTTGTTAACATCATGTAACTGTGTTTCTACTCTGTAACCTGGTACTACATATATAAATAAATAAAAATAGCTCTTTGAAGAAAAATGCGAAAAAAGCTTTTTTGAATAATACAAATTAACAGTTACAACCAGTAAATAAAATATACATTTTTTTAGAGGGGAATAAATTTTAAGAAATATTTTTTTTTTTTTTAAATATCATATATAATTTAAGCTTAACATATTTGCAAAAGAGAAGTTTTTTCTAAATATAACACCTCCTTCAATAAACCTAAAATAAGGAAAAAGAAGTTTTCAAAAACCTTTTCTGCAGTATAGGTCCGGGGTCTATAATTAAAAAATCTGATGTGGACACCAAATGACTTCTTTGTATGCCTATTAAATTACATACACACATTTTTTTTTTTAAACGAAAAGCACTTAAAATTTTATTTCATTAATAACTTCTGAAATTTTTCACATATTTTTTTTATTGTTATTATTAATTATATTTATCGTAAAACGTTTTTATAAATAGAGATTAATAATAATTAATAAATCAATACATTTAAATTAAAAAAAAAGTTTAGAAAAGGTGAAGTCATTCGAACCGATGTGCCTTCCCCTTGTACGTTCTAAATATTTCAATAATTAAAATTTCATTTGGTTATAACTCTGGAACCAATGAAAATAAGAATAACTTATGATAGATCGTTGAAAAGCTCACACTGAAGGCTTATTACTGCAGTTAACAAAAGATTCAAAATTCAAGGTTTTGGGGATTTTGAGCTTTTTTGGATACTTTTGGTCCAGTCGATTGCAATCAAAAGGAGAGGTGCACAACTAGATGTTACAACAGTCCTAAATCCATAATTTCAACATCCTACGGCTAATCGTTTTTGAGTTATGCGGGAGACGTACGTACAGACATCAAGTCGAAACTAGTCAAAATTAATTCAGGGATGGTCAAAATGGATATTCCCGTTGAAATTTGAAAACCGAAATTTTTTCGCGATCACAATACTTCCTTTACTTCGTACAAGGAAGTAAAAAATTGTAGAGAATTTTTTGTCTACAATTGAATTTTCAAAACTTTAAAAAAAGTTTTGAAAAATATTTAAACCGAAAGGAGATAGAACAAAAGAACAAAATAAAAGGTTGATTTTTTAAAAGCATTTATTTGGATTATTTATACGAGCATAAAGTTCTCAAATTTTATTTTTTTAAAAATGCCTGTGAAGAAAATCGAATTTTTTTTGTGATATTATACTACCCCCTAAACGAATTTTGAAAAAAAATAAAATGATCAATACTCAATGCAATATATAGAAATATTTGAGCCGAATTTGAAGAAAATCGGTTTGATCAATTTGAGATATAAAACCAAAAGCAATGCAACACACACGCGCGCGCGCGCGCGCAGATAAGAAAGCACATGCATATGTTATTTTTTTTTGGTCTAAATGAATCAGCGGGACCCTAAAACTAGTTGGAAGATTTGCAAAAAACTCGATCCCCGTTTTTGACACAATCACCATAATTTCCCCTTTAATATAGCTATTCTAGGTTTATTTGCCAGGAAAGTAATAATAATTTTAGATTTATTTTAAGAGAACCGGTTTTTATTTTTGCATTCAAAATCATGAAATGAAGATAATTTATTTAAGCTTGTGTATTAAGATGTATACGAAGGACTTGTGCTAATATTATGGGTATACGCATTAGAAAACTTAGGTGACCGTAAACACGATGTGTGAACTTGGTTGCGCAATGCAACTTTCTAAATGAAAATTATCTATCTATTCTAATGCCATCTGACTTTGAACTGTAAGGGAAATGAATAAAGCTAAATGAACTTTTAACAGCACATATGTACCCACGTATACAATAAAGTAAATACCGTAAGAATATAATTGATGTAGTAAAAGACGTTTCGTGACGAACAGAATATCAGATTACTTTAAAACTTTTCTCACTTTTTTCTCATTCGAAACTGTGACTATGCGTTAAAATCGTACTAGTACATAAAAATGTAAAAAATACAGTCTATTTCATTTGGCCTTTTTGTTATGACTCATTACTTTCATTGTTTTTACTAATTATAATTAAGTTGTAATTGTATAGTTCTGGCAAATACTATTAAGGTATTTATTCTATTTTCACGTAAAATAACCAAGGTTAAATTATCGGTAGAATTCAGAATTCCTCAGTATCAGTATAACAGATATCAAGGAAAATGGTGTTAAAACTTTTTATTAAATAAGAAAAATAAAAGTTGCTGATGAAACCGTAAAAAAAAATATAGAAAAACATAACCTTCACAGATATTTATCAGAAAAAGCGGGATATTAGTGTAATTTTTTACAAAAAAGAAATCGAGTTTTTCCACTACGTGATCCAGTTTAATTTAATATAAAATACTTTTCAGATGAATTTAAAATAAGAAGAAAATTTTAGCCTAATGGAACAAATTCGTTAGCTGTAAGAAACTGGTTAGTTTGACATTGAAAACGAAAAAGAACCTACACAGAAATAGAAAAAATGATCACAAATAATGTGGTATGGTACAAGACACAAAAAGCAATCTGAATTAATGTAGTTAATTAAGTTGAAATGAATCCGTACGACAAATCTGGCAGCTGGCAATGCAAAAGGGGAAAATAACTAATTTGAGTAAAAAATGAAAAACTAAAAAAAATAAATCTATAAACATAAGGTCTTTTTTTCAATTACATTATTGTTAATCTCAAAAGTCCTTTATTAGAAATTTAAGTTTTTTAAACTCTTATTGTAGAATTACGTATATTGTGCTCTGGATTAAAAGAAAACAATTCTTAGTGTATGTAATTTTTGTTTTAAATAGGCTGTGTAACTAATATTTGGTGTTTTTCTTTTAAGCTTAATATTATTACCTTTAGTTTTAATATGCTCGTGTATAAGTATATACATAAAACGTGTATATAATTCTTCATCTTCCCTATTTGGTCTCCCTTTTGGCCACGAAGGTAACGAATATTTTACTAAAACATTACTATACTAACCAGGTTAGACACACAACTGAACCCTCCATTAACGATCGACAATGGTCAACAATGGCTTACATGCACCTTGGCTATACATAGTATTATTAAATATAATTAAAAGTGAAGCTTTTTTTTAATTTTAATAGTTTTAGCAGTAGAAACTGATATCAGAAAATATTTTTCCAATTTATCTATATTTTAATTTAATAGACAAAAAACTATTCCCAAATCTAGGTTAGTTCATGATGATTTATATAGATTTACATGAAAGAGACACACCCGGAATACCGATGATTCAAGTAGAATAGAGCTCGGTTCATCAATAATCACGTAAAAAACATTTTTAATTTCATTTGTCAAATAATAACTTATGTTGTATTTAAATAAGAATAAAACATATAAATGCTCTTATTTATAATAGAAATAAACTATCAATAATTATGATTAATTAACCATTTTGTTTAACTTTTAACTGTGTCAACCAAAATGGTATGATGATTTATAACGTAAAGGTATACTACTATACTCTATAATATAAATATGAATGAGCACAGAGAAAGTATATAATTTGAAATCACGTTTATTTATGAACAGCCTACCATAAATGTAGCAATTAAATATTCTATTTACAGATAGATATATGTTTGCTACTTGATTGTTGTAATTTTACTTTAACATAAGGTATACTCACAGTAAGTATTAATTATAAATTATTGTTTACGATTATTAAATGATGAATTATGGCTTTAAATAATATATATAAGTTTACTACTTATGTGTATATATATATTTATATATATACACACGTATTAAAGTTTTTGTAAAGTATAGCATTATGCTAGGAAATAATATGGAATATGTCATTAAATATATACACGTCTGGAATTATCATTTTCATTAGTAATGAATAGAAAGTCAACATTTTGGGAATATATTATCTGATGTTTTAAACGAAATATCATGAAAAACAATGAGAAATTCAAAAACAGAATAAAAAATTTTCACATTAATTTGTGGGGTGAATTTTTTAATACATAAAAAATCCATTTTTAAATAAACGTATTAATTGAAAAAAAACCGATTCAAAATTCAATTTTATGAGCACTACACAAACCTTTAGTAAAAACATCAACTGTAGTTTGAACACTACAGGTCGCTGTGTGATTTTTCCTTATAAAAAATCATCATTTTTTCCGGCGTAAAACGTTAAAATTTATCTAAACCGATTAAGTTTTCCAATAAATAAAAAATAAATGAAATGATAGATGTGGATTACTATAGGATGAAATCGATCTTTATGCCCTTTACCACAACATAAATATATTTTTTTTTTTAACGCCCACATTCACCAAAAAAATTACCAAGAGGAAATGTAGTTGATGGCTATAAAACATATAAACATACACACACACACACACACACACACACACACACAGAGAGAGAGAGAGAGAGAGAGAGAGAGAGAGAGAGAGAGAGAGAGAGAGAGCGCGAGGGGGGGAGTGAGAGAGAGAGTGTGAGAGAGTTTGAGGAGGGGATTGATTCACGAAGGAATATAACATACTATTAGGACATGTTCTACTGGTGAAAACAAAACAGAACGTTCTTATAAACGGGTCCGGAAACGCTTCGTTAAAGAGTGTCGGTTAGTAAAAGATTTTCCCTTGATTTCTGCGCTTTCGGATAAATAAAGCCAGACTTTAACTCATGAGACCCAAATTAAGGGATAAATTTAGTCGTTTTATACGAAATCTGACATGAAAAATTAAAAAAAAAAAAAAACAGGTCTGAAAAATGTAATTTAAAAAAATTTTTTTTTTAGTAGTTTTCGAGAAATTTGAGATAAAAGACAAAATAATGGAATCGAAAACACATTATTTTATGTTTGACGTAAGATAACTTTGTTAAATGGGTAATTAACACATAAGTTTTAAACAAAATTTGTACAGAAATTTATTTTGAATAAAACAGTTAGAATAAAGAAATAGTAAGAAAAAAGTCCACAGAAACTAAGAACAATATACAAACGTAAGAATTTTGAATTTTATTAAAAACCAAACATATTGAAATGTGGCAGATTTTAACTTGATATTAAAACGAAAAAATACAGTACTTAAGTACAGGGTTTTTACAAATGGTTTTCGATTATTATCTTGAATTGCTCACATTTTAATAACACTCTGATTCATGAAATTAGCATCAGTAAAAAGGAAAACTCAAAACTTTACAGTGGATGGTACAGCTTTCATGTAATTATTGATTTCGTTATTGATTACTGAGATGGATTAAGCGTGCTGGCCATAACGATAGTGAAGCTTTGCGTTGGCCTCCACGTTTCCTCGACCTTTCACCCCGTGACTTTTTTCTCTGGGGTTTTACCAAGCAAAATGTGAATCGGTCACCTTTACCACCCACCATCCAAGATCTTCGTGTTCGCATCCATAGTGGGCAATGTATTAGTGGATCGTCCTATGTTATAAAGTATATAGCAGGAATTTGACTATAGGCTTGATGTCGCGTGACACGAAGCTCACATTGAGCACATGTTATGTGATGTTGTGAACCCAATTTAATACAAAACCTTTCCATTGAAGCTACTTTCAAGTATCTGAGTTATTTAACGTGAGTTATGCAAGTTTGTAGTCGGAAAGATCATTTGTAATAACCCTGTACACTGCTTTAATTTTAGTTAAACTACTTTAATTAACGTACATTACGGTAATTTTACCGAAGGCGCAGAAATTTAAGAGAAATCTTTTTCCTGCCGATATTTTTTAACGAACCAAATTCCGATGTTTATATGAACTTTCACTTTATTTTCACCAGTAGAACATGTCCTGAATGTTTGTTACATTCTTCCTGAATCACTCTGAATGTTGATATTAAAATGCCGTTGTTAATATTAAAACATATGATTTCATTATAATGTTAAAGCTAAAAATCTGTAGTTTAAAAATGAGACATAAAAATCGTGTTTTTCTTCGGGTTTTTTTGACAAATAAAAAAAAACTTGCTATTTAAATACGTTTCTACCAAAATTATTTAAGAAAGTGCAGCTTTAATTTAAATAAACAAGTATATTATGTTTTATTGAAATCGTTGGTCAAAATTAAAAATTTGATATTAGATATAATTCTGTATTACGGTTAATTTTAATTTTTAAATTGAAACCATAAAAACTATCATTTATAACAGTACCGCACTATAGACTCAGGTTTCATTCATGTTATTTAATATTCACTGTTAATGAGAAACATTAATTTTCATTTAAAATTTAAAGATCTTCGGTTTCAGTCAGATTCACACTCGGTTTCTGACGATTCAGCGGCTCCGTACAGTTCACACAACTCCTTTCGGATGCATTAGGCACCTCACGATTCAGCGGCTCCGTACACAGTATAATAAGCAGGCTCCGCACTTCATTCAGGCAGCTTCTTCCAGTCTTCTACGAGTCTGCTACATGTCTCGAAGGACTCTTTTTTTCACTCATTCCATGATATTACAAATGCTTATACAATAAATTTACATAAAGATTCACAACTTAATAATATTATATACACATATATGAATAATATTTACAATTCATAATAAAAATAATTATAATCGCGAGTAAATAAAGACTATTTATTTAAAGAATCAGCACCAATTTCGACAACTACTACTGAAAAATATGATTTTATGGATATTTATTTATAAAAGGAGATATTTCAGTTAGAATAATATAACGATTTGTTTTTCATGCCGGATATATAAACTACATTACTTCTAAATATACGGAGTTTGATTTCATGCAACAGTAACATGATGAACTTAATCCCAAATAAATTCATTGGTATTTGTATAAAACCAATAATGACGTAACACTTTTCTACTGTAAATAGCAATTGATGCCGGCCCCCGTAGCGCGAGTGGTAGCGTCTCGGTCTTTGATCTGGAGATACCGGGTTCGAATCCCGGTCAGGCATGGCATTTTCACACAATAATTGTCATTCGTCTCATTCTCTGAAACAATACCTAACGGATGGTGGCCCCGGAGGTTAAATAAAAAAAAAAATAGCAAATAATGTTATATTCTGTACCAACAGATAATATCACATTCATATGATCAAACAAAGTAAAGACCCTTAAATGCAATACGTCCGTCAAAAAAAAAGATTGTTTGAAAAAAATGGTTTTGGGATTTACCAGGATACATAAACAACTACATAAAATAAATAATTTCTTTTATAAATCATTTTAGTTATTTAAATTTTTGAATCTATATTCAAAAAAATCTGATGTGGACATCACATTACTTCCTTGTATGCCTATTAAATTACATATATTCGTATATACATTTTTTTTTAATGAAAAGTACATAAAATTTTATTTCATTAATAACGTATGATATTTTTTCTTTTATTTGTTATTGAATTATTATTTATCGTAAATATTCTTTTACAATCAGAGGTTAATAATTATTAATAAATCAATATATTTAAATTAAAAAAAAGTTAAAAAAAGGAGATGACGTCTGATTCGACCTTCCCTTGTAAGATCCAAATATTTCATTAATTAAAATTCTGTTTGGCTATAACTCTGGAACCAATGAAAATCAGTACCACTTCCGATATATTCTTGAAAAGCTCTCAATGAGGGTTTATGAGGGCATTTAAAAAAAAAAAGGCAAAAATCCAAATGTTTTAGAATTTTGAACTTTTTTGGTTCAGTCAATCAAAAGGGGAGGTGCACGGTACAATGAAATAAATAAGTATTCAAAATCCGATCACCTTTTTTTCCTTTCTACGACAAAAAAAAACAACATGGATGAGGTACTATTTTAACAGATTTATATAAAATACGTTGTTGAATACAACTATTACCAGGGCTGGCCTTAGATTTTTGCCGCCGTAGGCAAATCCAAAAAATGCCATCCAAGCATCAAAAAAACTTGAAAATTAAAAAAAAAAATTATAAAAGAACCATGTTAACCAGAAAAATTAAATCTAATTGAATTAAGACAATAATACTAACACAGATTTAAGGAAAACTGTTTTACTGAGAAACAAAATTTACATTTTTAAGGAGCTAACGACAACGAACTGACAAACTAAAACTAGTACCTAACATTTTCAGAGATAATATAAAAATACTTTTAAAACAATAAACAAAACTAGTACAATAATAAATTATTGTATTAATAAATAGTAAATAATATTATTTTCTAGAATCAAATAATCGAAATATATTTTTATGGGTTGTGTTTATTTATTTTTGCGCTCTAGTTCAGGAAGTTTTACCGCTCCTAAATTTTGCCGCCGTAGTCAGTCGGCTACCATGACTACCGATGGGGCCGGCCCTGCTAGTACATTCTTCTTTGTACTATTTGGTTTAACAGATCAGAAATTCAGCCACCATTCATAAATGCGTGAACTTAGAAGTGATTTTTAAAAAAAATGGCTTATAAATGTATATCACGATGCAAATATTAGAATTAAAATAAATACAATAAATTTTATGTAATTTAAAACAAAACGGTTTTTACTTTTTGGACAACTCTCATATTTTCAACAGTTGTTGGGAACTGTATTCTCTATATGTTCTTGGGAACTGTTATACTCTCTATACATATATCTTTATTCTTATAGTACTTATATTTTGTCATTATGGTAATTGAATTAAGTCAATATTTCTTAATGTGAAATAAACTTTTAATTATATTCATCTGAACATATGGAGCGACGAAATCCAGGTTTTTAGATAGAATATAAATTCAAGATTTTTAAAATTACAGCCATAAAACGAAGAACCAAGAACAAAAACCTATTAAATAAAAACTCTTTCAGATGTTTTCATTAGATGACAATTAAGAAAAATGGGCATAAATAAAGGTTTTTAATTGCAGTATTTGTGATATTATGTTATAACCTAATTAGTATATTCAACAAGTAACTGAAATTATTAGGTAAATTTTTAAGTATTTTAATTCGTTATGAAATCTAAATATAAAAACATATAAATTTCTGTCTAATTTTACAGAAAATTTAATTTTGGAAGTAGATACATAAATTATCGCAATTTTATTATTTTTTATTTCTTAAGTTAGCACGCACTGTTTGATTTATATTAATTTGATAGAGTAAAAATAACAATTTTGGTAAAATAACATTAAAATTATCTCAAAATAACATTATATTTTATTTTTATTTTTTTTTTAAAGAGCATGAAATATGTTCTAATGAAAAATATAATTGCAATTTAAAAATATAACAGCAAAACAATTTGACAAGTCTCTAAATATTAATAAATGCGCACATATATGAATTAATATAAAATATGCAAAGTCATTCTTAAGAATTGCTTAAATTAGAAACCATTGTTAATGTCATAGTTAAAAATATGCACAAAATGACAACTATGAAAAATCGAAATCATGATGTAAGTACAGAAGGCTAAATATATTAAAGTGGTATTCTAAATATACTAACACACTTTATAGTACATGCTAAAAAAACAATACACAGATTATTTTGTTAAAAGAAAATATGAATACTAATTATCGTAATTGTTTTACGGTCAGACGTTTACCTCACAGTTTTTTTTTTTTAAGTTAATTACTCTCAGCTATTATGTTGATTATATAAACTAAAGTGTGAAATTAGGATTTAAAATATAAACAAAACAAGTTATTAAATCTCCAACATGTAAAGTGATGAATTTTCGAAAAATAAAATTTAAGGTTAAATATTCTTTCAAAAATGCTTTAATAATCTCAAAGAAAATATATTTCATTTTAAAATTTGTAAACATTCACTTTAGTAAAGACGGAATATAATATATTTTATTAAAAATAATTTCTTTCATCCAAAAAGTACGATGAAAACGTCTTATATGTAGAACATTTAAATCATTAATTTTCAGGCTTTTTTTCCCACCGCCCACAATGAGAATCAAAAGTTTTCTACCGCCCCAAAATTTTTAAACATTACCATCTGTTAAAAATAATAACAACATATGCTGTTTTTAAGATGCGCTCTTAAAAACAGTAATTGCAATTATTGTTTTTAAACGTGGTATATCCTGTTTCAGAGTTGAAACTTACATTTTATTTAGAAATATCAGGAAAATGAAATTTTTGCTTTTTTTGTTTAATCAGCCATCGCCTTTCTAGACCACCTGAACGACCCCAATTTTCTGTGGGCCTTCTACGCTTCCTGAAGGCCTTCAGCGCTTACAAGGTGGCGTTATCACTCACTTTGAGAACGAATGATTTTTAATTAATAAATATATGCTCATGTTTAATAAATCCCCTCTTTAAAATCAATTACAATTATACATTTATAACTTTATTATAAATGTAATTAGTTAAAATTTCTTAATTTGTAATATTTTATCGGTGAATTATTTTATTAAGTCAGAAATTAAATATAATTTCTAAAATCATGCCTATACAGGAGTAGACACGTGATCTCGTATCTTAACTCCTATAGAATTATTATAATTTTAATGAACTGAAAATTTCCTTTTACTTCTTCGTCAAATATAGCTAGAATAGCTGTATTAAAGAGGAAAAGTATGGTGATCATCTCAAAAATGAGGTATCGGATTTTTTGCAAATCTTTACGTTTTACGGCCCAACTAGTTCATCCAAACAAAAAAAAAATATCTACATATGTATGTATGTTCGTACGAACATACGTATGTGTATTGCACTGCTTTTGGCATTACATCTCAGGATTGACCAAAACCGTTTTTCTTCAAATTTAGTTAAAATATTTCTACATATGGGCAGTGATTATACTATTTTTTTTTTTAAATTCGTTAAGGAGGATATCTCGAAAAAACTAATGTCGATTTTCTTCGAAGGAATTTTAGAGAAAGTTTTTTTAAGGAAAATTCTTTATCATCAATACATAAATATAAATAATTCAAAAAAGTTTTTTTTTTAAATCAACCCCAGCCTATTCAAACTGTAAAATATGTTGGTTTTTTTTTTGTTTTCTTGCTCTATCTCCCTTCAGTTTAATTATCTAATTTTTTTTTGTTTAATATAAAAGGATATCAAAAAGTGTCTACAATTTTCCAAAATTATAAGCTACCAGACCTTAAACACAAAATGTTTTTTTCGAAAAAATTTACTTTTTTTTTACCGGTTATAGGAAAGGGTGGTAAATTTAGAGAAAACTCTACTGAAGCAAATTTGATAAATTTAACCTATATATGAATAATTTTTTTTAATTTCTTTTTTTTTGCATTATTCCCCAACTGTAAAAATTATAATATTATGTTTTTTTTGTTTTTTAACTCTTAATTTCTATTATTAAAAAAATTTTTTAAATCTTTCTTTGGGCTTTGAAGGTATTAAAAATTTAAGTAGTTTTGGCCCTTCTAATATACCCCGGACCCAAAATAAAAAGCAACTTTTTTTATTACTATCATAAAAATTATACGTTGATTTAACAATAATTTTAAACAATTATTTTTTAATCTATTTATATATATATATTTTTTTGTTACGGGTCAATTTAAAAAAAAGAAAGATTTTTAAATTGTCTCCATAGCGTAAGGGAACTACTAACATAAAAAAAAAATTATTTGAAATTTGGAAATTTTTATCAATAAATCTTATTTTGGGTAATCATTATAATAAATAAAAAAAGTCACATTGATACGGCCTTCCAAAAATTTAAAAAAATTCTTAAGATTTTTTTTGTTACTTATATTTAAACATTTATAATGAAAATAAAAATAAAACTTTTAATGATCGAATTCCAAAAAAAAAATCAGGTAAGTTTTCCGGCGAATGAGGTAAGTTTTTTTTCAATGAAAAGGTTGTGCAAGTTATTGTATGACTAGACCAGTGTAGCCGGGTAAGTCAACCTTGTCAGCTTTTTTAAATTTTAAAGCATTTTATAAACTGTGCCTACTGAGAAACAAATCCTTATTCTGATTAATCCTTATTGATCACGTTATGTTTATTACATGTTAAAAATCTGATTTTGTTTTACTAATCATTAGTTACGAAATAACCTTTTTCTTATAAGTGATAAGTACGGTATTTTAAATAATGATGATCCTATTTTTTTGTAGTTAAACAGACTTAAAATCAACCTGTTTTTTACTTTATTAGTCGTAATTAGTTTAATTTCGTTTTACAATAATTAAATGAAGAAATCAGTAACAACTAAGTATTAGTAATAAGAAAGTTGAATTACGTAATTTTATAGTTATTATATAATAAGAAACAAAATTACATAAAAATTATAAATGAAATACAAAAGACTATAACGACAAAAGAAAATAATTCAATAAAAACAGAATTCAAGGGAGACGACAGAAAAACGTGAGAAGTGAAATAGAATACAATAAAATGAATAATAATAATAGTAATAACAATAAAAAATGTGAAAAACTAAACCATAATAATTACTTTATTTTAATATAAAATAATAATAAAAAAATTAAATAAAAACTTTCACATTAATTCTGCATAAATTTATATCTAAAAACATCTGCGAATATATAAAATGTTGAACTTATAACACGAAGAGAATGACATTTTATTTAACAAAGAAGGAAGAGTTATAATATAAATTGTAGAGATATTATAACAAGAATATGTATGCCCATTACACTTTCACACATACGTTATATTTATTCATATGGACAGACTTAACTGTATTGTGAATTGACACTTTCACTTATTTTCGTATTTAAATATTAACTATTGAAAATATCCGATTGAATTGAAAGCGATAAATCGATTATCCATAAAATTTTTAATTAATTGAGCCATTAATAAAATCTTTACATCTATTTTTACCATGTAAACTGGTATAAAACTGAAAAAAAGGTGGGCCAATGGCCGGACGCCAAGATGTTATATAGTTTATGTCTCATTACACACGATTTTTTTAAATGTGTTTTCCAACTGTAACTAATTAAATAATGTTCATGAATTAGCGTACTAACAACAACAAAAAGCTTCAAAATATTGAATATTTTTAACTGTTTCCCGAGTTGTGATTTTTTAACAATCTCTTACATACAATGATTTTCTTCTTTATCCACAAAACATAAATATACTTTTAGATAAATAGTTCGAGAAATACAATAGTTCAAAAAAGTGAATCGTTCGTGCGCTGCGCGCAGTTGCCCAGCTGCCCGGCGCACCACGTGGTCCGTTCTGCGCCAATAGCAGCCAAAATAAAAACGTGAGGCACCTACATCAAACAAACATCTATGTTTTTCTGTTTAACCTCCGGAGCCACCGTAAGGTATTACTTCAAAGGATGATATGAATGAATGTAAATGAAATGTAGTCTTGCACAGTCTCAGGTCGACCATTCCCGAGATCAGTGGTTAATTGAAATCCAATCCCCAAAGAACACCGGCATCTACGATCTAGTACTCAAATTCGTATAAAAGTCTTTACTATGATTTGAACCTTAGAACTCTCGACTTTGAAATCAGCTGATCTGTGATGAGTTGACCACTAGATCAGCCCAGTGGGCTGCATCAAACATAAAAAAAAAACAGACTCACACACCATCATTTTTTATAAACAGTGACAGTAAATATAAGGTAAATAAAAGTTAAGAACAATTTTATAAAAAATCTGCAGTTAATTATTTAAAATATTCAGGGCATGACAATTTAAAAAACAAAAAACCCTTTAAAACGTTAAAAACCCAAGAAACGTAAAATTTATCTGGTTGAACAATTTAAATAGTTCAGTTGGGATATTTTCTCGAGCCACATCAATTCTGGGGATAAGTAAACTTTTTCGATAAGGAAGCGAGAGCCGCGCCTCATGTGGCTCTTCAGTACCTACAGGAAAAACAATATATTGGACCATATGTTTAATCCAGTTTTTAAAAAAATGTTTGATACGGATCCTTCCGTCCTCAGTACAAATGTCCTTATTTTTACCCAGGGATGGGTGCCCGCAGTCTGAAATGGGGTGTAATTTTGTCTTTTAGGAGTGATTTTCGTATCGTTTCACGATTCTTTTATAAACTGATCATTCACTATTTTACATTCATGATCATTTCATTCCAGAAATTTTTCTAGGCTTTTTAACTAGATGCGTTATTGGATAAGTATTAAAGACAAGTAAATGCATCCTTTGTAATTAAAGCAGATTAATGAAGTGAGGCTCTGCCTACAGATATGTCTCGGAATTCTAGTTTTCTACCTAATGGTTCCACAAAAGCCCATCCCGGTTCTGAGGTATTACGCAAAGTTGGTTTCTAAAATTTTCTAATATAATTTAACACAACGATGAAATCGTTCCAAACATAAATACAGTATAAAAATAAAAGCTAACATCTGTTCATACAGAATTTTTATTACAATTTTTTTTTTTAATTTTGGGTTAAGGATCCCAGAATTCTGGAAGAGAATAATTCTAAACCAAAATAAATGTTTTTTTCTTAATGAAAATGAAACATATTCACTATTTAAAATTTAATTAAAAAAGAGAAAATATATTACTATACTACTTCCTGACAATTTAAAAGAAAAAATCGATCTACTAATAATTAAAACGAAAAATATGATAAGTTCCTTGATTATATAAAAACATTACTAGTTAACCTTCTATACAAGAATGTGCAAGCGAAGTTATAATAAATTTATTTTTATATTTTTTACATTTGGAGAAAACAACGATTTATTGAAAAGTGAAAATACAGGGAATTTTTATGGAAAAAAAATCTAATTGATAAATAAATTTTGTAAACTAATTTCTAAAAGTTTACATGAAGGACGCAAAATTATTAACTGACAAATGAATTAAGACTGTCATATTGATTTATACTAAATAACTACTTACTACAATTTATAGGCTAATATGTATAATGTACTAAATAAAAGAATATACCAGAAGAATTGTTTACTGACTAAAATTTTTATAACGTTGAGTTTTTAAAAATAATTTTTACTTAATGTTAACTGATAATCTTTTTAATTATTAAGCAATTCGAATATGATTTTATAAAAATCTAAAACGAGTTTACATTAAATTACAAATATTACACTAGAGATAAGCTAGAAAATCTTACCTGAGAAATATTTATTATTCCTAGATCACGAGAATACCCGCTGTATCCTTTAGTAGAGCTGAAAATTTTAAATCCATCACGTTACCATCCAGGTGTTATTAAAGAATTCTCATAATGAAAAAAATTCGTTTTCACGCAAAAAAATGTTTAATTAATTTTGAAACAAAGCGTTTAGGCGTAGAAAAAGCATATATTATTATTATTTAAACTTAGCGTTGCTGTTAGGCTACCAAATGGAAAAATATTATTTTAATTTTATCTTTTTTTGTTGACAATCCTAGGATTGGTTTGCAATTGATCACCGATTTTCCCGGTTTTGAGCAAATATCTTTAAATGTCTATAGATACGAGATCCCAATGTCTTTCTTAATCTAGTCGATACACCTGAGCCTCGGTCTTCCTTTAGCATTCTTATTTCCATTACACATTCTAATACCATTTTTGTTAACCCTTCGTCTTTTTTCCTGTTTAGCCTCCGGGAATTATGGTCAGGTATTACTTCAGAGGATGAATGAGGATGATATGTATGAGTGTAAGTGAAGTGTAATCTTGTTCAGTTTCAGGTCGACCATTTCTATGACGTGTGGTTAATTGAAACCCAACCGCCAAAGAACACCGGTGTCCACGATCTAGTATTCAAGTTTTCATTTATTTTCATTTTCGTCAATCCTCATGTTTTAACAAATGCCCAACCCGATTGGCCCTTTGTTTTAACATGATCAAGAGGTAAGGTTTATTTATTAGTGTTAACCAACTCCTCATTAGTCTTTCTGTCTATTCATCTGAGTTTCTTCATTTTGTGGTAGCACAACACCTCAAAAGTTTTAGTTCTCCTTTCTTACTCTACATCAAGAGTCCACGTCTCGCTTCAAAATCACACACGCTCCACACAAACGTTTTTAACAGCGTTTCTTGAGGTCATCATTACGGTTGATATGAATAGTTAAATTTTTTCTCTTTGTTAAATCCATTCTTAGCCTGGATGATCAACGTTATTTTCTTTTTTAATCAGTCATCTGACGTTATCTTACTGTCCAAATATGAAAAGCAGCACATTTTTCATACACTCTCTCCCGTAATACTTTGTATTTTCATTTGATCTCGACTTGCTCCAAGTATTTTAGTGTAACTTTATTGATGCACATATTATATCCTCTACTGAGCAGAAATTCCAGCTCTTTAACATTGCCTTTAGATTCTGCTCGTTTTCTGTCAATAATATTATATCATCAGAACACCTCAAAATATCTACTTGTTCTCCTTGTATCTTAATTCCTCCAACTACTATCTTACTTCGTTCAGTCCTTTCTCTATGTAACAACTAAACAAATAGGGTGATAACGTGCATCACTGCTCAATTCACCTTACCCAATTCTGGCCTCTTCTACTTGTTCTTCGCATCTTATCACTGACGTTTCACCAATATACAAATTATGTATCAATCTTTTGTCCCTACATCTCACATCCGCGACCCTCAGAATATCATAGATTCACTTTACTTTGTGAAAACGGTATATGCGTTGTTATCTTTCACTAATCTCTTTTCAATGATAATATGCAATAAAAAAAATAATTCTTAAATTTCTTAATTCTTAAAATTTAATTTTATATTCCTGTAACATTATCAGTAGAATTAGTAACGAAAACAACATTAACTCCATAAATCCATTTTCATGCATCAACGAATCCCTGTTTCTTTTTCATAATTTACTGATATGTTACCATAATAATCACTGTTCTTTTCTACGATGGTTATTTTTTTCAAGGTCCGATCGGTGACGAAATTAAAACCACAGTGAAAGTAAAAAAAATTTTATTTGTAACAAGTACTTACATAAATACGCTATTTTTCTTCATAGTCACCACTCCGATTTAGACATTTGTCGTAGTGTGGTACCAACTTTCCAATACCCTCGTTATAGAACGGAGCCGCCTGTGTTTTCAGCCATGTTTCTATGCTGGTCTACAGATCGATGTCTGTGCCAAAATGCTACCTTGAAAGTGATTCGTTCAGGAAACGAATTACTCAATACAGAAATTGTGAACCGACGATTTTCTCGAATTTCCTCATCCACTAGCTCAACGAGATCATCGGTTGACACTCGCTTCCTTCCCTGACCGTCTGCATCATGAACATCTGTACGTCCTGCTTTAAAGTTCCTGCACCATTGTCGCACTTTGCTGCCACTCATTGAAGTTTCACCGTACACATTACTTATTCGTCGATGAATTTCAGCTGCATTACACCCCTCAGCCTGAAGAAATCGAATTACCGCACGCACTTCACACTTGGTGTGAGATGCTATTGTTGTAGACATGTTTACGTGCTAGCTGCGTGTTCAGAACTAAACGAATATATGCACTCATAATGTGCATATATGGGAATAAGAAAATCCTCACGAAATATTGCAGTGTGAATGAGACTCCCCAAAACTGAATGTTTTTTGTGCCGTATCGCGACGGAAAATTACGGCTGATCTTTATCGCGGAAACAAGTGTGTCTGAAATGAACTATCTTGATATGCTACAACTATAGCTTTTTCCTCAACTGCAATACAAACTACAGAACTTTATTTGGCAACAAGTTGGAGCGCCTCCTCACTGACATAACGTTGCACGTGATCGGTTGAATGAAATTCTTCCGACCACTGGATTGGTCGCCGGGACCTCCACGTGATGCCCGATTTGATACCGTGCGATTTTTTCCTTTGGAAGTTTATAAAGAATCAAGTAAGTGTATGTGCCACCGTTACCAGCTGACCAACCCGACTTGAGATACAGGATTGAAGCAGTTGTCGCACCAATTACTCCAGACTTGCTGATTAAATTATGAGGGGAACTCTCATATCGGCTGGATGTGTGCCGGGTGACGAATGGTGTTTATACTGAACACTACAAAAAATTGTTTGAGTTGCTCATTCATTTCGTGTTTACTTTATCAGTGTATGTAAAACTTAATAAATATTACACATCTTTAAAACTCCAATATTCATTTTGAAACATACCTAACATTAAATTAAAATACAATGATATATTTTGAATCACTAATTGGTATTATATTACGGACATTTCCAAATATCATACGTAGTTTTCTTGATGTTCCTGTATCTAATAGTAACTAGGTTGATGTTACCTCAGTACGTAGTTCCTTGATGTACGAAAGCTAACTGTACCTGTACTTCGTGTTATGAGAATACCTCTTTCACAAATGTATCATGTGGCCAGAATTTTTTGTTAATTACAAATGAATAGCAGAATGTTATCTGAGTACAATATTGAAGAGCCGTTAACGTAAAAATATAACTGGATTGACTGAGCCTCAAACTACCCACACGTCAAACAACTAGCGCTAACCATCTCCGCCTCACCGACACACGAGTAGTAAAACGAGTATTATTTACAATCGATTACAATAATATAACAAGAATATATATCAGGTACAACCCCACCATCACCAATCTTGTTGAAAGTTTATTCTCCATTCATCTGTCTACTATTTACTTATATTATATTAAAACCCATACAGAAATGAAGAATAAAACACGAAATAAAATACAATAATCTATAAAAACAAAATTAATTTATGAGTCTTAAAAAAATGTATGAGTCTTAAATTATACATACAGTACTAAATATTATCACGCTGCAAGGCCTGTTCATTATCAGAACAATCGTAGTTCAGCACTACGTACTAAACAAACCAAGCACACTACGCGATGAGCTCATTTCCCTTTATTTTTTTCATTTTCTCGAGAGAAAGAAGTACAGTAATAGATGGCAAAGAACAGAGTAAGGGTCCTTTCTAATGAACAAAGCATAAAAATTTCACAACACTATCTTTTCTCCGATATCTTCAGGGCTTCTTATCATTCTAAATAACATAGAATAAGAATTCCATTCTTAGACCTTTAAAGAAAATTTTCCTTAAAATAAAAAAAAAAAAATAACGTATAATAATTATAGCTATAAATACTATGACAAGAAATTCATTTTCAATAATTAATTTAATACAAAAAAAAATAAAAATAATTGTAGATCAATTTATATATATATAATATATTCATTATAAATGAATTTATACATAAATTGATATGAATTTTTGTAGGTGAAAGTCTGCTAACTTAGTATAATATAACCTTTAAAAAATAAATTTTATTATAATAAGAATTAAATAAAAATTGCGATATTTTTTAATAAGGATAAGGTCACACCACATGTAAGTGGGTGTGAGTACTAATACACTTATATATATATATATATATACTCTTTTTAAATAAGAACCGTTTTCAACTTGCCGCCATTAGATGCGGGGGAAATTGATGGTGCTGGTGTAGCATATTTATTATATAAACGATTGCTGTCTATATTCTGGCTGAAATGAGTGCTACAATAAATAGTCTCGCCAGTTGTAAAGTGCGATCAGTAATTCGTTATTTACTGGAGAAAAACAAATCTGCTGCTGATATTCATAGAGAAATTGTCGATGTTTACAGATCCAGTGTTATGTTCAAAGATAAAGTTCGCCAATGGTATCATTTGTTTCGTGGAGGAAGAACAAATGTCTACGACGAAGAATGCAGTGGACACTCGACTGTCATCGCAGATGAATTGACTGAAAATATGAATGCTTTTCCGTGAAAACAGAAGGCTTACAGTTTCTCAATAATTGATTGAATTTTTTTTTGTTTCGCGATCAGTAATTTACGACATTTTAACTAAATAAAACATAGTTACAGAAAGTTGTGTTCCAGATGGGTACCAAAAATGTTAACAGTAACACACAAAGAAAAACGTCTTGCTGCAGCTCAAACTGTTTTGAGACGCTACGAAAATGAAGGTGATGATTTATGGAAACACGTTGTGATATCTATTTAAATGTCGAGACAAAGCAGCAATAAAAATGGCAGTAATAGCGGTATTCATCATCCCCGAAGCTCAAACTGTTTAGGCGAGTAAGTTCAATGAAAACGCGTATGGCTACCCGTATGATTTTTTTGAGACGCCGAAGGGATATTGCTGATTGAATTTCTTGAACGTCTTAGAACTGTTATTGCTGATACGTACTGTGGCGCAGGAAGCTATCGACAGAATTTTGTTTCTCCACGACAACGCACGATCTCCACGATACGGCAAACAATACCACTGAACAATTGCCATGACGTCGCTAGGAAATCTTCGAACATTCGTCTCAAAGTTCTGATCTTGCACCGAGTGATTACCATTTTCTTCATTTAAAACAATATCACAGAAGTTTGAAGATTATGAGGAATTGCAAAACAGAGTAATTAATTCGTTTAAATCACAGGCGGGAGAATTCTTTAGTAATAGAATAATGAAGATGGTATAAACCGATATCAAAAATGAATTGCAGTGAATGGCAAATATGTAGAAAAATAGTATATATATATATATATATATATATATATATATATATAAGTTTAATTTGATATGATAACGTTTTTTCTATTCAGGACAATACCCTAACGAAGTATAGCCATTAAACTGGTAAAATTAATAAAAATAGAAAGATGTATAACAAAAGAAACCGATTTTTCATTTATTACATATTATACACATAATTCTGTTACGGCACTACAATTATAATAGATATGTATAATGACAAAGCATACTCTAGTATTATTCAGTATTCCGTTATTTATAAACTTGTACGGAATTATAACAAAACAATAAATACGGTAAATTGAAAAATAGGGCATCTCACCTTTAATAATAATAATAAAAAAAATGAGAACAAATCAAAATAAAAATACCTGTTATAATAATACTATTTTTAAACAAAGATTTACAGGTGTTATTATTGTTTTAAGTAGACCATATTAAATAACTAATTAGTAATACGGTAAAAATTAAATTAATTGATAATTTTACCGCAGGTGAAAATGACACCCTGCTTTCAAAGCTAGCAATATGTAACGTCAAAGTACACTACATTATGTATAGAAAATGGTTTAATAATAATATCTGCCTTATATACGAATATCTTTAGGCCAAGGTTCTTACATACAGATCTTAACATATATCTTTTGTATTCAACTACATTTAAAAATTGTACTTACATTAGCCTTTCGTTACACTTTCACTTTTAAATTAACAATAATTTTTAATTATACAAATTGTACTTTAAAAATTAAAATCCGGTTCGTGATTAATTTTGTGTGCTTGTGTGTGTCTGGCTGTCTGTCTGACTGTATATATATATATATATATATATATATGTATACTCACACACATTTACAAGTGTTGCGACCTTCCCCTTATTAAAAAATATCCCTCCAATTTTTATTTACTTCCTACCATAATACAATTTATTTTTTAAAGGTTATGTTGTACTAAGTTAACGAACTTTTACTTACAACATATTTTATTCGGTTTCTTTATGATAAAAAAAAAAAAAAAAAAACAATCCTCTAAAATAAATTATAATAAAGTGTAATAAATTTCAAAAAAATGAAAATAAAGCCTCAATTTTAGCATGCCTATTATAAAAATATTGTTATAATAAAATGCTAAATAAATTGCAGTAAAATCTTTCCAGTTACTCATACTATTTCTTGGCCAATGAATTTATTACGTACTGATTACACATTTCATAATTATGGTAAATATTCAAGGACAGTCGTTATTCCACAATTACTTTTCCATTGACCTATCTAATCTCAATTTAAAAAATAATAAATATTCTAAAAATAAAAAAAAAATACAAGAAACAAAACCTCAAGAAAAGTACTTTATACACGACTGCCCAAAAAGGAGTGTAATGTATTTAGGGTGTATGTATGTTTGTTCAACGTAGCAGCTCAACGGCTGAAAGGATTTAGATGTATGACACCGCGTTGAAATCCTTACGTTACCGGGAGATGTATATATATATATATATATATATATATAAAAATTTAAAAAATTTGAAAAATCTATCAGATGAATGAGTCGTTTTTGAATTACTCGCATCTCAACTCTTCATTCTGAACGATTCGAATACCTAGTATCTCATACGTGTGAAGTTGTCTTACTAGTGTTTAACACGACGCCCAAGAAGGAGTGTAATATATTATTTAGGGTGTATGTAAGTATGTTCCATTGTAGCAACTTAACGGCTGAACCGATTATAACTCGCACGCTCTATAATTATCTTTTATTTTAGAGTAATATTTGTCAGCAATTTGTTTTTGGCAGTTGGGTTTTTTTAATTTTTAAGATTTACTCTTATCTCTTGTTATAATTATTCCTAATTATTTTTTAATTCGACTTTACATCTGTGGTAAATGCATAAAATCCTTATAACACCCTAATTACTCTATTACCAATCTAAAATCTATTTCCATACTGTATCCTTTTCAACCAATTTGGCAGTTTTCTGACAAAGTTTTCAGTCATTAATGGTTACTTACACAAAATCAGGGTGTTCATTTTATGCCAACATTCGGATCTCGTAAACTAGAAAAAAAATTTCAACTAGAAAAACTAGAAAAATATAAAATTTTAAAAGGTTCCTCGATTTATGAGCGTATTAAAATTATTCTTTTGACATGTTTGAAATTTGAGCAATTTTTCCAATATGCCGGTCAACTGCAGTTTTAAATACAACAGACACTAACGGAAGGAGGTGGGAAAAGTAAAAGAAATGTTGATTGTTTGAATTTTTAAAACTTTTTTGGGGTTTATTTAAACATACAATGGTAATTTTATGATAAAACTTTATCATAAATTACCCCCAAAAAATCTTAGATAATTTTTTCATGTATAATTATTTTTCTAGTATATAATAATATTTATTTATTTAGCGCATGGCACCAAAACAAACACCAATTATAGTAAAAAATTACAAACACACATTTAACAAAATAATATAAGCTACTGATTCTGGAGTTGCAATCAGAAAATCTTCAGGAGTCCCTTCATAAGCTGTCCTAGGGCAAACTTCTGTGATGTGTTTAAAAGTTTGATTTTCACCACACTCACAAAGAGGCGTCGGTGTTTTACCCCATTTATACAGGAAATACGCACCTACCATGCCGAGTTCGTATTCTGTTTAGTGTTGACCATGTCTAACGTGACAAGTCAAAACCCGGCGGCTTTTCAGTAATACATGGGATTTGGTTATTCTGCTTTGTGATCCAATCTTGACGCCAGGCGTCAGTTAGGTTAAATCCTTCCTGTGTGGCAGCAATTGCTGTTTTGATAGGTGGCTTTCTAGATCGAAGGCGACTATGATTGGCATCCTCAATGTCCTCATGTATATAATAATAATAAATAGCCAGCCAATACTAGAAAAATATTACAACTTTGTTATCAGCTTTTTTTTAAATTATTTTTAAATACAACTTTGTTCAGTTTGTAGTAATTGCTAATTCTAATAATTACCATATTCAGACTTTGAATAAAGAAATATTAGGTACTAATCACTTAAAAAACACTTTCTAATATACAATTGAAATTACATATGTTTAATTTTAGATATAAAAAAAGGAAACGGAAAAATGATTTCTGACGTTAGGATTCTCTTGCCGAGAAATGGTTCATAAATAACAGACAACACTTTTATAAATTTATTTTCTGTTTTAGCATTTATTAAGATACAGTTACAGAAAAAGGAAGAAGACTTTAATACATTTATCATAAAAATGCTCTTAAAAAAAAAAGAAATATTTATTAATTTAATTTATAATATTCCATCTTTCTTAATTTAGTTTTAATCAGTATTTCTTTAAAGAATATCTCAGTCATTCAATTCAGATTTATTTTAATTGTCTCTGATTTATTACGAAAATTGTTCAAAAGTATTTTATTATTATTTCTAATAAATGATTTTTAACTAATTTTTAAACATTACTTTTTGTTATTATCTTAAAATAACTGCAGGTTAGTCCTAATTACAGTCATTACTTCATTGTTTTTTCTCTTATTTTTCTTCTTTTTTAAAGTTTAAACTGAGCAAAAATTTTGTGAAAAATACTAAGAATGGCAGAAATATTATTAAACTTCGCCACAATATATATATTTTTAAATTTATATATATTTATATATTTTTATTTAATATATATTTTTTTAAATTTTTTTCAAGCAACTAGAACCGTTAATCGATCAGTTGCAAAAACTAAATTATGAAAAAAAGGTACAACCTACGCGAGTTTTTTTTCTCAAATTGTCATATATCCGTGTCAATTTTTTGAATTTTTTTCCATAGATTTTACATGAAATTCATTCAAACCGATCTGAAATTAAAATATATATATATATGTACCAAGTCGTTATGTTTTCTAAGAAGGATTACTGGCAAAACTGAAAAAAAAAAAGGGTTAACCGGCGGATAAACCAAATTAAATCATTCGATTTAATTTGTTTCGAATTTGTTTTTGTCTGAGTAAATATATTTATGAAGAAAAATAACCTGCAACTTTAAAAAAAAAGAATTTTATATATTTTTAAGGTAGATAAAGGCATTTTTTCAAGTTATTAAAAAAAAAAATTAATTCAGAATAAGTGTTATAGTCAACTAAATTATTCTAGCAAAAGCTTACTGCAAACACGCACAGTTAATAGCCGGTTGACAACCGATCAATAAGCATTTAATTCTTATAAAGTGTTGTCAAATACCAGAAAATCTTATATAAAAAAAATTCGAGTTAATGAAGAATTGAATAAGTTGACCTAACATAAATTTCTGTAACAGCCACAGAAACATTTTTTTTCTTTTTTTTATATTAAAAATCCTTGATGCTGATTTTTCAAGCACGATCAAAGACATATCGTTCTTCTTATTTAAAACCTGTTTTTCGTTGTGCATTACTAATATATTTCCTTTTAAATGCACACCTGAAGAAAAACGGAACTGTAAAAACGTTTCACGAGCGAAAAAAGAGAAACAAAGTGCTCCATTACGTATGTACGATTTAACTTTAGAAAAAGGACCTAAGTCGTCTCGTAATAAATTTGAACTTTACGAGTGTAATGAAATCAAGGGCATACGTTACAATTGAGAACTCTTAAACACAAATTATTGTTATTGTTATTTATAATACATTACATCTTTCTTTTTTTCTAAAAATAAAATTAATTTTTACACAATGAGAATTTCACACCATACTTGGAAAATAATTACCAGCAATATAATTCCAGAAATAAATAAATCTGATGATCAAAGGAAAGAGATGAGTGTTATAAAGAGAATAAGTGGCTATCAAATCTATTAATCTAACTTAAGAAACAGAATAAAATGCTTTCTACACTGAATAATAAATTTTTTCTTAATAATTTAAAAGATAAAAAAAAATAAGAAAAGTAAAAAAGGTACTTTATATATATATTATTAAGAATAATTAAAATTCATAAAAGCATCATAATTTGCATACATAAAAAAAATAACATTTTTAAATTCATTTTATATCAGTGAAACAAAAGAAAACAATGATAATGCAAAAAAATCATCACACAGCAATAAAACTAAAGTTTAAATTTTCATCCATCATCATATGAGCTGAACAATATGTCTGTAATATTGATAGAGAAAAGAGAATAGAAGTGAGATGAACGTCATCATGATGGATTACAAAGATAATAACGAAAAACAAACGCTTTATAAAAGAACATAAAAAAAGAACAATAATAATTTTAGAAAACCAACTGCGTAATCTACCAGAAGTTTGGAATAAAAAAAGAACTGTGGGTAATAAAATACGTTTAACAATTTCGTTTTTAAACAATTACAGTGTAAACAATTATGTTTAACAATCTCCAGTTACTTTTATACGGATTTGAATACTAGATCGTGGATACCGGTGTTCTTTGGTGGTTTAGTTTCAATTACCATACATCTCAGGAATAGTCGGACTGTACAAGACTATACTTCATTTACATTCATACACATCATCCTCATTCATCCTTTAAAGTAATACCTTACGGTGGTTCCGGAAGCTAAACAGAAAAGAAAGAAAGAGGAGGAGTTCATTTACCGGTCAGATTGGTATTTTTCATGAAATTAAAAAAAATCTGACGTGGAAACCACATGACTTCCTTGTATCCTACTTAATTACATATACACATTTTTTGCTGCACTTCATTTAAACTTATTTCATCTAAAGGTGAAATACGATCCTCCAATTCCTTAACAAAGTGGATAATCACAAAATTGCATTGTGGAGGACACCACATTGCTTAACATTTTTTGTGATGTCCTTATCAGCATTTTATATTACTTTAAGTATTAATTTTGTTTCACGTCGCTCAAATAGTTATATGGTGTAAATGAGGACGTGTTGGATTCAACACGATGGGTACATCGGTTCTAATCCGACTTCATATACATATGTTTATTTATAACTTTTTTTTGTAATTTAAATATATTGATTTATTCATAATTATTAACCTCTGTAAATAATGTTTGAATTAAAATGAAAAGTACATAAAATTTTATTTCACTAATAACTTCTGATTTTTTTTTCATATTTTTTTCAATCGGAGGTTAATAATTATTAAATAAATCAATATGTTTAAGTTAAAAAAAAAAAAAACGAAATGAAGTCGAATTTTAACAGAATGTGCCTTCCTCTTGTAAGATCCAGATATTTCATTAATTAAAATTTCATTTGGCTTTAACTCTGGCACCAATGAAAATAAGTACATCTTATGATATATTTTTGGAAAGCTCTCAATGAGGGATTGTTACTGCAGTTAAGAAATCCCAAGATTCAAATGTTTTGGATTTTGGGCTATTTTGGACACTTTTGGTTCAGTCCATTGCAATCAAAAGTGGTGGTGCACAACTAGATCTTACAACAGTTCTAAATCCAAAATTTTAACATCTACGGCTAATCGTTTTTTTTAATCAAAAATTTTTGATATGACTTACCCTTACGGCAAGGGATGACCAAAGGTTTTTTTGGAATTGTAAGAAGATGGACTTGTCGTATGATAAACATGTGAAACTTTTTTCACATGCAACCACTGTCGTAATGAATAAATTTGAAGTTTTTCGTAATTTTACGGTGGAAATCTTTTTTATCCCCAACTTAGCTAGCACCGGTGATATCTACCGGCGTGCCGAAAGGAATTTTTTTATTTCTATTACTATCATTTTTTTTTCTTAATAATTTTATTTAATTACACACTTTTAAGTTAGGCAACATTTTTTATATAAAATCATAATACTACCAAAAATCACTAAAGAAATGTAATTTTAAAAAATATAACTGAAATCAACATACATGAATTCAAATTACGATAGACAGCCTACAAAAATAACATATACACATAACGTACAACGTAATATATCAAATAAATAACACATGATACATTACAAATGAGATTATCCAGACCACCTGTGGTCTTAACATATCTAGTTAACATAACAGGATTACACGATATAGAGACAAATAACATAAATTTAATATAAACATTCATGCTTTAAAACATAATAGTAACAATATTAATAATATAAATTTCAAAACAGGTCAACACACTAAGTTATTTTCCTTTTTTATTTAAATAATATTATGTAATAAAATTTATCAAGAAAGAATCTAAAACTCTTGTTATCAATAAGAAAGTTCTTCACAACTTTTACTTTTCATAGATTCTATAATAATTAAAATATCATACTTAATAATGTCAACACAAAAAATTATCCAAATAAATTCAGTATATTTACCAATTAATATTTGTAATGGATACTGAAATTTACTTTATAATATTTTGTTCACACTTAAATAAAAAGGTATATATATATATATATATATATATATATATATATATATATATATATATATCTTATAATATATATTATCTTTAATATATATATATATTAAAGAAAAATATTGCATCAAAAATAAAATTTAAAAAAACATAAATGTTTGTTATATTTTAAAAACCGTTCCATGCAATAAAAACTAAAATACAAAACAAGTGGTTGAGGAGTTTTAACAATATGCATGATTCAAATCAATTCGTGTATATTCCCATACAATAAACTACACATTTTTTATTAGAAGATTGTTTTAATAATTTTATCTTCTATTTAACAACTGTTGCTTAAAAAAGGAGAAAACTAATTAAACCATTTCATTAAGTGATCCACTACTAATAATGTAATCAATAGATTTGATTTCTACTGTAGTAAGTAGAAGTAGACATATTAAAGTTTGAACGATGAAGTACACATAAACACAAAAACGAGTTTTAGTTTTAACAAGAAACTTTAAACAGAGAATGGGAATTATAAAACGGAGCTAGAAACGTATCTTTTCATTGTTAATAAAGCTATGCAGTTTTCCTGTTACGTTTAAAAACTTAAAATATTACACTTGTTTTATGAATAAAGATTATTCAACCATAAATCGAGAAATAAATTTTAATATTAGAGAAAAGAAATACGCTAATTTTTAAAAAGAATTAATGTCATTAAAAAAAATTGTTCATCCGTAAGTATAAATGTTAAATAATTTATTATTATTATTATTATTACTTTTTAAGAACACTGAATGTATATTATTAATATTTCTATTCATTTAAAATAAAACTTAAAAGCGATTTCTAGTTTCAATATTTTTAAAAAGATTCTTTTATTTTTCTATTTTTAATTTATAAAAAGAAATTAATCATATGACAAAATGTTTTACAATAAAATAATCAATATAATAAAATTTTATTTAAAAAAAATCGAGTTAAAAAAAAAAGAATTAGTTTTCTGTTTTCTATAGAAACATGATCGCCTATCGGATACGCTAACGTCAATGTCCGTCCGTCTACAAAGAAAACTGCTGAAATCTCTTCTTCCCTAAATGAAGAACCTTTCACAAAAAAAAAAAAAAATTCAGTTAGGGTTTCACAAAACACATAATAAATGGGGTTATTTAATATCATTATCCCTCACAAAAAAAATTAAGGACGTCAAAGTTATAATAAGACGCATTTAAATAATATTGTATTTATATTTTCCATTAATTTTATATTAATTGAAATCGACGACAAAAATTACAAAAATTGTCTTTACTAATTATTGATTTCGTGCCAATGTAAAAAGTTAAAATTTAAAGGACTTAAAAAGTATCACTTTTTTAGGTATTTGCTGCAGTTTTGAAGTCGTTTATTACTCGTAATTACACCACCAAAATAATATTATTTTTTGCTTAATCCAACTAATGTAATTTCCTTTTTTATCATTCTTAAATTAGATTGGATTAATAGGAAAAAAATACATTATAAACACTAATCCTGTTTAAATTAAAATAAAATGTTCTGAAAACAGAACGAAGAAATTCTATTTAGAATCAGAATAAACTCATTCCTTCGAGGAAAATAAACGTATTTTAGTAAAAGAAAGTACAATAAAAATTAAAACTAATATACTTAATTTGTTTATATATAGAGTAAATCACCTAGGAGAACTAACGAAATTTTCATACGTAGAATATTTTATACTGAATTTATATTCTGAAATTTTCATATTTTTAATTACTACATTATAAAAAGTAGACAAACTGTAAAAATATATACTAAATAAAAAAAAAAAATTACTATAAAATAAACAAGTTGAGTTATTGAAATTACCAAACTATTTATTTAATATAGTAGCATCATCATCGCGGTTTCGCCCCCGCTATATGGTTACTTGCGTTTCCCGTCGCGGTCAGAGAATGATTAAAATTTATGGCTCGCTTCGCTCGCCCTTCCCGTCTAGCTAGAGCATTCTGCCCCTTGGACCTTGCTGTGTTCATTAAACTCGTGCATGTGGGATTTATAAAAATTATCACTGTATTGTAATTTCTTCATAGCAACAGTACAGAACCCGAAATATTCAGTGATTTAAGAATGTGGGTTTCAAAAAAATCAGTCTCCATCTTAAAAATATTACTTAGAACTGGTTACCGGTACGAAGTACGGGTAAAAATGTATTGTTCCCGTTTCTGAGCGTTATGCTGCAAACATCACTAGGAGGTGACTGTACTTGGTTTCTCATTTCTTTAAAAAGTTTAATTACTTTTATTTTTGGTTTTTTAGTCAAGTAACCAGAGGCAGGCGCAGCCAGTCGCATCGCACATACAGTATCAGTGGCATGGTTGGTTGAGTCACCTCGTCGCACTCCTTAAAAAAGATCTTAATCCAAAAAAATCCGAAAATAGTTTTTAGATACTTATCTGAAGAGTTTTTTAAGCCCCAAATCTATAAATATATCCTCGTTTAGTATACTAAAAACTGAAATTATTAAATTTTAAATTCATAAATCAAATTGACATCTTCATTTGTTACCGAGAAATTAAAAAAAAAAAAATAGCCAGGTTTCAAAAAAAATTCAAAATCCATTTTGACCACTTAAACTAGAAATTTTAAAATTTGTTTTTAGATATTTACATGAAGTTTACACACAACATAAATCAAGCTGATAACTTCATTTGTTACCGATAAATTAAAAAAAAAAGAAAGTAAATTTCATTATTATTTACTTATTTTTTGTTGAAATAAATTATTGTTTCAAATCATAATACTAAGCCTACCAAAATATATATGAAGCATATTCAGCGAAAAATTTATTCTGTTAAAAAAACGAATTGTATTCCAGTGAACATCATTATTAACAGAGAAAGTAAATTTAATTAATCAGAGTTGTTTCCTCTGGTGGAGAGGATTTATAAGTTATAAACAACTTGGGAACATTAAAAAATAAGAAATGGAAGATATGATAATGTAATAAATAACAAGATCTTTTTTTTATCGTTAAAAAAATTAATTTTATAAATTGTATATACTCCGTTGGGACTAATAAAAAGAGATTTTTATAAACCATGTAATTTATATTCAACAAAAAATTTAGTAATGAAAATATTTAATAATAACAAATAATTTACATCCAAAATATTGCAGTAATAAACGTAAGTTAACTATATTCGATTTAGGTTTATATATCAACATAACTAAATCTGACATTCTTTGAATAAAAAAAAGAACAAGTTTTAATTTATTCTTTTACCTTTATAGAGTTGTGCAGAAATAGAGAAATAGAGTAGTGCAGAGAGAGAGAGAGAGAGAGAGAGAGAGAATCATCTTAACGAGGGAAAAGAAAAGAAAAAGTTAATAACTTTACTAAGCAAGAATAAAGATTTAGTAACCTAAATGTATTCAAACAATAAAATCCCGAATAATTTAACATGGAACGGACATTTTTTTTAAAGAATTAAAAATGTAAAAAATAACAACGAATTTAATAACAAAATTTATTTTTAAATATACGTATATAAAATGTAATAATATTTATATTTATGTATGAGACTTGATATAAAATTTAAACGATTATCACAAATAGTCAGGGCGTAAACAACCATTAAAGATTATAAATTAAGTTTAAAAAAATCCTTTTAGAAAAAATCTGACATTAAAAAAAACATCTACTCACGTTATTTTTAGCTATATATATATTTTTTTATTGTTTATAAGTACTAATCGCGTTACGTTAATGGTTATACATTTAAATAATAAGTTTTTTAACGAAATAAAAACTAAAGGTAATTTTTTTATTTATTTTCCGTTTTTTCTCTTAATCGATGCAAATCCATTTCATTACAGAAACGTTTCTTCAACAAACTAAAAAAAAAAAAAAACTATGTTTTTTACTACTTTTTAATTTAACTCCACTTTAAAAGGGTGTGAAATGTTTAAATGATTCCAGCTTTAGCTCTAATCTTTTGCTTTTGCCTTCATCCAATCCTGTTACCGACGATTTACTATAAAAAGTTATTTCACTCAAGAAAGATTATTTTATTCTCCTTCTCTTTATTTTTAATTTACTGTCATTTGAAGATCAGCATTTCTATTTTCTGATATTCCTGTCTGAACATTGTATTTTCATTCATAATTGTATCTTTTATTTGGTTCAATACTTTCCCATTAAAAATAAGTAAACCATTCTTCGACTTTATTTCGGAATAGTTCTGTAGTATAAACGTATCAAACATTTCTTATATAATAAAAATATGATTAAATATTTGAACTGTACAGCTTATGTGTTGTAACTTTTCCAAGAAAATGAATGGAGGATGTATCTTCTCGTTTTATGAATACTAGGCCGTAATAGCATTTACCAGGTGAGTCAAAAAGGTCATCACAACTTTAAAAGTATATAAAAATTTATTAAGATAACTTATAGATTCGATTGAGGTCTCAATTGATAGCAAAACACGTTGATTTTTGACTAATGTAATTCATTAATAACGAATTCGGCACCAGCGCTGTCCCCAGTATTGTTAATAATAGGTACATTTACTGGTGGGGAACATGCTCGCTGTGTGTTTTTTCATGATCTGCAGTCACCAACTACAATTCAACATAATTTTCGTAGAGAGTACGGTAGGGAGACTTCTAGTAGGCATATAATTAATTCTTGGCACCAAACCTTCGTTGAGACAGGTTGTCTCAACTTCCAGGAGGTATCATTTATCTGGACAAATGAGGTATCATTTAATGGTATCATTTATCTGGACACGCTTCAAAACTTTCTAATTCTTAAGATGATGATAACCAAGATGGACGCCATTACTATCAGTAAGACGGGGCACCACCTCACTACCGCCTAGAAATCCGAGATTTTCTCGATATTCAATTTCCAGGTCGGTAGATTGGTCGTGAAGGATCAATTGCATGGCCACCTCGCTCCACCGGATTTGACGTACGTCGTTAAATTTTTTTTCTAGTAGGGTTTCATTAAAGATCGGGTTTATGGATTACCTTTGTCTGCTGGTTTTGTTCAGCTAAGACTTAAAATTAACGCCGCAGATGCAGAGGTAACACCCGACTCGCTAGCTACAGTCTGGAGTGAAATCGACTTCAGATGGGATGCATGTCCCATTACAGATGGAAACCATATCGAACCGAACTGAATGTTGGCTGAAAAAGTGATGTTTTTTTCTATGAAATGAGACCTCAACAGAATCTGTAAGTTAATTCAAAAATGTTTTATACGCTTTTAAAGTTGTGAAGTCTTTTTTGAATCACCCGTTATAATACATATTATTATATCTTTTCTTCGTCAATTATTTTAAACGATATTTTTTATGTCTATGATCATGTCTCTATCGCAATAAGGAATACAATTAATTATCAATTAAATTTTCATTCTGTTTATTTAAACATACGTTTTTTTATGTTGTTCATTTATTTATTTTTTGTTTTTATTTTTTTATTCGTTTGTTTTTTTTGGTTTTTTTTCTTATCACAGGTGTAAATTCGAGTAACGTTAAAATATAATGAAGGAAGAAACATTTGTTTAACGTATTTATTTTAAATCAGTATCAGTATTCAGTATTTTAAACAAATTTGAAAAAAATAATGATATGAAATAGAATATTACCATCCTTAATTTTTTCCAATATTACATAACTACCTGTTAACATTCATACTCATTATCAAAAATGTAAGGCGGCTAAGATTAAATACGTTTAAAAGGAGTAAATATTAACGTTCATTTTGTTCAAACCGTCGTTTTTTGAGATAACAAGAAATTAATTTATTATAATTTTCGTAATTTAATTTACGTATTACAACCAAATAATTCCAGGTGGCCGAGAGTTAAGCACATAAATTTTTAAAATTAATATTAATAAAATGGGAAAAAATTAATAAATAAATAAATAATTCTTCATACAACAGAATATTCATATGAAATAATAGAGATTTCATTTCAACTAAAATATGTACGTGCATAAAATAAAGGAAAAATCAATATATTTAATCTGATTTCAGTTCTGTAATTCTACATAATCATGTTATTTCCATAAAATAGCTTGATAATAACGTACTTAAATCAATTTTGCCATACTCTAATGCAGTTACATTAACAGAATAAATAACGCTACATTAATCACTGCATAAAGATGTATTTTGAATTTACATTATTAAACAAAATTTACGTAATATTAGAATGATTTCAATTAATTCAAAATTAAATTCTGGTAAAGTACTTATAACAGTAAAATCAAATAATACATTTAGATGTAATGATTGTAACTCAAAATATGTACCAGAGAATTTACTTGGTAACATTATTCTTAATATAAATCAGTACCAGAATGCTGCCAATAAAAAATAAATAGATGGGTATATAAAAATAGAAATATATCCTATCCTAGCATATAACACCGAAATATGTTACGTAATAAAATGGGGAAACGTAACGTCTTCGAGAAGAATAAGGTACATTTACTGGCCTACAAAACAGTATTAATAGCTCAGGAGTACAAAAAAAAAGCATAGAAATTTAAGAATTTTTTATAAAGCAAATTTTCTTCTCAATATATCCTAAAGAAGAGAAACAGAATGGTTAAGAAAAAGAATATGTGAAACGAAATTGGAAGGAACAAGGATCTTCAGTACTTGGAACCAATAAAAACATGGAAAGTAACATAAAGACTTGGAATAGATTGTAAAGGCAAAAAATCGATTTCGTTTCTAATGGCCAGATAGAGTGGGTAGGTAACACGGGTAATCGATAAATCACGCAATTCGAGAATATTTAAACTAATACTTAAGAAAAAAATTGCAATTTATAGATTACTAGCAGACCGGGCAATTCTTCGCTATTGCTAGATTTGAGTATATATATATATATATATATATATATAGCCAGCTAGTAATCTATAAATTGCATTTTTTTTTCTTTAATATTAGTTTTCTTTAAGTATTATTAACCGTGTATGCTTGAATTCCAGGCTTGAATGAAAATTTTTCAGTAACCAAGAATTATATTTCTTATTCTATATGTCCAGAAACTATTATTCGTCCTCTGCAAAAATTCAGCAGCTTTTTAATTGTCTTGTTATTTGCGAAAACTAAGTCTTTCAGTAATAATGTTCTATCTACACACGTTAGAGCATACAGAAAAAGTCCAAATGTTTGGATTTCTAAGAAGTTACATTTGTTATCATCACACTATTTTTAACCAGTTAAACTGACTTGAAGCTACCCTTAGAACTAAGATAAGGAGAGATCTAGGATTTAAAAAAACATACACAATTAATATAAAATTTCAATACTTTAGTAAAGCATTTTCATTTTTAAAAAAAAGAAGTAAATAAAAGACCACTTTATAGACAATCTGGATGAAGTAGGTGTGTTTTTCAATATTCAGAGTAAACTAGAAAACTATTGACTCTCACTTGATATTTATTACTTTATACTTGAGTAGTGTGAATTTATTGATCACAATACGTAGCAAATATGTTATTATTGTTAATTTTTTACGTAATATTATATTCGGCTACAGGGATAAACGGAACTATTAATATACCAGTGCTGCGTTCTCGTTTGTAATATATTTCTTTAAAATTTATGTAAATAATTTTCCACAAGTTTCCAAAATTTTTCTTATGAAAAGCATCTTTTGTTTATTTCTATGTATGGAAACTTATGGGACACATACAATCAGATATATTAAATTAAACGAGTTACGTAATTTTTAGTATAATTAAATATTCCGTAAAACTCTACTGTCTTGTTTGACACCTTGATTTATCTACGTTTACGATAAATGAAAAAGATATAAAATACGAAAAAAAATCTAATTAAAAAACTCTTAAATTGACAAAATTTGAGAGAAACACAACGGATTACAAAATAATAATTATAAAATTAATAATAAACGGAAAATCCCTTCTCGTACGCCGGAAGGCGGAGGTAGATTTCATCAGTGCTAAGTACGGGATAAAAAACCCACCGGCTTGGTCTAGTGGTGAGCGCATCTTCCCAAATCAGCTGATTTGGTAGTCCAGCGTTCAAGTCCTAGTGAAGTCAGTTATTTTTACACGGATTTGAATACTAGACCGTGGATACTGGTGTTCTTTGGTGGTTGGATTTCAATTAACCACACATCTCAGGAATGGTCGAACTGAGACTGTACAAGACTACACTTCATTTACACTCATACATATCATCCTCATTTATCCTCTGAAGTATTATCTGAAAGGTAATTACCGGAGACTAAACAGGAAAAAGAAAAAAAAATACGGGATAAAAGAGATTTCCAACCGTAAAATTAACAAAAACGTCAAATTTACTCAATACGACAATGGTTACATGTGAAAAAATGTTTCATATGTTTAGCATATAATGGTAAACAAATGTTTTTAACAGCAAATGTGCTGCTTAAAATTTCAGCAATAATTTGCTCATCTCTTGCCGTAAGGGTTGGTCATATCAAAAATTATTTCAGACAAACGTTTTAGGTAATTTTTAGAGGACTAACGACAAATTTAAACCGATTCGATACTGTGCTTATTAAGGGAGGTATGATTTACTTTATGTAAAACACCAGTTTTTCCACCCTCTGGGCCAATGGTTGGTAATATAAAAAAAAAATACTTAGATAAGTTTTAGGTCTTTATTCAAAGAATAGTAAGTAGTATTTAAACGAATTCGATATTTTACTTAATAAGAAAGTTATAGCGATGTTTTGTTTTTTCGAAAAAGCCCCCCCCCCCATTTCCACCCGTTAGATCCGATCTTGGCCGTTAACAAATTCGACCTATATCAAATTTACATCAATTTAAAACGAACATTTAATTTTCGTTTTTCAGCAACTTTGTTATATTTACAATATAAATTACGTATATTTATAAAAATACAAATCAAACAAGGGGTTAATATTTATGAAAAACGACTTAAAATCTGCAACATCTTGATATTTTTCGTTTTTAATAAACTTAAAAATGTTTATTTCGTATTTATTTTGTGCGGACTTTATTCATACAATTATATGCAAAATCAAATTCTTTGTAAGTTTCGTTTAATACTTTTGTTGTTTAAATCCATATAATAAAATTATTTTACGACAAACATAAAACAGTGTGTTTTTCGATCCCAATCTTTTGTATTTAACCTCAGATTTCTCAAAAACTACTAAAAATAGACTTCTGAGATGTACTTTTTTCTCTCCATTTTTACTTCCTTGTACGAAGTAAAGGAAGTATTGTGATCGTCAAAAATTTAGGTTCTCAGATTTCAACGGAAATATCCATTTTGACTAGTTTCGGCGTGAGGTCTGTGCGTACATATTTATCTCGCATAACTCAAAAACGACTACCAGTAGGAAGTTGAAAATTTGAATTGGACTGTTGTAACATCTAGTTGTGCATTTCCCCTTCTCATTGCAATCGAGTGAACCAAAAGTGTCCAAAAATCCCAAAATCCAAAATATATGCATTTTAGTTTTTTCTTAACTGTAGTAATAAGCCCTCATTGAGATCTTTTCAATGATATTTCATAAGTGGTAATTATTTTCATTGGTTCCAGAGTTATAGCCAAATGAAATTTTAATTAATGATTTATTTGGATCTTACTAGGCACATCGGTTCGAATCAAACTAGATCTCCTTTTTTGTTTTTTAACTTTTTTTAATGTAAATATAATGATTTTTTACTAATTCAACCTCTGATTTTAAAAAGATTTACGATAAATAATAATTCAATAATAACAATAAAAAAAGTTTAAAAAGTGAAAAAAAATCAGACGTTATTAATGAAATAAAATCTATGTATTTGTCATTAAAAAAAAAATGTTTATATGTAATTTAATAGACGTACAAGTAAGTCATGTGATGTCCACAACACATTTTTTCAGGTCAGATTTAATATAAAAACTCTAAATTTACCTCTTACGTGGGTCTCAAGAATTATAGTCTGGCATTCAAAAATTATAGTCTGATTTTAGAGAAGGCGCAAAAATCGCCAGATTTCATTAGCGAGTGTCGGGTTGCAAAATTTTTCGCAATCCACACGCTAACGATGCGTTTCCGAATCTACTCGGATGTTAGTACGAATTTTCTTTTTTATTTTCACTAGCAGAACATTTCCTAAAAGACTATTCCTAACAAACCTGAGTAACTCACGTTTAATAACACCAGATACATGAACGTAGCATAAACAGAAAGCAAAACTCAAAACTTTTCAATGGTTGATGGAGCTGTCGTGTAGTTAATGATTTTGTCGCTAGACTAATAGGAGAGAAAATAGCTGCCATCGAAGACAGGAAGGTTTTTTGAGTGCTAAATTTTCAAATCCATCGGTGTGTTATTATTGTGCTAAGTAATTTTGAAGGAAGTTTGGTGAAGACGCACCCAGTGGGCCCCGTATCTGTAAGTGGTATTCTGACTTAAAAGCAACAGGATGCATTTGTAAACGAAAGTCAACCGGCCGTCCACTAAAAAGCGAAGCCACTGTGAACCGTTTGAGAGAGAATTTCGTACGAAGTTCACAAAAATCCACCACCACATTCCGCAGATAATTTGATATCCCGCAACCAACTGTGTAGAATATTTTACGTAAAGGTTTGTAGTTCCATCCTTACATTCTATAATCATTGCAGGCCCTGAAACCGGCAAACCAAACGATTGTCTTTCTGCGAAGACGCAAATCAAGATGGATATTGATGGTTTCACGGGATCATTAGTGTTCAGTGATGAAACTACCTTTCACCTTTCGAGCAAAATGCATACACATAATGTCAGAATCAGGGGTCTGGAAAATCTAGACCTCCAATATCTGTAATATTAGGTAAGACAAGATTTGGACTACAGTATCGATTCGAGTGGCGTGGCACAGGGAGATCACATTGAGCACGTGAGATGTAATGTTGTGACCCAAATGTAATACAAAACGTTTTGAATTTCCCTTTCCACTGATGTAGCTTTCATGCATCTGAATATTATTAAACGAGAGTTATTAAAGTTTGCAATCGGAATGATCATTTGTAATAACTCAGTTTATATATATATAAATCTGAAGGTTTCCTTTACCAAACAAACATAAGAAGGCATATAGAGTATCAAAGTAACGTTTTGCATAATCCAAAACTATTTCTTTTTGAACTGACTACATTGAAGAAAATTTGTTAACGATAATTAATTATAAACCGCTCACATAGTCGTTTCTGTCTGGGTAGACAAATGTGGTGGCAGGATCACCATGATACGGCATACACATTATAACATTTCCAGGTATATTGAAAGTTTAAACAAACTAATCTAAATTAATTGAAGTTGAAATTAATTATAACTGTAAATTTATTCTATAATCAAACAATATTCCGTTGAATTTAATATTTCTCTATAACTCGTATACTTTTTACGTTTACAAAGCATAAAAAGGGAAAACATGTATATATATAGCATTTTTCTAAAGAATAAATTAACATTTTTAGTTCACTGAATCTAAGTAACAATTACATTACTTAACGTAATTCTAAGAATTCCGACAAAGCAAATTTAATACAGTTTTACATGTAAAACATCTTTTTATTTTATTATCAGTTCAGGAACTACATGTTAGTTGGTTGGATATATGCCAAAAAAAAGAATCGAAAAGAAGCTTTCTCGAACCTGTTGAACAATTAAATCACTTAAATGTAAGTAACGATTTTTTTCTATCACAACCCGTCGAATATCAGCTTTCTATAAATATTTTATTATCACTGGTGTCAAAAATATTAAATTTTATTGGAGATTATAAAAAGTAATTATAAAAAGTATATATATATATATATATATGTTTAAATATATTTCAAAAATTTGGAAAAAAGATTATACTATATACAAACATACACACACACACACAAACATATTTATATAGCCTATGGCACTTCCGGTAATATAAGGATTCCCCCATACATCTAAATCGGTTCAGCCATTCAGCTGCTACGGTGGAACAAACAAACATACATACATACATACGTCCTAAATACATTACACTCCTTTTTGGGCAGCCGCGTAAAAATAACATATTTTATTTTGTAATAATAGATTGCATAATATTTAAGAATAAAAAGTAGGATATAAAAAAAATCTTGGAAACTCGCCGTTTGGAAAAGAAGTAATTTTCATTGAGAATGAAAAACTTTAGACAAAAACTACCAATCCTTGACATTTTCTTGTTCATAAAAAGTAGGATTACAATCACGGTGATTCAATATATCGACAATATATGACTCAACGTATGATGAACTTCAAAAGGATACCTCGGAATAAATGGGTAACTTTATTTTACAATGCGCATCAGTGACCAAACATCAAATGATCAAACAGCTATCTGTGGTACGCTCAGCTTCAGTGAATTCATGGGATTGTCTTCAATTGTCTTCTTTTTTTTTTTTTTTTACAAAACTGAAAATAAATTCACTAACTAAATTGGAAGAAGGTTTATGGTTATAAATGGAGCTCGGTGATTGTAAGTCGATCAAATGATACCGTAAGCAAATTAGTAATTAATAATGTAAACTCAGGTATAAAAATCTAGATTATCAGATCTCCACGCCAAATCTGCATTCACTGGCCGATCCCGCCGAAATTTAAAACCATTAACTATTTCTACTGGTTTCTCATGTTAGCTCATTCGTTCCTCCACAACGATTTGAACATAATTACCTAACAAACGTGACTGAATGGATAATACACAATCGCGATTGAAAATGGAATTACCAGTTTAAACTAAGAATTATCAATTATACAAACTGTTTCAGTCAGAATTTAGTACTAGCTTAATGAATAATGCCCAACCAGTACATTCAAATATCACTTACGCATAAACGAAGTATTTATCTAATTAGGATAAGACGTCCCACGCTCGGATATACGCCAAATCAAATGATCTTTACAGATTATAATCGTATTAATAATAATAATATTTTTGATTCCAAATCTGTGTACTTACATGTAGGAATAATATAAATACACATTAAAAAATCGTTTTAGGTTTTATCGAGTATAAATATGATTTAAATTTTAAAAATGACTGACGTATCAATGGAAATAAATAATATATTTAAATTTACAGAATTTAGCTTTATTTTTTCTTGTAAGTACACATATTTTTACTTCATCTTCCTCTATTAAATATACAAATTATTTTTATTTCAAATTAAATTGTTTTATTTAACTATACTAAAGCAGTAAACAAAACTAAAGATGATTTAAAAATGCTGTTGAAAAACATAGATAGTTCTTCTTTCTCTCTCTCTCTCTCTTACTTTCTCACTCTCTCTTTCCCTATATTTAACTGTCTGTGTGTATGCGCGTGCGCGCAGGTATATACAATATATGGATGTGTTTGTGTAAATGTGAGCGTGATAGCTCATACCTATTAAACTAAAAAATTACTCCGGAAGTTGTTCTTATTATTTTTAAATTACTCCTATTATAATACAACAATTTTAAATTAAACCCTTAATTTAAAACGATATTGAACTTAATTTATTATTCACTGAAACTACTTTTGTTATTTTTTTATCCCCTACCTCTCAGGGCCGGACCCGCATTTAAGCATAAACACGGCCCTGGGAGGTGCCATCGCCTCAAACCACAGGGAAGGAGCAGTAACATCCCGGGCAATGCCGTTCCCAGCCGCCCCAACCCAGTAGCCGGAACTCGGTCCTTTGATGTCTGGGGGTCAATAAATGGGGGCTTCCCCAGGGGGCACCCCCACCAGAACTAGATCTTTTCAGCTTGGGAGATCAGGAGTTCCCCTGCTTCCTCACTGCAGCCATCCGAGCAAGCCCAGACAAACGACAGCTTCACAGAGGGCTGTCCATCACCCCTCGCTCACCGATCTTTCTGCTGAATCACTCCTGCTACGTATTGCGAGGTCAGCGTGAACCAATGCTTGCGTCAGCATCTTGCCTATGCTGTTATCCATACTCAGCCCCCCACCCCAACGGTTCACATATCTAACGGTCATGATTCCACCTGCCGCAATCGAAGATCACGTAATCAGTGGTATCCTGCCTCCGCAGTATGGGCAGTCCTCCTACTCCCAGACGAGTATTTTTAAAACCCCCGTGGCCGGTCAGGAATTGCGTGAACTAATAGCTCAGCTTACCAAACTCCTTCCCGAACCACGGTCTTATGTCCCTGATGAGTCCGGTGGGTCCATCGCCATTTACCGGCAGCGTTCCACTGAGTCTGCCATTCAGCGATCATCGACTCAAACAAGTCCTTCCGATCGCCTTCCTCGTAGATCCTCACCTTGTGTGAGTTTATTTAGGTAACTAATTTTATTAACCAATAAACTTATTTTACTTTGAATAATAAATTTCACATTTTTCAAAATAAGTAATATAAACTATAAATGAAAAATAGATTAGTATGTAGTATTAATTATAGAATCATTCAATTACTTAAATAACAATTCTAGAAATATACCTATTATTAATGTTACGTTAATTAATGGATACAAAAGTTTTCATAAGAAAAATCAACTCTAAAGGAAGTGTAACCTGAAATACCATACAACTAACTGAAACTTAATATTATAATTTTTTAACAGGAATTTACTATTTTAATTAAAAAATTTGATTGTACTGTAAAAATTAAGTAAAAAAAAGTACTAAAAAGAAAAAAGAAAAGTTAAAAGAATATTTTGGCATTCAGTAAATTATTAATTAATCTCAACAATCACATATAAAATTTCAATAATGGCTAAACAATAATTAATATATTTTAAAATATTAACAGTGATATAATCATTAATTGTTATAAAATTTCGTTTCAATCGGTATAAACCCACTACAAAAATTTTTTTAAAAATAACGTATACCCAACCTGTAAGAAGAAACATAAAATTTATCACGATAATTGATGACATTTGTTATAAAAAATTGGAGTGTGGCATATGTATAAATATAGATTTCCAAGTACAAACCCATTGGCAATCAGTTTAAATCAGAAATATCAAACAAAACTGATAAATAAATAAAAAAACAACAGAAGAAAGAAATCTATTCTTTGGTTAGACAAATATAAAAAAACTAAATAAGTTAGAAAATTATCCAAATTAATAGAAAATTTTCTAATGCAATTCATTGGGATACCAACCAAACAAACAAAATAACAAAAACAAAAGCAGAAAACCTCAAACCTTTGTGTGTATATATATATATATATATATAATATCATAAATAAATTATGATAATTTTTTTTTATAAATATCATCACAATTTTTATTGCGATAATAATTTTAAATGTTTAAACCTGAAATATGTAATAACCTAATTTTATATATATATATACACAACAGAGAATTATTGTAGTGGTTTTATATGAAGAAATTATCTGAAAAACCAAAAAAATACAAAATAAACCTTTACAACAAAACTAAAATTTTAATTCTGAGAAAATTGATGTAATCAAATTCAATAAAATTTGAATAACGCTTTCTAAAATTACTTTTAACATCTAAGAATGCTGGAGAGTAGGTAAACGCCTCCGTAAATTACTGAGGTGAAATATGCATTGACAAAGAAAATGAGGATTACCTGTATGAGCAGTAATGTAAAATATTATCTGGTAATATCATTTGTAACATTAATTTTTGATACAATTCTGGGGCCATTTTTTTTGTTTTCCATGAATGATTGCAAGTAAAACCATTAATTTCGCTTAATAGAGTTTTAATACAGCATTATTTGATCTTTAAAGCAGAAATCTGAGCGAAATACTTTGCTCGTCATAACTCGTTACCAGACGTACATTATATGAAGTTTTTTCATTAATTGATAAGAGGAATACGCCTGTAAAGCATGAAGAAATTTTCTGAAACACACTATATGTATGTGTATATATACATATACTAATTTAAATTCACAAATCCTGTATTAAAGAACATATGTTTGTTTATAAGAAATACAAAAAACGAATTTCAATTACTAAAACCAATTTCATTTTATACTTGATCGTTACTGCAAACTAAATAACTGACCTTAAAGTGATGAATTATTAAAAAAAATAAAAATAACACGCCCACAAACCGGAAATTATTTATAATGGTAATTTGCATTTAACATTATTTAAAATTATTAATTTCTAAAATAGAATAAAACGTAAAACTAACATAATGACAGAAACAATCTGTATAAAAATAACTAGTAATATAACTTAAAGTATTCCTATAAAATAATAACAGTAGTAAAAATAGAACCTTCAAATTATTATAGAAATTACATCAATTACATAAAAAGGTCAAACTGCTGTACAATCGTGGAAGCGATTCCTAAAACGGATATTAAATGTAGATTTTGTGTTGGTTACAAAATACAAATAAAACTGGCGTTTAGTCAACACATTACATTGAATCAGAGACCCTTATTACCATATTCCAAAGATAATGTATTTTGGTGGTGTTTGTGTTTCTGTGTCTCCACAACGGTTGACTGATTTTCATGAAAGAGGTATCAAACGATTTGCGTCTATTGTATGAATGAAACTATAAATAAATATTGAACTAAAAAAAAATTGTGAATGGTATATACAATTTTTTCATAATAGTAAAAATGTATAAAAAACTTATCGAGCTGAGTATTAAATAAACTTCTTTTAATAATATTTAAAAATATTCTGAAAGAATAGAATTGAATAAAATATAACAGACCTGTTATAAAATGCATACACTTGATTCAAACTGTTATATCGATTTCTATTTAAAGGTTTTTCCTTCTTTTTTCCCCGTCCCCCACGGAGCCGGATTCACTACTAAACATAAACTCGGCTCCGAGGGGTGCCATAGCCTCTAACTACCTCGTCGGGACAAAGTTCCCGCCAGATAGCCGGAACTCGGTCTTTTAGACGCCATGCCTCTAATGAGGAGACCCCAAAGGATCCCCCACCGGGACTCGGTCTTTATGTCTTACCTCTAATGGGGAACAGCCGAAAGAATCCCACACCGGGACTAGGTCTTACATTCCCCCCCCCTTCAACAGTACTGCAAGGGAGTTTCCACCCCATCATTGTAAGCGGGAGAGCGAGGCCTCTCACCCCCCCCCCCCCCGGATAGGGCTGTCCTTCAGAAATATCATGATGTTTCTACGGAGAAGCAGTTCCAGATGTTGATGGAGCCATCTTACATCCCCGACCTCCGGGCGCATGACCATGAGACTTGCAGGATAAGCACGGGTCCTGCTTGTGGTCCTTGCGTAAATGGTCAGCCTTACCACATGTAAAACATCGGTTGCTTCTGTCTGCGCCAAAACAGAACTTGGCTCTGCGGTCTGGATTCCAATATCTGAAGCACAGATCGTCGGATGTATGCCGCACCACTCGACAGGCCACCCACCTAATCCGAAATTGCCCGTAAACAGCAGTTTGTCCGCCAGTATTGGCGGCACTGCCAGTGTAACCGACTAAGTAGAGCTGTAAGCACTGACAGGACGTCAATACTGACTTACTCACCTATCGTCTTGCGAAGCTGTCGAAGAAACTCGTCCTGCCTATTTAAAAATTAAAGAAACCGATTATAACATAATTAAATTTAAACGAAGAGACATTTAAATAGTATTTATTTAGACATTTTAATAGTATCTAGACTATTTGCTAATTTAAATATACATGGGATTCCGACCAATTTTATTAAATTTACTAATTTAAAAATTACTATAACAAAATAATTAACATGTTCAAAATTAAAAATCCTGAGAAAAATCCAGTAACATTAAAACGAAATCATTTTTGCAACTATGAACAGTGTTCTCAGTTCACTATCTCGACAAAAAAAAATTCAGAATTTTTAAAATTAATAATTACATTGAATCGAATTTTATTTGCTAACAACTCAAAACGAAATAAAAACTGAACAGTTAAATGAAATATCATCAAAGAAGAAATATTGTAAAATATTTTTTTAATCGTTTTTGATAAGTAAAACTGTCATATTGAAATAATGTTCCTCTATATCATTTTAATTTTTTTAAACTATAGAAAAATGTTTATCAAGTTTACTATCTTAAAAATATTTACTTGGTACGGGGAAGGTTCTGGAATAAAAAGAAAAAATAATTCAGCGGATTAAAAGTTTTAATAACTGCCATTGTATCACGTGTATAAAGAGGACGTGCTAGCAAATGACACTCCTAGAGGATGCTAAAAAAATTTATTATACTCATAAGGGATAAATTACTGTTTGCCTTTATTTAACTTTCCATATGGGAATATTTTTAAGCTAAGAATAGTCAACTGTTCCATTATTTAAAAAAAAAGAAAGTTGTAAATTATTACTTGGAAAAAAATAAAAAGACAGTGTAATTTAGAAGAAAATATATATGATACAAATGATTTACAAAATATCAGTTAGTCAGATTTAATAAAATGTAAATCCTGTTCATAAATCTTTACGACAATCACGTTATATACAACTTTTACAATTTTAAATTGTAATTAAAAAGCCTTTTGAGCGAAAAGGCTGGTTAAATGGAAAATATAATATTTAAAAAGATTTTAAAAACTTACATTATACTTTTTAGTGATATTTTAACGAGTTTAATTAGTAATTTAACTTGGATTTTAAAACATAACATTATATATTGAAATTTCTAATATTTTTATAATATATCAAAAAAATCAAATTTTCAGTTAAACATTTACTACGCAAAGTAACAAAATAGTGAAGTTTGTACACAGTGAAAATCTTATTTCATTTACTTAATTAACTAAAAATGTTTGACAAACGTTTTTATGAGTTTTTATTAAAGATTTCTCATTCGATCCACCTCTGATAACGCATCATTATTGCAAGATTTTCTTCCTGTTGTATATAAAACGACTTTTGTAATTTTTTACACCTGCACCCTTAATTTATCCCCGTACGGGAGGATGTTTGCAAAAGTAATGGTGGAATATTGTATTTTCATCCGACCTTAGTAACTGTGCAAAATTTCATGGAAAATTTGTGGACAAACATGAAAAAAAAAAACATTGTGAGTTAAAGAAAAGCAAGTAATAAATTAAAGTGGTAAAGGAATAAAAACTAAGTTTAACAGTTCAATAGGTGCAAAAGGTCAAATTTTTTACTACTAAATTATACACGAATTCTACGTAATTTTCAAACCGAAATTTAAAAAATATTTCCAATATTAGGCTGTAGGCTACTATTTATAACTATATATATTCATTGGAAATACAAAGAACATAAATAAAAATAAAATATTCTAACTCAAATTAAAACCTATTAATTTTTGCACGATCAAATTTTTTTTAAATTCACTAGATTAAAAAAAAATTACATATGATTTTAAATAAACTTTTTTTGAAATTCAATTTTTCATTCCATGTATTTTTGCCACACATCGTTTTTTTTAGTTAAGAAAGAAAATTACTTTTTTAGGTTAAAGCACTTATTTTAACAAATGGAATTTTACAAAAATATTATTAATTTAGTGGCTTTAACCCATTGCCAATGTATTACAATTCATTCAAAAACCAAAAAAATAAAAAACGGTTTAAAAACTTGCTAATACCAATTGAAAAGATTACACAAAACATATACAACAAATACACTAGCACGCACACTCTCTCCGTAGAACACACGCAACAGATTTTTCGATTCCCTCTAAATATTTTTTTATTTTTTGTCGATTTTCAAAAAAATTAAACTTTTAGTGATCTCCTGGCTTGTCCCAAATTAAAAATTATGTATAAAAAATTATATTGACGTAAATTTATTTTAAAAACATGATAAAACTATTACAGTGTTGGATGGTGTAATTAATTTCTTTTTATTATAAAAAAAAGTAGAATTACAAATAACAAGATGAAAAAACCTTAATATGAAACTAAGTAGGAATGAATGAGATTTTTGCGTGCAACTAAAGCGTTCGGTTACACAGTATTACAATATTTTTTAATATTTTTGCCGCGTTCTACAATTTTATTATTATTAATTCTGAATGACGTTCTGTTAGGTTAACTGTTGTATAAATTAATATTAAGGAGATGGAAGATAAAAAGAAACAGTTTTCTTTCATTTTTTTTTTTTACTCCGTTTCAAGATGTTTCCTAAAAGGACCTAATAAAATTTTGTTTATGAACACCATAATATTTGAAGGTGAAATTAAGATGAAATGTAAATGATAATTCTTAAATTAAAACAACCAAAAAATCAAGAGTAATGATTACAAGATAAAAGCAGAATTAGTAACAAATAATTAATTATGTAATTATTAATAACTATAATTTTAAAACGCTGATTTAATATTTGTTTAACCCTTTTCTTATTAAAAAGGAGTAATAAATATAAGACAACCTAATTTCACGAAGAAAGAAGTTTAGAGAAAGATGTAACCATTAATTTTAAGAATATTACAACTAAAATAAAAACGGCAATGAACTGCATAACTTTATTTAAATCACAATAGAGTTAATTGATTATAGAGGTAATAATACTGATCATAAAATATATAAATTAGAAATGTTTCGAGGTGGGAGCTTTTTTTTTATTATTTTCCCACTCAGATATTACTTATATTGAAAGGGTAAAGAAAAATACACTTTCAACTACTTATACAATAAGTACTTTATCACCCTATCTTTTCATGTTTTCCTTTTTTCTCGCTCTGGGCATCTCAGGAACAATTTTGGATTTGTCGGACTATACTTTTTAACATACTTATATCGTCTGAATTTATATGACTGAACAGAAGGTATCCATCCATATAATTTAGTTAATATTTAAATTATAAAATTCTTATCCTTCCTCCAATTTTATATTTTGAATAAATTAATAATTATTAAAGAACGAAATTTTTTGAAAACCCAAAAATAATGCTTTATAAATAATAAAAGAAAAAAATATTGGATTTTTTATAAAGCAAAAGATTTTTTTCACAATAATTAAAATTTAATTTAATTTTAATTATTGTGACAATTTCTTTAAGAAAGTGACAATTGTGTTATAAAAATTTCGCAGCATTTGATTTTTTTTTTGTCTTCAGTCATTTGACTGGTTTGATGCAGCTCTCCAGGATTACCTATCTAGTGCTAGTCGTTTCATTTCAGTATACCCTCTACATCCTACATCCCTAACAATTTGTTTTACATACTCCAAACGTGGCCTGCCTACACAATTTTTTCCTTCTACCTGTCCTTCCAATATTAAAGCGACTATTCCAGGATGCCTTAGTAGGTGGCCTATAAGTCTGTCTCTTCTTTTAACTATATTTTTCCAGATGCTTCTTTCTTCATCTATTTGCCGCAATACCTCTTCATTTGCCACTTTATCCACCCATCTGATTTTTAACATTCTCCTATAGCACCACATTTCAAAAGCTTCTAATCTTTTCTTCTCAGATACTCCGATTGTCCAAGCTTCACTTCCATATAAAGCGACACTCCAAACATATAATTTAAAAAATTTTTCCCTGACATTTAAATTAATTTTTGATGTAAACAAATTATATTTCTGACTGAAGGCTTGTTTCGCTTGTGCTGTTCGGCATTTTATATCGCTCCTGCTTCGTCCATCTTTAGTAATTCTACTTCCCAAATAACAAAATTCTTCTACCTCCATAATCTTTTCTCCTCCTATTTTCACATTCAGTGGTCTATCTTTGTTATTTCTACTACATTTCATTACTTTTGTTTTGTTCTTGTTTATTTTCATGCGATAGTTCTTGCGTAGGACTTCATCTATGCCGTTCATTGTTTCTTCTAAATCCTTTTTACTCTCGGCTAGAATTACTATATCATCAGCAAATCGTAGCATCTTTATCTTTTCACCTTGTACTGTTACTCCGAATCTAAATTGTTCTTTAACATCATCATTAACTGCTAGTTCCATGTAAAGATTAAAAAGTAACGAAGATAGGGAACATCCTTGTCGGACTCCCTTTCTTATTACGGCTTCTTTCTTATGTTCTTCAATTATTACTGTTGCTGTTTGGTTCCGGTACATTTTAGCAATTGTTCTTCTATCTCTGTATTTGAACCGTAATTTTTTTTAAAATGCTGAACATTTTATTCCAGTCTACGTTATCGAATGCCTTTTCTAGGTCTATAAACGCCACGTATGTCGGTTTGTTTTTCTTTAATCTTCCTTCTACTATTAATCTGAGGCCTAAAATTGCTTCCCTTGTCCCTATACTTTTCCTGAAACCAAATTGGTCTTCTCCTAACACTTCTTACACTCTCCTCTCAATTCTTCTGTATAGAATTCTAGTTAAGATTTTTGATGCATGACTAGTTAAACTAATTGTTCTGTATTCTTTACATTTATCTGCCCCTGCTTTCTTTGGTATCATGACTATAACACTTTTTTTGAAGTCTGACGGAAATTCCCCTTTTTCATAAATATTACACACCAGTTTGTATAATCTATCAATCGCTTCCTCACCTGCACTGCGCAGTAGTTCTACAGTTATTCTGTCTATTCCAGGAGCCTTTCTGCCATTTAAATCTTTTAATGCTCTCTTAAATTCAGATCTCAGTATTGTTTCTCCCATTTCATCCTCCAGCATTTGATATAACTTAAAATTTAACACTTTTCCCTTTTGATTAAATTTAATATTATTTTTACATCGTTAGCAATGTTTCATAAGAAATAACTGATTCAACTGATAATTAAAAATAATAAAAAGTGAATAATGTTTTATTTATAAGTGAGGATACTTTCCTAAAAAAAGTTTCCAAAACATTTTTAACTAACTTAAATTAAATGGTATTGTTTCCATATTACAGTCTTATAACGTAAAACATAGAAGTAAAAGTTACATTTTTATTAAGCCGATAAATCCTTTTAAAATACATTATTTCATCAATTTTTCCCTACCACTCATTCATCCGATTTTATTCAAAAGTATCGAAAAATAAATCAGTTTAATAACTGATAATAATTTACCTCTGTTTATGATACACAAAAAGGATTAAATAAAAGCTGGAAAAGTATTGTATACATTTCCTGGCTATCAATAATAAAAATTAAAACGGTTAGAGCCAAAAACATAATATATATATATTTTTTTAGAGGTGAGGAATAAATTTTAAGAAAACTTTTTTTTAAATATGCATGTACAGAATAAACTTAACAAATCTGCTGAAGTAAAGTTTTCTCTAAATCTAATACCCTCTTCAATAAAGGCTAAAATAAAAATAATAAAATATTTAAAAAGTTTTCCTGCCCTTTAGCATCGATGTTAAAATTTAAAAAAAATGTAGTAAATTAATATCAACATGTATGAAATAAAACTTTCAAAAAATGTTTGAAAATATTTAAACCTGAGGGAGTAGAACAAATAAAAAAACATATATTTCATTTTAAGAGGCAGGGATTGATTTTTTGAATTTTTTTTTTAATAATTTATATATGGATTGTAGGTAACAAGTTTGCATTAATAAAACTTTGCTAAAATGCTTCTGAAAAAAATCGAAATTGTTTTTTTTTTTGCAATATTTCCCCACTCCTAAACGAATTTTGAAAAACTAATATGATAAATGTCCCTTATATAAAAATATTTGAGCCAAATTTACAGAAAATCGATTTTGTCAATTCTGAGATATAAGTCCAAAGAAGTGTAACACACACACACACACACACACATATATATTTTTTTGTTTTAAAAACTAGTTGGACTCTAAAACATAGAGATTTTCAAAAAAATCTGACAACATAGTTGTAGGACTTTCCCGTCACGCGGCTTTTTTCTGATGCACGGCTTACACAGATGTTAATTCAAAATATTTATCAATATATTTAAATATAATATTTTTTGTTTATTTAATTCAATGATTATAACTAAAGCGCGCCCATACCGTACTACATTTGCGCGGGTGTGGCAGTATTAGCGGCCACTTTAAATACTTTTTAACATTTTAAATACTATTAATTTAATTCTACTACTCACCTGTGACGTCACAAAATAGCAAACGACTACTATAGTTTTACGTCGTGCTACACTAATGCTCCTTGTGGTGACAGAAGGTACTATTGACGCGGGGTACTGTTGACGCAGTATACCCACTTAGCCACTAGTTTAGTGCAGTTTTTGTGGTGGAGTGCGATTTTGAAAAAAAAACTTATTTTGCAAGTATTATTTTTTTTATTGTTCACAAATGTGCCTAAAAAATAAGACCTTAAATTGGCGAAATCTTGAGATCCTGAGGGTGACCTTAATCCTTACTCCCTTGACCTTTTAAATTGAAAATTTAATGGTACCAATGCCTCATATATAGAAGTAATCTGACCAAATTTGGTCAAAATCAATCCAATAGTTCTTGAGATATAAGGGATGCAAGACCGAACACACACACATGCATACAAACATCCGGAACATTTCCATCCGGTTTTTTGGGTTCCTTAGGTGCCAAAACGTCAAGATCCGGTGAAAACCGCATATACCCAAATTGGACCGATTACAATACTTCCCTTCTACAGCTATAGTGCTACACAGGAAAGTAAAAACCGATAACCCATTTTGATGAGATCTTCATACTTTCTTCTTTAATATAGATATATTCGCTGGGAAAATAAAATCAATACAGATGAGATCTCTTCACAAAAACCGTAATTAATTCCTTTATTAACTAGTTTTTTTTAATTTTATTGTTTCACTATTTTCCAAGTACTTATTCGTTAAAAAATTATATTATACCACAATGTAGTATAGACAAATTTTTCAACACAAAAGGCATTTTACGATGATAAAGCATCTGTAAAGCAAAAAGCATAAAGCACTGTAAGCATAAAGCATTTGTAAAGATACAAAGCTTTTGTATTATGCGATAAGTTTAAATTTTATTAAAAAATTGTCTAAGTAGGAAGATATAAATGTAAAAAGAGAGGAAAAAATAACGTCGTAGAAAGGAAAAGATTTATGGATGATAATTTAAGATGCAGGAAACGTTTACAAATTGAAGTGGTCGAAAGAAGATAAGAGGAAATTAGAGGTCGACGACATATCAAGCTTAGCTTTCCCAAAATCAATTTTAGAAAGGAAATTAAAAGAAATTGACAAAAAATACGTGGAGGAAGTTAGTAAATTGTTCATTTAAAATTGATATTCAAACCAAATACAATCAGTCTTAAAATTTTATGAAATTTTAAATAACTTAATTATTCTCGGCCCTAACAATAATACTTTAAAGAAATATTTAGCATTAAAACTGATAATTAAATCTATAAAAATTAGATTATATTTAATCGAATTTTAAAGGATTATTTTACCGATAAGTTACTTTAGCTGTAATTTTAATAGTTCGCAAATGACCTCTGTTATCAAATAGAGAACTCTAGTTTACTCCACAAATTAAAACATTATTATCGTCACTATTTTATCACATTTGAATAAACTTTTAAAAACTTTTCACGTATTTTACCTAATGAAAAGGGTTTTGTAATGACAACCGAATACAGAAATGAACGTTAACGAGAAAAAATTACACGTTGGTTGTGAAACTGAATTTATATATCTTAAAGCGACGTTATTCAAAATGTATAGAAATATACAGTGATATTTAAGTATGGAAACAGCTTTATATTGTATATCTGAGAGGAATTTTGAGGCAGAAAGAAATGGAATTCTACATAGTTAAAAAAAAAAATCTGCATTACGTTGGGTTTTTAATTTTTGTCCATCTTGAATCCGCCATATTGAATCGAAGTTAATTTTTTTAAATAGGAAGGTGGACATTAGACAAATGATTTCGATTTAAAACATAACAAAAACAATGGTGAAACCCGTTTTTCTGTTAATGCTTCGTTATCGAGTTATAAATATTTGCAATAACGGAGTTATAAGTTGCAATGACGGAAAAGTCATGTTAACGATTAAACGAGGTAAAACAAGCTGAATGAACAATTTTAATCATAACTAGCAGACCCGGTAATTCTTCGCTATTGCTAGATTTGAGTGTATATATATACTCTATATATAGTATATACTATATCTATATGTATACTTTATATATATATATACTTTAATAAATAAATATATATATATATATATATATATATATATATATATATATAGATTAAATGAAAATAATTAAAAGTTTGATAAAACATTAACAAAATGAACATTACGGAACTTCACAAAATTTAACCTTTCTCTTTTTCCCCTTTTACCTTGTCTCCCTTTCCTTTTTCCCCTTTTGATCTTTACCATATTCCCTTTCCCCCTTCCCACTCATTTACCATTTCACTTCCCCTTCCTCTTTCCCCCTTTTCTTTTTTCTATTTTTCCCTTTCCGTTTTCTTTTCCCTGTTATACCCTTTTTCTTTTTTACATTTTCCCCTTTACCTTTTTCGATTTTCCCTCTTCCGATTTTTCTGTCATTCCCTTTTCCGATTTTTTCCCTTTCTTCCTTTTTCCCCGCGCATAAATTGGTCCAATAGTTTTTTAGTCTATAGCGGACACACATATTGGAAACATTTAAATGGAATCGTAAAATATTTAGTGTAATGTGTGCTGTTTTTACGTCCAATAGATGGCGCTGCTTAAAAAAATAAACATGTTTTTACCTGTCACAGGTGTGACATCTTAGGTATATAAAAACACGCGCTTATTTGAATGCAACGTTGTATCAAAACTTCTAAGCAATCGGTGAAGAACTTTCGGAGATTTAAAATTTTGAACAAACGAACATTCACATTTTTATTTATACAGATGCATACAATCACGAAATTTAAACAGTGCTATAATATTGTTAATATTAAATAACATAACAAATTAAATGCTATAATATCAACTGATATTATTTACAATAAATATCACAATATTATTCTTAAATTTTAAATAAATGTTTCGATTATAAATTACTAACGAAATAAATTTTGAAAGCATACTATTTTACAATAAATGTTCAAAATGCTTTCCCTCTATAGCTTGGCAGTGTGCTAACCTCAAGTAAGTCAATTCGTGTACCACCAGACATGTATCATGTCTGGTGGTACACGAATTGATTCATAAATTATCCTTCTTTTCAATTCATTAATGTCTGCAGGTTTCGTTTTGTAAACATTATGTTTCAGGTACTCCCAAAAAAACGTAATCCAGAGGAGACAGGACTGGGGAGGGGACCTGGCAGGCCATTATATGGCTCTTTACGACGTATCAAGCGATTTTGAAATTGTTCATTTAAAATTTGTCGTGTCCTTAGATGATAATGCGGTGATGAAACCATTTTGCTAAAACCATAACAAAAATTTTAAATCCACCATAATGCAAATTTTTTTTAAAAATATGTTGAACCCGATTTCTTTCTATCTCCAAATACCTCTAAGATATGCAGTATAAAGTTTTTTCTGAGTTTAAATATCAACAGGTTCCATAGTCATCATTTTGTAATTTGTAAACGCTAACTTGTTATAAACAATTTTATTATTTTTTATCTTTCATGGCTCTGTTTACATATTACAATGTAAATGTGTTGTTTAAATGAAAAGTAGTGTTGCCAAATACTGAATAATAAAAAAAATAATCACAAGTAATTTCCGAATTTAAAGTAATTTCTAAATTAATACACAGTAAAATCTATCAGCTTAATTTTCAATTTAATGAACTTTAATGATATTGATTACAATATATATTGTGTAGCTATATATGTATATAAAGATATATACATATATTTCTTGTGTGCGTGTGTATGTCACTGAACTCCTACTAAACGGCTGGACCGATTTTGATGAAATTTTTTGTGCGTGTTCAAGAAGATTCGAGACTGATTTAGATTCACAATTTGGTCCACTGGAAAATATTTTTTTAATTAATTTTTTATATATAAGTAGTTGTTGATTTTGGAATGTTTTACATTGGTTCCGGCAGACTGCACTACCATCGCAGTATCGAATATGCAATAATATTCTATTTTAATTTTAGTTTGTCCCGACAGTTGGTGCTGCGATCAAATTGAGAAAAATATTTCGTAATTTTGTGCTATTATTGTGTTTAAAAAAAAAATCGCGAGAAAACAGTTTTATAATAAATAAGAGGCTAATAAATCAGATGGAAATGTAAACAAAGGAAAACCAATCAGATCAATGCAAGATGGCCGCTGTCAAACACAACAACCAATCACAAAGAGCCCGTATGGCCGTTGCCAATGTAACAAAATCACAACTGATTAAGTAATAAGTAGGCAGCACTGCGATCGCGTTTAGAATTGCGCGCGTATTGAGAAATATTATATTATTATTTATTGAAATTACGTTTTAAAGTGTAATTAAAAAATATACATTGTGCAAATTTGTAAGGTACAGTATTGAAGTGAAAATGTTTTTTTAATTTATTTACGTGTTGTTGATCTTGGGATGGTTAAGGTTCACAATTGGATCCGGTAGGCAGCGCTGCGATCGGCTTTTAGAATTGTTTTTAATTTTTGGCCTATCAGTCAGTTCCGGTAGTTGGTGCTGCAATCGGATTCTAGGAAATTTTTTTATTTTGCTGCTTTTTCGCATATCAGTTACTTGCTTCGTAGCTTAATGTTATTACATTAAAATTCGTATTTTTAACGGACTACTGTGTTTAGAGAGTAGTTTGAATTAAATCCTACTCACATTAGTGCTGTTCTGACTATTGGATTTATTTAAATTCTGACTTTTATAAAGTGAAAGGTTAAAATTTATGAAGTTCCGAATTGTTCCGTAAGTTTTTTTAATGTTCAGTATTAATTGCAGTGATTTGCCACAATAATTTTCGTTAAAGAATTATTTTCCATCGAATACTGTGATTAGAGTGTAGTGTGAATTAAATCCGATAGGTAGTGCTGTTGTTTTGCCATTTGGATTTATTTACATTCTGACTTTCATAAAGTGAAAGGTTAAATTTTGTGAAGTTCCTAATGTTCAGTTTTTTAAGGTTTTATGAAACTTTCAATTGTGTTCATTTAATCTGTATGCATACTCAGATCTAGCATGAGCGAAGCATTGCCGAGTATGCTAGAATTGCGCGCTTATTGAGAATATTGTTTTATATTATATTATTATTTATTGAAATGTTATAAAGTGTAATCAAAAAATATACATTGTGCAAATTTGTAAGGTGCAGTATTGAAGTATGTATTTTACATGTTTTTTCATTAGTTTTTAATGATGTATACACGTGCATCCAATAACAATCAACTTAACCTACAAATTTAAATTGTCAGTTCTCATTTGATTCTATGCAACTTATGAAGTATTGATGGGCTCTTTGAAAATAAAAATGTTAGTTTGTAAAATAAATTATAACATTTATAAAATTTAAATATTAATTACTTATAATAATTAAAGTTTTATGTATATTTAAAAAATTGAAGTTATAATTTTTGTAGCTGATTAATTTTACAAAAAAAATGTCTAAAATTGTTTTTAATTTACAATTATCTAAAATTTGGTAAAATAGATGTTAAAATAAAGAATGAGAAAATAAATGAAGAATAAGAAAAATGTTAAAAATTTCTACTAAAATTTTAACTACGTTGCTTTTTTTTAATGCTTTAATTTTTTTATTAATTGATTAATTAAGCTATCACATGGTTATGAAACTTCAAAATTATTAAATAAATATAAATGTAGGAGGTACCTTTTTAGAATGATCTTAAGTGAAAATTAGCAGTAATGTGGATGAACATTTATTAATTACACTAATTATTAATTTTACGACGTTTCGATTTTTTAATTCAATTTTCATCGGACATCTCAATATTTAGTGAAAATAAATATTAACCATACTACACATAGTTAATCAATAAACCCATTACAATAATACAACAATCACAAACTGATAATATCATACTAATAGTCATTTTAATGAAATTTAGAACACATTCTTGCTAATTTTAACTTAATTAAGTTACTTATATTTATGTGTGTGCATTTATAACAGAATAATTCCGCGTCAGGACAACGTCTATCGGGGCCGCTAGTATATATATATATATATATATATATATATATATATATATATTGTGTAGCTTAATAACTACACAATAAAAATATAACAATTTTTTATCGGATAAGTGTAAGATAAACCGTGGATTAATAATGCATAATTTCATGTTTTTATTATTCATCTTTAACATTAGGCAGAATATACGAAAGGACTGTAGTTCTGGAAACATACGTAGGGAATTAGTAACAAATGCGCATGCTCAGGCCAGTGCTGTGAGCAATTCAATTGATATATACTTGATCTATTACTAGTAAAATTATTAATAAAATAAATTAAATGCTTATTTGTGTAAAACAAAAGTAATAGTATTTATTTTCCCTAATAATTGCAACAAACATTAAAATTTCTTTAACAATAACAACCTTTTTTTAGCGAAAACGCTCAGATTTTAAGATTAACGAATTTGAAACTTTAACAATCCATTATTTATAAAAAATACAGCAATTATTTATTCCTGATGTTCTATGAGTATTCTGAAAATTTTTGAAGATTCATGTAATAATAAATAATTTCTCAAATTAAAACACGTAGAATAATATAAATTTAAATATGTAAATAAAGATAAATAAAATTAATAATCTATCCCGATTTTTTCCAACCAAACACAAAGAGTTTAAAAAATAAAATAAGAGAGTTTTGATTCTATAATACAATTTTTGGAACGTGTTCGATAAAAAAAGACTATTTGGTATTTTCAAGGCAACTGATTGTGAACACAAAAGAATTAGTGGACATGTTTCTTAAATAAATATTGCTTGATATCAAGCTGTATGTAAAAAAAAAAATGTGGTTTTATATATATATGGTATGAATGACAACAAAATGGTACTGTCCGAACCAAAAAATTGTAAGCTTTTACAAAGAACTGTACAAGAAATAATAGTGTCCTGAAGTAAAATCTTTATTTTATAAACCAAAAATAATAAATAATCATTTTTAATTTTTTTTTTACAAACAACTGTTTTATTTTACTAAAATCATTTTAGGTAGTACCTTCAATAAGCGAATCATTTTGATGTTTTTAAAACTGAATACGAAGTAAGAATATAAATAATGCCAATATTTAACTGAGAATGCTCTCCGCCACCTTATCACCCTCCTCAGTTCCATAGCTCCAGAGCTTAGTCTCTTACAGTAACTATGTTTTGGCCATTTTAGTATAAAAATAATAATTTCCTAATTTTTTATTTTCCCCCAACAACCTCAATATTGAGAGGATATATATTTTCTCTTGAAAAAGATTTTATAGATTCCATAAAAAATGTTAAAACTAAAAAAAAATTATTTCTAATTGTTTAGAAGATCAATTTTATATTCTTGATTTAAATAAAATTAATAGATTTGGAAAAATATATAGAATGTCGTTAATTTCTTCTCAATTATTATTATTATTATTCTACTCCTTTAAATGAGGAGGGAAAATCAACAAGCTACAAATTGTTGCTGGAAATTTCTTTTCGACACCTAAGTGCACATATATGTTTGATATTGAAACCAGTATAGTAGCAGGCGAGCTAATATTTGATGGAAGTTCCTCCCGAAACTCGCATAACAATTCGTCAAATAATAAGCATCAAATGAAAGCGAAGAGTAAAAGTGGTTTCCTGTTACCTTCATTATTAAACTAAAGTCATTGTTTTTTTACATAGTACATCAATCTACCAAAATCTAGATGTTCAGCTCTATAAATAACACCTTTATTCTATTTGTCACAGGAAGTGGTAGTATACTTATAATTCTAAGAAAAAATAAAGCTCAGGCAAATGCCACTTATATCTCAGGTATTTTAAAAGCCTCACGAAGGATTGGGACAAATATAGTGTAAAGCGTAAATTAATTTAATTAATGTAAACTAATATTTCCTTATCAAGAAATAGTTATTAACACATTTCGTCAATTTAACTGCCGGCACAATTAAATAAAATTGTGTTCCTTTAAAAAATTATTAAAACACTAACTTTGCAAATAGAAATATATTTATTCCGCCCAAATTTTAAACTCCGTGGTAATTGTATTTATTATTTTTACTTTCTTGTACGAAGTAATTGTGATCGCGAAAAATTTCGGTTTTCAGATTTCAACGGAAATATCCGTTTTGATCACCTCTGAATCCATTTAGACTTTTTTTTCGGAAAGAAGGGGGAAATGCATTTAGGCACACGACACTCTGTGCCTAAATGCACTCCTGCTGGTGGTCTCATCTAACCGCCACCAGCAGACTACCGTCTAAAACCACCCTGCTTTAAATGGAGTAAATCCTACGCAACCCGGAATTGCCGCATGGCATTACTTCGGGGTGCGCAGGCCTCCTGACGAGTTCGTCCCGTTCCGACAAAATGCACAACAGCATTAAATTACTAAACTATACAAGTACAAAATAATAAATACAAAGTTTACGCAGCTTAAATTAAATTGCCAAAGTAGTAACCACATTAAGAGTACGCACTTTTTTTTGGAGTCCATTTAGACTAATGGAGTCCAATAGACTCGTCTTGACGTCTATACATATGTATCCCGCATAACTAAAAAACGATTAGCCGTAGGATATTGAAATTTTGGATTTAGGACTATTGTAACATCTAGTTGTGCACCTCCCATTTTGATTGCGTGTTCAGAAGTGTTCAAAAAAGCCCAAAATCCAAAAAAATGGATTTTGGACTTTTAATTAACCGGAGTAATAAGCCTTGATTGAGAGCTTTTCAACGATATATCATAAGTGGTAATTATTTTCATTGGTTTCAGAGTTATAGCTAAATTAAATTTAATTAATTAAATATTTAGATCTTACAAGGGGAATGCATATCGGTTCGAATCCGACTTCATTTAATTTTTTTAACTTTTTTTTTTAAATTTAAATATATTGATTAATTAATAATTATTAACCACACATTCTAAAAAAAAAACAAATTTACAATAAAGAATAATTTAATAATATTAAAAAAATATGAAAAAAATTAGAAGTTAGTGAAATAAAATTTTATGTACTTTTCATTAAAAAAAAAAATGTGTATATGTAATTTAATACGCGTAAAGGAAGTCATGTGGCGTCCACAACAATTTTTTTTCCTAATATGAACCATGGTAAAACTTATTGAAAGTTGAAAATGAAGAATCTCATAATTATAAAAAGGAAGCTTGTTTATTTTTCAACAGGTATAAATATGTTACTACCTAGTGGTAAACAATAAAACCAATTTTTTTTTCAAAGAGAATAAATATAATAAACAATAAATTAATAGAACTTCAGGGAGTGTTTAGGTAATTGGACGTAGCATACAATAATTGGAACAAATAGTGAAGTATTTGTTACTATAAATAACACTAAAGAAATTATTAACATGGTTACAAAGATGATGATTAATTTATTCCTTTATAAACATTATATATTGATTCTCAATTAAACCTGCTGACGTAATAGATAAATTAAAATAATACTGTACTTAGTCATACGACGACCTAGAATGTATATCATGTACAGATCTAAATAGATAGTCAAAGTGTTAGCTGGTTTTAAATTACGCCAACATCACATTTACTGTAAAACATATGTGTTTCGTTTTTTTCCAAGAAACATTTTATTACCGTTTTGCTAAATTTGTTTTTTAACTAACGGATAATTCTGAAAATCATTTTTTTTTATGATATTAAGTGTGGACTACGAACAAAAATAACAAAATATCGTTCCAAAACGTTAGTATAAGAGAAGTTTAACTAAATTTTTCATAAATTTAATTATTATTTTACAAAAGATCCTGTAGTAGATGTTTGAAATAGGTTAATTTATTCATAAATCCTGATACATTTTTAATAATTAAATATATAAATACCATTTCTTTACAACTGATATTGTTTGAATAATAGAAAAAAAAAGAAAAATCATGCAATTTTGCGTAAATGTAAATTATAATAAACAGTGTGTGTACATTGTATCTCATTAGTAACTTAAAATAAATTCATATAAATTTAGCCACGTAGACTGCTGGTTAAGTATATACAAACATATTTCTTTACTAATGATCATCTTCTTTCCGTAATGTTCTGTAAAAAAAAAAAGCACAGCTGGTTGCACGTAAACATAGGAAAAAATATAGCTATGATTTTTTCCTAAATACATGCGTTTAATAGAGGTCACGGTTACAACTGATGTTTTTAAAACTTTCAGAATTTAATTTTTTTTTTTTTTGTTTTTTCATTTATATTAATATATATTCATACATAAACATTATAGTTCCACATTATTTTATTTAATAATAATATTCCATACTATTAAAACACTTAGTGTGTGTGTATATGTGCGTAACGCTAACACGAAATTTAGCAAAACAAATGTTATATTCTAAAAGAGGACCAAAAATCATCTGACGACACAGATCGTGCTCTTCGCACCAAATTTGATAGTTTTCCAAATAATTGGTGGCGTATGACAGGGGTATCAAAGCGATACGTGAAACTCAACTGAACGATTACTTTCAAATCATCAGGATACATTCATTTTATCCCAAAGAAGGTTTTTAAGTCATAGATAGAGAATCTAGCCCCCTTGAGTGGGGGTATGAGGGAATATCAGAGCTTCTATGTCAAGAATGAAGGAAACGTTGGAGGAAAGAGGGCTTTTTAATTGTTATTTATCAGAATTATTCTCACTACCATGAAGATAACGAACACAGCAGGGGTCCTGGCTAGATGAGAAGTACGAGCGAAGCAAGTCCTGAATGGCAAGTTATTATTATATTCTCCAATTAAAAAGAAAAATATTTATTAAGTATCAAAATTTAACCTTGACTTTTATTTAATGAAATTCACACACACAACTTCTTTTTTCGTTTTAAAACAACTTCAGTTTTACTCGATTAATTGATACAACATTTCCTAGATTTCAATATCTTATATTCTTTGTTTTTCCGGCATCTTCATTTTTCACATTAAATTGCCATAAATCGTTAAACTCTACTCAATCTTTTATTTCTAATTTCATAATTGAAACAATTTTTTTTCTGTATAACCATATATTAGTTATACATATTTGGAGTTTTGCCAAATATGCTTTATAAATCTTCCTTAATGTGTTCCTCCAAAATTTTACTACTGAAATGAAAAAAATCTCTGAGAGTTTTCGAATACTGTTTTTCCCTAAATTAAAATTTTTCTATCATTATAGCATTTTACTCATCATAGTAACATTTTCATTACATTTTTGCGAATTGAATTTTTTTCCATCGATTATAAATTAATGCTATCTGTTATTTCATACAACTTGCTTGCAATTTCAACCAAAACATCATCATAAGGGAATAATACTACCTTTAGTTGCTTTCTCTTGAATTATTTTATACCGTTTGATAAATTTTCTTTTCCAACCTTTATATTCCTTCTAAAAATAAATAAAAAACATACAAACGTTTTGGTCCTTTCTTTTTTTACTTCTTGAGATCATAGCTCTAGAGCTATGCTGCAACAAAGAAAGTATGGTAATCAATAAAAAAACAGGATAAGGATTTTTTTCATTTCTCGACGTTTCATGACCCATGGACCCACGAAAACAAAAAAAAAAAAATGGGAGGGCAATGTTTGTACGTACGTATGATGGAATGTTTGAAACTTAATAACTTTTGACTGGATAAATCGATTTTGATGAAATGTTGTACTCGGGGTAGTATATATGAGGCAATCCGTTGGTAAAAATTTGGGTTCAATATCTCAGGGGGTGAGGTAGATAGTCTCCAGGAAGTCAATTTTCTCAAAATTGTGCAATCATAATTCCACTTTATATTGAGGTCAGTAGATGTGTAAATGCTTGTCGGAACGGAACGCAAGGATAGCGGGAGTTTATTATCTCCCTACTAGAACCTGGACGAATGTCCCTTGCTGCTGTGTCTTTCATTTATCGGGCATGTCATTATTTATTTAGTGGCAGTTGGATTTTTTCGTGTTTTATTTAAGTTGTTCTGTCTTCGTGTTTTATCGGAGTTGGTGTTTGCATTCCGGTCTTTTAGACCAATGAGAAATAATTGACTAGGGCTGATCGTGGGAGAATAAGCGCGTATGAACTTCCTGATCGTTGGGAGACTAAGCGCGTATGAGCTTCGTACTCCCGGGGTGATTTCCCTTCAGTCCCCGTCCTCTGAAGTACTTTCGGTGTTAGCGCCTTTCGGCCTAACAGGAATACGTTTTCCGGAGACCCTAGTATTTGGAGGAAGCAATGCGCTCACCATAATGCTCTCCCTCTTCCGGAGGGAGTTGCATGTGCTGGGTGGGGCTATAATTGTAAGAATTAGGCAAATAGGATTGTGGGTAATAGGTGAGGTGAAGTTAAAATTTGCACTCTTCCTTTACTAGAGCTGTCTTCGCTGCTGCGTCTCTGCTGGACTCCGACGTGTCGGATTCCTCTTCGTGTTGGCGGGGAAATTTTCATTCTTCTTTCTTCTTTTCTTCTGTAGCCTGCCTTTCCGTAGTCCGGCTGTAAATAATTTACAAATCATAAACCTTGAATAGTCCCGTGACCCGAAAAGGGCAGCACGGAGGAAAAGGTAGGCCTCTTCTCTCTTCCGTCGGGCAGCTGCTGGGCTTTTCTTCCACAATCTTCGCTGTCCACCAGCGGTCTTCCTCTTTTTGTTGAATTAGGAAATAGAATGGTTAGATGTCTTAAAATTTTGTATCAAACATTTTCGCGTTCGCGAGTGTTGGGGGGGGGATTGATTGAATCGTTTTATTTAATAAGAAAAGATTCTTTGAGAAAAATTTAATTTTAAAATGATCCAAACACACGTGTGTCCGGGAAGGGTTTGGGAGGACCGTGTGGTTATCATCGTTGATCTGGTTCATCTGTAAAAGAGCTGAAAAAGACAAAATAACAATAACATGGTTATCTTACCATTTTTTGGCCTAAAATTTCCCTTTACCCAATAATCTAAAAAAGCTATCTTTTTATTTATTGCATATTTTTTAACTGCATTTTTTTTGTCTTCCTACGCATACTAATAATGCAAGTGATCAAAAAAAGGTGCCTTGGGGCTATGTTATGGCAGGGGGAGGCAATAATGGTTTAAAAATAATGCTTTCTCTTGAACTGTTTTACGCCATTTAATAAATTTTCTTTTTGATCTTTTATATTCTTTCTAAAAATAAATTAAAAAAACAAAATAAACAAACATCATTCTTTGTTTTGCATTACAACTAGCGTTTCCTCAATTTCCACTTATATATTAATTACTTGATCCTTATTGAAATTGAAAATAATTCTACTTCATCTGAATTTTAACATATGAAAGCAATTTTTTTCTTGAACAATCTATTCCATCAATTTTATTAAATATTCATCAAATTTTTTTTAATTTATCAAAGTGGACAAGTAAAATATTTAGTATATAAAAAGGAAAATTCATCACATTTTCACATCTTAAAAAGTAACTTTATTTCAAACACTACCAAATTTCTTTCAACACCTACTATCACTCCATCGTGAAGACATGTGAATAATAATAATAGACAGCAATCTCCGTGGCAGAGTGGCAGCGTCTCGACCTTTCATCCGGAGATCCCGGGTTCGTATCCCGGTCAGGATGACTTATTTTTCATACGTTACAAAATTTCCATTTCACATTCCCATTCACAAGCTTATATGGAGAATAATTAATCATGAAAAAAAAGGTTACTAACAAAATTTTCCATTTAAAGAAATAAAACGATTAATTTCTGTAATTTTCGAACTTTTTTTTTAAAACGCATACTTAATGATATAAATTATATTAGAAATATTTTGTAAAGAATTATTACAAACAACAGTTGTAAAATCTGCTAACTCTGCTTACACGTCATTATGTCAAATTCGAAGTATGTTTAAGTACTAATGGCAGTATTATATTTTTAGGCATGATGAAAATGGGGTTTTCTAAAAGAAATTTTCATTTCATAAGAACTTTCATAAGAAATACAAAAAACAAAATATCAATAAATATTTCCACGATAAATTTAATTGAATTGTCCTTAAAATATATTAAAAAATTTTACTCGATAGTTATTAAAAATTATTATCATTAAAATAAATGTAGATAGATAATCAATTCCGATAAATGAAGTTTACTTCATATATATTAGGAGAAAATGATAAACAAAACTGAGGATATATATATTTTTTTTTTGAAGGGTATTTATCAGAATAATCTTAACATAAGTAATGCTTGGATTTCATCCAGAAGATTCTGGATTCAAATCTACGTCAGGCAAAATTTTTTTTCACATGCATATAAAAAATCACCACACATATTTATCATGAAAAAAAGAGAAACTACAACTGGGCGTCAGTATGTTGCAACAAAGTAATAATTCAATAGATTAATTTTAATAAAAATATAATTTTGCTCAGTAGTTTGACATTCATATTTGAGTACTGGAATCTTTATTAAATAAAAAAATCCTTATATCCTTAAATTTATTATTCTGAAATATCACATATAATATAAAATTTTACGATCTGAATTCTTAGGGGAAAAAATATTTCTTGTAATATAATATCATTTACAGAAAATTTAATATATTTGTTAACCTAACCACATATTTAAGCAATCATTCAAAATTGAAATTACGTTCAAATTTTATTTCCATTTATTGTCTTTTTTTAAATTTATATTCAAAGAAATAAATCTTCCGCGTAATATGATCAATTCCTGAATTGAAAGATTCAATGAAGTCGATTAAATTACAATATAATTAACATTTTATCGTAGATGCTAAAAAAAGTACCAAACCAAAATCAGACTATAAAACACAAACACTATTTTACAGGATTAAAATATTAAAGATATTACTTATAAATAATCTTGAATTTACAGTAGAATATTATAAATGAATAACTTTATGATAATGTAGACGATAAAAATAAATTTTAACTCAACGGGCTGGTCTAGTGGCAAACTCGACGTCATAAATCAGTTGATTTCTAAGTTGATGTTCTCCAGTTCAAATCCTAATAAAGGTAGTTGCTTTTATTCGGATTTAAATAATAGATCGTGGATACCGGTGTTCTTTGGTGGTTGGGTTTCAACTAACCACACATCTCAGAAATAGTCGGCCTTGAGTTTGTTGACGACTACATATTTACCGGTACAGTTACATTACAATGATAAGTCACTAATGACTTTAATCGTTGATGGGACTATAAATAAAAGTATTAAAAAAATAAATATTATAGAAATGAAAGAAAATTTTGATAAAATTAAAAATTTTCTATATTTTCAAAACATTTTTAGATGTTTCAAACTGTTTACGATTAAGACATGTTGAGGTAAGAATAAATATAACTGGAAATAAATCATAATTACTTTTTTAAAAAATGAAAAGTTTAAATAAAAATAAAAAGGTCATGCGTAACGAATATAATCGTCTTTGAATAAATAAAATAATTAAACAATTTTTAACAATAAAAGCTATTTTACAAATATATAGGAATACATTAATAACTAAGATAGCAAGAATATTACAAAAATATACATATTTTTTTTTTAAATAAAAAGGTATACTTTTTTGTACGAGTGAATAATTTTTTATTACATTTATTTTAAGCAGAAAGATATTTTCATCTACCCCCTCTCACTTATATACGAGATATAAATTCTCCGAGGATCAATTAATTATTTGAATAGCCAATAAACTAAATGGAAAGGTTTAAAAATACTTCATAACAGATACGAGTACCAGCGCGCAATTATTTCCATTTTAAGTATTCAACAGGCTTTACATTTTTATGCGTCAAATTTGAATATTTTATATAAACATAAAAAACAGAAAAAAAAAATTAAACAGCTAACAGTTTAATTCTTAGGAAATGTATATTTTACTGTTTTCCTTAATGAATTAAAGTTAATTATTAGAATTTATCGTAAAAGGAATAATCTAGCCTTAACAAGTTTTGAATAATCTCCAATAGTTAATATTGTTTAATTATAATTTCATTATTACTTTGTATTTTGAGTAATTTTAAAATTGATTTCATTGTGCCTGAAAGACGTCTATATAATTTTATTTTGTTACTTCTTGTAATGGTTCTCTGTTATTGTAAGAACAATTTACAAAAAAACTATTATTACAAATTGTTTCCTAAAAAGCTCACGTACGTTAAAAAATTATTCTAAAAATAAACTTTCACAAAAGAAGTAATAAAATTTAAAAAAGATGAGGATTGGTTAAGAAAAAAAGTAATTACATTATAATTTCATAGGAAATTGAGGAAGTGAAGTATGAAGAAGTTGTATAAGGAAGTGGCAAAGAAATTAAATAACAATGTAGATGGAAAATGAAAACCATAACATAGACATGGACATACCCACGCTAACACACATACACGCGCGCGCGCGCGGTGCACATTTTTCATCTAATATAAAAAGGTGATCTATAAAAAATAAGCTTCGCAACACAAAACAAACAAAATTGTACAATAACCAATACTTAAAAGAATTCATCAAAATATTCGATTGTTAATAAATTTTTTTTTAATAAATCATAAACATTATAATTCTAACTTTTTTTTTCAAATAGAACCTAAAATAAAAATAATTATAATAAGCATATAAAAATATAATAAGAACTACATAAAAACTCTTGTCTATTTAAGAAAAATTATTATATCATTTCTATAATTATATATAATTACAAGTTCATCTGAGGTCTGCGTTTTTTATCCGTACTAAAACAAAAACATTCCATTTTACTAAAATCTGATATTAAATAGACACGATTTTCTGGATAAAAATGATTAAAACATTAAAAATAGATGCAAATTTATCAACTAGGAGCTAAAACTTCGCCGACCTCCATCGTGGAGTCTCTGTTCTGTTTTTCAACGAAAAGGTTCTGGGTTCGTATTCCGGTCAGTATTAGCATTTTTTCTAATCTACAAATTTTATTTCATATCACTAGAAAAAGGAAATAAGGTACTTGTAATTGGGCAAAAGCCTATAATTATCAGCGATACCGTAAGTAAATAAAAATTGGAGGATATCGAATATTCTATATGAACTTTCAAAAATTTTTTGAAAATATTCAAACCAAAGGAAGACAGAGCTAAGCAACAGAAAAATATTTTTCAATTTTAAGAGATGGAAGGTGATTTTTGAAAAAAACGTTCTTTGGTATATACCTTATAGGTAATAAATTTGCTTTAATAAAGTTTTCTTCAAAATACCTCGGGAGAAAATCGAAATTGGTTTTTTGGCGATATCCCCACACTCCCATATGGAATTTTGAAAAAAGATCAATGCGCCATTTATAGAAACGTTTAAGCTAAATTTGAAGAAAATCCGATCGTTCAATCTTGAGATATAAGGCCAAAAGCAGTGCGACATACCTACGTATGCAATATACATGGTTTTTTTTTTGGTCTAAATCAACTTATTGAACCAAAAGACTTAAATTAAAATCTAATGATTTGCAAAATGACCTGATACCCCATCCTTGACAAGATCACCATACTTTCCCCCTTTAATGTAGATATTCTAGCTATATTTGCCGGGGAAGTAATATAAAATGTAATCATATACATAACGATGGAGTCGAGATTAAAAACTGACAACTACACAACTAAGATTAGAAACTGATATACAAAAATAAAAAAAATCTTTTTATAAATAAAACATTTAAACTACTCGTATTAAATACAACAATAATTGTTGTATTCATGTATTTATGTATAAATTCATGTATTTATTTCATTTAAAATTTAAACGCATTCAAAACGTTTTTGAGAGAAAGTTTGCTGTTAGCTTTTATAAAGGATACAGTAAGGAAGGTTTGGAGAGAAAAGGGAGAGAGGAACAGAGAGAATACACTATGTGTACGAAATATAATAAGGAAAATATGGAACCCTCTTGTGTCCTCGGAAATAGAAACTGTCATGAAAGGTAGTGACGATGCTGATAACAGCATTCACGGATAGAATGGGTGCTCTTTACAAGAGGGGTGGTTCTTTGTAAAGATAAAGAGAATAGTAACGGTTAGAGTAGACAAGGAAAATTTCAAAAAGATATCTCATACTCAGTAAACAATTCTTTGATACAAATTAATCTTACTTCAAAAATATATAAATCAAAATGGAATTTCAACATCAAAATATTTTAATTTCATGAAAATTAAACTTCGTAATAGACTAATAACCAGATTATGTACTGTATATAATCTGATTAGTAGTCTATCACAAAGTTTAATTTTCATGAAATAAAGATATTTTGTTATTGAAATTCGATTTTTATTTATACACTTTTATATTTTTTAAGTATATATATATATATATATATATATATATATATATATATATATATATATATATATATATATATATAGATTTATCTTACTTTAATATTTGATGCGTATTTACTTGTTTTATATATATATATATATATATATATATATATATATATATATACATACAAAATAAACAGAGGGGTCCAAAAAAATGTACTCACTGTTTGTGATTAAATAATATCTAAAAAAAAAGACTACACTCGCTAATCTAATGTGTATTGTAGTGTAAGGTATTAAATTTATCGTGGTAGGCGGAGCTAGCAATTTATGTCGCGCATGCGCGTGTGGTTGGTAGTGGAAGGAGCCAGTCATATTAGCCAGTGCAACAGAAGACAGCCGAGTAGCAATCTCATTAGCTGAGGTTCACATATCTTTTGTTGAACGCAACAAAAAGTGGCAAAGAGTGGCACTGGTAGTACGAGAACATTCATGAGATACAACGGCAGTGGCAAAGAGAGTTTAGAACACCGCCACCAACAGCTACAAGTCCGGCGTCCAGTACTGCGTTGTTGCAACATTTCACCCGATCACAGCGGAAATTAATGAACCAGAATGCGCACGAAAATGGGATGAGCCGTTCAAGTGTAAGACGCATTCTGAAGAGTGCAAAGTGGAAAGTGTACATTTCAAGATGGCTACACGCGATGAATGAGGACGACCCAGATCGAAGGATGACGTACATTGAATGGTTTCACCATGGTTGGCGAGGATGAGGAATTTACAGGGAAGTTTGTGCGGGCCGGACTAACAAGGCGCAATTCAAACTTAACGGTAGTGTGAACCGCCACGATTGTGTCTCTAGTCTCCTGAAAATCCTCACGCTCATGTGGACAGGGCAGTGAATCTACCGGGGGTTGCTGTGCGGTGTGGTCTACCAAAGCGTGGTTTGATTGGTCTCTTCTTCTTCGAGGGTACCGTAACTTCTTCGAAGTATCTTGATATGCTTCAGAAAAGGATTTTGTCTGCCATCCAAAACCTCCATGATGATGAACTTTTTACGTGCAGCAAGACAGTGAGCTCCGCCTCACTACCATCAAGATATCAGGTTGTACCTCGATAAAACCTATCCGGACGTTGGGTGGGTCGAAGAGGTGCTGTTGAGTACCCACCTCGGTCTCCTGATTTGACATCTTTGGACTTCTATCTCTGGAGGACTGTCAAGTATGGCATGTAACGACAAAAACCAGCAAGACCAGCTAAGTGAAAAACTCGTAGGCATGTGATGCTATTACGCCAGACACACTAACAGGCGTAGTTCGTGTGCAGTTCGGTGCCATGGACGTTGTATAGAAGCTGCTGGTGGTCATTTCGAACACATACATAACCCTCCCTCAATGCCAAAACTTTTCACGTCAAGTCAAATTTCTCACGAGATATGGACTAACAAACAGTGAGTAAATTTTTCTGGAATAAAAACTCCGTGTGTATATATATCTATATATACTACCCGGCCTTTCTAGCCAGAACCTGTAGCTTCAGGGCCCAGATTGCTCCAGGCTACTCAGGGACTTCTCGGGCCTCCTGGATCCACGAGGCCTACTCCAGGGCCGCAGAGCTCGCTCTGGTCGCCATTCCCGTCTACCCAGATGGCTCCGCTCCCTGGAGACCCACACTGTTATCTTCATGATTGTGAGAATAATAATACTGATAAATAACAATTAAAGTATTCAGGTATTACAGAGACCTGAGAAACAAACTAAATTACAAAACACACAATAATAATAGCTATGGTAACTGAAATACACACACGTTTGACGCCTAATAAAACTTATAGCACGCGCGCGCGCGTGCTATAAGTTTTATTAAAATTTATTCCCGTCTACCCAGATGGCTCCGCTCCCTGGACACCCACACTGTTATCTTCATGATTGTGAGAATAATAATACTGATAAATAACAATTAAAGTATTCATGCATTACAGAGACCTGAGAAACAAACTAAATTACAAAACACACAATAATAATAGCTATGGTAACTGAAGTACACACACGTTTGACGACGAAAAATTCAGAACTTATTTCTTTGCCATGGAGACAGAAATATAATAATGAAGTAAAAGAATTAATCTTTTTACTTCCTAATACCAAGTAAAGGAAGTATTGTGATGGCGAAAAATTTCGATTTTAAAATTTCAACGGAAATATCCATTTTTACCAACCTCAGTCCATATTGACTAGTATCGTCGTGACGTCCGTACGTACTTACGTATGTATCTTGCATAACTCAAAAACCATTAGCCGTAAGATGTTGAAATTTTTTTGTTGAGGACTGTTGTAACATCTAGTTGTGCACCTCTCCTCTTCATTACAATCGACTGAACCAAAATGTCTAAAAAAGCCCAAAATCCAAAACAGTTTGGATTTTAGACTTAATCTTATCTTATCTACGGCAGTAATTAGCCCTCATTGAGAGATTTTCAACGATATATCATAAAAGGTACTTTTTTATTAGCTCCAGTTATAGCCAAATAAAATTATAATTAGTGAAATATTTGGATCTTAAAAGGGAAAGGGGCACATCGGTTCAAATCCGATTTCATCTCTTTTTTTAATTTAAATATATTGATTTATTAATAATTATTAATCCCTGACTGTAAAAACAATTTTACAATAAATAATATTTCAGTAACAATAACAAAATTAAAAAAATATCAGAAGTTATTAATAAAATAAAATTTTATGTACTTTTCATTATAAGAAAATGTGTGTATGTAATTTAATAGGTGTACAAGGAAATCGTGCGGTGGTCATATCAGATTTTTTTCCTTAATAAATATCTTTAATTTGCAATTTCACCCACCTTGGGAGGAGAAGAAATAATGAATATTTTCAACATTTTAACCTTCACGGGAGCTAGGGCTTCGGTCTGTGACTTAAAACATTCTATGGTATAATACGAATGTACCCTGAAAATTTGAAAGCAACCTACTTTTACAAATACCCCGTATGAATTTTGAAAATTGAACGATTGTTTGCAGAGATATTATATGAGCATCCCATTGAACCTCCCCAATACAGCGTCCCATGGGAACCTCATTTGTTACCAGCTGATGGTGATGATTGATCTAGCCTCCCACGAGGTGCTCGCATACCTCACCACTGTAGCCACACACGCAATCCCCAAGGGAAGCCCGTTTTTAAAATTTTATTTTATTTAACGTAAATTTAATTCTATTTATAAATTTATTATTTTAATATTATTCATTCGATTGATTTCAATCATTCAGTTCAAACCCCGCTCACGTACTGATTGAGAATGTTCGTTAATTCAATTTATTAATGTTTATGCTTCAACCGGCAAATCTTCACTACTACATATATATATATATATATATATATATATATATATATATATATATATATATATATATATATATATATATAAAGAAATACCTACAAATTTTCTGGCATTCTTCTTCTGGCATTTTCTGGCATTATATTTCTGTTGGTTTCGGAATTTAATCATCTGCTATCTATAATTTTTTCCCACCATTATGTTTGTACTATTTTTAACTTCAGAAATTATATATACATAATTTTAAATTATATTACTGCAAATGTTTTGGGGAAAAAATAATAAATTACTTTTATAGCGAAAAAACAAATCTCATTTTCAAATACGAATAATGTTTTAAAAAATTATTCTCAAAAAAATTAAAAAATTAGATAAATTAAACATATTCAAACTGATTAAATATATTATATTCTCATATGTTTAGATAGATAAAAAGTTTAATTTTCCATGTTATGGACGGCTAAACAAATCCATAAATGGATTTATGGACGGCAACAAATATCCATAAACAGCATGGTGAAGCTATTTTTACCAGTTTTTGACGCAGTTGTCCATTGTGAAAACCGTACCATTTTTTTCATATACTATCACGTATTTAACCCCGAAATATGATAAATAACAGAACAAAAATGATTTCCATAATTATTCAAATATTAAATATGTAACTATGAAGAACTTATTGCAAGCGAATAACAATTTCTAATTTTTTTATAAGATCTTAGAACATCTCGGTGTTATTATTTAACAATTATCATAATTGTGCTGTCTGTCTTCCTTTTTTTTCAGATAAACTTGAATTAAACATTTTTCTTATCTTGTGACACAAGTCCAGATCCCGCCACTCTTCTTGATAAACGTGAAGGATTCCAGATCCTCTTTTTCCTACAGACCGTCATACAATTTACGGTCATCCTCATACAAACAAACTAATGAGTAGGTTAACAGAAATGTGTACTACAGCAGAATAAAATCCTGGTAAATTGCTTAGTAAGAAAAATATAAATATATATAATGCAATAATGTAGATGCAATATTATTTAAATACAAAATAATGGTGTAAGTTTAAATACTAATAGATAAAATTTAATATTACGACGAAAACGGTTAAGTATCTTAAACATTTTAACAATTCCCTCCTCTCTAACACGAAAAAAAGTAATTTAATAATACTAGTAAAAGTAAAATCAAATATCTGAATAAAACGAAAAAAGATGAGATAAAGAAAACTATCAAAGTAAAATAAGATTAAAAATATTAATTAAAGACCATTTAAAGAGCTGGTAACATTCTGCTGAATTTTACGGAATTTTCAGATGAAATTTTTTAAACTTACTTCGAGATAAAATTGAAAAATATTTTTATGTATTTAATTATATTTGCATTTAAAGAAAAACAATAAAAAATTATTCAAAATTGAGTTGTTGAACAAGCAAACAGAAATATTATAACTTTAACTACGTGATAAGTCGTATGGTATTGTAAAATATACTTAAAAAAATATAAATCAAGTGATAAAATTTTGGGCTATCTGAATAAAAATTAACTTTGCAAAGAAAGTTTAAACGTACAGGTAATGATATAAAATTATTTAGAAGGTGTACAATATTGCTAATCCAAAAATGACACCGATTAAAAAAAAAAACACCAACAGAAAAATGATCAGATTAAAAAAGTAAAAAATTAACAAATTGAAGAAAACTAATTTTATGAGTGGAGTAAATTTTATTTTAAAATTATATATATGATATTTTTTTTAATATCTAAACAAAAATAAAGCATATTCAATTTTTATTTTACCTAACATCCTTCGAGATACAATGTCCTTTAATATAAAACATCTTTCTATTAAATTTAAAAGGAAATAAAATAAATTTTCTTAAAATAAAGTTCAACGAGACTAACTTTTCATTATTGTAGATTAAACAATTCTTAAAATAAAAATATAAAAAAAATGGATAAGATGCCAACCCAAATACATTCTCAAACTTTTATACTCTCAATATTTTAGTATTTTTAAATAAGAGGATCTCATAAAAATCAATGATGAATTCACCTTAAAAACAGAATTAAATTAAATATACCAATTTTGTTTTGTTGACAACTAAAAAAAGAATTACAATATCTTGTTAACAATTATAAGACAAAAATATATATGTAGTTCACTTGCAAAAGAAAAGTTTGATAAAAACTTTTAAGAGGTGTGTAATTACATCGGTTTTAATTAAAAGTTTTACTAACTTTTGTATTGACAATATTCTTCAGTTATAAAAAAGATTTACAGCCAACAACTTTTGGCGTCTTTTTAATTTCACATGATTTTTCAGATTACAAGACATTTATGAAATAAATCATGAAAAATAAAATCTGTTAAAATTTTTCTTTAATATTTAGAAATTAAAACAAAGTTTAGAAACACGTGTAAGAAGAAATAAAACGAGAGGAAGCATTAGAATGTTATCTTGTATTATATAGTGAGAAATCGACAAATTTCAACGACAATTCACAAATACATAATTTAAATACATAATAACTACTATCAACAATACTACAAAAAAACGTGTGTAATTGCAGTAATAATACAAGCAAATAAAAATACTCAAAATGTAGTTACTAAAGTAATTGCGTTTTCCTTATGAAAGGGGAAATAATTTATTACCGATTACAGTAAAAAATGTGTAATTGTAACTATAACAAAGAATAATTCACGTTAAAAAATTAAGAATCTGTTAAAAGAAAGAAAATAAATCCTATTCTTTGCAGAAGATAAATTTATAAGTAAAAAGTAAAAAAATTATAAAATTATTACATTTAACTCACCATTGTAGATGAGATGTGTTGCTTTTAATTTATCGCATAATTAATAAGTCCAACAATTAACTCACCTGCAACATAACAAACATTTATTAATATCATAAAAGATTATGAACGACATTTTATTATATTTCATCAAATAAAGAAAAATAAAAGAAAACAAACATTAAAACCTAAATTGATCTAAAAAATTAGGCTAGTTACGAGCAGAATATGTCGTACAAAAAGATGTACAAATTTTAAGTTAATTCTCCAATTAATTTATGGGTTGTTATAACAAACCCCGACAACAGTACGAACAATACTGTTTACGTCTTTTCCTGGACTTCCCATCATTATTTTGTTTACCCGTTTAAAATATTGATATAATATAATGGATTCCTTACGAGCCCTCAATACATCTAAAAGTTATTTTTTAGCTGGTCGAAAAAAGTTAATATTTCTAAAAATAACAGTTTATTTAGATTATAAAACATAAGATCTATTCAAAATACTCCTAATATTCTTTCTACAGGTCAGATGGAAGATTTCAATAGCTTTACACCTTCTTCGGACAACGCGGACCATTATGCAAGAACCCGCGCGTAAATCGGTCCAGTAGTTTATTAGTCAATAGCGGACACACGTACGAACATTGCCCTTTATGTATAAAGAAGATAAAAGTCTGTGTGTATATTTGTTTGTTTCGTAAATATCTCGACACTGGCGCCACCTAGCGGGTATAGTTTTTGAAAAACATTGTTCTTTTCACGTTATATATTTTAAATATGAGCCAAATCGTACCGTAAATTCAATTTTTCGAAATATCTTGTCCCTAGCGCCACCTAGGTCCAAACTAATTCAGAAACCTTTGCGGGCATGCGCACAACAACTAGCCAAAGTTTCATCGCAATCAGATGAATGGTATAGGTACCGCAACGGGAGAAAAAAACACTCACTCATTTTTGTATATATAGAAGATAAAAGAACTGGGGAAAAATTACATTTCGTTGAAACAATAAATTAAAATTTAATACCGTAATTTTTCATTACATTACTAAGTAAATTTCATTTAGATTCTAGTAATGTTAATAAAAATCTTTTTGATAGTGTTAGAGACGTAAATAGTAACATGCTTTTTACACCGGTGGGGTTTAATTCTGGCAACAGTCTGAAAAATATATTATTATAATAAACCCTAAAATAGTCTTAGGATTTTTTTTTGTTAACATGACCTAAAATACCTACCTACAAAAAGAATCCAATATCAATCAAACAGTAGAATATAATTTTAGAAATATAACAAGTCTCTTAAAAAAAGAATTATCCGAAACCCTCATTAACACGTTTCTCATGAAATAGTAAGAGGAATGTCATATAAACTTGGATTGACCAGAAACAGAAATTTGTTGACAATAGTAAAAATTTAAAACAGAAGTAAAAAATTTATCGTAATATTCGGATATATGTAACAATTGTTTTACACAAATCTTTAGTATTGTTTTCATGATGTGCTGCACAAATCTCACATTGTATACGACCTACCGAAAATTTCAGAGGAAAAAAATACAGTTCAACAGAAAGATTAAACAATTAATACAAAAAGTTTTATCAAAATCGACCAAATACGTTTACCCTTAAAATTGTTCGAAATAGCAATCTTACTTATTTTTTGGTAAATTAGCCAAATTTTTGCATTCGGCTTACTATTGTGTGAATTGCTATAAAGAAAAAAAAATTCCAGAAATTAATTATATTTTATTAAATAAACCGAAAAATTACGTTCAAATTTTAAACGTTTAATGTAACTAACAGTTTTTAAAATAATCCTAAATTTAATGCACACAATCCCAAAACTTTAAAAATTGAGGAAGTGTAAAATTCTATTAATATACTTTGACGGAATCTGTATACTAACAAAATCAATATTTGATTACGATAGATTAGGGTTAGATTCGAATTAAGTTCGATTAGATTCGACTGACCTTTTAATGTATACTAAAACATCACAAGAATATAGAAACATCTATATCTTCAAAATTAATGTTTATCGTAGATGGATCAACGAAAAATTCGATGGGGAAAAATAAAAAAACAAATGTTAATTTTGTAGATTTCAAGATTTTTTTTCATCTTGTTTTTAATTATCAAGTAATTTTTAAATGGTTTTCAATCAAAGCAATAGCCGATTTGATACTATTCTCTATTCCTTTCTGTTCAGTGCTAATATTTCAGCTTCAATATAGTACAACCTATATTTTCCATTATGTGTTTTAAATATTCCATTTTTTTTATCTTCTTTTAATCTTCTTTCTGAAAGATTCTACTATAAATCTCTCCCTTATCCTATTCATCTAAAGATTCAATTCATTTCAAATTTTATCGTCTCAATTTAATTTTCAACATTCTCTGTACACCACATTTCAAAGTTGTCGGTTCTTTTTCTTTCTGATTTTCTTGCAGTCCATATCTCAATACCATAAAGCAATGCACTCCCAAAAAAATATTTTCAAATATTTCTTTATAATCCTTGCATTTATAACTGATACCAGCAGACATCCTTGTTAAATTTAAATTCTACTTGCTTGTGCCAGTCTACTTTTCACGTCTACTTCTGGTATTTCGTTTTTGCTTTTCTCAATTTTTAAATTCTCACATTATTCTCCTGTCTATCATATTTCATTACTTTTGATCATGTTACTCAAATATAATCTTCTAAAAATTAAACAGAAATTATAAAAAAAAACTTATAAAAATCAAAATTTCAAATGTTTTTGAAATTTAATTAAAATTATACGTGCAATGTATAATACTAATAAAATTTTTATTTAATAAATAAATATACATATTAGCGAAGAACCATTTATCGACTTTTGTCGAAAAACAACTGTAATAAGTATAATAGTTTATTCACGTAATACACACCTCTAAAAAAGATAACTTTTCATTACACAAACAATATACATAACCGTCTGTCAATGTAGCCTTAGATCTCAAATTAAAATTTTTATACTTGAGGTATTTCACATAACATTTTGTCATTTTATCATCTACCATTTTGATTTATATTTTAATACTACATATCCTGTGTGGGATTTATAACGGTGATAGATAAAACACTTATAATAAATGACATGTTATCCTTTAAAGCACTATATTAATTCATATTGTTGAAACAGTCAGATCATTAATAGATATCCAAATATACAGCTACTCTAAATAATATTACAAAAACCTTTTTGTATTACATTTTATTAAAATCTAAACCTAGATGGACATATCAATTGTTAAAACAATATTCAGTAAACATTACGGAAAAAGGACAATTTTGTTTTAACAATAAATCCAGAACAAATAATTAGAATAATACATAATTTGTTAAAATATACGTTAAATTATTTATTTAATAATATTGATTTAATTAATAAAAGTGAGATTTTATAACAATAAAAATAAAAGTAAAAACTGCAAATAAGTGTGTCGATCAATGAAATCCTAAAAGATAACAAAATTTTTAATTTAAACAATTTAAGTTTCCAAATTCAGATTTAGTATACGCTTCTTTATGGGTTGGGTATATTTAAATCTATATATATATTACGCTTTATGGGTTGGGTATATTTAAATCTTATCTCAACAATGATAAAGAGAAGATGAATTTTAAACTAAACGAAGAGTAATTCTCAAATATGAAAAAATTTAATTGAATAAAATCTAATTAACCAAAAGGATACATCAATATTTTCAAAAAGAAAGTTCCTATACTGTACATTCCTTATGTCCGATTAATAAGAAAGAATCAAATATTTGTTTTAAAACATTAGATTAATGTACTTTTTATTATTTAGAGACAATACATTAGTTAAATTTGTTCTACTCGTAGGGAATTAAAAAAAGGGTCACAAAAAAAAAAAACAATTATTTTTATTAAATATAATCAATATAAATTAAAAAATGCTCTAGAAAAGAAAAAAAAATCATCTACGAAGGAGAACATGACAGAAAATGATAAAATAAAGTGTAGCTTGTATTCTCTCCGGAGCTGATTCAGAGTAGATGTATGAACAAAAATCTAAGAAAAAAAATTAATAATTTTATCTCAATCTGTTAAACCATTTAATTTATGGATATGATTAAAAAAAATTAGTAATAAATTGATCGGAGTGGGTTAATAAGATTATAGTCTAAATTTTTAAAATATAATGACAAATAATAAATAGATTTTATAATAATGATAAGTTTTATAACTTTATCACAAAGTAAACTTAGAAACAAATCAATCGCAAGGCTACTATTATTAATAATATTGTCTATGCACAACTGGAATAATAATTAATACATGTAATAGATGCGAGATAACAAAACCCACTGACGACACACACTAACGACAGTTTACCAATTTATTGAACATAATATATGTTCTAATGTTTATACAAACTACCACACAGTACGGTAAACAGTTATTTCCGTAACAGTGTAACGCATCCTCTTCCCGTTGTGTTGTGGTTATGCTGCTTTGCCATTACATCAAAGTAACAAAGCAATTAAGATCGAAAGGGAGAATTTCTGATCAGTTTGAAAGCAGCTTCAGTAGCTGCTTGTGAGGTTTGTATGTCTAGTAATAGCAACCTAATAAGTTACGAACTCTCTAGCGTGAGAGTTGTTGAACGGTTTGTAGTTCAATTGTATACTTCCACACAAAACACAACTCTAGGAATGAAAAAGAGTTTGCTTTACGGAAATCTAAGTCTGCTCTGGGATTGAACTTTAGAATATAGAACAATTTTTTGTTGCTTGTAAGATGGTTGACGCAAAAAACAGTAAAGTCCTACTCCTACTTCCGTCGTCGATAGTGATACTCTGATTTTCCAAAAGATTGTAGATGAATGGATGATAATCATAGTTTGGAGGAACCTTGGAAGAATTCTTTGGATTTCATTATTTGTCTTTTTTTCAGTCTTCTTTGTGTATATTATTTCTTTCTCACAACATACCCCGTTCTTTATCATTGATATTTTTCCACCCGGTGATCTTCAGAATATTTTAATTGGATACACATACAAGTTACATTTTAGAACACTTCATAAGAATTACTGTAGCTTTGGTAGTTGTATAGTTTGATGGGGATGGTTCTGCGTATACTCGCGAACTCTATTTACTTAGTAGTTATACCAGAAACCCATCCCGTAACTGACTGGAGCCTAATATTGTAGTCTGCGTAAAATTTAGTTATTGAACAACTTTCTCAGAATAATTGAGATTTCCAACTTAGTCAATGATAGTTGATTGAAGTAAACTCATCGAGAAACTCCTACAAACATTACAAAAACTTAAAACATATACGCATTAACATAATTTACATACATAATTTCGAATCAAAGCTTTTTAGTATTTTAGAATCTATTTGTCTAAAAAATCATCGACAAATACGGAAATTTGGTTTAGTTCCTTATTTTCTATTTTTAAACAGGAAGTGCAAATTTGCGAAAGAAGAGTGAATTAAAGATAAGCGTTCAGAAGTGGAAAAAGAAATGATCATCGGTAAAATAGTCTGAGCGTACAGGAAAGTAAAGGAGAATTTTGTGGTACATAAATTAAAATCTAATAATGTGTTAAATAAAGATGGTACAGAAATTTATAATACAAAAGAAAAGGTCAAAAGGTGGGTGGAATATATTGAAGAGATAGACGGAGGAAATGAATTAGAAACAGGTGTTATAGAGGAAGAAGAAGAATTTGAAGAGGATGAAAAGAAAATAAAATACTGAGATCTGAATTTAAGAGAGCATTAAAAGATTTTAATGGCAGATAGGCTCCTGGGATAGAGGGGATACCCGCAGAATTACTGCGCAGTGCCGGTGAGGAAGCGACAGATAGATTATACAAAGTGGTGTGTAATATTTACGAAAAAGGGGAAGTTCCGTCAGACTTCAAAAAGAATGTTGTTATCATGATACCAAAGAAAGCAGGAGCAGATATATGTGAAGAATACAGAACAATTAGCTAAACTACCACGTATCAAAAATCTTAACTTGAATTCTGTTCAGAAGAATTGAGAGGACAGTGGAAGAAGTGTTAGGAGAAGACCAATTTGGTTTCAGGAAAAGTATAGCGACAAGGGAAGCAATTTTAGCGCTCAGATTAATAGTAAAAGGAAGATTAAAGAAAAACAAACCAATATATATAGCGTTTATAGACTTTGAAATGCATTTGATAACGTAGACTGGAATAAAGTGTTAAGCATTTTAACAAAATTAGGATTCAAGTATAGAGACAGAAGGACAATTGCTAACATTTACAGGAACCAAACAGCAACAGTAATAATTGAAGAACTAAGAAAGAAGCCGTAATAAAAAAGGGAGTCCGATAAGGATATTCCCTATCACCATTACTTTTTAATCTTTACAGAACTAGCTGTTAACGATGTTAAGAACAATTTAGATCCGGAGTAACAGCGCAAGGTGAAAAGATAAAGATGAAGAAATGATAAAGACTTGCTGATGATATAGTAATTTGCTGAGAGTAAAAAAGATTTAGAAGAAACAATGAATGGCATGAATGAACTCCTGCGCAAGAACTACTGCATGAAAATAAACAAGAGCAAAACGAAAGTAATGAAATGTAGTAGAAATAATGTCGATTGTCCTCTGAATACAGAAACAGGAAGAGAAAACATTATGGAGGTAAATTAATTCTATTAATAGAGAAGTAGAATTAATAAGACGGACGAAGCAGAAGCGATATAAAATTCCGAATAGCAAGGCGAAACGAGACTGAAATGAGTTTTCAGTCAGAAATATAATTTGCTTGCATTGAAAAATAATTTAAAAATCAGGAAAACATCTTTTAAAGTATATGTTTGGGGCGTAGCTTTATATGGAAGTGAAACTTGGACGATCGGAGTACCTGAGAAGAAAATATTAGAAGCTTTTGAAATGTGATAAAAATCAGATGGTTGGACAAAGTGAAATGAAGAGGTGCTGCAGCAAATTGATGAAGAAAGAAGCACTTGGAAAAATATAGTTAAAAAAAGAGACAGACTTATAGGCCACATATTAAGGCATCCTGGAAAAGTCGTTTGATATTAGAGTGACAGGTAGATGGGAAAAATTGTACAGGCAGGCAACGTTTAGAATATGTAAAACAAATTGTTAGGGATGTATGATGAAGAGGGTTTACCGAAATGAAACAACTGGCTCTAGATAGAAAATCTTGGAGAGCTGCATCAAACCAGACAAAAAACTGAAGACACAAAAAATGTATTTTTTTAAATATTATAATAATTGGGAAAGTGAAAATAAAGTAAATAATGTATTTATAATATTACATAAACATTACATGTAAATTATATCAAATACATCTCGTATGTAGTGCTATTCAAGTTTACCAATCGGCAAATATATATAAATAAAAATATAAATGTTCGTTTGTTCAAAATCTTAAATCTCCGAAAGTTCTTCACCGATTGCTTTGAAATTTTGACACGCCGTTGCATTTAAATATGCGTGTGTTTTTACCTACTATTTATAAACCTAAGATTTCACATCTGTGACAGGTAAAAACAGTTTTTTTTTTTAAAACAGCGCTATCTGTTGGACGTAAAGGCAACACATGATATACTAAATATTTTACGATTCCATTTCAATGTTTCCGATATATGCGTCCGCTATACTTTAAAAACTACTGGACCGATTTAAACGCAGGGAAAAGAAGAAAGGGAAAAATCGAAAAAGGAAATGGAAAGGGGAAAGGAGAAAAAAGAAAAGGGGGAAAGAGGAAGGGGAAAGGAAAATAATAGAAGTAGAAATGGGGGAAGGAAATGGGAAAAGGGATGAAAGGGGGATATGGATGGAAAGGGAAGATGGAAATGTGGAAAAATAAAAAGGTAAAAACGAAAATGGGGAAAAAAGAAAACGGGAAAAGGAAGAGAGAATAAAAGGGAGAAATGGTAAATGGGAAAAAAGGAAAGGTTAAATTTTGTGAAGTTCCGTAATGTTCATTTCGTTAATGTTTTATCAAACATTCAATTGTGTTCATTTAATCTATATGTACATATATACTCAAATCTAGCAATAGCGAAGCATTGCCGGGTCTGCTAGCAATATACGAAAATATTTCGTTACCTAACACCTTATTAAATTTATTTAACAAATGATATTGGAACATTTTACATGCACATAGTCGTAAAACTAAACCAATTAAGCAACCCAGATAATAACAATAACAATTAAAGGCCAAATTCAATTGTCTAACTTTGCTAATGACAGGAATAAATTAGGTCTAAAAAGATTAGTTTAGTAATACATAATTTTTTTTTTCAAAATTGTGCAATGTTTTTATACAATTTATTTTTAAACATTTTATTATTTAAATTATATTTATTTTATACATTTATTCTTTAGTTCAAGTAAACAGCACTAAAGAAATACAGTAAGACTAATAAAAAACATTTAAACATATAACCAAGCAATTTAAATTATTGAATACCTCATTTCCATAAAAAAAATTGAATTAAATTTTTTTTAAATAGTTTTTAATTTCCTTTAACGTTTATATTATAGGGAAACTTCTATAATAAATAAGATACAGTACATCAAGAGACTATTGAATATATTTGCCAAGTATCTTTTTAATGAATCTATAAAGCTGTGTGCATATGTGTTGGCGAGGGGGGTTGCACATGCGCAATACTCGTTTACTCACTTTCTCGCCTATTAGCCAAGAAGTATTTTTAAATATTCAAAACTGATACAGAAATGTAGTGGTTTTTTTAATTTAATTTACGATGAAACCTTAAAAATAATTTACAGTATCCGAAGAAAATACATTAACAATATATAAGGAAAGGAATACTATAATTTCAAATAGTAGAAGCAGTGCAAGTTCTAACAGGAAGTGATATTTCAAACAATACTTCCGGTTTGCTTGAGGGTGAATAGATACAGAATAAAGCAGGTGATGAAAACAGCTGGTCGGTCGCTTTAGCAACTTCGGTTTAATTTTAACCTGGCCATGCACCCATCCGAACAATACAACGTTACTGTAATATCTCCTTCCTCAATTACAATCGCTTCCATGCAAACTAACGCGTAAAGGTTTCGTGAAAATTACCTTGGAAACAATAAAATTGAGAATAAATGTCTACATTATAATCTAACTTTAATTAAAGGGGGTTGCAAACACGCATCGATCGCCATATGTTTCATAAAACACACTTCATAAGTCAAAATTATTTGTCCTACATAAGGATTAGTATAACCACGACATGTACAAACAAGTTAAACTAATACCAAAATTACAATAATTTAATTCTAAATTGATATTATTGATTGCTTTTTTTTAATCAATCCTTTATGTATTTATAAACAAAACAACGTGTACGATTATAGGCTTAACTAATAATTTTAATATTTGTGTATGTATTTGAATAAACTAAAAATATTTTTGGAAAAAAAAAAATGGTTTATTCTTTCATTAATGAATTAATAAGATTAAAGAAAAAAAATATATATATTAAAAAATATTGTACTGATTAACCCTGCGATCCTCTCGTTACCAGTTCTTATGAATTATCCAAAAAAAGAACCCTCGATTACAACATTTTGAAAAATTGCTTAAAATAGTTTTATTTTTATTTTTTTTTAGTTATATTGTTGCCCTCTAACTTACTTCAGAGGATGAATGAGGTCGATATGTATGAATGTAATTGAACAATCTCAGTCCGACTATTCCTGAAATGTGTGGTTAATTGAAACCAAATCACCAAAGAACATCATATCTAGTATTCAAATATATAATATAAATATATATCTGGTATCCATAACCTAGTATTCAAATCCGAATAAAGGTAACTACTGTCTTTATTAGGATTGAACCTTAGAACTCATGATTTTGAAATCAGCTGATTTGCGATGATGAGTTCACCACTAGACCAACGCGGTAGGTTACTTAGATGCACTAGTGGGAGTGAAGTTCACATTTGAAATTTTTAAAAATTTATGAAAGTTGTTTTGAAATTCAATTTTCTTTATTTTTTTATAATTTGAAAATTTGTGACAAAAATTATTCTCAGTGAATACATTTTAAATAAGAACAAATGTATTAAAGTTATAACTTATTAAACTAAGTTGATTAAGTAAGTTTAATTATATATTTAACTTATAAAAAACATCTTTTAGTAACTAATAAAAATAAAGATATGATGTTCAAATATATATATATATATACGAGGTGCGACAATAAAGTAATGAGACTGATTTTTCTTTGCAGGATGTGGCAACCCTGCAGCTTGCGTAGGCACACCATCTTTGACCTTGGTCTATAAGCTACTTATAGTCCAAGCGGCACATTGATGCAACTGCTCAGTCGTGAGTTGTGCTGTAATAAGTGAACACGTGTTTGTGTCTCTTGTCACAGAAATGAAACCCCAAAATATTGCGCAACGGTATACCATTTCTTTTTGCGTTAAATCGGGTGAAAACGCGACGACAACTTACGGTAAGCTTCAGAGGGCTTTTGGAGAGGAGGTCATGTCAAGAGCTCAAGTTTTTCGGTGGCATAAAATTTTTAGTGAAGGCAGAACGAATGTTGAAGATGAAGACCGCAGTGGACGACCATCAACCTCACGGACAGATGTCAACTTGACCAGGGTGCGTGAAATCGTACGATCTGATCGAAGATTATCCGTGAAAATGATTGCAGAAGAACTCAACATCGATCGAGAACAGTTCGTCTAATATTAACTGAAGATCTTGGTATGAGAGAGATTTGTGCAAAAATGGTCCCCAAAAATCTCACACAACAACAGCGAGAAACAGGGAAAAATGTGGCAGCCGATCTGTTAGAGCAAACTGAATACATCCCGATTTGTTGAGCCGTGTTATCACTGGTGATGAAGGTTGATTTTTTCAATACGATCCAGAGAAAAAACGCCAAACTTCGCAATGGTGCTGAAAGGGATCACCCAGACCAAAAAAAGCTCGCATGTCAAAGTCAAAAGTGAAATGCATGCTTGTGTGCTTTTTCGATTCCAAGGGAATTGTTCATAAAGAGTGGGTGCCTCCTGGACAAACAGTTAACCGATATTTCTACAAAGAAATTTTAGAAAGACTTCGTAAACGAGTTCTTCGTGTCCGAGCCAACATCGTTGATAATTGGATTCTGCATCACGATAATGCACCATCCCATACTGCTCTGTCAGTACAGCAATTTTTAACCTCAAAACAAATTTTAGTACTACCACAGGCTCCTTATTCGCCAGATATCGCTCAGTGCGATTTTTTTCTATTTCCAAGAGTCAAAATGGCGGTCAAGGGACACCATTTTCAAACAACACAAGATGTCCAAAATGCTGTGACGAGGGATAGAAACACGTGTTCACTTATTACAGCACAACTCACGACTGAGGAGTTGCATCAATGTGCCGCTTGGACTAGAAGTAGCTTATAGACCAAGGTCAAAGATGGTGTGCCTACGCAAGCTGCAGGGTTGCCACATCCTGCAAAGAAAAATCAGTCTCATTACTTTATTGTCGCACCTCGTATATATAATCAGGAAACCAAAATGAGAAAAAAGTTCATATCGATATAAGTACTATTTTGCTTTGGTTTCCTTCTGAACACCATTTTGTGAATTTCAACAAAAAAATTATTTCTCAGGAACGTGTAAATCTACTTTAATTAAAGTTGGTAGATTTAAGACTAGTCTTATTCTGCAAAATAAAAAATTTTGAAAACGTCACTTTCAAAAATTTCAAAATGGCGGTTGACATAATTTTTTTAATCTTTTAATTTTTTTTTAATCTTCAATCTTTTTGTAATTATTTTTTTATTAAATTTTTACTTATTACAAAATTTATTAATCACTTTTAGACCGATCGAAGTAACTCATTTAAAGGGTAAAAAATTGTTACCTGGACTTTTATACATGGAAATGGTAAAGGGGCTTATAATAAACGTAAAAAAAAATAAATGCGTGAGCCGTGGTGGTGGAGGGTTTGTTTTGGGGGGTTGAAAAGGGATGAACAATACAGTATTATTGCGATTTCCGGTGAAAGATGATATCAAAAAAATTTACTGTTAAGACACAGAAAGGTATACTTTCACTAACTTTCGTCAAAATTAAATTATTTTTGCGGATATGAAAAATAAAAAAACGAAAAAAAAGATTTTTCGCGGAAATTTTGAAGTTATGTTAAAAAGTGACCTCTACAAAAGTTGTAGATTTTTGCCTGATCTACAATTTTTGTATTGGAAAAAATTTTTTTTCAATCCCTTAACCACCCAAATTATCCCTCCACCAACACCGCTCACGCATTAATTTTTTTTACGTTTATTATAAACCTCTTTACCATTTCCACTTATAAAAGTCAGATAAAACTTTTTATTCTCCAAATATAATTTAGTTGGACTATTTATTTTTAAAAAAAATTACATCTCATTTGCAAAAGTCCGTGTAAAAAATTATTTATAATAAATACGACTAATAATATGTAGTAATTTATGAAGGTGAAATTTAGTCTTAGATTTACCAAATTAAATTAAAGAAGGTTTACAGATTCCTGAGACAAACATTTTTTGTTGAAAATCACAAAATGGCGTCCAGAAGAAAAACAAAGCAAAATAGGAATTCTGCTGATATGGACTTTTTTGCTCATTTTAGTATCCTGAATCAGTACCTGAAATCGGGGAAGACGTCCCGGAACATTCTTTATATATATATATATATATATATATATATATATATATATATATATATATATATATAAAGAAAATATATATTAATTTTTTCATTTTAAGGCATAATAATTACAATTACCATAAGTTCTTCTCTAAGTCAGGCAGCTGTTATTACCGTTGCGTTATCTTTTAATAACTTTTTTTTAATTTCCTGCACTATTGTTTCTTCTTTCTTTCTACTGGTGTTGTTTTTTTACTACTACGTTCTCCTTCTTAATTTACAGTTCTCTTTGTTTCGTTATTAGTCTTTATTCCTGAAAATAGGTATTATATTTATTAGTGGTTTTTTTGTTGTTGTAGCAATGAGATTTATTTACTTCAGCGTTTTAAAATAAACACAAGTAGATTAGCGGATTATAACAATTTACATTTTAACTATTTGTCTACGCATGAACAACCATATTGACTTCAGTATAATTTAGATAATCAATTAATTAATCTTTCCCAATTGAAATCTAATCTAATCAAACTTTTTTCAAAAGAGGTCGGATATAAAAGTTTTAAGAGGTTTAAGATTAAAGTTGTAGTATAAAAGAAGTTTAAAAGAAAACCAATAAATAATTCTCTTTTACAGAATTCAATAATGATATTTATTTGTGGAGTTATTGGACAGATAAATCGATGATTTTCTACATGTCTTATTTAAGTTGTCTAAGAGAAATGTTTCAATTTATTAGTATGCGAAGTGTGGCTATTAAATACAGAGACATTAAATCCGCAGTAAAATATTTTTATTTTAAAATCATACACATTTAATTATTATCCCCTTCAATATATACTTCTCCTCTATCCCAACAACGCTCCTTGTAAATTTTTCATCGTTTGAAACAGTGCTGGAAGTTTCCTTCTGTGAGCTCTTTCATGATACGTGACGCTTTTCCTTTCACAGCTTCAACGGTCTGAAAACTTGTTCCTTTTACTGCAAATTTGACCTTGGAGAACAGATAAAAGTCATATGCTGCCAGGTCAGGCGAATAAGGCGGATGGTCTAACATAGGGATGTTATACTTGGCTAGAAACGTCTTGACAGACAATGCAGTGTGAGTCGGTTCGGTGTCCTGATGAAAAACCCATGACTTGTTCTTCCACAATTCGGGTCTTTTATCCTTATTTTTTCACGAAGTTGAGCAAGGACCTCAAGGTAGTAAGCAATGTTGTTTAATAGTTTGACCTTCAGGAAACCAGTGAAGGTACAAAATCCCATGTATCGAAAAAAACAACCATCATCACTTTGAATTTTGATTATCATCTTCAACGTTTTCTCGGCCATCTTGGAAACACTTAAACCACTCAAAAACCCACACACGTGACAAACGTTCATTGCCATATACTTCTTTTTAATATAATATAAGTTTTAGTAGCGGTTTTTCCAAGTTTCTTATGAATTTTCACGACAATTCTTTGCTCTAATAAAACACTTATCATTTTTCGGCAAAACAAAAGTAAATATGTTATCCAGACGAAGGCCATAGCCAGACTAATATCTCTACAGAAACTGGAGTAGCAACAAAAGAAAGAGAAGGCTTCACGCTACACAGCCGTCGGTCGTACAAATTTGGCGGCATTAGTCTCGTTATTTAATATCCACACCTCGTATATGAACCTTTATTTTCCCTCAGAACATTATCAACCAACCAGCCTCCGTGATGCGAGTGATAGTGTTTCGGCCTTTCATCCGGAGGTCCCGAGTTCGAATCCCGGTCAGGCATGGCATTTTTCACACGTTAAAAATCATTCATCTCATCCTCTGAAGCAATATCTAACGGTGGACCCGGAAGTTAAAGGAAAAAAAAAACATTATCAGCCAACGAATAAGTCAATGCATATTTTAAATATTTATATATTATAATTTATTCATTAAATTTACTTTTAAACTACTAATTCTCTTTTCTGAAACAAATGTAATTATATATATATATGCATAAATACAACAATATGTCGTGAGTGATTCATAATCAACGCCCAGCAAGACTATTGAAGATAAATTGACGAAAATTTGTATACAAGTTCTTCTTACGATGCAAGTGCATACTAAGAAAGAATTATTTCAAATTCTTGTTTAAATGATAGAAACGGAGTAACAATAAAATTTACTGTTTTTTTTTTTTTTTTATTTTTCGTTACAAATGAAAATATCAACTTGATTGTTGACGTGTTTAATCTTCATGTGAATATCTAAAAACCAATTGTTATATTTTTCAAAATTAAATCTTGAAGGGGTGAAAAAAGTTGAAAAAACTTTGAATAATAGTTGCAAATATCTTCAATTTACGACTATACTAAAGAAGATATTCACTAAATTTGAGCTTGTAATTCAGATAAACATCAAAAAATCACCTTTGGAATTTTTGAATTTTGATTATTTTATGGGATGCGACGGTGTATGGCGCGGCGGTTCAACCAACACTTCACTGTCACTGTATGTACTTGTCTCCTGTTACTCGACTAAAAAACATAAAATAAAAAAATAAAATTAGAAACTAAGTACGGCATCTGCTACTGTTATTTACCGGGTTACGCTAAGAACCGAGCAAAATACATTTTTATCCGTCCTTCGTACAAGTAAACAGTTATAAGCAATAGTTTTAAGATGGAGGCCGACTATTTTGAAACCCGCAATCTTCATATCAGTCATATTTGCGGGCCCTGTACTGAGAAAACTATTGTTCTGAAGAAATTACAATACACTGGTATTTTTAGTAAATTGAACAGGCTTTAATTGTTATTTATCATTATTACTCTCACAAGCATGAGCTTAAAGAAAATAGCGGGTTGCAAGTGGCAGAGCCCTCTGGCTAGACGGGTAGAACCGGCGTAACATATCCCCTAACCGCGAACGGAAACGCAAGTAACCATATAGCGCGGACGAAGCCGATAAGTATGCTAGTGTATATGTATATATATATATAAATAACGCAACCCTTTTTAATTCATAATTTTACACATCTGTATTTTTTCTTTAAAAAAAAAATATATAAAAAAATCAATGCGTGATAACAGTAAATTAAGATAATGATTTATGACTGATATTTTACCCTCTACATTTTCTCCCACAAATCATTTTCCATCTCCGTCACACATTATTTAACAATTATACAGTTTAAGTAGGCAGATAGACAATGAACTCTAAATGGATTTTATAAACATTGTTTACAAAATCCTACGCATTACAGGATATAAAGCTTCATATAATTTATATCGGATTAAATGTGCCCTTTAGGGTTGGTTATTTAAAAACAATATTACGATATAAATTAACTGTGCCCGTAGTTGTGATAAGATACCATAAAATAATGCAGTTTATTAATTTTATTCTTAATCAAACTGTCAACTGATTATTAAATAACAAAAAAATATTTAACGCTATCCTTACGAACGCAACATGTATTGATTCTACACATTCTATAAACTAAATATTAAATTACTTTCTTTCTTTTTTTTTTAATAAACAAAACAGTTGACCATAAAATTCACATTAAAAAATATTTTTTTGTATGTTTTTCTATGTCTAACATATATTAGCACTTGAACTTGGGTATTTTTTAGAAGATATGGTAAACGGAAATGATAACTTGTAAGGGCTATTAAAACCGCTAGCAGAAAGGTCTAAATACATCTATCAAATAGTTCATAGCTCGGCAATCTTCCAGGAATGTGGGAAGTCTTTCTTTCCAAGTGATAAGCGATTAAATTAAGATTACTTATAACGTATACGAATTATAGTCTTCTTTCTATCGTTCATCCTTATCTTTACGCAAACATTGGTATAGCTTATTAGTGTGTTTTACATTAACTCACTTATGGTGAGTCTTATACCCGTATCTCTTATAATCGTATCATGTTAATTTTTTATTAACTTAATGCCGAAGAAATGCATTTTATCAACATAAAATCGCTACAAGTAACATAACAATAATATTTAAATTTGCAATTTCTCATTTATAACAAGGTAATCTTCAAAGTGTGGTGGGGTTTAAGGCAAGGATTAAAAATAAGAATACTAACAACAGGTATATTGTTTTATTTATCAAATCCTGATTCTTAAAGAGTTTTATTACATAATCAATAAATTTCAATACGCCAGCACTTTTTCGTTCAGCAAATTCGCAATCAAAACTCAATTTCTTCTCAAACAGGATACAATTTATCTTCTGTTTTGATTGTATTTATTTCCTTAATTCTTTCCTTTAAATGATTCGGGGCAGCTAATTATGGTTTTATTGCACCCGTAATAAGAAAAAAACACAAGAGGTTAGGTCTAAACATCTTGGAAAACAGAGTATAGAACCTTTTCGGTTATTTATATACACAGTATTTGCAAATTTTTCATTCAAATGGCTAACGAATACATTAAAGGTCAAAGTATAATCTTGTGGAAATAAATTTGAACCACATTTTTGATGTTCGAAAATGTAAAAAGCAATAATAATTTAATATATAAACATTTCCGTTAATAGTTTTTTCAGTAAAATATAAAAGGCCTATTACACAATTTTTAATTAAAAAACAGTAAATATTAACATTAGGTGTGTTTTTCAAAAGTTAAATGCATGTTTTCAGATCTTCACATTCGTAAATTATGTATATTAACATAACCATTAAGGTGAAAGGTGGCTTCATCCCTAAAAATTTACATAATTTTAATTACTCGTTTTCATTAATTCTGTCTAAAAATTAAATAGCGAACTGGAAACAATTCTCTGTATCAGCTAGATTTATTTATTGCAGCAGCTGAATTCTGTATGCTTACTATCGCAACTTATTTACGTAAAACGTCATGACTGATTGTTTTTGTAATTTGTAATTCGAGGCTTTAACGAGCGATGAATTTATTATTTCAACAAGCTTGAATTCAGATAACATTTGTGATGTTGGTAATCTTCCGGCCGATTTCTATTTGAAACCAGATCTTGTTTCCTTGAATCAGCGTTGCGTACTGTTTTTCATGTGGAAGTTCCTTTTTATTAGTACGTTAAAATGGGCGTTGAACTAAGATTACCGATTTCAATTCGCTATGCTACAAAACATACTGTACTTTTTCTTTGACAAAAAAAGTAGCAAACAAAGGAATATACCTCAGAAACAATACAGAGGATGATCCAGTGATTAAGATGCTGTTACACAAACTTTTCCGATGGAAGTTTTCAGTGGTACCAACATAATTTCTCAAAATGGCGCTAATGCTGTGTTTAATACTAAAACCCGAACATTCTTTTATTGTAAACCTGTATACTAAATTTAAAGCATTTACAACATTTTGAAAAATAAATAGCCAAAATTACATTTCCAAGCAATTACATACCCATTATTTTTATAAAATTACTTATTTTGTACATTTGAGTGTTTACAAAATTACTCAAGAGAATTATACATTACTAATTTTGATAAACAAATGAATACGTATTACGAAAGAGATATTGTAAGTCAGCAATGCCGGTTTTCTTTCATTTTTCCATATAAATTTCACAATTCTAAAAACTAAACAAATTAAACTAAAATAAACTGTTATTCAAATAAATAAAAATCAAATTCATTAAGAATGATTTATTGGACGAAAATTGTTTAAAAAAAAGTTACGAAAGAAAACGCTTATTAAATTAACATATCTACATAAAACTGAAAGACTTTAGGTTATCAATTTCTTGGTTAGAAGGGTTTCTTACCTCTTTCTATACTTTTTTTTGTAATTATCGTTCTTTCATTTTTAACGCCATAGAAATATATAAAAAAGAATAATACCTCTCTTTCGATATTAAATTCTTTTTGTTGCAACACTTTACAGTTAGATATACATGTTTAATCGACTGAATATGTACGTCCGTTTATGAGTAAATAAAGTTCTGCGAGTGATTAATTCTCAAATACAAGAGAATTCTGCTATATCACTATAAATGTTAAATATCGTATCACTGTACCCGGATCATTTATTCAACAATTATTTACATAAAAGTTTTTAGAATGCGGTTAAGAAAAGAATAAATAAATCAATCCTTGTTATCTGGACAGTTGTTTTCCGTTCAAGAACCACTGGTGTGGGTACAACACACCTAGTTTATATTCCCACCATGCGTTAATCGATTTCGACTATCAAATTTAATCTCCTTATTTTCTTTGGATTATTTAAATGAAATATAGATTTTTCCTCTTTCATGAAATGCAATATCCGTTATTGAGTTCTAAAATAAGGAATTATTAATAACAGTAATTCGTTAAAAATTTGATGAGAGTTATAGAGGGAAACGTTTTTCATAGGAAATACGAAAAAATAAAACTTCGTTAAGAGATTTAGGAACACGTTAACTCATAGATTTTTATTATTAATATCGACATTTTTACAACCGATCTCAATTAACTTTTGTAAATTTATGGCACGAATTTTTTAATATCCATCCGCTATTGACGAATAATAGAGGATTCATAGAAATAGTTTTTTTTCGGTGAATTTATAAGGTAAACATAAATAGAATATTTATAAAATAATAATAAATATATTATTATTAACTTAATAAATATCACTTAGTTGTTTCTTTATATTTTATTTTTCGATGAGAAGTGAGATATATGACGCATTCATCTGAAGTAAATTCTATTTTTTTCCCCACAGATCAAGATATTGCTGGAAAAAGAACTACACACGCCAAACAATTTTTTACACTAGATATTTCCACGAACGTTTAATAATAATCCTTTTTGTATCATTGATCTCGTTCAGTTATTTATGGAATTTATCGTTAAAGTAAAAATAAAAACCAAAGAGCAAAACTTTTATTTTATTTAGAGGCAGCGTATATAATGTATAAAATATATTTTATTTAAAAATAAAGTTACTTATAATATATTACTAAATATTAGCAATATATATTACTAATATAATAGGATAAATTTATTTAAATTAACAGCGAAAATAAACAGAGCGTAATAACAGTTTACATCAGTGAACCATTATAATACGATATAAATGGTTAAAAATTGAATTAAATTTATTAAAACTTTTATAAGCTCGTTAACAACTAATTTATATATATTTTTTAAATGTTTATAAAATGAATGAAATATAACAACATAAAACAAAACTATGATTAATACTTGCCAATATTGAAAAAATTACATTCAACTCAACCGTGACAATATCTTGTGTAACACTAATATTCAAAATAAAATTTTTTAAATGTTTCTCTAAACCTTTATCTGAATTGCTTTTTTGCGTAGATTACAGATCTGAAAATAGAATCTTTTCATCAACCTCAATTTAATGGAAATAGCAAATATCTTAGTGGAAACTTTCACCGTCTTCAACACTTATTGTGCCAAGGTTTGGAACGGATCCATCTGCGTCAGGAGTTGTGTCTTCACAGTAACGTCATGGTGTCTTTGAGGGACAGCTCCAACCGGGAAGGGCTGGGAGGCTTCGGTCTTCCACCTTTAATGATCGGTTGGAGACTCCTTTGAGATGCCATTGGGGGTAATCTAAGACTGTAGTCCCGGTGGGGATCCCTTTAGGGGTTCCTCTCTAGCGACGAGGCGACAAGACCGGAGTCTTGGTTGGCCGTTCCCTTTTGGGAGCTCCTCATTTGAGGCATGGGATGCAAAACGAGTACTGGCTGCCTGGGCAGGGCCTTGCGTCCTTCCGAGGTAGTTTGAGGCGAAGGCACTCCCCGGAGCTGAGTATGCTTAATTGCGTGTCCGGTTAGGGGGGGGGGGGGACTACAGATGTATAAAAAAAAGGAAAGGTTTGGGGGAAAAAATCCAGATGTAAATGTAGGAAATTGACTTTTATTGACATTATAACGCAGAGCTCTGTTTGGATTTATCAGTTTATCTAATATATAAACAATTTTGTGAATTACAGATCCCAGAGAATTTTTCTAACTGTCTTTAAAAGTTATCCAAGCAGTGAGTTCTATATCGGTCAAGACAGAGTTAGACATTTCATCTCTGATCAACTCCCTTATTTGTGAGCCAAAAAAAACTTCATTCTATAATTTTTCCGAACTTATTTTTGGGAATTTCTGTTTTATGTACAAAAATCCTTCACTATTATTCTTCATATCTTTTACAAAAAATTTTTATTAATTCCAGCTTGATACGAAGAGTTGATAAAATTTTTTTTTCTTGTTTAACTAGAGGCTAATGAACAATGTTTTTTTTTTTCACCAGGAGTTAAATTGTCACATTTCTTCCACTGTCTTAGCACCCCAACTCCGATGTCCCATTCACAAACGAAAACAACAGTATTCTTAGCTTTTGCTATTTAAATACAATTAAGATAATATTCTAATTTTATCATATGTGTAAACGAGCTTAAATTTTATATCTTTAAATAATTAATGTTTTATTCAAATAACCGAAAAATGCGGTGTTTTTTTAATTAAACTTCATGATCTCTAAGACGGAATATCTTAATTTAATATGTAAATATTACTTGGGATACAAGTAATAAAATAAGCTTTTTGAGAACAAAAGAGCATTGATCAAATCGTGAACATAAAAAGAAAACATAAAACACCAAAAGTAATACTTAGTTTTGCACAAAGAATTACAAAAAATAAACTAAATGAAGAAATAATCAAATAAAAATTATAGATACATTGTGAAAATAAGAAATAAAAATGGTGAAACAAAACGAAACATTTTGATAATGCTTAATGTCGCAAGCTGCTTGATTCATCCAAATCTCGAAGGACCTCACAGATCCAAAAAGTGAAGCCACTTCAGCCGCCTAACATCCTAACTACTAATCTGGATGTTAACTACGAGCCAGTTCATATGACTGCCCAGCCATATTTTGTGTTTAGTTCAATCTCCTCTAGAACGCTGGTGCTCCCAGATAACCATGCATCTCTGTCTGTGTTTCTCGCAAGCTACGACGCCTTTATCATACTTCTCAGTAATTTGTTTTGAAATCTCTGTACGATGTCAATGTTACTCGCTTGTTGTACTTCGCTGCAGGATCCCTGCGTTCAAATCGGTTTCAGGGTTGTTGTGTACAACAACGCACGTCAGACGGGGTCCCAAATTCAGCCCCAGGTATCGTACATTGTAAGCATGCAAAATGATAACGCAATTCAATTCGCGAGCAGTCACTCACTCATCATCACAAATATACCACGCATAGGCTTAGCGGACTAATCTTCAACTTCCATTTAAAAAAACCATTCACAATCAGATCCAATACAGTCTGTAGTTTAGTAGAAGCTACAATGAAGTCAGCATTGACCGCCAGGTCCGCTTTGTCATACGCAAACGATGCAATTATGACTCTGGAGTCGGAAGGTCCCGCCTTAAAAATCGAAAAAAAACATTTTTTTTTTAGTAAGGTGAATAAAAAACATAGTTGAACAAAATCAACAAATATGTATTTAAAAAACGATATTTTTTGATTGAAACAGTTGGTATACACGTTAAAATAATATAGATTAATGAAGAATGAATAAATGGAAAAGAGAATATATATATATATCAAAATTTACTTTTTTCATATTTGTTTTGTAACACCTGCAGTCAATGGTGCCTGAAGTGTACCTATGTATTGCATATTTATTTATCTTTTTTTTTTATTTATATTAAAATGTTTTATAACATTCTGTATTGAAATGAAAAATAAATGGTATTCCTACAGAAGTCTGTAATGAAATTTAAAAATAATAATAAAAACAATACTAGAGTAGAAATAATAAAAACTCGGAAATCTTTTGTCCATTCATATCGCTAACTGACAACTACTACATAACAATTCTCTCACTTCTCATCCTTTTATCCAAATTTCATTTACGTTTCAAACTCAACTGTGTGCTACAAAAAAAAAGAAGAAAATTAATGTCTTTTTTCATGACGTAGGCTGATTTGTTAAAAAACTGAATAATAACAACATATATATATAATAAACTCTTTTATTAATTTTTAAATCTATACATGTAAAAAAATGATGTATACACTCGTGTTTCTGTGCAAGCATCACGAAAAAACTACTGGGCCGATTTCAATAACATTTTGCAGATTTATATCTTAGAGCATTGATTCTCAAACGTTTTCGCCCGCAGTCCACACTGAGAATCAAAAATTTTGTAACGCCTCCAAAATATTTAAACTTATCATTTGTTAAAAATAATAATTGCAATTGCTGTTTATAAGATGCGCTCTTAAAAACAGCAATTTCAATTATTGTTTTTAAACGTGACATATCCTATGTCTGGGTTGAAACTTGCATTCTAGTTTACATTTTAATTTTAAATATCAGGAAAACACAATTTTTTGCCATTTTTTAATCACCCATCGCCTTTCTAGTCCACCTGAATGCTCCGAATTTTCTGTCGGCCTTCTACCACCCCCAGGAAGGTCTCCAGTGCCCATAAAGGGACGTTAGCGCCCACTTTGAGAACGAATGCCTTAAAAGATTAGATTGGTTATTATCTCTGATTGGAATTATCACAATATTTCTAATGGGAAGTTAAGATATTAAAGACATTTATTAAAGAAAAAAAAATTAATCCTTTTTCTTCATTATATTTCTGTTACCATGGTAAAAGAAAACAATTTTCGAGTTCAAATCCATTTACTTTTAAACATTTTATTTTTATAAAATTATTATTATTATTATTATTGTAATTAGCTTAAATTAGCACATTTAGCGAAATTTATGAATTTTGATTGTTTACTTTGGCTGTCGAAATTGATTGTCAAATGCCTTCAAGAAGGAGAAATAACCTTTTTTATTATTTAAAGTCTGCTAAAAGAATAAGAGTACCTCGTTCCCCTGAAACAGCAATAGTGTGTTATTATCGGTTCTGAGAATCGAACAGAAAGCCGATGACAGCGCTACACCCGCAATAAGCGCGAATTGAAGTTAAATTTTTCATGAGTTCATACTGATATCATTGTAGTCGTTTAGAACTATCATGATCGCATAAGAATAAAAGTGGATTTAGTTGTAATGTAAAGATTAAGTTTACAGATCATGGGCATATTGGTACCACGACAGAAGTGTGGTACCAATATTGTCACGCTCGAAAATGAAAAGGATTAAGTTGAGTATCAGGAAAGATTCATTTCTAATTCAAGAACCGTAGAAGGTACTAGTAGCACAGTTGAATAGAGACCATCCTAAATCAAACATTTTTTTTTTACATACAAGAACCTACAACAGCGCCATTCAAATGATTTCATTCAGAGATTACATCTGTATTATTCTCATAATCATAAGAATAACGAATACAGCGGGGTTCCAAGGGGCGGAGCTTCCTGGCTAGACGGGAAGAACGAGCAAAGCGAGCGGTCAATATCTAAAATCTACTCACATCAATTTACGCCAAATGAATCGTATGAATTTAACAAATGGTGTAATTTATTAAAATCATAAATTGTTAACATCAAATAAAAGAAATATTTCATAAATTAATATAAATTAAAATGTATATATAACTATATTTTTTTTTTATAATGTAGTAGTTTGAATAGATTTTTCAACTTATTTTAAATCATTATTAATTCTTTAGGAAATGAGATAAGAAAAAAATAATTATAAACTTTTTAATATAACAAACGCGCGCGCACACAGAGAGAGAGAGAGAGAGAGAGAGAGAGAGAGAGAGAGAGAGAGAGAGAGAGAGAGAGAGCGAGGGAGTGAGTGAGTGAAAGAGAGAAAATATTTTAATAAATAATAAAACGCTTTACTATTTTCAATTCTACAAGTCATGAATCTGAATAGCACGTAACATAAGAACTTGTTCAACTCCATTCATGAGTTTTAATAGCTAAAACAAATACTTAGCTACGTCTATAAGTAATAATGTTATGGTATAGCTATAGCCTATAAAACAGAGGGTGTCTGACCTTGAAAAAAGACCTTGACAGTGAGTGAGGTAGTTCAAGGACATGACCTTGCCCTAAGAAAGAATGTTTCGTTCGTCTACTGCCTACTTTATCCTGTATATTATTGCTTACAATATACGCATGCACAAATGTAAGTACTCGGAATAAGAACGAAAAATAGAATCGAATGAACACTTTATTATATGTTTTTTAAGTAAGCATTTTTAGCATTCTGTGGTGAGGGAGTGTGAAGGTTAGTTAGTTATTATAGCATCCGGAATATAGATGAAGTTATAATTAATAGTCAATAAGATACACCTCTAGTTGAAGCCGTTACATTTTATGATTAAAATTTATTCATTACGGTATATATTAAACAGAATATAAACACAGGAATTGCGTAATTATTTTAATAAACTAAGTCATAATGCTAAATAATAATTATTTAAAAAATTCTTTATAACTTGTATAATTTCAATGTAAATTAAAACCGTAGTCATTGTTATTTTTCTATTATGAGTTACAAGGTACACCTGATGTGACTAAACATGTTTTATCTGCTTTTGCGTGGCCTGCTTAAGTTATAAGATCATAGCACTCTGTAATCCGGTAATCCGACTTATAGTCCGGTAGGATAAAAAAGGGAAATTCACAGCATCAGCAACGTACTAAGTGCCCTATTAAAAAGATTTAGTACAATTCGTATTGTTATCCTACCAGATAATCTAATATTTTATCATTTAATTTAAAATCCTTCCATATTACACGTTTTTCCACTTCATTATTATTAATAATCCGACTGTATACTGAAAAAATATTAAGATTTTTCCAAATATTTTCAAATGAACATCTTGTCTTTTGGTATAAATGTTTTTCAAAAATCTTTAGCTTTATATAGGAGCAAAAATTTTATACTCTACAAGCGCACAAAATGGATATTTGCTCCTGAAATAAAATATTATTTATTCGTCAAATAAATTTAAATTGATATAAAAGCAATACGTAAATGAAATTAAACTTTATTTTTTCACTGATCATGGAAATACTAATTATAATTCAATAAATATTCAGATGAGGACAGGGACCAAAGATCAGAACGCCTCAAAAAGATGTGGGCAAAAAGAGAAGAAGCAAGAATTAAAACAACTCACACGATTCGGAAATAAGAAGAGGTCGTAAAAACAAAAAAAAAAAACAAAGATAAATTGTATTTAAATCATCAATCATATTTACAAATTTTCTGAGTCAATTAATACAAAATTAGAAAAATCTTGAAAAACTTAGAGATAACAAATCTTTTTTTAAATTTTCATAACAGTATTTATTGAACGTATTTACTTTATTGTTTAATTACATTTACAAATTAAATTCTTTAATATATCAAGAAAGAAAATAACATATATAATATATAAATTATTCGGCTTTACTCGTTTAATAATATAAGCTACAAATTTAAAAATCTTTTCAATTCAAAAAAGAAGCTTTATGTTATAAGAGAACGAGCTTAAATCGTATAAGTGTAAATGTGTGCTGAACTTTTAAATAAAATCAAGGAATTATCTACGTTCGCTGTAGAGACGATGAAATAAATGCAAAACTGTTACTCTGTAAAAAAATACAAAAACTAAGATGTCAAGTTAAAAGACAGAAAAAAGAAGTGATAAAATGTTTTAAAATATCATCCACGAAAGAAAAGGAAAACAAAAAAATCCCGGTATATGGAAATTCCTTTATATTTTATCTACACATGATTTCTAGATAATTTTTGTGATCAATAATGAAAATAAATTAAATTCACAGAAATGAAATCCTCAATAAAAGGAATGTTTTTATGAATAATATTCGTAAAAGAAAAATTATTGACTAGGCTATATATTTTTTTTATTTAACGTTAAAATAACATTTCATAAAAAATCACGGTTTTTTTTACTTATTTGACCGCGTAGGATCACTTTGGTCAATTTTTGGTCCGTTTTCTTTGGACTTTGTTGGTTCGTTGTTTCTGCCAATATTTCTTCATTTTCTCAGATCCTGTTCTTTACTCGTCCTTGAACAACACATTTCTTGACACTTTGTCCTTGTTAAAATATTTGATATTTAAATTTTCTCTAATTTTCTGTTTATTTATTGCGTGTTCGATTTTCAGTCCAATTTCTTCTAGGTCTTTTTTAATTTCTGTAATATGTCTTCCGCCAGATTTCATACTAACCCCTTCGATTTCAACTTGTTTTTTAATAGCCGATTTTCCGGCGTTCTGTGGAAGAAGTGGAAAGTTCTACGTTTATCATCAAACTGATAATTGGTTCTGTAATATTCTTATAAACTGTCATTCATTAGTAGAGATTCGCCATACTTCATCTATTTTATAATTTTTGTTTATGTAGGTTCTGATAATCCTACGTTCTGTTTTAATTGTTTGGTCACTTTTACCTTCATTTGTAATTTTAATTAATGTTTCACAAGCGTAAATTCCTTCTGGTAATGACCATTCTATAATGTCTAATTTTCGCTTTTGTGGAAAAACTTTTTTTATTGTATGTTGATTTGGTTAGAACTTGACCATTACTCATTTTTAGTGCTCTGTTATTCCAAAAGGAATTTTCTCTGAATTTATTATCTATTTTTCGCCCAGGTATTTAAATGTTTGTATTAGTTTAATTTTTTTATAGTTAATTCTTACTTTATTTTTGTGTAACGGATCTAAAGCCATTATTTCTGTTTTATCGTATGTAATTTTTAATCTAATTTTTTCCACGATTTTTTCGAAACTTATTTAATTTTTTAGTTCTTCCATATTATTCGTTAAAAGGGCTTAATCATCGGAAAATCCTAGACAATTTATCTTTATTTCTTTTTCAACTTTGCCGATCTTTACATTTTTTGGATTTTCTTTAAACCATTTTTTTCATGAGAAAATCCAGAGCGATATTATAATGGCGAAAGACTATCACCTTGTCTTAATCCAGTTTTTATTGTAAATGATTCGGAGATTTCTCCGAACTATTTACTGTTTATTATTTTTTTTATAGCCTTAAAAATCATATTATTAAGAGTAAGAGGTTTTTTAAGACTTAAGAGTTCATTTTTTTACATTTACAAATTTAAAATTAAGTAATCTAGGCAAAATTTATTTACTACAACTAATTGTAATCTAATTATAATTTATTGTAATTTAATTACATTTAATTATAATTTATTGTAATTTAATTACATCTAATTATAATTTATTACATTTTTTGCTTCCTATTTTTAAACAAAACTAATTTATTTTTCATCAAAGTTTAAAATGCATAGTTGAATGGATGGTTGAAATGTCCTAAAAAATGACTGAGGGATTGGCTTCTTGCTAACTAAATCTTATATTGCACTATCTTCTCCACTTCACTATTGACAGTGCTAACACTAATTTAAACACCTGTGCGTATATATATAAATTTTACGTTTTTTTTTAATTTTGACGAGTAATATAAAATTATTATTAAAATGAAGTAATCTATACAATTAAAAATGAACTACAGTTTTGAAGATGTAAAGTCTGAATATAAACAAAAAAGATAAAAATAAACTGAAATCTAACTACTTTCATGAAGAGAAACTGGATCGATCAGACTATCTTTTTTTCAGAAAGATAATTTTTAGTTAAATCTACAAAAAGTAATTTTTCTATTGATAAAAGAGGAAGCCTGGATAGTTGAAGTTAGATAAAATTTGACATAACTAATCAAAAACAAACATCTCTAATCGATTTATCATGTGATGCAAATAAATTAAACGGATTACTATTTTTATAAACTTAAAAAAAAAATTGTTGTACATATTTGTTTAATTTTTAAAAATTACATAAAAAATAAAAATGAATCGCTGAAGTTCGAGTAAAAGTAGTTACTGACATTTTTAAGAATGTATAGCATTTAAAAAAATATCTAACCGAGTATGACATACTATCTCGTACTCAAACGTTTTTAAGAATCTATTCGGAATATATTAAAGGCATGGTGATGATATGAGTTAAAAATATTACTAGTAATGATGTAACTGTAAAATCTTGTCCTGTGAAAAGGATAAAGAATAATCAGTATTGTACTCTAACGTGTGTGTATGTATATATATATATATATATATATATATATAGAATATTTAATCACGCGAATAATCCTTCAGTCTTTTTTCTGTATTAAACATTTATCTTTTTGTACGTTACAATACGCTGTACTATAGACTAAGTTACGATAGCAACATGAAATCAAATATTGTTATAAGAAACAATTATTATTTTAAGTAGTATTAAATGAAATAAAATGAAATGAAAGAAAACTTGTTGCTATTAAGAAACTTCACGCAATGAAGAAATTAAGATTAGAGTCACGTAAATCTTCAATTCTCAGAATATTATCGTTAATTTAAATTCTTTAAATTCATTATTTATTTATCTATTCTTACAAAACAATTTACCGTTTTAATTGGCACTGTCTACTCAATGGTTTAATAAAAAAAATTATACAATAAAACGTTTACCGTATAAATATGAATTTATTAATAATATCAAAGATACCGTCATATTTTAAAAAAAGAGATGAAAAAAATTTATTTAATTGTAAAATGTATGATTAGATCTTAGATTCACGCATCAAGCTGTTTGTCAATTAGAAAAATCAATAACTCAGACGGTTGGAGAAAAAATTTCACAAAAATGATCAACCGAGATTTTAAATTTAATGGAAGTTTTATTTTATATTAACGAGTTTTCATTTATTACAACAGGGCTTCATCAGTGACTAACTTAAAATGCAATAACCACATAAAGACTATTCACTAAAAACCTTTTTTTTTGTTTCGCTACCTATACCATACAAAAGGTGAAAACTTCCAAAGGAAACGAATGAAATACTTTAAATATTAAAAATTTACTTCGCAGATTAAAAAAAAAAATTAAGTCAGTAATTATCTTGTATTCTATAATCTAGATGTTATTATATTAATAACCAAAATAAATATAGAGAGAATTTTGAAGAACGGAGAAAAAAGGGTGATCTTTAAAATAATAACTGGAAAAAATATATAAATGTTTATAACCTGTGTACGTAAATTTGGATATAAATATGAATCCGCATACGCCCAAATTGAGTCGATTACAATACTTTCCCTTCGAGAGAATTATCTAGACAGGAAAGTAAAAATGATAAAAGCGATATCATTTTGAAGTATTTATTCGTACAATTTAAGGACACCTTGTTGCAAATCTTATCAGAAATATCAGCTAATTTTCTATGAAATATGATCGACGTGGAACCATAATACTTTTAACGATTTATTAAATACATAAAATTCCATAATAAGATTAGATTAATAGAGGTATCGAAAAATGTTTTCCATCTTTAGAATTTTTTTATAATGCAGTTTTTGCCCAATAAAACAATAAAAAATCGTACACCATGTTTTAAAAAGTACCCATTATAATATTAATAGACGAATTTATTAAGAACACGATACTGTTCTAACTACAATTTTTCCTTGAAATAGTCGGGAGAAATCTTAGAGGTAAAGGCAATAAAAAAATATATAAAGAAATACTCGAAAAAGGTTCTTTTTGTTTAAATAAGATTATAAAAAATTTACATTTTTGCTAAGTTTAGTAAGTTAATTTAAATTCTGTAAAATATATAGTACAATAATAGCAATGTAGGATATGTACGGCAAACTGAAAGAAAAATTAAAGTGTAGAATAAAGTATCATTTGGCTTTTTACAAATGCAAAAGACTAGAATATTCGGCTGTAGTTAAGCATTCGTAAAAACTGGTCATAAAATTAGTTCATTAAAAACTATAGATTTATCTCTACTGGTTTAAGATTTTTGTCATCTTTACCTTCTTGAGGTAAGTTTTACCTATTAAATTTAAACAAGAAGCATATATTAACTCGTAGGGGACGATCTGAATTTAAGTTTTTATATATAATAATAATATATAATATTATAATATGATTGAAGTACTTAGTCGTTTTAAACAAAATTTACGCTTTCTATTGGGGTTGCCTAAAACAACAGTTGTTAATATTTTATTGTTCCTTATTCTAAAAACCATGCTAAAAATATTAATTTTATTACATTTCGTAAATACTGTTTATAAAACAATATTCACTGTTTCTTTTTTCCCCATGTATTTATTATTTCTTCTTTATTTAAACATCTCCTTAGTGTCTACTTATGATAACTGTTTAACAATCGAAATGATCATTAGTTTTAGCTTTTAAATGCAATTTTTATATAGAGTTTTGAAATATCTTATTATTTTCCAATTGAAATGAAATATATATATATAAAATGTTAACAATAGATAATTAAGAAAATAATTTTGGGATTACTTTGAATTTAATCGCCCTTTCAAATTTATTAACAAAAAAAAATTAATTCGATTTCTTAAAAATTATAATTGATTATAGTTTTTAAAAAAAAACAAACATAATGAGATTAAAATTAAATTTTCAATGACTCAATTTTTATTTTCTAATGAAAAGTATTTAACAGGTAAACAGGAGAACAATTTTCTGTATCTAAACCGGTTCATGGTTAGGTAAATGATTACATTAATTAAGCAACGAGCTACCGATGTTGCAATAATACTGGTTCTTGTGAATCTACCACAATTTTACAATAAACTGCAGCACTGAACACCAAATCCAATAAATTGTATATTTAAATTTTTTAAAAATACATAAATAAATAGAATAAAATATATAAGTTATTTTTATCGGGTTATTCAGAAAAAATAAATACTTCAAAATTCATTCAATAATCAATTCAATATTAAAAATTAAAAAAAAATTATTTAATTTCAATACAAGATTCAAAGAAGAGAGGAGAGAAAACTAGCTTTATATATGTATGATGCTTTAATTATAGAAATAAATTCTGTAATATATCACAAATATATAAGCAATAGCTTTACTTCAAAGGATATAAATAACCATCAAGAAAAGAGAAATAAAAATCAATAAATAATCTGTCTAAGAATACTGAAAGAAATACAGATGATGACGACAGTGATGATGTGGTGATATAAGTACAGGAGAAAGAGATTCGATACAGAATATGTGTGCCAAATACTGCACGAGAGGATGGCATCCATCGATTCATTATATGAATATTAAATTCCAGAAATAAGAACATTCCTACGGCTCGGAACCTCGTTTGTAATAAAACGCAAACGCACATTGAACGACTGTAATCGTAAATTACTATAATTCAATAATCAAAGAAAAAAAAATTCGTGATAAATTATGTACAAACCATTAAATTCAGATCTTCATGCATGCTCGTTTATTATTCTTCCTTTTTATTTTACTCATTCTGACAGATAGATTAATTTTGTATATGATAAATGAACATCCCTTGCATAACATTATGTTTTGTCATGTTTATTGCTTATTAATCATTAAGCCATTCATTCAGTTATCAAATATTCTAACAACTCTCCCTTTTCATTAAATTCATAATAATATTTTTTAAATTAATAATAATAAAAAAACTAAAAAACCTTAAATACAACTTCAATTTATAATTATGCCATGGCCTGAATATCACGTCTATTTTGATGAACGGTTTTTAACTTCTCTGTTCCGTATTACAAAACAAATCTGATTATCAAATTCTGAGGTAGCACACATCAGTTGTTTTAATAATTGAGTAAATTCCATTTAGATACCTGGTTCCATTGGTAAATTGTTGGATTATTGAAATCTATGTTTATTTTTAAATGTTGCTAACGTAGTAGTTGATTTAATCATCATGCTGGAAAATTTTTGGAATATTTAAAAACAAAATCCATCAATCGATGTAGCAAAAATACAAAAACAAATCTCATATTGTATATTTCCTTATTCTTTAAAAAAAAGTAAAATATTTAAACAAATATCGCTTGAGAATGTTGAAAAAGAGAGGGAAACGATAATCAACTGTAATAATCACGCCTAACCAACCGGATTGGTCTAATGGTAAACTCCTCATCGCAATCAGCTTATTTCGAAGTCGAGATTTCTAAGGTTCTAGGCAGTTACTTACGGATTTGAATGCTAGATCGTGGATACCGGTGTTCTTTGGTGGTTAGGTTTCAATTAACCACACATCTCAGGAATGATCGACCTGAGACTGTACAATACTACACTTCATTTACATTCATACATATTATCCTCTGAAGTAATACTTTATGACGGTTCCGGAGGCTAAACAGAAAAAAAAAGAAACAGGAATCACGACCGACAATACTAGAATGACGTCAACAGTCCCATGAGTTAGCTGAATGAATAAAAATTATAATCTTATAAAAACCAACCAAAATAATTATAATTAACCTATAAATAAAGCCTAATACTTCTATTTTTCCTATTGTCTCTTCTAGATGCAAATTACAGTTCGTTCTTTTGTTGTAACAACAAATGTATTTGTTGTATATGTATATGTAATTTGTATATGTAATGTAAGTTGTATATGTAATTTTTGTAGTAATAAATGTTAATTTTACTATCCCCATCACTTCAGTGAATTTTAGATGATTACCCATAAAGAATACGTCTATCAATTATTCAATATTTATCATTTTACAATACTGCAGTAAATATTCTATTAACCGTCTAAATAAAAGTGTGGAGATGCTGTCATACTATTCGGAAATTATAATAATACAATACAGAACTTAGTAAAAATTAATATAACACAAATAATATCTATTCTACAAAACAACGAATAATGTTTAATAACATTTAAAAAACTTTGTAAAATCAAAAAATAATTTTTAACTACATTCATTGTTCATCACATTTCTGCATCTCGAAGATTTATTTTTTACGTAAAACAAAAGTTCTGTTACACTTAGTTTTCTTGAAGTAACATCACACAATACAAAGCTTAAGAAGACATAGCTGTATTATCGTTAAAAGTATCTACCCACCATATTTTTTGTTGAAAATGTAAGTAATTCAAACAGTCCGGTATTATAAAGATATTAATAACAAAAATAAAATTCAGTTTTTTATTAAAAATTACAAAAAAAATTTCTCAAAGAATTTTTAATTGTCACATCATTTTCAAGAACAAGAGATTAAGATTTTCAAAACAGATTTACGTTGTAGTCAATGTCAAAGGTCTTAGTATGTTTTTATCAAAATATTGAATATAAATCATTATTTTGAACAATTGTTTTAAATATATATTAGCAGACCCGGCAATGCTTCGGTATTGCTAGATTTGAGTATATAAATATATAGATTAAATGAACACAATAGAAAGTTTGATAAAACATTAACAAAATGAAACATTAGGGAACTTCAAAAAATTGAACCCCTTTTCCCCTATCCTCCGCCATTTATATTTCTAATTTCTTCTCCTTTTTCCCCTTTCTTTTTTCTCCTTTCCCCTTTCCATTTCCTCTTCCTTTTTTCTTTATTCAATTCCCTTTCTTCCCTTTTACCTTTTTCTTTTTTCCTTTTTCCGATTTTTCCCTTTCTCCCTTTTCCTCTGCGCATAAATCGATCCAGTAGTTTTTTAGTCTATAGCGGACACACATAACGAAAGCACTGAAATGGAATCGTAAAATATTTAGTATATCATGCGTTGCTTTTACGTCCAACAGATAGCTCTTTTTTTTAAAAAAAGCATGTTTTTATCTGTCACAGGTAAAATGTGAGTACAGCAACATCTTTGGTACATAAATAGTAGGTATATAAAAACACGCGCATATTCGAATACAACGTTGGGTCAAAATTTCAAAGCAATCGGTGAAGAACTTTCGGAAATTTAAGATTTTGAACAAACGAACATTTACATTATTATTTATACAGATATACATACTTTTTTTTTATTAGTACAATTTTATGATTTTTATATTGTATAATTTTATACTTTTGTACTAATTTTATCGTCCAATTAAAAATATCTACATTTGAAAAAATTTACTAAGATATAAACTCGCATAAAAAACTTTATTTGTAAGTTGTTTCATGAATCTTGGTTGAAAAATCTCCAATTTTGAGTAGCTTTAATTAAAAAAAAAAAAATTATTGAGGAAAAAATCCATTGTTTCCAACCTCTTCTAAATAAATACTGGCAATAAAAATGATAACAAATGGCTTATAAAATTATAACTTTATTATTATCATGTAAATATTAAAAGCACAAAGAGCAGTGGTAAGAACGTTACATTACTGCATTTGTAAAATAAATGAAAGCAAATTTCATCACGCAATTGTACTCCTGAGAGGATTTATCGTTCTTATGAATGTTAAGTCGGTTAATTGACTTTAAAAGATAAAATGCAGGTTGCATTTCATCAGCAAGAAAATCTTATTTGGTATGACAATCATTCAGCCGTCCGTTTTCATATAACATATATATAAAAGCACGCGCATACCCAAGAATTCGCAGACAAGCACACATAACACAGCATGGATTTCAATTAATCACTCTTTTACTTCATTTATATCTTTTATTCTTTTTTTATTTAACTGTCTTTTATTCCTTCTTACTACCTTTTATTTTATTCTTTTTTCCTCCTCAACCTTAGGCATATTAACTGACTAGCACGCCATATGTTCTAAATGCACGACTGAACGAAGCGTAGCGTCACGTTAAATAAAAGCTTTTATTCACGTCATTGTTGATGTCCACAACAAAACTATTCGTGCAATGCCTTAAGCAAATAACAAATAAATATTACGGTCATTAACCCTTATTAAAAGTTTATACGTTAAAATTTTCACTAAAAAGAAAAGAATGCATTTTAAAGAGCATTTAATGATAACAATAATGTAAACGTTACATGAATTTTAATTGTATTTTGAAAAAGTTTTGTTTTTTCTACTCAGAATTTTAATATAACATTATTTAATTGTAGGTAGTTCCAATTTTAGCTGATTAAACAATATTCAAAGCACATAATACTTAAATCAAAAAAGGACAAAGCGTAGATAAAACATTTCAAGATATTAAACGATTTTATCAAAAATGTTTTTAAAATATAAAAACGAGAGAGCCTGGTAATATCAAAAGATATAAGATACAAAAAATTGACTTACTTTTCCATAGTATGTGCAAAATATCTGTTGAATATAAAATAAATAAAATATTTGAGAAAATAGTAGTGCACAATATTTTCATCTTCAGGAGTTAGGAATCGGCCGGTTCAAGACTTTAGGATAACCTTCATCTAGACGTGGGTGGACGTGACCACGTGGTCTAGCCTAGGCGTTCGCGCTCTCAATGAAATTCCGTAATCATTACATTGGTAGGACCGTTCCTGTGCTTTGGCCTCCGAGAAACCCAGATTTGACACTGCTAGACTTTTTTTCTATAGGGATACGTTAAAAATATTGTCTTCAGTATAAAAATCAAGGAAGCTCAACATTTAAGACAACGGATCGCCGCTGCTATTGCCACAGTTACGACTGCAATGATCCATCAGATCTGGGCAGAAGTCGATGATCGGCTGGATATTTGCAGACGAACAACGGAGCTCATATTGAAACATTCTAAGGTATGTAAAAAACTTTTTGAATTTAAAAAAATGACTCGTTTGATTATCTCTAGTAGTTTCTAAGACACAATTTTTTTAAACTGCTGCAACCTTTTTCGATGACCCTATATACTTTAAAATTTTTGGAATTTCAGCTCCACTATATAATTTATAATTTCGTCTCATAAAATATAACTTTTAACGGGTCGCAAAATCATCATTTTCGAATTTCAGATTCTGAGACTTTTTTCCTTCACGATCTAACTCTCTGATCCATTTACAAGTGCAGGCGTACTCGTAACTTCATAAAATGTGAATTTTCCTTCCTTTTATCCACTCTTTAGATGTATGATGAAAAATACACGACACATGTAATCATAATATAATTTAATACAAAAGGATTGATATTCATACATTGCACTTTAATAAAAGATCTGAAAGTTGAGTAGATAGTTTGCAGGCATTGAATATTTAATTATCAATTTACAATACTCATTCTTAATTAAAATCTATAATACCAGTGAAAATGTTTAATCAAATCAAACATTGTAATGACGTTTGGTCAGTTTCCAAAATGTGATGCACGTTCTTTCAGAATATGTACAAGGATATTTCGCAGTATTTGAAGAAAACTGAAAAACATTAATAAAAGATACGTATGTAAAAATATATTGCTCTCAGCCGGTGAAGAGGTATTTCAAATAACAAAAATTGATTGCAGAATCATCTGAACCAACTCTTTTATTTTTAAATCGAGAAAGATCTGTATAATCAGTATTTCTGGAACCAGTATAACAGTTCTGTTTCGTTTTGAAATACTGTACGGGTTTCGGTAATAGGTGGTTTATAATTCATATATGGGTGAAAACTTTATTAAAATGTAATTATTTTCATTTCAATTTCTTCTTCATTTTATTTATCCTGTATTAGTCCAATTAATTCTTTAATTATAAAATATTTTTGAATGAATTTTTATCAAAAAATACTAGCTACAATAATATTGATTAAAATAAAGTGTAAACATCATTGTGTATATTGTATGAGTAGAATCAGGCTATACTAAAATACTCTTCATCCCTTTAAATACTCTCTACTTTCCAGTGAATATATCAACTCACGCATTCGAGTCTTCACATCTGAATGGAAAATATGAATAAATCAAATTATATTAATAAAACAAACAAATCACATGTTTATACCTATTAAAAAATTAAACTCATTAATCACTATTATATTTTCTGAGTTTTCATATCAAAATCAATGCGCTGTTTTGTTTTATTGTTTTTATGGCACATTTAGTTTTAGTTAGAACAAATTAATATAAATAAAAGTCATTGTAATATGTTTGCTCCACATATCTTAGTAAACCATAAGACCGATTTCAATAAAACTTGGAACAATTATTACTGAGAAAAACCTACTATGAGTGTTAGACAACCCTACTCCAACCTCTGTGGGATGAGAAACTTACATCATAAAATGTTGAATTCTGGGACATTTTGGAATATTCTTGAATAATTTGTAACATTATTACATTATTGAAATTTTTAGTACTTCCTAAAAGTTTCTACAACATTTTGGAGCATTCCAGATCTTTCTCGAATATTTTTGAATATTATTGCATTTTGGAACAAGAAAGAAAGACAAAAATGTTGTTTACAGGTAAGCACTGGATTACTCGTTGCTACCTTGAACTTTGTTCTGTTGTAGTTTGAAAGATGTGCTTATCTGAATGTATTTTGTAAATTTGTATATGTGTGTATAGCTATATTACGTATTTGTATGTGTATAAAAGTGTCTTCGTACATAACTTATGTGTGTACAGCATCTTTCTCGATGCTCACGGCAGGATTACTTTATTAATTTATATTTAAAAAATTAAAATTAAATCAAATTAAATTGTACATTTTTGTATTATGTTTATATGATAATATATTTGTATATAGCATATTCGATCGTATAGTTGCATTAGTTATTGTAATGTATATTGTTTGAAAGTTTAAAATACATGTTTTTTTCTTCAAAAATCCTCGCGGATTCATTTAAACTACGCTATTGTAAGGTATAAAACAGGCTACATTTGAGAGGTTAAATTCAACAAGAAGGATTTGCAAAGATTTTTGTGTTGTGAAAAGTTAGTAACAATTTGTATAAAAAAAAATTGTTAGAGCTATGAAGAAATAATTACCCCGAGTAACGCCGGGTATATAAGCTAATTTAAAATAAAAATTAATGTAATCAAAATTTTTAATAATAGGAAATTAAAAAAAAAAAAAATTAGTAGAAAAAAATCTTTCATAATACGTAAAATTTCTGAAAATTAATAATAAAAATAAATAAATTACAACGAAAGTATTGAAGGTTAACTTAATGTTTAAAACACAGACTACTCAAAGAATACGTATACCATTAATAAAAAAATAGGTACACAAAATGTCTTTAAAAAGCTTCCGTTGACAACTAAATAATGAAGCATGAACAAGACGCAATTGACCAAAACGCTATTGAAATCATGGTTGTTACGCCTAATGTTAGTTTAACCTAACACACTTCACTCTACCTAATATGATTGATGATTACATGATGAGAAAGCACAATTTTTTAATCATACTTAACAGAAAATATAGAGTACATTAAATATAACTACTACTATTATTATTATTATAAATCAAATAATAAAACTAGAAGAAACTTCTATCAATTTAATTTACTACATTTCATCATTCATAATAATCCTATTAAAAATAAAGTAAAAGAGAATTATAGTAATAATAATAATATTATTATTATTAGAATGAAGAGTATTAACATCAGTGCTAAACAATGTATTTCAGCAAAATACTAAAAAACACGACTGTCAAAAAAAAACATTACTGTTTAATATATGATAATTAAAGAGCGTGCGGGCGACAATTTGGTATATACTATTTGTATACAGCATAATTTTTTTTTCAACTTTTTTAAAGTTTATTTAAACTCATATGTATCCTATGTACTCGCAGTAACCTAAGGATTCCAATACGGGATCATACATCTAAATCGGGTCAGCCGTTGAGATGCTACGGTGGAACAAACATAGATACATACACCCTAAATACAGTACACTCCTTTCTGGACAGTAATGTAATAATTATTAATAATAACAATTCAGAGATTTATATTTTATGATTATGAGTTTCATATTTGTGAAAATTTATTTTAATAAGAACTAGTACTACCGTGCGAAACGATCGAAGAACATCATTTAAATCGGTATAAATATAAATATATAATTTGCTGAATTACATCTACTTTCTCGTCACTAAATCTATGGATACAGTTTTACTTAAGAATAAGCTTTCATATTAATTTCTAGTAACAGATATACCTTTGTAAACATTACATTCGTATGCTATACAAGTTGAATAAGGTCCACTTCTGAGTAAATATGTTATTCAGGATTGGTTCCATCGTGATTTTGTATTATACTAAAAAAAATCTCCATTTGAATTATGAAAATAGGAAGATTGGTTGCGAAGTATTTAACATTATTTTATTTTATTTAACGTAAACTTAATTCTATTATTACTTCCTTATACGAAGTAAGGTGAAGTATTGTGATCGCGAAAAGTTTCGGTTTTCAGATTTCAACGGAAATATCCATTTTGACCATCCGTGAATACATTTTGACTAGTTTCGTTGTGACGTCTGTACGTACATATCAAGCAGAATGAAAAAAAGAAAAAAAAAGAAAAAATTGTGGATTTAGGACTATTGTAACATCTAGTTGTGCACCACGCCATTTGAATGCAATCGACTGGACTAAAAGTGTTCAGAAAAGCCCTAAATCCAAAAAAAATTGGATTTCGAACTTTTTCTTAAATGAAGTAACAAGCCCTCATTGAGAGCTTTTCAACGATATTTCATAAGTGGTACTTATTTTCATTGGTTCCAGAGTTATTGTCAAATAAAACACGAATTAATGAAATATTTGGATCTTTTAATCTTTTCCAAATCCAAAACAAAATTGGATGTTGGACTTTTTTGGGCACTTTTGGTTCAGTCGACTGCAATCAAATGAAGAGGTGCACAACTAGATGTTACAACAGTCTTAAATCCACAATTTCAACATCCTACGGCTAATCGTTATTGAGTAGCCGAATCATCAAAGTACACCATCTACTATTCAAATCCGTATAAAAGCAACTAACGTTTACTAGGATTCGAACCTCAGAACCTTCAAATTCAAAAATCAGCTGCTAAACAACTGATATGGTTCGACGAGTTAAATCAGTAATCACCCACATGAATTTTTTTTTGTATATTTATCTTCTAAATTTAATAGCTTTAATATATGAAAATCTGAATGGATATAAGGAGTTTTACAGGCAGTATATATCTTCATGTAGTAGTTTTTGTATAGGTAGTATACAGTTTAAGGATACATATATATACATATTTTTATAGCCTACGACACTCCCGATAACGAAAATATTCCATCACAGACTAATACATCTAAATCGGTTCAGCCGTTTAGCTGCTACGGTAGAACAAACATACATACAAACACCCTAAATATGTTACACTCCTTTTTGGGCAGTAGTGTAATAAAATAAATGAAAGAAAAATAGTTTAAAAAGTTCTGTTGAGAAGATTCATTGTATAAATTTTAATTACTTTAGGTATGCCATCTTTAATCATATTTGAGATACTACTTAATTTCATCGGTGACAAATGCTTAGCTATGGATTTAAAAAGGAAAAACCTAACAAAAGTTGGTAAACAAAATGAGGGAAAAATCCTGCAGGATAATTTAAAGATAAAAGAATAAATAAATAAAAGACACATAAGACTTAATTTATATAAACGTGAGTTTGTGTTCTCAGTTAAGGTAAGGGAATGAATTAAGGAAAGCGAAATATATTAAAAGAAATATCAATATTTTCAAAGAAGCAAAGAAAATAAATTGTAAAGAATACGAAAAAATAATTAATGACTTATTCTTTATATAAAAAAAAAAAAACAAAAAAATGAGAACAAGGAACGCAAACAGAACAGTTACAGTACTTTGACGAACAGTAAACCAGCATAGGTATTGTTCTCATTGTTTATACTATAAATTCAATGGAATTTTATCAAAATTCTTTACAATAAATTCATTAATGTACATTTTAGAATTTAATATGTTTATTATACCTAAATAAAAATACAGTACCACTTCTAAAATTTTTACTTACTTAAAATTTTAATTACTTTATGATATTATACTCTTATTAAATTCATTAAAATGATCAGCGCGTTAAAATTGGTTAGTTTTTTTTACATTTACCAAAATGTTTTAAACTGCTAATTCACAAAATATATAACAAATGTTCAGGACATGTGCTACCAGCGAAAATAAAGAAGAAAGTTCATGTAAAAATAAGTTTGGAAACGCCTCGTTAGTGAATGTTGGCTGGCGAAAGATTTCACCTTGATTTCTGCGCCTACGGTAAAATTAAGACAAACTGTCGTTGATTATACACAAATTAAGGGATTAATTTAGTGGTTTTATATGAAATCTGACCTGAAAAATTGAAGAAAAAATTAAGTCTCAGATCTATGTTTTTAGCAGGTACTGAAAAATCTTGGATAAAAAACGAACAGATTGGGAGTCGAAAAATACACTTTTTTATGTATGGTATAAGACAAACATAAAACAAATAACTGATGACTCTGTTAAATGGGTAATAAAAATCTAATTTTATCTATCTAATTTTATCAAAAATCAGAGCAAAGCCGATACTCTATAAGGAAGTGTTACCGAACATATGTTTATATGAACTTTTTTCTTTATTTTCACCAGTACAACAAGTTCTCAAAGTTTTTTTTATATTCTTCGTGAATACGAAGAATATAAAAATTATCTAAAATTACTATTATAATAATAATCCACAATACTATTATCTACAATGTAATTAATATTATTTCAGTAGTTTCGATTTTTTTTAAGTAAATATATCTTTTAAATCATGTTTTTATGTTCATAAAAACAAAAAGTAAAAGAATAAAAAATTTCTTAACTTAGAATTAAATGAACGAAAACAAATTGTTCTACCATGGCAAAGTCAAGTAAGAAAGCCGGTATAAATGTTTATTACATAAAGTTGACGTCACTTTATACTACAATATATTCTCGTGATACATAATCCAAACAACAAATCTTACACATGACATATATCAACACTGTTCCATCCATTTCTAATTTACCTATTTATTAGCAATATTTATTTTTATTTTTAGAAACATTACGATTTAATTATATTACGTGCAGTTTGAAAAATTATTATTTTTAATGTAAGCATACATTATAATTTCTTTTTTTAAATCGTAAATTACATACAAAGTTCATTGCTTTAGTTAATTTATGATGAAATTAGCCAAGTTTACTACCTATTAATCATTAATTCAACAAAATAAAAACTGAACTGTCGGTATATCATGTAAATTGATCTTACATAACAAACAACGTCTTTATTTATTTGCCTAATTTTAGTAGTTTTTGGTGTAGAGTAACGACTAAATCGTAATCTAATCGTATCACTCAGTAAAAGTAACTGTACCACTCTTTATAAGACTACGACCTAGCCCAGCAGAAAAGCAGCACGAAGGGCAACCAGAATGAAGAAGAAGTTTCTAACTTTTCCTTACTAATTACCCACCTTCCTTTATTAACTTACAATTTTACTTCGGCCAGCACATGCGACTCCCTCCGGAGAAGGTAGCGCGTTGCTTCCTCCATAAACTAGAGCCCCGGTAGGCGTATTCCTGTTGGCCCGAAGGGCGCTAGCACCGAAAGGAAATCAAAGGACAGACTGTAGGGGAATTACACCGGGAGTACGAGGCTTATATGCGCCTAGTCTCCCACGATAAGCCCCGGTAAATTATTTCGTATAGCTCTAAAGGACCGGAATGCAAAAACCATATTTTTCCATGAATAAAACATGAAAATCTATAACTGCCACCAACTAAATAATGACCCGACCGATAAAAAGAAAGGCCCAGCAGCAAGGGACATTGTCCAAGTTCTGTAATTAGTAGGGAGAGAATAATAAACTCCCGTTACCCTCGCGTTCCGTTCCGTATAAGACTACAGCTTGTTTGTTTAGTGGCGGTGGATAGAAACTGGATACGCCGTAGTATCGCAGCAATAGTCTGTGATGGGAGATGAACAATTTGTCGGTTGAGATCAAAACTCCAAGCGTAAAACATCATGCTTAGGTACTTTTCTGAAAATATTGCAAACGTTTTCTATAACCAATAACAGGATTATTAAATCCTGTAAGTATTAACTTACGTAATCGACCTTTGTTCACAGCTTTTACTTATTAATAACTTTATTTACAGTGTTAGTGTTGTTAAAGAAAAATGTTTTTTTAGTTAACTTTATTTGAATTGTTTGTAAATCTAATTTATTGAAGTGTAAACATAACCCATAATGTCGGCAAAAAGCAGTAAAATTGGTCGAAAGAGGATTATCGAAAGTCAGACGCGAGCAGTAATTCTCGATATTTATAATTTTATTAAGAAAGGATCCAAAAACAAGCAAAAAATTTTAAATTAATTCAGACTTGTGTTTCTAAAGCGACCGGAGTATTCGTTAGATTCCTTCAGTACATTTTAAAGCAACAAGAACACGAAACTAGTGGTAGTAAATTCAATACTCCTCCTAAAATACGGCTAAGGAAAAAGTTGAAAACTGAACTGGATGATTTCAACGGGAGTTATTCGGAGGACAGTGAATGAGTTTCACTTACGGCCCTCTCTGAGAAGACTTTTGTCATTAGTAAAAGAGCAAATAACGTTTGAAGGGGGCATTTGGACTCTTCGTGTAGCCATGAAAAATTTAGGCTCCGGTGGAAATGAATTAATTTCGTTGATACTTCCATTTTCATTAGAGAATGTCCTTCTTTTATTAAGTGCGTGGCATAATTAGAATCATTTTTTTATTTTTGAAAGATCTTATGTTTCGTTATATTTTTATTTTAATTTTCTTTCTTTCATTTTGACATTAGACAAACGGTTAAAATCTGTTACCTTACTTGAACATTAGGTAACTACTAATAAAATAAACTTACCTTGGATTCTATTAGTATCTTAAACTCAACTAAAGTTACCTTACACAACTGTTTGACAACCATTGGAGAGGCACTAATATCCAGTAGCATCTAACCAATTAAAAATATGGGTGATATGTACATGAAATTATCAATCACACCTTTTTAGAAACAGTAAGAATGAGGACGAATTTCTAGCGCTTTAAAACTAAATCGTGTAGACGAAGATTTTTAACAGAAAATTCCATGGCGTTTCAAATAAGAAATTTGGACGTAGGGTTGACTTCCTACAACAGAAAATTAGGAAGAGTCACGAACGGACTGGATTAAAGGGAATGATAAACCGTTTGAAGAAATTGCTAAAGTCAGGAGATGCAAAAGATAAAAACTCTAAATATCTTATGTGGTCATCAGAAGATTATTATATAATACTATTTTATTTTGAAATTAGGTTTTTTATATATGTTGCAACCGAGAGTAAGTGTAATATAACTTAAAAATTAACCGACCAGTTACTGTTAGGTTTGTAAGGATATTTGAAAAGGATCATACCACGTAATTTCCCTGGAAGTAGATAACTGATTTTTTTTTTGTTTTTAAATATTTTAATTAATATTAATTTATTTAAATGTATATAATACTACAGATGCTGAAAGCTGGTTAGATTTACATTTTAAACAATTTGTATTCAAATGCTTTGACCTTTTTTCTTGTTACTGTTATCCGTACATTACGCCCTGATCATACGTGCTGGTATTATGTGGATTGAAAATAAGCAAAAAAAAAAAAATAATAATAATTAAATAAAGCAGAAAAAAACTTTTCTAGATGCTAATTTTAGTTCATGTTAGGTATTACAATGGTTTTTTATTTAAAAAAAAAACAACAAAAAAAACAAAATTTGCTTGGAGAAGAAACAGTTTATTTAAATGTAATTTTTCCCTTATCTTTTCTCATTTCATAATGTCACTATGAATTTCAAAACAGACCGTGTACAGAGAATTCTACAAATCTACTGAGAGAAGAATTTCTTTTGCAATTTGAAGGAATTTACAGTTTTTTTTACCGTACTATACTCTTAATTTTAATATTGATTGATATTTCCTGCAGTTTGATAATTTTTGTCTCCCTTATAATGGTATGCAGTTCCAATCGAAAATAATAAATTTTAGTATACATATTTAAAACTGTTATAAAATTCTCCATTTTATAATTTTATTGATTTAAAAAAAAATCCTTTATTGCTAATTAGCTATTTAATTCCTTTTATTGATTTAAAAAAAAAATTCGTAAATGAATATTAGATATGTTTTTCTCTCACACCTGTAAAGAAATGAATTCATTCCAGTATTGCAACTGGAAATGTATTGTGCGGAAAATTGAGACAATAATGAGTTTTTCACTTTTAATATTTGAAAATTTAATCCTGTTAAATTCAATCTTTCTCATTCACCCCTTTTCGATATCCTGGATACCTTCCCGATAATTCTTTGACGTTGATCTGATCCAGCAAAGTTCATGTTGATGTTTCCTAAACCGGTTGAAACTGCAGGTTTTGTTGTGTGATTTGGTGGAATCTTATTAGTGTAAGGACCTAGAAACTCTTCGTTTCCTGTTTGTTGGCTATGAAATAAGCCTAACTGCAGAAAAAATCAAAAACCTTTAAGAGTTACACAGTGGGAACAACCTTTCTTGTCGGATTTTGATTTCACCCGATTGGTTATAGGTCAAGTAAATCCAGGGTTTCTAAATCTTCTTATTATAAAATACTAACACTATATATCAACGCCTAATAATTCTAATATTTTTCTCCAATCTACCAGTTTTATAAAGTTTATTTTTTGATGAATAAAGAGTTTAGTGGACGTATAAAATTTTCGTTTATTATCTACCCTCTCCTTTTACAAAACGTAGCTATTTATCAGCTACGAATAAATACCGCTGCATCAGATATTCTGGACACTTACAGATTAAAATATGGATGGACATGGGATTTATATGGGGTAGATAATTTTTTTTTTATACAGAAATACAGCAGTGATATTTTATGACCGGAGTGTTACGGCCTGAAACATCCCTTACACACAAACTTAAATCGTTCGTTTTTTTTAATTTTAATTTTATTACGTAAGCTAATACAATGTATGCATTGCTTGTAAATACTGAGTTATACAGAAATACTACACTTTACGGCCAATGTTGCAAACCTTGATTTACTGTTTTTCCCGTCCCATAATATCATTTCTTCTTAATCCTTTGAATTTCTTAGAGGCTCAGGAGACAGCAAACTAAATTAAAGGTCGGGATTCAATACTCGGTGACGAACTGGGGTTGTTCATCATTTGACCACTTCATTACCATCGACTCATCTTCTATATACAATAAAAATGAATGTTTGCTTATTTGTCCCGTATGCGTTCCTGTACCATTCATCTGATTGCGATGAAACTTTGGTAAGTTATTGTGCGCACCCCCACGAAGGTTCTGAATTAGTTTGAACCCGACACGCGGCGCTGGGGTCGAGATATTTCAAAACATTGTAATTATGGTCCGATTTGGATCATAATTCAGAATATATATTAGTTACGTGAACAGAAAAATTTTTGCAAAAACTATACCCGCTAGGTGGCGCCAGTCCGAGATATTTACGAAACAAATATACAAACTTTCTTTGAATATATAGAAGATAGAAGATTACCCGTGCGGGCAAGATTCATATTACAAAATTTTACATTTTTTAAAATTCGTCCAGAAGATCTAGCAAGCAAAAATGTACCTAAGCAAGAAGAAAAAACCTGAAGATTTTGCAGCCAAAGTATCTAAGCTCTGACACTTTTTCTTAAGTGGTTAGAAAAAGGACTGTGAAAAAGTGCATTAGAGAATAAAGTGTAAAAAATGTAAAAAATAAGTGTTTAACAAACTTGCATAGTTAAGTTAATTAAAAGCTTGTGAGTTGTGCGCACGCCCGCGAAGATTTCTAAATTAGTTTGGACCCGCTAGGGTCGAGATATTTCGAGAAATTGTATTTTGTAAAACGACAAAATATTGGTCGACACACAATTAATCATATGTACCCATACAGCGCAGCTGAAACTGTTACGGGTATGTTAGTTAACTATACAATTACCCGGTACTGAACACCCGGAAGTGTCATTCGATATCTCTAAAAAAAAAATCAACCCTCGTTTCTGGCGTTTTTTTTATTAATTTTAAATTTATAAATTTTAATATCTATATAGTAAATTTATTATTTATTAAAAAAAATTATAAAAATCGTTTCATCTATATGAATGTGTTCTTTTGACTGAAATGTTAACGAATTTTTACAATCGTTGTTGGCAGCTTTACCGTCGAAGTATAAACATCAATTTTATACGTCAATGGAAGTTGTTAACAAATGTAAGTATAACAACTATAACTACAAAGTTTAACAACTTGCTAGTCACAAGTTGTTATATTAAATTTAGTACCAAGTTATTTTTAGAAAAATAATTAATGCACACGTCTACACTTGGCCCAGCCAATGTACGAACTTGTGACGTCACGAGCAGACTGCGTATTACTATTCAGCCTGAAAACATCAACTCCGCGTATCAAATCGAAGTATTATTTATTACTATATTGTACGCGGTAACAACTATCATATTTACATTTACTAATTATAAACAATACGTAATTAACTCTTTTATAACTTTTATTTGTATTAAATTATTATTATTATAAACAAAGGCTTGAATTTTCTTCATGCATCTAATTCAAACTTCTAGGAAGTTCATCATCCTAAACGAATCATTCTCCATCACTGTCACTTTCACTATAAGAGTCTACACATATTATATAACATTCTGTCATTTCATCTATCAGTGGTTCCAGTTTGTCATATTCTTTTTCAATATTTTTTGCTTTATCACAATAGGGTTTTCAGTCATCTTCATTCGTGGAATTAATTTTCTCCGTAGTTAATTTTTCAACATTTATGAAAGAAAATGTTGTGTTTTGACTCGCCACATGTCTTTTTACGGCTGACCATACCATCTCGATCGGATTCAAATCAGGATGGTACGGTGGGAGTCTAACACGATGCCCATGACTTTTCAAAAGTTCATCCGTTATTTTTGTACATTAGTTTTAAGTAGCTTTACTAATTCATATAACTGTGGTTTCAGCATTTTTTAAATATATTGAATATTGGTTTTCTCTAGCCAATCGATCATATCTTTTCTTCTGGAGTTAGAATTTGGCGCTTTATCAGTCAATACCTGTATTGTGATAAGGGACATTATCAAGAACTACTAATGACATTGGTGGAAGATTTGGAATCAATTTTTCATGCGCCCATTTCATGAAATTGTCTGTATTCATGTTGTCATGGTAGTCGCAACTTTTCGAACTGGCTTTCCAAGTTAGTAATACGTTCGGAATAAAGCTCACTTCTTCTCCAGCATGAATTACTATTACACGGTTACCTTTATTAATCGGCACATGAAGTCGCTCTACAATACCATCTGACCACGACTTTGTCGAAGAATGCGAACTTAAAATCGTACGTTTCATCCAAATAAGTAATTGTAGCATTGTTTTGTATACATTTAGCAATTGCCTGCAAATATTCAATTAATTCTCTTCCACCTGATATCGGATTTCTCAATTAAAAATTTTTTGCTATTTTCAGTTTTATGGTATTTGAAACCTAGCTCTTTCAAAATAACAGCTAAAGTTGATTCACTGCTTTAAAATCAATAGGTAACTGAATTTTGCCTTATTTTTTTTAAAGTAGGTAATTCATTCTTCTATGAACGAAATTCATTAGCTGTTCTTTTAACTAAACTTAAATCAAAACTGTCCAGTCCGCTGTCCGTTGGACAGGTGTCCAACGTCGTTTATACTTTTTCGGCATGCTGAAAGAACACGATTGGGACGTTGATTGAAAAATCATGTCTTTTTATCTCTTCTGAATTGTTGAACCTATGTTCTTGATATCCCACAAGCAGCAGCAGTTCTTTTTTGGCATTTTTGAATGTCAATTATATGTTTGTCGTCAGTTAATTTATTTACCTACTTTTAGAGCTTCTGCTTTCATAAAATAATTTGACGTGATTGACTCCTAAGTTTTTTTCTTAACTACGCATTTAAATTCTGGCATAACAAACCGCACTAATAACAAACGAACAAAACTAAAACAAAAAAATAATATATTACAAAAAATTTGCAAAACAAATGAGTAATTATAAAATAATATGACCGCACAAAAGCGCTATTCGAATACCTTCACTGAACACGATATAAACTGGACTAAAGTTTAAAACATATTGTATATATTGTGTACTACGAATGATGGATCTAAATATAATCGTGACGAACGACATTATTTCTAACTGTATGTATAAATTTTTATAGGGCTGTACATAATGCCAATCAGAGCATTAGTCATTGGTTAAGGGATCGTTATGGTTTACAAGATGGAGTCATTAAGAATTTTTATACATGTAATCAAGTCAACAAGGAAAGAACTGAACATACAACAGAAATGTATTGTTTGGGCACCCGTATTGTTTGCAAGTCGAAAAATTACGCGCAAAAATAATGTTTTGGAAAACAATAATATAATGAGATGTCAGCACGTGACATCACAAGCTCGTAGATTCACTGCGGCAACTACACGTGGCAATTGTCATGAAGAACCAATATGAATCAAGGAACATCTTTATGTTAAGCAATTATATTTTATGTCCCATAATAATTTAAAAGTACCTTAAATAAAAATAAATGCCCTTCGTTTATGTTCAGTTAGATAAGTGTATTTTAAATATTAAAGACAGCATTAAGCGAACTATACTTTAGTTTAATAATTTTAAATGCACAATTATTGTTTTTTTTTTCTTAGGAAATAATTGTTACATAGTAGTGTTTATGGATAATACTAGATAAAAAATCAGTGGTTACATGTATAGAGATAAGTTTGACAAAGTTGCTGAATGTAAATAAATTTTTTTTTACTAACGTATTGGAAAAAACTTGGATGAAACTGTACATCAGATAGAGAAAAAAGATGACAGTTTATACTCGTAGCTTTAATTAAAAAAGGTTTTTAATTAGAAAAATTGTTTTAAAACCAAAAATTAATGGATAAATATTTTGGTGTTTCCGAAAACACTGCGTTTACAGAAAGAAAATAATTATTAGAAAATTTTTTAATAAAATCAGTGAAAAGAATGAGAAAAAAAAATTTTTTTCGTTAAATTAAATTCGATGAACGGATATTAAATGAAATTCTTTGGAAAGTCGATCATAAAAATATTTTAATCTATATATTTTAGATAAATTAAGCTTATTTACATGCCAAAAAAGAACTTTTTTAATAATATCCATAAAAATATATTCAAATTTATAATTAAGTCACAATGATTTGTAATCAGAAATTATTTTGGCTACTGCCAGTGGGTATAATATTCTCGTGTGGATTATTACTAGCAGGAAGAGAGACCTACGATAAGTACATAACTAACAAACAAGATTATCCCCTACACATATCACACCCTACGTTATTAAATATCACATTTTCCTGTAAATTTTACAAGATTTTCTTTTTAAAGAAAAATACAAGTAAGCCTGTATATAGCTACATTATAGCAATTCTTTTCAAATAAAAATAACTAATAAGATTAAAAAGAATTTTAAATCAAAAATCTATTTATGTCAATTTCGGACTTTAAAAAAGACTTCAAATCCTTTGAGTTTTAATTGAAATCTTTCAATTACAGTTCTTAAACTTTTAATTTAAATTCTTTTTTTATCCGATTTTGACGAGATGGTAAATTATTTTTTAACAGCGAACTGAATTTGATTCCCAAATGTTAATATGATCGTTTATTTAGAAGGATAAAAAAAGCAGAGATTTTATTCAAAAGAGAGTTTGAAGTATTTTCTTTTGTAATAATAATGTATAAAAATTAATTTTGCAACTCTTTTAAAGTTATCTTGAGATTCCCTTCTACAAACTAATTCCAATGTGGAGGACCTATATTTAACCTCCTACTTGTATGAAACTGGTTATTTACTTTTTATTAGTATGCTGTCAACACTTTCGACAGTCACACAATATTTTTGCCGATAAATTTAAATGTAAATAATCTGTTTTAACTATTTTTCTTCAAATTAAAGACAAAGAAAAAATAAAGATAAACTTTTTTAACTACTTTTTAACTTAAAACGAATTTAATCCCACAAAAAAAAAAGGTATTTGTTAACTGCATAAAATATTAATTTGTAATGTAATAAAATACGTAATAACAAATTGGTCTGATAATAAAATTAAAGAGAAAGAGACTAGAATTTTGATATCAACAACGAATTTTTTTATTAAACAATTAATTTTCTATTTTGGCGGCGATCCTTTCTTTTTCTGTTTAGCTTCCAGAACCACTGTAAGGTATTACTTTAGAGGGTGATATGTATGAGTGTAAATAAAGTGTAGTCTTGTACAATCTCAGGTCAACCGTTCGTGAGATGTGTGGTTAATTGAAACCCAGCCGCCAAAGAACACCGGTATCCACAATTTAGTATTCAAATCCCCATAAAAGTAACAGTCTTCATTAGCAGGTAACCTTGTACTCTCGACTTCAAAATCATCTGATTTGCGATGATGAATTAAACACTAGACCAGCCCGGTGGGCTTGTCCTTTGTTTTGCTTTGTTTCAATGTTACTGTGTTGTTATTATTCCGTATAATATTTTTATATTTCGTGTTGTGTGTTGAACTCACTTCTACCTTCTACTGGTAGATAGTTTAGTTCCTTTGTTTAGTTCAGTAACTATACAGTGGGCTTTGGCAGCGATCCGCGAGAACTCATCCTCACGCGAGCAAAGTACTTTCTAAATTTTATATCCCGAATTAAACGTTCCATCAGGGTAAGCTATAAACATAAAAGGCAATTCGACTTTCAGTTTGGTATTGATATTTTCATAACACCTAAGCCGGCAAGGTCACAGATAGAAAGAAATCTTCTAAGATTACTAGAATTTATGATCGTAGAGAACGTAAAACTACACCAGAATGTTCTCAGACTTAAAGAACAACGTACACGCTCGGCTCAAAATTAGGTCTCATATCACCTTTTGATTATCACTCTGACACTGACCACCTAAATTTGAAATATATTCAAATACCTAACATGATTAAAATATGTAATCACTATAATGCCCAAAAAGGAATGGATGAAACTCCTGAATTTTACTGGTGCTAAAGGCAAAGTAGTTTTTGAACAACTTCAATATTCTCCTGATTTCATTAAAAGTTTGATTGTGTGACACATTTTTTATCTAAACATTCTCTTTTATCCGTAAATTGTGAATAGCGACAACTCTGAGAACAGCCCGCAAATAATTACTAAAAAAACTACTTCTAATTTTTGAGTTTCTATACGCAAAAAGCGCGGACGAAGCCGCGACAGGGGGTAATAGTAAACAGTATGGTACTAACCCACCGGGTTGGTCTAGTCACCGGGTTGGACTCATCATTGCAAATTAGCTGATTTCGAAGTCGAGAGTTCCAAGGTTCAAATCCTAGTAAAGGCTTTTTACTTTTATACGAATCTGAGTACTAGATCGTGAATACCGGTGTTCTTTGGTGGTTGGATTATAATTAACCACACGTCTCAGGAATGGTCGGCCTTGTTTTTCTCCAGCCTTATAAGTAATGCTGGTCCTGCGCCGGAGCACTGCACAGCCTCAGCGGGTGCCATGGCCTCTAACAACCAGGGTAACCCCATGAGATAGGGCTATGCCGTGCTCCACAGAAGATCACCCCGTTGGCCGGGTCTCGGTCCATTAAGTTGCCATGGCCGGGACTACGGTCTTTTATTTCTCCATAGCAAGAGAGATCCTCTGTCACTCATCAAAGGCGAACCACCTAAGCGAGCCGACTTCTCCTGAGCAAGGCTGCCCTCAAAGTTCCTACCTATCAGCTATCAGAGGCTGTCCCACTCCTTAGCATCCGATCTTTAGTTTTGAGGATGCGTATTGCTAACTTCACGACTGACTCTCACTGTCTCCTTCCATTAAGCATATACTCACAAGTTAATTAAGGAGTGAGCCAACTCAACCCCCAGACACGTCAGACAACGTTACCCCTATTACACCGATAGTATCTTCAAGTGTGTCTAAATACTGCAGTACTTGCACTCAGGGGATTCTCGCTCACCAATGCGATGGAGGTTGCCTCAAAATCCCCATGCCCAGTCAAAAGCTGGGAAAGGTAGGAACTCCTTTCACTAAAGCCTCTCTGCACCCAGTCATGTATCAGTGGAATTCGCCTCGTCCATTCTCCCGTTGGAGAGGCACTCCACTCATTTTGCCACTCATCAAGACTGTACAAGACAATATTTCATTTACATTCATACATATCATCCTCATTCAACCTCTGAAGTAAACCTTACGGTGGTTTAGAAGGCTAAACAGAAAAAATAAAGTAAATATGGTACTGTGACTCTTATAAAGAAATTATTTTCGCTTGTGTTATGAGCACAAACCACAAGTTGTATAGTTCACTGTATTATGTTGACTGTATTTCAAATGTTAATGTACAAATTAATTAAAAGAATATTTCTTTAAAGATGATGTAAAACAACTTTATTACTGATAGAACAGTTCTGCAAAACTACCCGGAACGTACTACGTTTTACCATCAGAAGTTTTATACAGTACTATTATATAATTTTTGAGGAATTTAAATGAGAATTCTTTTTTAATATATATATATATATATATATATATATATATATATATATAATAAGTTACTTCACGTAGGAAATATTTAATTTCCTACAAAAATGTAATCGATTGTAAATAAAAATTTGAAACAATAAAGGACTTTAAAAAAAAATAAATATTAAAAAACAAAGAAAATACTTAATACTTTTTTTTTCAATAACGGTAAAAAATATTTTTCAAAATGTTGTCTTTTAAATGGAAATACTAAAAAAATAATCATGAAGAAAAAAGTATTGTAAATTTTTGTTGTTGAAATAAGAGCAAAATTCAAGCAAACAGAGAAATCCAAAACTTCTTATACATAATAATTACACTTTTTTTAAAACACATTATTTAGACATCGGAAAATTCTGTCATTTTTACAGTTAAATTTTCTACAATCCTGCACGCTATTTATTCTTTCATAACTTTAGTTATAAGATAAAAGGGAGACTGATGTTATGGTATTATGTGGGAGTAACAATACATCTTGTTATTCTCTTCTGACCCCCTTTGAATTTTCCAGTTGACCAGTCTTGACGTCTAAACAATCCTTAGCTTGTTCAACTGTAATAATTTCATGTGTTTGTGGCTCACAAAGGTGTAACAGATCTATTGCACACGTAAACGCAGGCGTATTACGGCTATGTATAGTTTATACTGTTTTTTATATGGTTGAATATAAATATTTTAAATATATATATATATATTTTTTACATGAATATAAATAAAATAAAAAAAAATAAAAAATAATTTGCTAATTTATCCGCCTTAGAAAACCTAAGGTGATTTCCATAATATAAGTTATTTATAATTTTATGTAGGATTTAATATATTTTAATAACAGAATTATTTATAATATTTATCTAATATTACATGGTTAAAAATAAAATATATGGTGAGATATTCATAGCTTTCTTTCTTTTTCCTGTTTAGCCTCCGGTAATTACCTTTCAGATAATACGTCAGAGGATGATATGTATGAGTGTAAATGAAGTGTAGTCTTGTACAGTCTCATTTTGACCATTCCTGAGATGTGTAGTTAATTGAAACCCAACCACCAAAGAACACCGGTATCTACGATCTAGCATTCAAATCCGTGTAAAATAACTTTACTAGGACTTGAACGCTGGACTCTCGACTTCCAAATCAGGTGATTTGGGAAGACGTGTTCACCACTAGACCAATCCGGTGGATTGAGGTAACTTTCCTTTCTTTTCTTTTTCCTGTTTAGCCTCCGGTAACTACCGTTTAGATAATTCTTTAGAGGATGAATGAGGATGATATGTATGAGTGTAGTCTTGTACATTCTCAGTTCGACCATTCCTGAGATGTGTGGTTAATTGAAACCCAACCACCAAAGAACACCGGTATCCACGTCAACGGCCATACCACGTTCAACACACCGGTTCTCGTCTGATCACCGAAGTTAAGCAACGTCGGGCGCGGTTAGTACTTGGATGGATTGAGGTAACTGTATCTGATCGACCTCACGTTTTTAAACTTTTGTGGATCAATAAGTGTTTCGTTATCAGTTTTCCAAGCTATTTCAGATAGAAAAATAATTTTTAAAATTAAAAACAATCAGTATTTTTGTTAGGTGAATGAGTAAATTTAATTAAAATAACCTTACTTTATCACAAAGAGGCATCTAAAAATAATAATTAAATAACTGGTACAGAAAAGAAAATGCAGTAAAAATCAATTAATTATAGACTATTACTACTGTGGACAGCTGATCATAAAATACAGTGCAAAAGCTAATAATTTTTTTACTGTACTTCTTCCGTAATGTGAATTTATTTAATAATAACACTTTTATTTTGAAAATTCACTACATAACACATTTTCACTGCAATCACTACGTACCTCATTTTCATTACTTTACATTTTTCTCATTCAGTCTTATCGAAATAAATTTACTTAAGGTTTATTGTTATATATTTTTTATTTAATAACTCAGTAAACTAGCTATTTTACTTGGAAAAAAAAGACTAATAATAACTTTTAATCATAAAACTTAAATGTAGAGAACTTTTACCGTTTCGAGTGTGTTTTACATGAGCAAAAGCTCCAGTTGATTTAAAATATAATCAAAATGGGTAGTACATTCGATAGAAAGTGTTTTTATTTTTTCAGTTAATTTAAGAAAGATTTGAGTGATAGAATATTACTCTATAATTAAGAGAAAGAAAAATATATTAGCCAATAAAATAAGACCACTCACGGTTTTTCTTCTTTTTTTTTCAAACGAGTAATTTAGTATTAAAATTATCAGCAAATATGAAACAAAATTAATATAATAATTAATTATTTATAAATGAATCTACTATGACAAATCAATTACGTGAACACTAAAATATCCAACGTCCTCTACAGCCGAGAGTTAGCGTCTCAGCTTTTGGTCTAAATGGTTTAGGGTTCGAATCCTGGTCAAGCTACACTTTCATCAGCGCGCTAATAAAATCTCAAGTAAAAGCTTAACAAGTGGGTATATACTGCGGAAATTACGTGGTGAATAATACATAAAAATATATATAAATAATAAAATTATTTAAACGATAAAAAACCGTGTTATTTAAAGAATGTCGTATACCCTTCTGCTTAAAAAAAAAAAAAACAGAACTATCTGCTTTATTTTTTGTTTAGACCATCAATGGATTGCATTAACAAAACAACTTTATTTTTCATTTCGTTTCCTTTTCTACTAGTACTCTTTGACTGACTTTGTCTCTTTTTTTTGAGAACACGTTCTTCCCCTTTTCCTTTGGTTTTTTCCAGAAAATGTTGAAATATTTTACTTTATTTTATTTCCAGCAGATATTTCTTTTACTTTCATTTTAATATTTAATTCCTTTATATCTTATTCGATTTCTTGAAACTAATTATTGCTAGTTTTTAATTTAGAAAGATAATTAAAGATTGTTTTTTGTTAATCTGTTGTCCTTCAATCTTTTGCAAAGTCCGTAAAAGCCTAATAAATTTTCTTTTTTTTATAAGTCCGGTTTTTTATTCAAATTTTTGATAAATTTCTTCATTAGATCATACGGTATCTTGATTATTTTTACTTATATTTCCTAAAATCTTTTTTAAAATTTTCTTTTCTTTTTTAATTTATTTTTTCCGGATTTTTTTGACTGACATCGTTTTTGCAACATATAAGCAAGCAATCTGGTTTAATGATTGTGTTATAGTATTTAAATTTTGCGTTTAAGAAAGGAATTTACAAATAAATACACAAACACATACATATATTCCTCCCCCCCCTGAACTTTAACTAAGAAACATAAATTGATAAATCCTTACTTAGCTTACAAATCAGAAAGCAAAATTTTAATAAAATTACGTAATAGAAATTATTATTAATGTATTAAAACACGAGATAAATATTAAAAATTAAAAAACATGACTGCCAAAAAAAAACCCTGTTGACAAATATTGCACTTTAATACAGGATAATTAAAGACCGTGCCGGTGAAAATTTTTTATATAGTATATTTTTTCTAATTTTTTAAATTTATTTAAACATACATACATACATACATACATATATATATATATATATATATATAATATGTATGTACACACACACTCATATTTATATAGTCCATGACACACTCCTGGTAATCGTAAGGATTCCAACACAGGGAATACATCTAAATCGGTTCAGTCGATGAGCTACTAAGGCTGGACAAACATACATACTTTTAGATGTAAACAATTATAATTTATTTTTATTTTATTAAAAATTCTTATAAATTCGTTTTTATTATCACCCCACGAATGAAATTACATAACTATCAATGAATAATACCGGAAATATTTTTGACAATGAAAAATCAGTTTTTAATATTAATTTCTATAGAAATGATTTTAAATTTCAAAAAATTTTCAAGTTATGTTAAGACGTTTAGTTTTTTTACATCAACGTGAGAAATCCCCAATCTCCGTGGCGAAGTGGTAACGACTTGGCCTTTCTTCCGGAAATCCAGGTTTCGAATCCCGGTCAGGCAAAGCATTTTTCATTCGCTACAAATCTCTCTGTTTTCTTCACATTCCCATTTACAAGCTTTTTTGTAAGCTTCTGTGGGATGAATTAATTCTTCTTCAGTCAAAAAAAAGCAAATTTAATCAATCTAAAATTATTCAATTTTAATAATAAATATAATTTAACTGAATTAGTATGTTTAAAAATATACTTATTATTATTACAATTTATTTATTTACATTTTTATTGTAAATTATCTTAGTTTAGTAAGGATGAAAAATACCACGCAAGAGATTTATGAAGTTACATGAAATAGCTTTCTTAGCGGATTATTTTTCAAAATCGAAATAAGATTATAAAGAATCTTACAACAAAGAGAGAACATATTCACAAAACACTAACGCAATTACTACCTCCGTAATATTTAAGGATGGAAAATATATATAGATATAAATAATCATTATCATTTATTATTTCTTCCTATAAATAAATTAAAAAAATTTTTTCAGCCAATTTAATTCCATTCTGATATAAATGTTAATTTTAAGATTGAAAATTACAATTTGTATGTAAAAACGAGAATGATGTATTTATAAAGCATATAACGTCGTCCAAAAGATATATGACTAAAATAACGGTTATATAAATCTTCCAACATCCTTTAGGTTTAAAAAAAGCCCTTTCACCCAGTACTTATATATTAAAAAAAAATTTCATTTTTAAAATTTTTAACTGTTCTTCCATTCATCAAAATGTAAGTTTTAAACAAAATTTTAATTTTTTTAATAACCAAACTAAAAATTAATTTGCAGAAAATAAAAAAATTAACAATTGGAAAAATATAATAAATAATAAAACTTTATCTAGTGTAACATTTAAATAGAGGATAAAATTAATACAACATAGGAAATATTTTATATATTTGGTACCCACCACGAAATCTTCTTTAATCTTATTTACAGCACACTTATTTCCATACTCTACAACACATTTCAATCGGTTTTGTGCGGTATTTTCAAGTTACAACCAAAAAATTTATCACTTCAAATGTAACGCCACATTATTCATGTAAATATTTAACCAAATGTATAACGTTAAAATTCAACCGCTAACTAACTAGTTGAGTAATTGAAATCCATACTAGAAAAAAAATTGTAAAATATTTTATTTTTTTCAATAACGGTAAAAAATATTTATCAAAATGTTGTCTTTTTAATAGAAGTACTACAAAAATAATCATCATGAAGAAAAAAGTATTGTAAATTTTTGTTGTTGAAATAAGAGCAAAATTCAACCAAACAGAGGAATCCAAAAATTCTTGTGCATAATAATTACACGTTTTTTAAAACATACATTATTTAGACATCGGAAAATTCTGTCATTTTTACAGTTAAATTTTCTACAATCCTGCACGCTATTTATTCTTTCATAACTTCAGTTATAAGATAAAAATATTAAGATACACAAAATAACTTATTCGGTACAATAATAAAATGACAATTGTCTAATTTGTTTTCAAAAGTATACATTCCTGAAAAAAATTGAATAAGTTATACATTTTTTACCCAAAATTCTTTTAAGTTTTTTTGAGGTTTAAGCTAAACGTTATTTTTAAAATTAAAAACTTTTAACAAAGTGGTTTAAAAACTTCTTTTATTTTGAATGGATTTTTATACATAAAAGATGGATAATGTATTAATTTCTACCAGTTATCGTTTAAGAACGTTTTAGAAACTCCTTGCATTGGATATGTGTGAAAAAGATAGATTGTAAAAAATCCTTCCCTCTCATTCTTACATTATATTAGGACTAATGATATATTGAAAGTGAAGGAAAAAACACGCAATGTAATGTAGAACCGATGTGTTACGGGTTATTAAACATTCGATTTCACATTCACTACGGAAATTTATTAAACAATCAATAGCGCAATACTTAATAAATATACAGTATGGAAAATGATTTTCAATTACTTTGTGCGGTTATTCTGTATGTTCAATGTAATTTTAATAACGATGTTAGATATAAGTTTATTATTATTATTATTATTATTATTGCAAGTAGTAAAAAAAAAAGCTGACAACAAAGTTGTAATACTTTCTTGGCATTAATGTTGTTAATTCTTATAAACTTAAAAAACAATTACTCATGAAAAAAGTTACCTAAGGCTTCTTTTTTTGGGATGAGGGGTAATTTATGATGAAGTTTTATTGTAAAATTATCATTATATGTTTAAATAAACAAAAAGACGGTTTAAAAATTCAAAAAATTAATATTTAAAATTTTTTTCTGCTTCCTCACATATAAATTTACCTTCTAAGAAAGGTTTTTGATTTGTCTACGTTTACTATGTCAAATAGAAGAAACTAAAAAAATAACAATAAAAAATATACAACCAATAAAATGTTATTTAATTTCGTTTTTTTCCGAGTAGGGTGAATTATGATGAATTTTATTGATATATTATTATTAGAAATTTATATAAAAGTTTAAATAAACAAAAAAAATTAAAAAATTCTAAAAATCGATTTTGGAGGATTTCCAAAGCCTACTGTCTCCAAAGTACTGTTTCGGGGTCAATTGCCTAGGAAGACATACAAAAAGATAACTTTTTTTGATTTCTGTAGAAAGGGTAACTTGAAGGCTTTTTTTAAATGGTAAGAAAAGCACGCGAGTAGGTACTGTGCTGCTTAATATAAAGTAGGTTTATGTTTGCACAGCCGGGCCCGGTTATCTCGCCTCAGTGAGTTTAGGCAGGCGAATGAAGTGAATAAAAGATCCGCCTCCGTGGGTTGAGTATTGCTTGAATGCCGACCCGACCCAGGGGAGCAGGAGAAAAACAAGTTATGTTTTCAAAATTTCAAGAAAATTATCTCCAAGGTATTGATCCCAAAATTTTATCAACAAATTGATCCATATACACGAATGTCAAATTCAATTTAAAATCGGTTTATCCATTCAAAAGTTATTAAGCTTCGAACGCGCCAGCACATTTTCATACGTACGTACGAACATTACCCTCCACTGTTTTTTTTTGGGGGGGGGGGGGTTCGTGAGTCATGAAATGTCGAGAAATGTAAAAAAACCCCATACTCTATTTTCTGATTGATTACCGTGCTTTCTTCTTGCACCATAGCTCTATAACTATGATGCCAGGAAAGTAAAAAGTAATAGCAATTAAAACGCAGAGCAGACATTTAATTTTATTTTAATACTTGATGTTTAAGTTTAAAATATATTATTCCCAGCAACGTACTGTTATCATTATTATTATTTTAAAATACAAATTAATAAAAAAAATTTAAATGATTTAACATACAATAATTATGAATATCTAAAATGTAATTTTAATATATATTTATACAGACTACAATGTAAGTCCACTTTTTTTGTGTAAATATTTTCTTTAATTACTTTGTTCTCTCTTATTTTTACTAATATTACTTAATATAGACTATATTTTAATCATTATATATATATATTGATTTTTGTTTGAAATACACTTCTATTTATATAACAATTAAATTTTACTTGCGGTTAAGTGAAAGAGAAGGCAACAGAAGTTCTAATTTAGCGAGAAGTACATAAACAAACAAACAATTCAATTTAATTCTCTGTTGCCATGACTAAATAATAATAACAATAGAAAGACTTAATGTGTAAGTACGTTTAAATAAACCATTTATAAATATATGTGGGTGTGTATTGTTTCAATAACAAAAAATGATAATTCCAGAACATGATATTTGATTGTTTGTTCTGTCTGCTATTAGAAAGATACTTAAATATATTATGCCAATGCAGATTATCTCCTCTTTTTACGCTTACATTCAATAATTCAATATAACAGGGTTTACATGCGTAATAAATATATATTTGGTTTTTTTATGGAATATTTTCCAGATACTATAAAAAAATTAGAGATTAATTAATTATGTATTTTGATTTTATAAGTAATAAGATTTATATATAGCTCTCATCTTGATTAATTAATTATAATTAAATGATTAGAATTTTTTTAAATGAAATTTATCCACGAACACAACGGAATTACTTATACAAGTGTTAACAAATAAATTAGTTTTTATAGAATACAAGTAATAATTTGTTAATTATAAACGTTTTAGACCTCGATCAATCTTACGAACTTGTTCGATAAATTTGCTAGATGTAGACTAAGTTGAAAATTATTACTGGTATATCAAACTTAAAGTAAAGTTTTCCGGTTATAAAGGAAAAATTTTCTTAACAGACCGATCAAGTCTTTCTTCTTTAAAAGTTTCATCATATATAATACCGTTATTGAGAAACTCCATTCACTAACAAGGCTTTAACCAAAATCAATAGAGCTCTAGTCCACAATAAGTTCGAAAAGCCAATGGTTCAATATAAAAATATTGTATACATTCTTATTAGCTAACACTTTTAACTATTTATAACATCTTGGCTTAATAAACATTAATAATAGCCTAAAATTTTAAACTTAAGTAATCTAAATAAATATAATATTTGTTAGTTAGTGATATAATAACGTATAATATAACATAACAGTGAATAACATAGAATATATCGGAACTAAAGTTTTTAAATTTCTTCATAACAGAAATTTCTATTTCATAAAGTATTATATTGAGTATAAAAAACATTGTCCAATCGTATTTCAATAGTAAGTCCCTAACATATATAGTATAAGAAAAAAAATGCCTATAAATATACAACCGGAAGCTGCTTCTTATTCCTTTATTTTAAATATGATTTTACCAAGTTTAATTAAAACAACTTAATCCAAAACACTGCACAACCTTTTTTATACACTCTATATCATTTTTTAATTCAAGAAGTATGAATTTATATGACGAATTAACAATTTTCAATCAGTAAACATAAAATTTAAGTTATAATGGGTTGTAAAAAGGAACCTTAATGTAATCGTAAAAGAAACTTAAAATAAAATTTAAAAAAACAACAAATAAGCAAGACACTGAAACCATTACAATGTAAGCCTTCATAAATTGAAAAAAAAAACATGGACTAAACAAGAGCAGATATTTAAATTTACATATTATAATAATCTACTGATATACCTAATCTAATAAAAATCACACATAAAAAATAATTATTTTAAAAAAAAAGGAAAAAAATAAAACGAAAATTGAATATAACAAAATTTCATGTAAAAATTAAATAAACTCCCATCTACTTGTTTAATTTACACCTTACACCCACATTGTTACCAAACTATTACACGTATTCACCTCTATTATTATATTAAACACCCACTGAACCTAACGAACCACCCACTGATAGATACGTAATAATAATTATTACGCAACAAGACCTATGAAATGGCGAATAACTAGCAAAATTATTAAAATAAAATTAATTACAATGGGATATAAGTGTGAGTGTGTGTGGGTGCGCGCGCGAATGTGAGCGAGCGAGCGCACACACATTACCTACAAAAGTAAGTAACCGGGCGGGGGTGGGGGGGTAAAGGATACATTATGATCCAAAGGTAATAATTACTGAGGACTGAAATTAGCGCACCATCTGGCACTTTCATTCAGTTAACATGGTTTAAGGGGGAAAAGCCTGGGAATAAAGAGAGAAAGATACATTGAAATACATTAAGGTACTTGAGGTTATGAAAATTACATTACTAAAAAGAGTAACTACTTTAATAATTACTTTATTTTTATAATGGATTACACAACAACATTATTTTTGTTTTCTATGTCTAATTACTGTTTCGAAAAGCGACTGTATATCCCACGACCACAATTATGAACTACTTTAGCTTATTCAGGGCGAATAGCAGAACTCTTTTCATTAAATTACATTACGAAAATATTTGCAATGGGATGTGGGGAAAGAGGCTACGGTACACTTCCCATATTGGGTTATTAACATAAGTCAAACTCATTACATATACGCAATATGAATTGGTAGCGACTGAAACAAAAGAATGCGTAGGAAATCCGACGACTATACTATTCATTGCAAGAAAATTTTGTTTTTTTTCCATTCCATTGATATAAACAAAAAATAAATTTTAATAGTTTCATTTACTTATTACAAAAACAAGATTAATTTATATATGTGTGAAATAATATTTTTTACTGATAAATCAAGAGTAGAAAATATATGAATGTGATGAAAAAGTTTAAAAATTGAAATCAGATTACTTTGAGGTAAGAATAAACTAATAAATTTCAGTCATAAATGATAATGTATCATTGTCGCTTTGTCTCATCGTATTTTTATTATTTATACTATCGTAATCGTACGTATACATATGAAATACAATAATAACTCTGTTGAAACAATGTACGTTTAAATAATGAAACATTTTTTTACCGGTCCAATTTAACGTTCTTTAATAACTGGATCGATAAAAAAACTTATTCAAAGCCTGGGATTTTTATTTGGTTCAAGAATTTTTACCAATCTAAATAACATAAAGCTTGGGTAGCTAGAGGCATATAACTTGGGTATAACGTTCTTATATATATTGATCTTTATTCTTTTTTTTTTGTCTTGGTAATGGAAATTAACAAAAGGAAAATGTTTACAAATTGGTAAAAATCCAGTGATAAGTAGGAATTGTTTGTTTTTTTTTGTTTTTTTTTTTGTTTAAATTAGTGCAAAAAACACACGTCTAATTAGCTAATTTAAAATGTGAAAAAAAAATAAATTGCATTATCAGATAAATTAATTTCATAATCTTTAAAGTATTCAACAACTTTTAATTCTTAAAATTAAATAAATAACTAAAAAAAATAATTTTTTTTTTTAAATATAAAATAATAAAAGATATTTAAATGTTTTTTATTAGAAAAAATCCTTGGAAAAAAAAACAAAATTTTTTTGTAAAAAAATCTGATGTGAACATCACATGACTTCCTTGTACGCTTATTAAATTACATATACACATTTTTTGCTGCAATTCATTTAAACTTATTTCATTTGAAAGTGAGATACGATCCTCCAATTCTTTAATAAAGTGGACAGTTACACAATTGCTGAAATATTAGTTTTTATTAACATCAAATATTTATACAATTATTAATTTAACAATCTTACATGAAATATTAGGATAGAGTAAAAGTCACTTTATTACTCGTATTACTAGATCAGATTATTCGTATCTTCGTGAGTTGCTGAATAACAAAAGTTTCAGATTTCTGGTGTGTCGTATAAATAAAAGTTAATAATAATTGAAATATTCTGTTTCGTGAACACCTGTATACTGGTTAAAAAAATTAAACTCGACCTTACGGTGTAAAATACTCAGTTTTTATTATTGAATTATTTGGTGAATAATCAAAAATGAAAAAGAAACAATAACACAAGAGAAAGAAAGATAACACGGAGAAATATATCTCAAAAAAGAGGAAAAAATGGTAAAACCAAAGAAACAATAAAAAGATTAAGATAATAAGATAAATATACAGAGGAAAAAACGTTGAGACCAAGGAAAAAATAAAAAGATTAAGAAAGGATGATGAATATAAAGAGAGAGAAAATTTAAGAACTAGAAAACATGTACACAAATTAAGATCACAAAATTATATGAAACCAAAGAGCGATTAAATGATTGGCAACATAAAAACAAATAAACGAAATGATGATCAATACCGACTTAGGTAGAATATTGTCCGACAGTATCAGAGGAGTAATGAATTAAGATAAGAATTTTTTTTCAGTTTATTAAAGAACGGGCATGTGTGCTTCAATGTATATGTTCTTTAATATAGATAAAATTAAACAGAAATTCCAGAATAATTAAATAGAATTAAATTAGAAGATCCAAAAAATAATACGATTCTAAATTATAATCTTCAACTATTATTAAATAATCAGATGTTTCACCAAATGTCTTACCAAATCTTTACGAGATTTGGTAAAACCAAATTTTTACTGATATTGAATTTTAACTTACTGTAGAACTATTTTTAAATTTAAAATTTATTAATAAATCCATAAATTTAAATTTAAAAAAACAACGTTAAAAAATAAATTAAAAAAAAAGCGATGAAGTCTGATTCGAACCGATGTGCCTCCTCTTATAGAGCCAAATATTTCATTAATTAAAATTTTATTTTGCTATAACGCTAGAACCAATGAAAATAAATGCCACTTATGATATCGTTGAAATGCTCTCAATGAGGGCTTATTACTGCAGTTAAGAGTAAGTCAAAAATCAATTTTTTTTTGATTTTGGGTTTTTTTGGACACTTTTGGTCCAGTCAATTGTAATGAAAAGGGGAGTAGCACAACTAGAAGTTACAACTGTCCTAAATAAAAAATTTCAACATTTTGCGGCTATTCTTTTTTGAGTTATGCGAGATACGTACATACATACTGCAGACGTAAGTGCAGACGTCACGACTAAACTACTGAAAATAAATTCAGGGTTGGTGAAAATGGATATTTCCGTTGAAATCTGAAAACCGAAATTTTTCGCGATCATCTATATGTAAACATTACTTAAGTATTGAACATACGGTACAAACAAGTTGGAAAGATTTTGAAAAATAAAATTAAAAAACTACTAACGTTATTGTTTACATATTAAATTTTGGAATTGGATCAAAAGTTATCACAACGTTACTTATTATCATAACACACACACACACACATATACAAACAACCGAGCAGACGATCAGCTCAATGAATACTCTCATTATCATTTTACTTGCTGTATATATTGGGAACAATGTAATATCACAGTTGGGTAAACACTAATCGTTGTCGTATAATACCGTGTAATGTTATATGCATACTTATATTGCGGTGCTTATTAATTACTGTAAACAATATGGGAAGATAATCAAGAATCAAGGTTAACTTAAAATAAGTCGATTGTTTATTAACAACTACTCTCTAACAACAGAAATATAGTGTGTTGGTGGGATATTGCACGTAACATATAATTATCATTGTTATTATTTAGAATTATTATGGTGTTATTAGTGTTACCTATTACCTTCTATACAAACTGATCGTTAAGTTCATTTACATAGCGTCTTCTTTTTTTCTTCCTATTATTCTTCATACAATAATTAATTGGTGTAAATATATAAATAAAATTAGCCAGCATTAAGTAAAATATTATCAATACAAACACATTAAAAAATAAATGTTGTACTGTGATTTTTTGCAAAAGACAGGCTAAATCTGATAACAGATTTACATAAACAGATGTACATAAACTTAAGGAAAGCGTTAATTTATTTTCTTTATGTGCGCGAAGGCAAGAAAAAAGTCATTACTGTTGTGGAGAGGGAAAAAACTCACCATACATGTAATAAGATGGAGTTAAAAGATGTATGTTTGGATTGAACATGCAAAATAAGAAAAATAGGGAAAAAAGATTGGATGCATTACAAATATGGAATGGAGGAGATTAAAGAAGATGAAATAAATAGAAAAAGTGAAAAATTATATAATAAAGAAGTGGAGCGTTATCGAGAACAGAAATTTAATCAGAACAACTCAGAATTGGAAAACTAGCTGGCCGATAAGAAACATATCATAAGAGGACAGGTTTTGATTAAAACAACGCAAGAAGAATCAGTATAAGGTGGTAAATAAAAAGGTCAGAAAAAATTTAATCATAGATGATCTAAAACGAAACTGAAGCTATCAAAACAATCGAAGGTTTGCTGGGAAGAGAAATAAATGATGAATGGATATGGTGCATGAGAAATGTCTCAGGATAGATTTCTATCTGATGACCCTCATTATATGGTAGACTTTTTAAGATGAGAAAAGGATGTCAAAAGAGTACAATGAAAAACAGATGTTCCGTAAGAAAGATACTAAGGATAAAACTTCCAAATAACAGGAAATTATCGAAAAAAGATCCATCCAAAAACAGTTTTAAAGAAACTCTACTACTGTTTTTCAAGATTATCCTTTTATGCAGGATTACGGTTAACTAATACCTAGAAATAATTAGGTTCAGGTTTACGGGACGAACATAAAACTGCTTTTTGTGTACAACCAGCTGAGAAAACACAGGGTAAAAAATAATCCTAGACAGTTTAAAAGATCAAACCTCCTTACTACCAAACAAAAAAAACTGTACCTAATGATCCAGTAACCCAAACAGATCGTCATAAACTTAACATAGCTGTAAAGTCAATAAACCAAAAACAAAAAATACCATTGGAGAGGAACGGATGAAAATCAACAGAAAAAATTATGAGAACGGAACCATTTAATGTAATGACAAACATCTCTGAAAGGAAGTTTCAAGATCCCTCCAAACAGCGACGGTACATTTTGTCCAAAATATCTCGTAAAATCGGGGTACTTTTGTCAACTAAAATTAATTTTCGAGGCATCTGAGAAAGGAAAAATATTTCTGATTGGTAAGATACATGTAACAACATATTAATTTTCTCCAAATTCTAAAAAGCTACCAGACAATAGGGTCAATTTTCTTTAAGGAAAAACCTTGATTATTCATAATACTATGTCGAGTGAAAATATTAAATTAACCGTTAATCCAAACCATTACTGGAAACTCTAAGCTGAGTGGCATAAAAATTTTTAAAATTAAACAACAAGAAAGATCATAAAATTTTATTTTTATTTCACAAGAATTTCTTTTATGTATAATGTATAAATTATAAAAATGATATATTTAAGAAGCAATATGTCGGATTACTTTTTAAGCATGTCAATACTGTTTTTCCGATTTAACATTTACTACAAACTTTATTTTACTAATCATTCACATTTTTATTAATATTTATTCGATTAATCTTACCGCTCATGTCGTGCGTGTGATATATGCTTATTGGATTATTTTAATGATATTCCTGTTTTATCAATCTATATTTTAAATATAAATAATTTAAAATTAAAATTTTTGTTTTACAACATAAAATTTCAAATTTCCTCTTTTTTCTGATTACCTGTTGCGACATTAATTAATAAGAGTAAAAATAAATGTTACTAATAATTTTATCTGAAAAATAAGAACACAAAACGTTAGCGTATATAATGCACAGTTTTTTAATAAATGGGGTACACTAACATATTACTTTACAAAGTATTTATTATAGTTTCGACCTATTTAGTGCACCTAAGGTTAAAAAAAACAAGAATAGCTTTTTTACGATGATATACATCATATAGCCAATTCCTACGATGAACAGAGTGAAAGTTTCACTTGTAGATCTGAATATTTTCTACATTTCAGGTGGCATGCTGCGTGTTTGGATAAGTAAAAAAGATAACGGGAAAACATTTAATTTTCCCTACTAAGCTTGGCATTGAATGCCTGATATTCTTAGGAATGGCTGTTGTTTATTTTTTTTTGGAGTGATTTACAATAGTTACAGTTATGGCACTCAAAAAAAATAGGTTAGCATCCGAAATATACTTACTTGAAAGTCGTAAAAATTTTGTCAAAATATTTTTGTTTAATTAAAAACTGGTGAAAAAAAAATAAAGATAATAGTAAAAAAAAGAACGTGTAAAAATAAAATTTTAGTTAAGCTGAAAATCCAACAATTATTTGACTAATTTAGTCACAGCCATCACAAATTGCCACTGAACAAAATTTAAGGGACAACCCTGACCCCCGTCAGGAGGTGGACTACTCTTGATGACTGACCGGGGATCCCCTGAATTCGTGGGTAGTAAAAAAAGACCAAGACCCGGCTGGATCCCTCCCTAGGGACGGGGTACGGTTAGAGGTAAGCATATAAAATACCCACTCCCGACCTCCGCGGGGAACGGCATAGCCGGGTCCCGCGGGGTCTCGGCAGGTTAGAGGCAAAGGCAACCTCTGAGTGTGTGCAATACATTAGCTGGTTCACCCTCCTAGGTATGGAAAAAAACCAAGACCACCGTAGGGGAAGACACCCTCCGTTCATAGCCCTTATGGGCTTTACCGGAGGTCATTTTCAAAACCTTGGTTTTTGACATATTCCAGTCCGCCTCGGCCATGATGCCCCGAGTGACAGTCCTATCGGTGTACTACTATTTAATGAACTCAAAACAAAACACATCTTACGGTCTTAAGTAAGACTGAAAGGACTGAACTAAACAAAGGAACTAAACTATCTACCCGTAGAAGGTAGAAGTGAGTTCAACACACAACACGAAATATAAAAATATTATACGGAATAACAACAACACAGTAACATTGAAACAAAGCAAAACAAAGGACAAGCCCACCAGGCTGGTCTAGTGTTTAATTCGTCATCGCAAATCAGATGATTTCGAAGTCGAGAGTTCTAAGGTTCAAATCTTCGTAAAGACAGTTACTTTTATACGGATTTGAATACTTCGTGGATACCGGTGTTCTTTGGTGGTTGGGATTCAATTAACCACACATCTCAGGAACTATCGATCTGAGGCTGTACAAGACTACACTTCATTTACATATCATTCTCGTTCATCCTCTAAGTAATACCTTAAGGTGATTCCGGAGGCTAAACGGAAAAAAGAGAAAACAAAGGACAAACACAGCAACAAAGACTTAATTTATAAATATCAACAAAAACAGAATACAAGAGAAATGCAAGCAGGGGTCTAGATTCCCTCAGTAATCCTTTCCTTTGTCAAGTACATTATAAAGCTCTTCACTATTACCTATTCAGCCACCAATTGCCACTGTACAAAATTTAAGGGGCAAATTGATGTTCTAACAGAATTAATTGGAATATCCAAGTTCTTTCAAAATTATAACGATCAGATCATTCAATAAAAACAATTTAGGACAAATTTAAATTATCAGTAATTAAAAAAATATTAAATAAATACATAACCCAACGTTAATTGAAAAAGTTTAAATCTTATAAAATTATATTATCGAATTTAAAAATTCATCGTTAAAATTCAAAACAACCTTTTTTTAATTATACTCACGTATATATATATATATATATGACCTGTAGCGTACTTTTAAGCAATAAAAGAACATGCCATTATGCGACTAGTATAGCATACTGAATTATATCACGTGATGTAAGAAAGAATTTATTGAACATAAGGTATGCAGACGAATTGAATATACTGTAACACATGTATAAGGCATTCAATGTACATATAATTGAATAAATAAAATGTATATATTATATACATTTTTTGATTATTTGTTATTTCTATAAAAGAAGCAATTATTTACATGCATATAAAAATGGTAACCTGTAGAATGTTTATTTAAATAAATAAAAGAAAACCAGGCTACATGAATAACAACTCTTCTCAGAATACATCATAGTCGTACAGCCCATTAAAACGGTAAAAATCGTAATTCTTTATATTATAGTGTATTTTTTGTTAATTTATTAAGTATTACTTATTTCTTTACTTTTTAAGTTTACTTTATTATTACTTATTAAGTATTACTTATATTACTTAGAAAATTGGCTGTTTATTTTTATTATTACTATTATTATACAATTATGAATTTAATTTTGTTCATTATTTTTGTCAACGAAGACCCAATAACCGTAAGGTATTAAAAAAAAAAACATCAACAGAAGAAAGATTCAGAATTAACAAAAATACGGCAAAATATTAATGTTAATACTAAATTAAATAAATAGGAAAAAATTTAAAACATGCTTTTCGTCAAAAAAATAAATAAATAGATAACAAAAACAAATAAAAAAACAATTCGTATTAAAAAGTAAAAAAATCATTCGTTTTAAAAAAACAAATGTTCTATTTATGTATAAAGAAAAGCATGGGGTGCGCGTTCATAAAAAACGACCTTGTAATTAGAGTGCGTGCCGTATGCTTTTCTCTTTAGTCATACTAAGTAGAAATTTTTTTAAAAGTAATCTTCTTAAAAAAAACAACTATTTTTTACTCTTTAGTGCGAATAAAAATTTAATTTTTTTATTTACTTTCTACTTTTTAGTCATAAATAAATGAAATACATAAATAAATGAAAAAACAACTATTTTTTACTCTTTAGTGCGAATAATTTTTTGTGTTATTTATTGTTTTTTTTTTAGAAAAACAAAAAAATTAAAAAAATTAAATAAAAATTTAATTTTTTTATTTACTTTCTACTTTTTAGTAATAAATAAATGAAATACATAAATAAATGAAAATATATAAATCTATTTTCGGCTTGATATATGAGTTTTACAGCGAAAAGTAACAATTGATTTCTTTGTTTTAATTCGTTTGGCAGTAGATTTCATTGCTACAAATCGAAATGTTGAAACCTGGTTAGGATATTGTACAAATTTTACAGATATTATCACTATACGTGCTGATTTCATTTTCGAATGCTGCAAGATCAGTAATCAACTCATGATACAGTTGACTTCAGTGCTCTAAACTAATTTCACGATCTAGTGCCCCCTACACTCTAAATAGCGCTGGCATTGACCTTCCAAGCGAGCTTCGCGGTCTTGAGATGTCTGTTGCACGATATTGCGATTCGCGCTAGCGTCAAAGTGCAAATCGAACTTCACGCTTTTCTTATGTTTTGGTATTTCTCAATCGCGCTTTATATTGGTTATAAACATCCAATCTTGCCCGCTTGGCTTCTTTATCTTCATTTGCTTTCTTTTTTCTCGGTATTTTTGACGCGCTTTTCCTAACCGTCTCTTTCGTTCGGTCGTCATCTCTTTCTTCATCGTTGTAGAAATTTTGTTTGTTTCCTTTCCTATGTGCTTGTCGAGATTCGGTCTCTTCTTTTAAAATAATTCTGAGGATTAATTATTCCATTTTTTACTTGCTTCGCAGAAAACTTTGAAATCATGTTTGTACAAATTACATTCTGTTAAGTTACAAAAACTCTTCATAAAATGTTAATTTTACCATTTTCTTCTTAAACTGTATAGATATTTAAACTGTCAAGTATGTTTTTACTTTTAGCTCTTTTAATTCTTTAGTAAATAAAAAATATATATTTATACGCAGTTTTATTCAATAACCTGGAGAATTAGTTTCCATTATTATAAATGATACAATTTATTTATAACTAAATCAGATGACTAGAGTAGATAAATTTTCGAAGGTAAATTTACACAAGTAATATTAAAATCCGCTTCAAAAGCCACCTGATCTACTTGTACTGAATCGACAGTCAAAATCAATCGGATCGATAGTTACTTCTTAAAGATAAATTAGCTACATCTAAAGGGATCGATCAGCTCCCTTCCTAAAGATGTTCCCCTTGCATCTTTGGCATCTTATAATTAAATGTTCTAAAATTAACAAAGAAATATTTTACTGTCATCCGACTTGCGTTTCTGAGTAAAATTTCACCATTGTAAGACATCGGGAAATGAGTTTAATTAACGTTGTAAGATTTGAGGACACGGTTGAACCATTGTTAAGTTAATGAATAGCTTGTAATATCGTAAATTAATTAATTTTATGAAGTTCAAATTATACTGGGAAGAGAAAACAGGTTTTCTAATAATGCAAAAGTATATTAAATATATATTTTTTTTAAATAAAAAATGTTAAACAAAATTTATAAAACATTCAGTTAAATCATATTGTCAAGGAATAAATAAAATATGCATCAGAAAAAATAATCAGTAAAAATAATTAATTTGAGAACAGTATTTTTTTAAAAATAAAAAATTATTTTAAAATAAATTTAACCATTAATTTTTACAGTAAACAGTTAATTTGACCGTTTAGATAATATTTTCTGTACGTTTATTTTGCCTTAATTTTTTAACCCTAAAAATAAAAATGTATACTTCATAATCTACTTGTTCTTCAAACTTTGACTAGTATTTTTTTTCTCAACATATCCCATGTTTACAAAATTAAATCTGCTTGTCTTAACGTATGATCAACCAATAAACTTAGTTCATCTGTTGACAAGATTATATGTACGATCGGTCAATTTGTTGGTAAAATTTTTGGGTCAATATCTCCATGGTGTATAGGGGATTTTGGGATGTCAATTTTCTCAAAATTTTGCAAACATAATCGCACTTTATATTAGGTTCAGTACATACATGCATGCTTATCTTACCAATTAAAAAAAAAAAAAATTGTCCCATAATTTTATCCCCCTTTCCCAAAGACCAATAAAGACACATTTTTATTTATTGTATATTTTTTAACCGATTTTGTTTTTAATGTTTACCTAGGCATAGTAGTAGTAGTGCAAACAACCAAAACAGTACTTTGGAGAGAATATTGTGGATGAGGGAGCCGATCAAAGTTTAAAAAATCAATTTTTCAAAATTTGTTGGGTTATTAATTATTAAAAAGTTTAAATAACACACTTTTTACAATCAAATTTCATAATTCACCACGCCTCAAAAAAAAATCTTAGGTAACATTTTGTTGGTTGTATATTTTTTAGTGGATTTTTTTTAGTTTCTTCCATTTAACATAGTAAAAGTAAAAAAAAAATCAAAAAAATTCTAGGAAGGTGGTTTTGGTGGTAAAGGAGCAGAAATAAAAAATAATTTTTTGAAATTAAAAATATTTTTTTTGGTTTCTTTAAACATACCAGTACAATGATGATTTTATACAAAAACTTCATCATAAATTATCCTCACCCCAAAAAAGAAATCTTAGATTATTTGTTTCATGTATAATTCTTTTTTCCACTAAATAAGAATAAGTAAGCAATGCCAGGAAAGCATTACAATAACTTTGTTGTCATAAGTTCTTTATTACTTTTCTCTTTAGTTGTAATCGGCTTTGCATAATTTAAACTTATCAGAAAAAAGCAATTTATAATCTTCACTTCATCGACCAATGCGAAGTGTTAAAAATAAATCATGCAATTTCTCATAAATCTTTTTAAAAAAATGTATTCTATAAACCAAAGGTTTTCTTAAATTATTGGCGTATAAAGAGGGTGATGCTACAAAAGACTGTATTTGACAATTAACAATAAGAAAGGGGCAATTTTGCCAACAGCACCCTTAATTATCTTTAATTTCTCCAATCAAAAAAGATTAAATATCTTTTCTTTCACCATGGACGACTAGAGAATATCATTTGATATGCATCACATCCCAAAATTTGTTTTTTTCATCGGTAGAATAGGAGTTTATATTCTCCTAACAGGTCTATATACAGAGATGTCTGTGAGAAAACGAACAAATACCGAGAAATTATTAATTTTAAATTAGATTTTGTAAGTGTTTAGCTAAAATGTACATTACAACACCAAGGAACACCAACAGTAGATACTGAAATAAAGGGATAATTTACCAAAAGAGAGAGTACAAAAAAACAAAATTACTTAAAAGCCCCCTTCAAGCATCGTAATGCGCAAAATCTCTCATGAAATCTGGATATTTTAACTCGGAAACATCACAGTACTTTACAGACTGAAGAGTTCACAACGACCAAATCAAATAATATCCTGTTTCAAATTGCTGCGTAATCTTCATTATAAGCTTGGACCAGAGGCGTATTCGGTATAGAAACTCTGAAATTATAAAATCAATACTCTACAATGACATATCAAGAATTCAGGAAATACGAATTACTGGATGATATTGATTTAAATGAATTCTAATATACTTTTAATTAAACAATGGCTAAATTGAAAAAATCCGCTTTAGTTGTAAAGCTTCTTTTTAATAAAATAAATCAATATTAATACATCAAATAAAATCATTTTTAAGAAATTAAAAAAAAAAATGAATTAAAATAAATAAAAATCCTGACCAAGAGAAAGTTTTCAAATTTTTGAATTTTTTTAAATATTTTTATTCTAACATATATTAATTTTATTATTTAAGTTTTTATAAGACACGCAATTTTCTTTAAAAAAATTAAAGCAATAAAAGACTATCATTCTGGCGCTAAAAAGAAGTAGAAAAGTAAAAACAGTAAAAGAAAGATATAAATGTTACCATGACAACAAATCTTGTGCGCGAAATACGATGTCAAGCGTTATAAAATTTACAGCCGATGCAAAAAGATATAGTACTACATCGTGTATGCTAGAAAACATATAATATCGTAATAGGTTACCATAGCAATGAATGATATTAAACCGAACAACATAAATTTTAACCATAGAATGAAGTTTACAGTATTAAGAAAATATTTTTAAAAATTCATCATATACCATAACAAAACTGAATATTAATAATAGTAATTTGTGGTAAATTTAAATAAATTTTTACGTTAAATTCCAATCACAGGTCAATTTAATTCAAAGAAAAATAATTATAAATTTCCAATTTAAAAAAGATACGATCAGCAACGAGTATAGTTCCTACAGAAAAATGCTAAAGTACCTTTTTATTCTTGTGCGTACGATTACAGAATAGATTGTTAGATTTTCTTATTTTGATGTTTTGCGGGAAAACTCTAACCGTAAAAATATAATAAATCAGAACAAAAACTTCTTGTGCAGTTCTGCGCAAGAATACTAACTTTTCGTTTCCTTTTCCTTATGAAAAAGTATTATCTCATTCAGTCACAATGAATTAAAAAATAAATGAAAAATAGAAATAAGTAAGCAATCAAGAAAAAAATTAAAATAACACAAAACTATACACAAATATTAATAATACAAAAATATATTAATATATTAACAAGAAAATCAGTAATAAGTTAAAAATGCCGACGCCCACACTATTTCCACTCATAACCGCACTAATTTTTATACTACAACGTATTGTACAAGTTCAATTAACCAGTAGATCCTACACACAGGCATGAAATTTCAACGCGCTCACAACTGTAAAAGCGCGTATAAAAAATACACCGCTACGCAGTTAAAATAACCCTTAGATAAAAAACACCTCAGTCATTATGACTCTCAAAGAAGGTAACAATAACCATAACAGGTAACAATATAAAACCATAGGAGGTAAATAAAACCATAGCAGGTAACAATATACCTGCCGAATAATATTGCAAATAATAGATAGTGCAGATAAAGAAACGTCAACGTTCCAACATGCACCAGCATAACGAATCACGCTTCTAACCTGCCATGCTCAATTTTTTCGATCTTAAATTCAGTATAACTCAAGAAAGATTCAAATAATCTCTATAAAATTTTCATAGTACAAATTCAGATGCACTACTACTTATCTACCACATTATTTAAATTTCAATGAAATTGACAGAAATTTTGAGATTTTCGAGACACTAAATTTTATACATATGCCAATAAATAAAGAGATATAAAAGGAAACCACAATTTAAGTGAATGATATTTTCATACGCTTTATATCTCAAAACTTAAGAAAATTCATTTCCCACCCCTGCCACAATACGACCCAAAGTAATACTAGACTTTTCTTCGAAAATTCGGCAAAAAAATTTAATTGAATGCTATCATCCTTTTTTTTCCTCTCTACTCCTCAGGGCCGGTTTAACTGTTTGGTATTATGCCACCCAGAGAAGTGTCTGTTTACTCTAACGAGCCGCCCCACCTACCGGCTGGAAATCCGGCATGGAAGTCAGCTCGCCAGTCAGCTCTTTTGAGTTTTGCTGCTCGAAATGCTATCATCCTGGATTTAACTGCCTTGGATTTCGTAGACATGATATCTGCCCAAAAACCATGGAGAGGATCTTCAGCTACACTTAAAGGCGTTTATCTTGTTCCGCACTTTCTATCGTAATTATATATTCCTTACGCTTTATTTATGTTTTTTTTTTCAACATTTTGTGTTTTGTAGAACGGAACTTACCATTTTCACGTTCAGTATATCAGGTAACTTACTGGTCCACGGTATATATTCCCCATCTGGTGGTTGCAAAATAAGCACAAGGGTGGTCTATCGGCAATGCTAGACTGTAAAAAGCGGTAATTTTTATCGTGTAAAGCTGAAGTTCCAGATCCTACCTTAAACACAAATAACCTTTTTTTATTGCTATTTTTACTTCCTTGTAAGAAGTAAAGGAAGTATTGCGATCGCGAAAAATTTCGGTTTTCAAATTTTAACGGAAATATCCAATTTGACCAACCCTGAATCAATTTTGACTAGTCTCGGCGGGACGTATGTACGAACATATGTATCTCGCAACTCAAAAACAATTAGCCATAGGATGTTAAAATTTTGGATTTAGGACTGTTGTAACATCCAGCTGTGGATCTCTCTTTTTGACTGCAGTCGATTGAACTAAAAGTGTGGATTTTGGGCTTTTTTGGCACTTTTAGTCCAAAAAAGCCCAAAATCCAAACAAATTTGGATTTTAGCCTTTTTCTTAACTGCAGTAATAAGCTCTCATCGAGAGCTTTTCAACAATATGTCATAAATGGTACATATTTTCAATGGTTCCAGAGTTAGAACCAAATAAAATTTTAATTAATGAAATATTTGGATCTTTGAAGAAGGCACATCGGTTCGAATCCGACCTCATCTCCTTTTTTTAAACTTTTTTGTTTTAATTTAAATATATTGTTTTATTAATAATCATTAACCTCTGTAAAAAAAAATTACGATAAATAATAATAATAAAAAAATAAGAGAAAATATCAGAAGTTATTAATGAAATAAAATTTTATATGTACTTTTCATTAAAAAAAAATGTGTGTAAGCAACTTAATAGGCGTACAAGAAACTCTTGTGGTGCCCACATCCGATTTTTTATTATTTTTATTACGTCCCTTATTTAAAGCGACAAAAAATAATTATTATACACTTAATATAATTAAGTATATTGCTGCGCTTAACTCCGTGGCAGAGTGGTAGCGTCTCGGCCTCTCGTACGGATGTCGTCCCGGGTTCATATCACAGTCAGGCATGGCATTTTTCAGATGCTACAAAATTTCCATTTCACATTCCCATGCATAGCTTCGAAGCTTATATGATGAAATTAATTATCCAAAAAAAGAAACAAAAATTCATGTACATTATTTTAATCTGTATCACTATTCGTTTTTGGAAACAAGTTCCTTTTTTATCCCTGAATAAACAAAGCTACCATTCTTCCAACCCTGACGTGATCTATAATATTCCATTACAATTATGCTTTAAATAAAATATTTATTTATTAACTTATAAATAGAAATATCTTATAAATAAAGTCTAATGACTTTATTTTTGAAATTACACTTAATAATATAAATTCCAACTAATCCATCATATTTCACCTTTTAAAATTAATTTTATCTTAAAAGATCTAGAATATTCCCTTCGTATTTTAAAAGAATTTTTTTAATCAATTTCTGTATAAAGTCAGACTTTAGAAATCGTATTTCATGTCCTTCAATTCAGGAAAAAAAACTGTTTGGATTAAATTTGCAGAATTTAATTATTAATTTTTTGCAAAATGTAGAAATATTTAATAGAGGTAGGTCACTAAAACGAAATTCATGGATGAAGATTATACATGAGGTTGTCAGTTATGTTTACGAGTATTTTTTTAAATTCAACTATTTAGAATTCTTTCTTATTCTTTAACATTTAATATTTTCTGATTCAGTAAGTTGGACCATTTTGTTAACCTTATTTTCTTAGTAATGTTTTTCTTTTTGACAAGCAAAGTTTACTAATTCGACAAAGTAGGACATTCTGTGTTGAACAGTGAACGACTCGACGAACTTTTACACTTCTCTTTTAAGTAAAACTTGAAAACATGTATACAAGACCAACGTTTTTACAAACCATTTACCAAAATTGATAGTGTAATTTTATTTTAGCACAAAACGAATCCCTATAATGCTAAATTTTTTGTAAGAAACCTTTTTAACAATTCATGAAAATTACGTTATTTTTTAAATGTAATTCTAAAAAATATTATTTCCTGATTTCAACATCATTTTGTTTTTAATATATATAAAATATATTACAATTAAAATTAAAAAAATACTGAAACTGAAATAATTGGAAAAACAGTGTAAACACTGTAATTGGAAAACAGTAAACAGTGTTTTATATATGAATATGAAATATCAAATCTGTCGTTAATTTACTCCATGAGTTTATTATTAATTAAAATTTACACTTATTCTTTTACTGTTTTATGTATTTATATACATTTTTCATATTTATTATATAACTCTGTGCTTTTTTGTGTGTGGTGCGAGTATGTTAGTTTATATATATATATATACATATACATAAATACAAATTCAATACATATATATATATATATATAAATTTTACACTTTTTACATAATTTCATAGCTACATTATATTTTCATACAAAAAAAATTCTTATATTAATTATAAGAATATGGTATTATAATTAATATATATATATTTCAATTTTGTGCCTATGTGTGATTCACACACAAACACACTTCAATATTTATTTATAGCCGATATTTGCTGTGTATCTATTGATGATGACTGTTAATAATCGTTTCAGATTGTTCACTAATGTTCAGATTTTTTAGTAAATTTTTTTTTCTGTACGTTTTGTAGGCGTTTTATTTTTCTCTAATTTATTTACCATACAGTTTTAGCTGAGCTCGTTTTTTTCTGTTCAACAGAATGACTTATTTTTTAATGTGTTTTTTATTTTGTGAGAAGAGATGCAAAAAAATGAGTAAAAAAGAAGAAAAGTAATTGTTAAATTATTACTGACATTAAATACTTGCGCGGACACAACTATACATACACATCCAACATACGGTTTAACATTTCAAGAATTTTTAGAGTACATTATTATAAACAAAAGAAATAATGAGTATACTTAACAATAAGAGTGAAAATAATGTATGGAAATAAAAATTAATTATACTAGCAGACTAATAATTTTTTCTAGTATGGTTAAACAACTTCATATTCATGAAAAAAATCTATTAACAAGAAAATAATAATTAAATTTTGAAAATTGTAGTTTGTAAAATTTCATAAGTTCTGTAAAAAAACTTTAATGCGTACGTTACTTATCTTATATACTGCTACTAAATTATAACAATAGTAGTTTGAATTAAGAGAATACAAATTAAAAATAAGTACGAAAGGGAATATTGTCGAACGTAATTCAGTAAAGAAGACTTAGCCGTATTTTAACCCTAACTAAATCCCAAAATGGTGCCGGCCTCCATGGCGCGAGTAGCAGCGTTTCGGCCTTTCATCCGGAGTTCGAATCCCGATCAGACATGGCATTTTCACACGCTACAAAAATTTTCATTCACCTCAGCCTCCGAAGCAATACCTAACGGTCGTCCCGGAAGGCTCCCAAAATGGTAGTTGAAGATAGAGAAAACTTATCCAATCGATTGCTATGTGAACAAGTTAAGGCGCGCAAGAGAGAGGAGAGCTTTAACATACACCTATGCTATGCTTTTAACATTATGCTATGTTAAAAGCATATCGTGGTAGGAGAGGAGAGAGTTAATCCAGGTATTGCTGACAGATCACGTGTTGATCTGACATCTTGTTGAACGAAACGTCAAATTCCACCGCCCCTATATCGGCGCCATTTTTAATCAGAAAACATAATGAAAAATCTTTTCATAGTATATCGTTTCGGCCAACAGCAACAAAAGTTTTCTGCAAAATTTAATAAAATCAGACAATAATTTTATTGGTAATTGCGACATAAACACATAGACAGACGAAACGTATAAGCTCGAGTTAAAAAATACCTCCATTTCGTTAGGTCAATTACGAGTAATATTACTATCGTTATGTAAACTGTTAATAAACAATTCGAAATATCTGCTGAAAATCGCCGGGATTAGCGTACTTTTTACAAACTTATAGTTTACGAAATTCATCATATTATATCAACGCAACAATTAAATCAATTTTTTCACAGTATAAATATAGATTGTGTAGCAACGTATAAGTGAGAAAAAATAAAAATAAAATGCAAAGTAATAAGAACAGTTTTCGTAACATTTGAAAGGTTTTTTAAATAGCTTTAAAATGTTTAATAATAATTTAGAAACGGTTAAAAAATTACCGATATCTTGTAATAGTGAAATTACAAAATTAAAATAATTTAAAAATATTACATAATTAATTTTGTATAAGAAATGTAATTTTTTATGACCAGAAAAACTAGTTACATCCAAGAAAATTATTGATTTTAGAAAAAAATAATAGAAAATATTGATTCAAGTAAAGGAAAGACTGAACTTATTTTCTACATTCACAAAATTATACTATATTGCTTACAACCAAAATCGAAAAAACTTTTGTGCTAGTAAATAAAAATAACAGGTAAACTCATTCCAATACAAATTAAATACTAAAAACTTCTTTTTTTATTAAAAATTGAACATTCCTTAGCGAGTAAATAATAAAATAAAAACAAAGTTAAACCAAATAGTATCCCGATCTCGTAAAAAAAATTTTTTAAAGAATGTATGGGGAATATTTTTTGAAGTGATTAACTATTAGTTAAATCCAAACGGCGTGAGCACAGAAATATTGCAATGGAAATTTTTATCGAGTTAATTTTCTGTACTCGAACTCGATGACCTTACACAGTAAAAGATAAACAAAATACTACTACTAATTTCGACGCAGAATTATGGAAAATTAGACGCTCCTCAAAAACGATTAAAAACTGGGCGTAGTCACCGGTTTAAACTTTTCAAAAAGAAACTTTTCTGCAAGCTTTAATTCGAATTCAAATCCGTTACATTAACAGTAATGACTACAAGAAATACCTTCTTGCTTTGTACTGTTGTAATTACCATAAAAATTATCAAAGTTATTATAAATTCATTAACTTTTTTATTTTATTAGAAAATAATATTTATAGAAAAAAATTAGTTGTTATTTAAATGGAAAAAATGAAACACAGTTGTAAGAGTTTCCCGCCATGCAGTTTTTTCTGATACACACACACACACCCTAATTTAAAATATTTATCATTTTATTTAAATATAATAGTTCTTCTTTATTTAATTCAATGATTCTAACTAAAGCGCGCGCGCACACCGTACTTCTTTCGCGCGGGTGTAGTGGTACTAGTGTGGCGGTCACTGTAAATACGTTTTTACACTTTAAATATTATTCATTCATTTAATTTTACCGCTCACCTGTGTCGTTACAACATAGAAGACGACTTTCTTTCTTTCGTTTTCCTGTTTAGCCTCCGGTAATTACCGTTCAGATAATACTTCAGCGGATGAATGAGGATGATATGTATGAATGTAAATGAAGTGTAGTCTTGTACAGTCTCAGTTCGACCATTCCTGAGATGTGTAGTTAATTGAAATCCAAACACCAAAGAATATCGGTAATCACGATTTAGTATTCAAATCCGTGTAAAAATTTAATAGAAGACAACTAAAGCACTACCTGTACGTCACTGCTACACTAGTGCTCCTTGTGGTGAGACGGGATACTAATGACACACTATATTCACTTAGCCACAAGTTTATTTAGAGCATTTTCTGGGGAGGGGGTGCGATTTAGTAAAAACGTTTTTGTAAATATCGTTATTTTTTAATTGTTAACAAATGTACCTACGAAAAATAAGACCTTAATTAGGCGAAATCACAGCCTCACCCCGTGACCATTTAAGTTGAAAATATAATGGCATGAATGCCCCATTTATAGAAGTAATCTGACCAAGTCTGGTCAAAATCGGTGGAGTAGTTCTGGAGATATAAAGTGATTTATTGTGCGACACAAAACACCGAACACACACATACATCTGAAAATCTGAAAAATTTCCATCCGGTTTTTTTGGGTTCCTTAGTTGTCAAAACGTAAAGATCCCGTAAAAACCGCACCGCATATGCCCAACTAGACCGATTACCATAGTTTTACTTCAATAGCTATAGCTCTGCTATAGCGCTAGTGGGAAAACACGAGTAATATAATGCAGACTTCTATAATACTTTCGTTTATGAAATCAATTGTTTTTTAAGAGACAATATTTCCCATTTATTTTCTGATTCAATTTAATTCTACTGAAATAGTATTCAATAAATAATGTACCCAATATAAATTATTATAAAAGCTATAATAATTTCTTTTAATACAGCATGTAAAAGCCGGTATCCAATATATACATTTTTTTTTCTTTCTTTCATTTATTTCATACTAAATGTGTTAATAAGGCTTGTTATTCAGGTGTTTATAACTTGCGAACAAAATGTATATGATGATTTATGGTTATAATGCATCCTTGTTGCATAAATCATTTTCTAATAGTTGTATAATTGACACATTTCTTATTGTCAATAATAATTTATGGCTATAATATGTTATATTGAATTTTATTACCACAGAATTTTTATATAAAGAAAGTTAGAGAAAGCGATTAAATAAACATACTGTTAATATTAAAATAAGTTCGTGTAAAAAAACCAATCAAATTGAAATACAGTTAAAATAAATAATCAAAAATCTCATAAAGTTTATCTACACCATCGCAAATAATGATCAGTTTTATAAACAATAACCATCGAATTTACATAATACATATATAAAATTTAAAAAACAAACAAAAGTCTTTCGTGAAAGTAACAATAAAAATACGTTGCTAATAATTTTAAAAACAAATAACATAGTAATCGTAAAAACGTAGAAAACAATCAAATATATATAATTTGATTATCAACACAACTACAAAAGTTAGTTTTTACTAAATCAATACTACCATCCCAACTAGTTGTAACGCGTATCCTGAAAAGGAAAAAAAAAACATTACTATGTAATGTAAAATTTGGTCCTCTGTAATTTACCTCACGAAAGAAAACCCCTATACTTGCAGAGTTAAATCCTACATATCACTGGAGAAAAGGATTTTTTTATACAATACCAAACCTTTTTCTTTATTTCTATTATTCTAGAGAGTTCCAATTTATTTGAAGTAACCCTGTAGGATTTACGGCTAGTTTTCTTTTTTTTTCATGGTATGCAAATTTCAATGTTCAATAATATCTATTATAAAATAGATTACATATACATAAAAAAATGTAGGCTGATTTAGAAAGATATTTTATTTTCAGTTTGTGTACGTAATAATTTTTTTTGACGATTACTTTTAAAATGGCTGCATTTTAAAAATAACTGCTTTCTGCGATTAGTTTTGCCACGTTAATAAAACAAAATAACACTATTAACAGGTTATGTACTTTCTATAATTACTTCCATTAACAAGATGAGTAAAGGGTGTAAAAGACAGAAAGATTTCCATTTAAACGATCTGAAATCTCGTCGTCTCATAGAAACAAAGAATAAAGTTGTTAAACGTAAGCGTGTATTTATAGTTCAGACATTTTAATTGTACAGATATTTCAAATAATACTGTGAAGGAAAAAATTCGAACCAAGATTGCCAGGAAATTTTTATTTCCATCATTTTCAATTCTCTTAACTAAAATGAAACGAGTATTAACAATATTTTAAACACATGGTTCAGTGAAAAAGAAAAACATATCTTTATAAAGAGCCAAAACACCTAACTTCTCTTTGTTTTATTCAACTTATGTCAAACCATTTTTTTTTCAGGATTAAATTTTCTACAGGTTTTATTTAAAAGTTTCATGTATTTAGTACCCATTTAACAAAGTTATTGTATGTCAAAAATTACCTCAATTTATTGGTTTTCACTCCAGATTTCTCAAAAACAACTGCAGATACGGTACTGGGACTTATCTTTTCGATTTTCAGTTCAAAAACTATAAGAAATCACTAATTCTACTCTTTCATTAACGTCCTAAAAATTTCAGAACGTTCACCGGGCAAGCTGAAATTCGGACGAAATTTTTCACTAGCTGTAATTCGCAAATGAAGCATTTTAGAACATGTTTATATGAAATATTTCCATTATTCTCACAAGTAGAATAGGTTATGAAAGTCTGGGGAGAAATTCGTGATACACTTTGTGTGTGTGTGTGTGTATATATATATATATTTTTTTATTCAAAAAAACCGTAACCGGAAAAATTACAAAAAGAAACTTAAAACTGAAAAAGGATCCTTAAATTATTTTTAAAACATAAATAAAAATTAACTTTTTGTATAAGCTATCATGGAAATTATGAACCTATACTAGTGCGAAAGTGCATAAAAATATTACGCATGATTTGCAGGAGTATCTAAAGGTTTCTTAAAATATCTTGCAATCTCAATAATAAGAGAATTGTATTTAATACAATTTTTTCCATCATATAGTTCACATGAAAACTACTGAAAAATAAACTTGCTGCATACAATAGTTTGATAAAAATACGTGTAAAAGAATGTTTATCCGTGTTTAATTGAAGAAAACAGTGCACCGTTTTACAGTATAAATGGTTGGTTGCATTAATTTGTTAAATTATACTAACTGGTCCTTCTCTGCATGTAGTTGTAATACAGTAAAATAAAAATACTAAAGATACTATTCGAGAGCTGAAGGTTTACCCCTTGCCAACTGTGTCTAGTGTACTAGTCATTGCGTTGTACTAGTTTGTTGCGTTTGAATTTTATATATAAATATGTAATGTTATTAGTAATCGGATGACGTCATCTGGTTAGATAGCACAACAAACTCCGTTCGCCTGTTCTGCCAGTTCGGTTGGCTTACAAAGAGAGTGGCAAAGCTTCAGAACACTTAGTGTACCAGTTGGTTCACGATATGCTCATTATTAGCCTGTCCCGAAGTAAGTAGTATGATAAATATTTACCAACCCTGAACTAATATCACCTGGACTTCCAAACAAGATATACGGGTTGTGTGAGGGGTTAATAATAAAGGCAATGGAAATTCATTTCCCTATTTCATTATTCATTATTCCCTATTTTTTAAACATAGTATAGAAACAGTTGTTTGAATAGTGAATCATTTCAAGCAGCATACAACTGTTATCGATTATAAGTGACAAATAACAGGTAATTTGTTCTACTTGGCAGGTTCTACTTGGCACTCTATAATTATAGAGTTAACAGTTGCAATAATGAAGTTAGTATAAAATCGAATTATTTATTTCCTAGCTTTAATGCAGGGATCAGTCCGGATTTCTACAACCAGCGCAATAGTAATTTTATTAAGGTTTGGTTAAATAGAATGTTTTAAAAATCCTGATAAACAGAAATAAAAGATTAATTAATTATTTTCGTTTTTTTTTTATTTTTTAGCAATATTTTCTAATCTGTACAATAAATGATTAATTAATTCAATCTGTTCAATTAATTAATTTAAATACATACAAATTTTACGATTCAGTTTTAGTATTTTGTACTTCCTTGAAAGAAGTAAAGGAATTGTAATCGCAGAAAATTTCGGTTTTCAGATTTCAACGAAATATCCATTTTCATCATCTATGAATCAATTTTGACTAGTTTCGGCGTAATGTCTGTACATCGTATAACTCAAAAACGATTAGCCGTAGCATGTTGAAATTTTGGATTTAGGACTGTTGTAGTGCACCTTCCCTTTTGATTGCAATCGACTGAATCAAAAGTGTTGCCAAAAAAGCCCAAAATCCAAAACAAATTTCATTTTAGACTTTTTTTAACTGCAGTAATAAGCCCTCATTGAGAGCCTTTTAACGATACTTCATAAGTGTTACTTGGTTTCATTGGTTCCGGAATTATAGCCAAATGAAATTTTAATTAATGAAATATTTGGATCTTACAAGGGGAAGGTACATCGATTCGAATCCGACTTCATTTCCGACTTTTTTTAAAAATTTAAATATATGGTTTTATTTATAATTATTAACCCGTGATTGTAAAAAAAGTTCTACAGTAAGTAATATAATAGTTCAATAATAACAATAAAAAAAAGTATGAAAAAATTCAGAAGTTACTACTGAAATAAAATTTTATGTACATTTAAAAATGTGAACATGTAATTCAATAGGCATTATTATAAACGTGTATATGTGAGAGATTTGGTGAAACATCCGATTATTTAATATTAATTGAAGATTTTAATTTAGAATCGTATTATTTTTGGATTTTCTAATTTAATTCTATTTAATTATTCTTGATTTTCTCTTTAATTTTATCTAGATTAAAGTTAACTACAGAGTGACTAAAAAATATACCCAGAACAACATAACACACAACAACAAAATTGAAGCATACATACCCGATCTTTAATAAATTAAAAAAATTCTTATCTTTTAGTTCATTACCCCTCTGATATTGTCGGACAATATTATCCCAAAGTCGGAGTTGATTATCATTTCGTTTGTTTTTTGTTGCCAATCTTTGAATCTCTTTTTGGTTTGATATAATTCTTCTGATCTTAATTTTTGTATACGTTCTCTAGTTCTTCAATTTTCTCTCCCTTTATATTCATCACCCTGTTTTTATTCTTTCCTTGGTCTTAACATTTACTTCCTACTTATATTTATCATTTTCTATTAATGTTTTTATTCTTTCTTGTTCGCAACATTTTCTTCTTTTTATTCTTTCTTTGGGTTTAATATTTTCTTCCTCTTCATATTCATCTACTTGTTGTTTTCTTGAGATACATTTCTTCGTGTTATCTTGCTTTTTTCTGTATGATTGTTTCTTTTTCATTTTTAATTATTAATTAAAAAATTAATTATAACAAATAATCCAATAATAAAAACTGATTATTTTACACCGTAAGGTCGAAATTAACATTTGTAACCAGTAGACAGGTGTTCACTAAACGGAATAGTTTAATTATTATTAACTTTTACACACGACACACCAGAAATTTGAAACTTTAGTTAATCAGCAACTCACAAAGATACGAATAATAATGACCTAGTAATACAAGTAATAAAGAGATTTTTACTCTATCCTAATATTTCATGTAAGATTGTTGAATTAATAATTGTATAAATATTTGGTGTTAATAAAACTAATATTTCAACAAATGTGTAAGTGTCCTCTTTATTAAAGAATTGGAGGATCGTATCTCACTTTCAAATGAAATAAGTTTAAATGAAGTGCAGCAAAAAATGTTTATATGTAATTTAATAGGCGTACAAGGAAGTCATGTGGTATCCACATCAGATCTTTTTCTTATTACATTTGTTATCACAGAAAGAGTAATAATAATAAAAGTATTCACATCTAATCTTTTAATACATAAATTAAGAAAGTACTATTTGTTTATTGATTTGACGTATAAAAAGTGACTATTCGTTAATTACCAAACTAAGAGAAATTTATGAACAGTTTTAGGTAACAAATTCTACCTGAAAATAATAATTAGATAACAAAATTTAATTTAAAATAATCACTGTACTTTTCAAAAAAAAAAAAAAAGTAATAAGTCTAAAACAGAAATATGGTTTCCAAAAATAATCAATAACCTCGAAGAAATATCTAATCTGTACTTAAAACTGTACCAAACGGATGTTTTTTGTCTAAATAACTATTACCACACATAACTGCTCTATTCATGTTACCGGAAAAAAAAGTAATTGGGTGTAATATACCCGAGAATTAATACATAATCAACCACATTTTGATTTAACAAACATTTTTACACTAAATTCTAAGAAAACCAGGCTAGGCTAATAAATTTCTAAGAAAACCAGGCTAGCGCAACAGACAAGTATTTGACTTTCCATGTGGAAGAGGCGTCTGACCATATTTGTTAAATTTTGACGCTATCTGACTCCTCATTTCTGTCTCCTACATTCCCCTTTTGTAGCTGTGTTCTAATTTCATCTACATTCTCCTGTTCAGGTGAACCTGAAATGTAACTACAACGGCTTAACTAAATATAAATACAACAGATATCTTAAGATTTTTGTATTAATTGTTTTAAAAGCTATCTACAACTGCATTTTTATATTTGTTTTTCTTCAAAATAAAAATATTGAATATAAGAAGTTAAATCAATCACGGACGATTTTTCTTCTTATCATTATATCTTATTATTTTTACGATTATTATTATTGTTATAGATCTTTCGATTACTTTTTTTTATAAATCGGACACTGATTTTTATTTGTTTTTTTTTTGTTTTTTATAAAGAGTGTCTGAAAAGTATCTTACACTTCCCCCTAACTTTTTTTATAACTGGATGCGGTTTGCCGCATTCATCATTGTACCGAGGGGCTACTACAATGAACACATTTCACTCTGATTTTTGGGAGACGAAGAGCAACTCAAAATTTAAAATCGACCAATGATCGATTGATATAACATTTTAAAGAATTCCATGAAACGAAAAAGTGAACTGAATTCTGTTCGCTCAATCCAAAATGGCGGCCAATAATGTGTTTGTTTTAGATAGCTAGAATTACAGTTGTTTGTTCCCCTTTAATTATTTTTTTTATTTGAGGTATTCCGATTCCCTCTTTAGAAATCTTCTCCGATAAGAGAGGCTAATTCAGTAACCTCCCCCAAGCGGAGTCCACTAACCACCTTTTTAGTAGATGGCATACCGACAACAGTTTTATTTACTTCGAATATGTAAAACTTGACGATACACAACATTTTTCATTTATCTGTCCGGAGCAGATGAATAAATTTTTTAGAGTGCGGACTCTTCAGCAAACCACGTATAATTAACGAAAAACAAGGGCTTTCCAAGATAATGCCTGCCACGCGAAGTGATTGCCCTGTGCCTCGTTGATACTCACAGGGAACGCAATACGGATGGGAAACACCAATCGTTTGAACTGAAGACATATTTGTATCACTGTTTATCAACGGAGTGCGAGGGATAAAGACATGTTCCACTGCGTCATTCCCCGTGATGATCGTGATTTCTATTATATTGGGCAACAAATTCCAGAAAATTTTAAAATTCTGTAGGATAATAAACAGCTAGTAAAAGACGATAATGAGATGGAAAAAGGGCGAGAAGGAAATAGAAGATGAAGTGGTAACAAACACACAAAAAGATAGAGAACATAACAGTTATAATTTTCAACTTTGTTAATTTCGGAACTAAGAACCCTATCACAGCCGGGAAAATTGTATTTTGTAGCAAATTTTACGGGCTTTCAGAAACTCTGGGCTTTCCACTTTGGTCAATTTCCTTACCGTTTTAAAGATATTCGTGAAAGCTGTGCGTAAAGAGTTTGCTTAATGGTGTGGAAAAGACAGTAGGGGTAATTTTTTCAAAATTAAATTACATAACAATATTCCTCCTATTTGGAACTGTTAGTGTGCAAAGTTTCATGACCTTCGGATTAAAACTATAGATCTGAATAAAAGACAAAATGACACACAAACTACTTTTTTATAGATTATTGAAAGATCTAAAAAATCGGTTCGATTACGTAGAATATCTCTTAAACTGTACTTTAACGAAATATATTAATTACCAAAATTAACGCAAACAGTAGCTTATTTTCTTAAAATTAACAAATACAATTAAAATTATATACTATTCTATCGATTTTCGGTGCGGAGAAGTAGCTTTTCTGCCTTCATCCGGAAAGTTCAAATTGAAAACAGGCATAGCATTTTTAATACAATTAAAAATTCATCTCTCATTATGAATAGTAATTGGACGGTTAGATAGCTAATAGTTGCTAAAATAAATAGGTACATAAAAAATTTAAATAAAATAAAAATTATTGTGATACAAATACCATGAAAAATCCATGAAAATAAATAATAAAAACCACAAGTAACTTAAAGAAGTGTTAAATATTAAAACAAAAGAAGACAATCATTGAAATTTGGCAACTGAGGTAGAAATACCAACCTGATGAGAAAATCTTTGATAAGCTATTAAACCGATTAGCTAGGTATAATTAAATTTATTAACAGGTTTGCATCAATAAACTGTCATACTGGGTTCGATTTCCTACCACATTCTGGAAAATGTGTATCAATTTAACCTAACACAGTCACTAAAGACTTTAGTAGTTGGTTCTACTTATAAAAATACTTAATTTTAGGATTAGTAAAAAGTCGTTATTAAGAAGTAAAAAAAAGAGTTAAATACTGCTGAATTATATATATATATACGTTTATAGAAAGAAAGGGAGAGAGAGAAATTTCAAAAAAATATAATTCATACATATATATGTGGTTATTAAATGAAAAACAGAAATGCGTTCATTTAAAGTAGTATATCAGGTGATTCAAAAAGGACTTCACAATTTTAAAAGCATATAAAAATTTATGTAGATAACTTACAGATTCGGTTGAGGTCTCATTTTATAGAAAAAACATATAACGTTTTTCACCCATCATTCACTTTGATTCGATATGGCTTCCATTTCTAATATGACTTACATCCCCACCTGAAGTCAATTTATTCCAGAGTGTAGCCAGCAAGTCGGGCGTTACCGCTGCAGTTGCGGCGTTAATTCGAAGTTTTAGCTCAACAAGATCAGCAGGCAAAGGTGTTACATAAACCCGATATTTAATGAAACCCCACAAGAAAAAATCTAGTGAAGTCATATCTGAAGGACGAGGTGGCCATGCAATTAGACCTTTACTACCAATCCACCGACCTGGGAATCGAGTATCAAGAAAATCTCGGACTTCCAGGCGGTAGTGAAGTGGTGCCTCGTTTTACTCATGATATTAATAGCACCATCTTGATCATCATCGTCTAACAGAGGAATTAGAAAATTTTGAAGCAAGTCTAAATAAACGATACCATTTACGGTTGCCTCCTGAAAGAAGAACGGGCCTTACTGTCAGGAAGAAGAACAAACCACCACAACGAAGGCAAGAGTAAATTATATGCCTACCGTACTCTCTACAAAAATTACGTTGAACTAGATTTTCTAATTACATACATGAAACCAAAACACAGCAAGTACATTCCGCACCAGTAAATGGCATTTTTAATAATACTAATGACGAACCGACCGGGTTGGTCTACTGGTGATCGTCTTCCCAAATCAGCTGATTTGGAAGTCGAGAGTTCCAGCGTTCAAATCTTAGTAAAGTCAGTTATTTTTACACGGATTTGAATACTAGATCGTGGATACCAATGTTCTTTGGTGGTTGGGTTTCAATTAACCACACATCTCAGGAATGGTCGAACTGAGACTCTACAAAATTACACTTCATTAAACGCATACACTTCATTCTCATTCATCCTCTGAAGTATTATCTGAAAGATAATACCCGAGGCTAAACGAAAAAGAAAAACAATACTAGTGACAGCTATGGTGGCCGAATTTCGTACTAATGAACTATTTGAGTCAAAACTTGATGTGATTTGCTATGAAATGAGACCTCATTCGAAGCTGTTAGTTATCTCGATAAATGTTTATATGCTGTTAAAAATTGTGAAGTCCTTTTGAATCACCCGTTATTAATCAATTCGTGTAATAACAATAGTGAATTCATAACTGTAACAAATTTCTTAAATGCGTATTTCGCGACATTAAAATTTTAATATAACGACTGATTTTCCAAAATAAGCGTTCTTATTCCCACAACACTTATTTACAAATAAATCTGTTTGTGATAATTTACGCATACTTCTTCCATTATACCGTTATAGAATCGTAATACATCTAACCTAACTGTAATTCTGCACTTACAAAATGGGAATAAATTAAATAAAAGAAACGGTACAAAATACTTAAAATTATATTTTTATAATTAATTTACAGATAAATTTAGATTTACTCATACGCACAGATATAAAACAAGGCGTAACGAAACACACCTTCCACCTACACGAGATAGATAATGCAACTTTCACTGTAAAAACTTAAAATAAACAAACAATAAAAAATAGAAAATCGTCTGGAATTACAATCTCTTAATGAATATAATAGCGGAAAAAAAATAAATTTTACTATCTCATAATAATCAAAATATTATTTCACAGATTTTAAACTTAGTATAAAATAATTATGTTTAATAGTTTTTAACCGTAATTAAAGATAATTCTCATAATTACAGCTTATGAATGTAAACATATTTAATAAGGTGTGACCGTTTTTAAAAAGAAATTATATTCATAATCATTATCATATAATGCGCACAAACCCATTGTTGAATACTGTGTAACTGCCGTGTTAAATAAACCTACTTCACTTAGTTTCATTTTATGAAAAGTAAAAATAGAATATATGAAAAACACTGCTGTCATATATACATCTACAATATATCATATATAATATTACAATAATATATAATGTTTATTTATATTTATAATATATCTGTTTATTGTCTAATATTATTACAGTATTATTTAATATATATTATGTGTAATACTAGCCGGCTCTTCTAGCCAAAACTGGGACCCTCGGGGTCCAGGTGAACCTCGGAGTCAATTCCAGGGGCTTCTCAGGGCCAATTCGGGCCGCAGAGCTGGCTTTGGTCGACATTCCCGTATACCCAGAGGGCTCCACCCCCTGACTCCCGCACTATTCATTATCCTCATGATTGTGAGAATAATACTGATAAATAACATTTAAAGTATTCAAGCTTTGTAAAAACCCGAAAAAGAAACTAAATTACAAAAGATAGAATAATAATAGTAGGTACTCTAACTAAAAGTACACACATTTGACGACGAAAAATTCATCCTTATTTCTTTTCCAAGAAGGCAGAAATACAATAATGAAGTAAAAGGATTAATCTTTTCTTTTATTTTTGAGTAATGAATATCTTTAATTTACAACTTCGCCCTTTTTAGGAGTAAAGAAGTTATGCATATTTTTAATATTTTAACCCCTTAAAAAGAGCTAGGGCCTCAGTCTGTAGCTTAAAATCTTCTTTGGTATAATATGAATGTATCCTGAATATGTGAAAGCAATCGATCGGTTGGTTCTTTGAGATGAAACATTCTAAAAACGTTCTAAATCATGTCAAGAAACACGGGTAAAAATTTGGTTGTTGTTTATCCCGAACAAACAAAAACACTCATCTTCTTTATATATTAGTATATATTTATTTATGTTTAAAATATATATATTTTTTTTTGCCATAAATGACCTCTGATATAAAATTCTTCTCTTATTGTATCAATGTTCCAACATCTAATATATGATTCTTACAGAAAAGAAGAAAATATACAATCTAATAACAGCAAGTAACTTGTTCTTTTTATTACAGGAAGTAACTTTTTTTTCTTAAATGTACAGCAACATAGAAATTATACAAAGATTAAAAAATTGTAGATGTTTAAATTAACTAACTTAAGTTTTATATGATACAGATAGTGAAAATAAATCACAAAAGGCTACGCTTTGATAGGACCTTCTGTGGTTTGCGTCTATAAATTTGCGAGGCATCCAAGTATGGTACAAATAAGAATTTTTATTTCAGTACATGCTTAGTGTCATTTCCTTTAGAATTTTTTTTATCACAAGTTAATAAGTAATTTAAGTATTACTAATTGTGATAAAAATTTACTGAATTTATTCTTTTATAACAAAGATTATTCTAATAAGACTTCCTATTAATTCATTATTTTAACAGAATCTATTTTACCCTGCATAGGAGACAGCAGAAGCTAGAGGAAATCAGGAGAAAAGTTTGTGATGTAGGTCTTTCTGTAACCCGTGGCGAAACGTTTCATCCTTAAGTAATTCAACTAATTAAAACCCGTAGATAACTGTATTTTAGTATTATAACAATAAACGACCAAATTAAATTAAAATTTTGTGTGATTTAATTAAATTAAACACGTCTATATAGGTAAAGAAAAGAATTTCTAAACTGAAGACAAAAAATTTAAAAAATTATAATCAAAACATATTTCATTAAACCCTTAATAAAACCGCTTAAAAAACAAAAGTTTGTAAATCAGAAACAAATAATAAACCATTTTTTGAAAACATTTATACATTTTATTTCACAGAAAATGTTTTTGGACACAAAATTTACGTAAAAATAAATATTGTGAAATCATGTTTAACATTTAAAGCCACATCCAGCGAGATTTATTGATATTTTTGCAAAATACGCAAAAATTCATTATTCATATTTTAAAAATAAATTTTAAAGCAGAAAAATATTTATTTTAATAATAGATGGCCAAGAAAAACTGTAGATGTAGACATCTGCAGTAACAAGAATCTCCCCAAGGCCGCGAAACTGAGACATTATACAACTGTAGTAAGACCAGTAATCCTGTATGGAACTGAAACATTACACCTAACCAATTTCGAAAATTTGCTCAGAATCGAAAGAAAAAATGAAGGTGCATCCATACAGCAAGAGTAACAGAGGAAGGATACAAACTGAAATGTAACAAGATGTACCAAAATCAAGAAGGCCTAGAAACAGCGGTAAGGAAGAAAAGGTTAAATTTCTTGGGACATATGATCAAGATGCATCCAGACAGGCTAAAAAACCTAATCTTTGACACAATATGGAACATGAAAAGTAAGTCGAACTATCTTAAACATATGGAAGAGGACCTCCTAAGGATTGACTTGAAAGAACAGGATTATAACGATAGAAATAACTTCCGAAGAATAATTTACAATGCAAAGGTTCTTGTGACAGGAAAAAGGAAAGTAGAAAAGAAATGGAGAGATGAGAAAAAGTGAAACCAAGCCAAAAAAATGAAAACCGCTTAGAAAAAAAGAAAAGAGGCTAGAAAGAAGTGATATTTGCGTGGTCCTAATTAATCTATTCGCATAAAAAAAATTTTGATGTGAACACCACACACGACTTCCTTGTATGCCTATTAAATTATATATATACATTTTTTTTAAATGAAAAGAACATAAAATATATTCCTTTAATAACTTCTGATATTTTTTCATATTTGTTTTTTTTTTTTTATCGAATTATCATAAGATGTTTTTACAATCAGAAGTGAATAATTATTAATCAATATATTTTAATTTAAAAAAAAGTTAAAAAAATATATGTAAATGAAGTCGGATTCGAACCGATATGCCTTCCCCTTGTAAGATCCAAACATTTCATTAGTTAAAATTTCATTTGGCTATAACACTAGAACCAGTGAAAATAAGTACCTCTTATTATATATCGTTGAAACGTTCTCAGTGAGTACTTATAACTGCAGTTAAGAAAAAGTCCAAAATCCAGTTTTTTTTTTGGATTTTGGGCTTTCTTGGACAGTTTTGGTTTAGTCGATTACAATCAACAGGAGAGGTGCACAACTAGATGTTACAACAGTCCTATATCCAAAATTTCAACGTTTTATGGCTAATCGTTTTTGAGTTATCCGAGATACACTTACGTACGTACAGACGTCACGCCGAAACTAGTCAAAATAGATTCAGGGATGGTAAAATTGAATATTTCCATTGAAATCTGAAAACCGAAATTTTTCACGATTACTTCCTTGATAAAATACAAGCAAGTAAAAAGAACGAATTTTAATTAAAAATATTGTCAGTTTTTAAAAATATTGGTACAAAATAAGAAGTAACATCTATAAGTAATCGGTTAGTAGAAAGGAGAAACATGTCAGAGCTAAGTCACACAACCAGAGTAATACTGAAATCATACAATATCATTGAATTAATAAATTTCGTATTGCAGTATTTATGAACATAAAATTGGAACGTAAATTGGGAGAAAACGACTTCTTAAGCTGCGGGTAAAAAAAGGTGTGCCGGCGTTTTTAACATTAAACACTTCACAACCGAAGATAGAGTAACACAGTAGATCTAACATAAATGTAATAATTAAGGTTTGTAATTAAGTGGCCTTTGAGTATCAAATTCTTTAAGGTAATGGAAATAATTTAAAACCTCATTTTCACACTTTCATAAAATATGAAACTCATGCAATAGGTCAGTAGGCAAATGAGGAGAGCTTGTTGATGTACAGTGATTATCTTGCTTACAGAAGTGCGGAGAGGAGTATTCGCAGAAACAGACTAGTAAAATGGTAACAATATTCTAAAATTATATAAATATCCAAGTAAGCTGTTTAATTTATCCATTAGATTTTATTTTATGTCGATGAAATAAAATCGATATCGTTTAAGGAATAAATAATAATTAGAAACTTAAAAACAAATTTTAAAAAGTGAAATTATAAAGTAGTTAATATTAAATAAACAAAAAAAGAAATGAGAATGTTATAAACTTTGCAGTATTATAAAGTAAAATTCATTAACGAACTAACGAAAAATTGGAAAAAATATTTTAAATCTTGACACCAATAACTTGATCAAATTATTAAATGTAAGAAAGTAACAGCAATAAGATTGATTCCTCATATTGAATAGTATTTAAAATACGTCAATAGAGAAAATAATTAATATAGAATTTGATTTAATTATATACACGCGTCTATACGGAACAGAAAGAGGAAGGTAGTTGACAGGGAGTTAGAATCGGTCGAATAAAATTACCTCAGGGGAAAATGTAAATCCACCAGTAATTAACAGTACTATTTCACTACGGAAACGGAAATTAAAAATTATGCAGCAATTGAAAGTTAACGGCCTTCTAGTGTTAACAGGTTAATTAATTATCACTGTTCTAATAAAACACCTTAAATTACGTAAACTTTTATCTTTCACAAATTACAGGATACATTTCTGAACAAATTAGAATTACCTAGCGTTCCTCCGGGTAACAGTTTTTATATATTATCCGGAACACACCTTGACGAAAATTCTGAAAAATATTCCTACAGAAAGTTTCAAATTTTATTTGCTTTAATTTTTTTTGTCACCTTCTATTAAATCTTTTAGTAAATTACATCCCTAGTGAATATGTATTAAGTTGAGAAAAAACGAAACTTCCGAGATAAAATATCCGCTTAAAAACACTATAGTTCAACGGTGCTTAATTTAAATTTCTATGTATACAGAAACAAATATATAATTAGTTTTTAGTAATTACCTTCTCTTTTGCCTTTCCAGCGAGTTTTTGGACAGATTTGGATCAGAACCTTTTTTTTTTTTAACCTCCGGGCCGCAGTTAAGCATTTTTTCCGCAGAAGATGAGTTGAATGTTTTGTAGAGTGTGTGAAAAATGTCATGCCTGACTAGGATTCGAACCCAGGACCTCCGGGTGAAAGGCCGAGACGCTACCGCCCGTGCCACGGAGGCCGGCAATCAAAGAGCCCTTGTTTTCCGCAATCTTCTGATCACTTCTGAAAAAACAACTAAACCGCTTTCATATTCCTTCCACCGACTAAACTAGAAACGGGAACGATTAAGGAAGTTCTATAGACACGCGAAGTAAAAAAAAATACCTTCCACCAGCACGCCAAGATCCGCACCGCGGGGGCGACAGCGCTCTCTCTCACTCGCAGCCTCGCGTGCAGCTTCCTATGTGCGCATGCGCACATCAGCCAAACACTACGCAGCTGGAACTGTGAAGCGCACAGTTCCATACAACGATTTTTGTATCTTTTTCATAAACTGGGAGATGGCTAGTGACATTAAGCTTAAGCATTATATATTGTACAAGTATAAAGAAAGAATTAAAGAAAAAAGGACTCATTATATTAAATGTATCTATACGCGAGCCGAAACTGATTAGAATACTAAGAAGATGAGTGATAAACACGAAAAGCAACATAAGAAATGAGTATTCGTACATTTATTAGAACGGCCAAGGTGACCCGATGAGCAAATAACGAAATGATTTTGGGTTGGATGATAAAATCCTTTTTTTTAAAGCATGTAATTATTAGGATTTAAACCTAGTACCAGGGCGATATTGAAATCCATCTTTTTAACAATGAAAACATTGTTCCTTTTTGAACCTTCTGCCAGTAACAAAAGTACTTCAATCTTAAGTAGTATGGACTAACCTAAAGTCAAATAAATTAGTAAATTGTGTCAGAAAAATAAGAGTTTAAAAATGCTAGTATTTTATTTTGATGTATAATTTGCCAATTTCGTATTCTGAAAAGTATTTTTCTATTACATGTGGTTGCTGCGATTATCTCTGGCAAAATTTTTTTTCGGAAATATACAAAGAGAATTCTAAATTTCAATATAATTATAAATTAATTACGTATTTAATAGTTCTAATACTGAAAACAGAGTTATTAATACAGTCGTTTATTAAATCATAACTGAAAATTGTCTTCCATTCCGTATTTTGATTATGCAGGTTCCTTTGATTTGCGTTATGTTCCTGGATAAATTGCTTAAATACCAGTAGTATATTACTGATCGACAGGCTGACATCTCTATCGGTAAAGTACACTGAAAATTGTTAGGAATGTAACAAAAATTAATTTTTTTTTTCTGTTTAATCTCCGGGACCACCGTTAGGTATTGCTTCAGAGGATGAAATGAATGATTGTAGCGTATGTAAAAATGCCATTTTCGACCGGGATTCGAACCCGGGACCTCCGAGTTCAAATTTGTTTTGCTCATTTTAACAAAAATTAAAATTATACGTTTATCTTCATTTGAATATAATTATTAAAAGTTATAAAATTTAAAAACGACAAAACGAATTAAGTTTAGTAAATACGCCTTTTTTACGTCAACCTTTCTTTCGGTCATCGTCAGTAGTAACTGGTACTGCTGGTCTTCACCTAGCGTCAAATTTACGAGTAGAGATTTTTTTGTTTTTAATACATATATTATATAGTTAGCATGCGCCTGAAATGTTTGATGGGATTTAAAAATGTATTTTTATTTAGAAATTATTTTTGTGCGTTTGTATGTAACAGAACGTTCGAATTTGTCGTAAAAATGTGATCTTTTGTTTGTTAAATTAGTAAAATAGTATCAGATTTTGAGAAAACCAAGATCTTTATACTGTAAGATTAAAAAATTTGTGTTTTTTTTCCCAGAAAGATACTTTTGTAACTTACATCTATCATGCGAAATATTATTAAAAGAGAAAACATATATATACTTTATTTTGCAGTTCTAATATTTCAAGTATTTTTTCTCAAAGTATTCATTTCAGACCAATGTCACTATTTTACAGGTTGCGCAAAATATACAACAATTTAGAATCGGTTTCATAATTATTAATAGTAATTATTTAATTTTCTTCAAAATAATAAACTAAATCACTAACCCCAGAATTAATTATTTTTAATAATAATATCTTATTAATTACACTGAATAAAAGAATCTGTAATATTTACCAGAAATGAAGTAAATAATCAGTTGAGAATGTTAGACTCACCTGAAAAATAAAAACAAAAAGAAATATTAAACAATAATTTTAATAGTCCTAAAAACATAAACTTGTGCATCAGCGCACGTATGCGGCGCACACAAACAACAAAGTTAACTGTTCTTAACAATTGCTATCTGCATATATAATAACAATATAACTTACACTCCTTCATAGTAAATAATAATTTATTATATTTCTAACGTGCACGAAAACAGGTAGAAAGATATTATGCCCTATAATACAGAGATAACATCAACCGATCACTAATTCGATATATTACATGGTAAGACATAAAAGGAATCGCCTTATAGTTATGATATTCAAATCGTTATCGATCGGTTACAAATCGTTTAACGAGTAAAATATTCTCTTAACTTCCTTAAACGATAAAATAATATTATTTAAAAAACAAAAATAAAAATATGAATTTTTTATTAAGATGGAAATTATAATACTAATTGTTTGTTGTGTAAAAAAAATTTCACACCACATCCTGTTCGAATTTATTAATTATTTATATAATTATAGTAATTTACCATAAAATACCAGAGTTGGTATTCAATAAAAATAAATTTCAGTTAAAGAGAATACATATAAATTGGTACTTCAAAAAAGTATTAATTTTATTGCAATAAAATAGAAAAAAAAATTTAATAACTTATTTTTTTAAATAATTTTATGATGAAAATAGTAAAATTAATATAATAAAAAACTTGGCCTTAATGCAGATTTAATATCCCAAGAGATTAATTTCAAAATTAATAAAACCATTCAGTAGCAATAAGTATAATATAAAAATAATGATTCTATACGTGAACCGCATTCGTGTCTTGCATAAAAATAAATAATATGTGTTCTCCAATTTTGTAATAGGGGCAGTAATGTAATACTTATTACTCATCCAAAATACGCTACAAATTTGAATTCTCAAAGGTCAAAATGACCAAAGCAAACAATATTTCAATTTTAGAAACATTATTATAACTTCATATTTTTTTAATGAATTTATTCAAGACAGAATACTTAATAAAAACTTATTTATTAATATAAGTTATTTAAAAAAAGTAAAATGTAATTTCATCTGTAATTCTTCCTAGCACAGAAAATATCAATCTTGCGTCTTTGCTTATGACACAGCGATTATGGCGGTTGACGTTAACCCAATAGTAGCATCGGAAAAACTGTAATCGGGGTTAGACCTTCTCAGTGAATGGAAGGTACGTGTTAGTAATGCAAAAATTGAGTTATGTGATGTTTGCGATTAAAGTGTTTGTCCACTAGTCTACTCAGATGGGAGTTCACAACCCTCATTCGAAAATTTGGACCTCCGCCTAACATGGAAAAATCATGTGAGAGAAAAAAAAGAAACAATTAAATATCAAGCTTAAACTGGTTATTAGGAAGAACTTCCGTATTGTCGTTAAATAACTGACTGTTGTTGTACAAGGTGTTTTTAAAGCCAATATGAACCTACGGATACAACTTTGGAGTACGGCAAACAACAGCAATATCGACAAAAAAGTTTAAAGAATCCAAAAAAAAGTTTAAATATAAAAAGAAATTAATATTTTCATCCAGAAAAAGTACTGAGGAACATTTTGAAGACTCCATGGTTTGCGAAGAACAAGGAGATCCATGATTACCTAGGGATGCCATCTATTGGTGGAGAAATCTACTGGTTAAGTTAAGCCATACTAAAATCATCTGGCTGTTAATCTTTTGGATAATACTAATGTATAGTAGTAATAGTATATGTATATTAATAGTAATTTAGTAATGTTAATTGTTTTGTTGTTTATGAAGTGTTAAGTTTCATGGGTTTGATTGTGTTTCTTATATGTGACCAATGTTAATTTGTTATGTCTTCTTTTTTTCTCATGTATAACTTTTGAATTTTTTTTATGTTTAATTGCTTTTTCTGTCTTATTAACCAGTTAATTTTGTTGTGCTCAATACCTATGTTAATTAATGTTACCATTAAACGTTTTTTTTTTTTTTTAACAGTTAATTTACGAATTGTTTGTAACGCTTAGTTATATTCTAATTGTTACACTTTTCATTATATTGTACTTTGTTTAAACTTTTAATCCATTGTCCTTTTTTTATATATATTTAACCTCCGGGTTACCATTAGGCATACTGCAGAGGATGAGATGAATAATTTGTAGCGTGTGAAAATGCCATGCCTAACCGGGATTCGAACCCGGGACCTCCGGATGTAAGGCCGAGACGCTACCACTCACGCCACGGAGGCCGGCTTTATTGCATTGTCTTGCGAGGTATCAATTGATGCCTCCCTTTCACGTCAGTATTACAAACTGTACAATTTACTCATAATTTCATTGTTCAGGAAACTGATTGTAAATAAAGCAATACACACAAAAAATCCATAATTCTTAAAAACAAAAATAGATTTTTTTACATAGAACAATACAATACTATATTTTTCATTCAACTGTTTGTATTTATTCGTACAGTACACATCCATAAAATCCCTTTCAGGTAAACACAGCTCAGTTTCAGATATTTCTGTTTTTATTGCATTAATACAACATAAAACGAATTATAAAATAATCTAGAAGCCTTTGAGATATCTGCTATGTTTTATTTAATCAAGCCCTCAGTAGTTGTGTCCTTTACTCAAGAATTAAAAATGGTGAGATGATAATATATCTCGTGAGGAATATTGTCAGATCCATCGATTTAAATAACTACAATTTGATCACTGGGATTTAAAGCTAGAAAAAATTGTGGTCAAACTTTACCGATTGATGATATTTTCCTTAATAAATTACAAGCAACAGTGATGAAAGTTAAATAATTTTTTTACATTAGTAAATAATTTCCTTTTACGAAGATGAAAGAAATTTTATTCACGATATACGTACATACAGTAGATAGTTTGAGACCAAGCATAAAAAATTTTATACGCTTAACTTTACCAACCATAGAAGTCGTAAAGTTACGACGTTTGATAAAAGATCCTGATCCCGTAGGGGAAGACACCCTCCATGTGGCAGTTTCGGTCACCACCCCCTTCGAACCAAGTTCTTATGAGTATTATCAGAGGTCATCTTCAAAACTTCATCAAAAGGCATCTCTCAGCCTTGTTATTGCCTCAGTGAGGATGCCACCGATGCGAATGCCATGTGAGACATTGCTATCGGTGTACTAATATCATTAAGAACTCTCAAAAAAAAAAAAAAACAACACATCTAAACTAAGTCTCAAAAAAAGACTGAATAAGAAAAATAAGAAACTGAAATCCACTCCTCCCTACCCGAAATTAAAGAGTTCAGTTCAAAACGCAATAACAAAAAATTCAAGAATAACAGCAAACATTAAAAAAAAATCAATTCCATAAATAGATTATGTATCTTAATATGATACATATAATCAATTTTCTTGACTGCTAGAGAGAATGTCAAACGAATGGCCTTCAGATAAAAACAATTTCTCTACCCTGAACAATACGGAGCTAGTTTGGGAAATTCCGAAAACAGTTCCTTCAAATATCTAGAATATACATCCTTTCCTGGCGTAATATATTTACAATATTATGCACTGATCTAAATAATAAAATACTTACTTATGAATTTCAGATCAAATTAAAATATCTGGGTTTTTAGTAGAATAAAAATAAAGAAATTTCTATAATTTAAAAAAAAAACTTAGCTGATCAATTAATAAAACAATATATTGAAGTAATTATCACACTTAATATTGAAAGAAAGTAAATATATCAATGTAGCCTGAATTTCCGTGATTTTGGAAGTCATGAAAGGTTTTTTTTTATAAATAATTACCGACGTTTTGCTAAATAATAATAACCAAAGTAACGAATTAAGTAATCAACAACGAGATGATTAATCTATGAAGAAGAAGAAGAAAAATAGAGTACAAGCTGGAGGAGTTAGAGAGGGGATTGGAGGAAGGTATTAGAGGCTTAGTTATGTAGGTAGGGATGAGTGACGTGATCAGAAGAAAACGTTAGTAATCTTTTTAATTAATTAACGAAATTATGTGACATAGGTTTTAAAGCATTAGCTTATACCACACGCAATTACTATAATAATAATACACGGACTTTTATAACAAATTTAGAGCCAAAGAATTTTTTTTAAATTAAAATAACTAGTATTGTTAGACTTTTATATATATTTCTTTTAATGACTACATCAAATAAATTAACAACGTTAGATTTTATTTTTAAATTGTTGGAAATAAATTTACCTATTTTTAAGAATCTGAATATCATTTGTAAACAGCACATAATTTAGAAACCGAATTCCTTCTAAAATTCCTATAACTTATATCTTAAATTATTTTAAATAACATCTAAAATTTCACTTAATTAGTTCGTATCAGTAAATTAATAATTAGTACATTTTTGTAAGATGAATTCAGAACCAGATTTCTTACAACAAATTTATTTTTAACTTATCGAAGAACATAAATGTTATTTAACGTTGTACACTTATTATAAATATACAGAAAAAAACTACTAATTACATTACCTACTTATCAGTAAACGCCTTAAAAATAGTACGTAAAAAAATCTATAAAATAAAAATAAAAAATAAACAAACGTAACATGTTATTTTTGAGTTTTTCCTCGGATGAAACTTCGAAATTTTATTTTATTTTTATGTATCACGTCAGGAAAAATATGCAAATAGAAGATAACCAAAAGTAAAATTAGAAATTTACTTATTCATATAATCTATTATTTTATAAGTTGCTTAATCCACTAATACTAATCTTTCAACTTTATGGAACATTCTCACTCTTTTTTTGTATTAATCAGTATTTCTACCTACATTTCATTTCAGTAAAAAGCTACAAGTCTTCAATTATTTTTATAGTTTTCCTCCCTTCTACCATAACTTAATCATCATTCACCATATCCAATAAAAATATTCAGGCATAAATTTGAAAATAAACTTACAATCATCTATATAATACTTCTTCCCTAAGCTATGAAGATTTATACCGTAATTCAGTAAGAGAAAAAATATTGTAAATAAATACATTTTATTTAAATTTACAATACGCAAGATCGATAAATATGATCTTACAATGATTTACAAAATAATACCATTATCATTAAATAAGAAATAATAATATAGATGATTACCAAACTACAAAAATAAAAATTATGGTATTTAGTTCAAATAAATCAACAGTTTCCCCTATCGAGTGAAGACTATTGTATTGTTTCCAACAGAAAGACAATTTTTTCCTTGACACTACTACCACATTTTTTCTTAGGACTGTTATACGCGTAAAATCGTCAAAAATACAAGTGACATTAATATGAGTCACGTTCTCTAAGAATAATGCTGCTCATTACAAAGCCAGTCCAGCAAGTAAAGAAAATAAAGGAAGGGATCACTTGCAGATCTGAATATTATCTGAATTTTAATAGATGTGGCTCAGTGAAGAAATCCACTTCATTTCTAACTCTCCTTAGATATGGGATACTTATTATTCTTAAGAAATATAAAATTTTTAGAAATGACTTTTGTCAGGTCGCCTAAAATCATAACGGTTATGATATTTATGTTAGGCCTACATGTCATTACACTGTGTTCAATTTGTTCATATATGTTGAAAATTTTTAATATCAAATATATTTTTATTATTTTATATATACAAAATTTATTTACGTATAGTTAGTATTATAAAGTAATATTAACGGTAAATAATGGAATAATTAACTGAGACCTGAAAAAGTACGGGGAAAAATTAGTAAAATATAAATTTATGTCTTTTATTAATACATTTTTCAATAAAATGTAAAAATAAATAAAGAAGAATAGAAGTGATAAAAAAATTATAGATTAATACTATAGTAATAATAATAGATAAGTAATAGTAATATATAATAAAATACTAATAGAAGAAGAATAATTGTAGCTAGTATAAGATTTTTATTTCTGAAGTAGCATATGCTTGACGAGGACATTACTAGAACGTGTTTAAATAAATAACTGCAGAAAAATATCAACATTTACCAGTTAAACGGTTTTAATAAAAACATTAATTTGGAAATCTCTCTCTCTCACCATTCTCTCTGTAATAACAAAAATAATTTCTCTTCCTTACTTTCCTTTTCTGTATTTTTAAAAAAAATACATAAGTACATATATGCATTTACAAAAAAGTGAAAGCTTTTCTTTTTTTTAAACATTATCAAATTATGTTTTAACATTTTTTTATTATCTCTTTTTATTATTGTTATTATTATGATTAGAAACAAAGTCAAGTAATTATTATATTATTTTGGTTTATTAGCTCAATTTAGATTTTCATCTTAATCCTTAAATCTGAAAAAAAAGAAAAAACAAAGAAAACATTTTTTAAATACTTATAAATGGTTTAATTAAGCCAGAATAATTCCAGTCTTCAAGATATTAAATAACGGAGTACTTTAGAAACTGTTCAGTGTCTTTTGGCTTCTGTATTTTCCCCACGTAAAACTAATAATAATAATAGATAAATGCTTAAAAGTTACCGGCAAGGCCGTTGTCACTGCATACCAACAGTTATTTAATTCCACTGAATAGCTAACGTATTACATTAAACAGGTAGTTAAAAAAAAATTATAGATTCATACAATTACGATCAGATTTATCTCGGTAATTTCATTCAATTATGCAGATTATTATTTTTTTATTATTTAATAATACTGTAATTATATCACGTAGAACACACAGGAATGTAACAGGAATAAAATAACATGTATGTTATTAAGATAAAATATATTTGTAACGCCGTATTTCAAAGGCCTTCGCTACACGTTTTTGTTTTTTTCTATTGTACATTTTTTCGTAACAAAGCGTTAGAAGCTTATCCTTAATAAAAAAAAATATATTAAAGAATTCTTTTCAATTTTTAGATTAATGGTAGCAGTATTCGTTTCTGTTAAAATCTATTTTTTTTTTTTTTTTTGGTGATAATCCGCTTTTGTTATCTAAATGATTTAATCTACAAATTTTAGTGTAGTGTATCCGTTATCTTCATTATAGTGGTATGTAAAAGATTTTCTTAGTTAAAAAAAAAAAAATATATATATATATATAACTTTTCATTCATTAACATTGTTGATTTATAATTAAAATAGAAAATACTTAGCAAAATTGTATTCAGATTAAAAAAATTATAGGAGGAAAAACTCAAACTGAAGAAATTATCTAAAAGTAGGTCATTTTTATTATAAAAATTCATTTTTAATATGATTAATTTATGTAAAGAATAGGCAAAAATTTTCATTACAGTTAGTTTAAATTGTTGATTTGTATGTAATAAACATAAGGTATAATTTTAAATGAATCCTTACAGGACACTTGCCTGTGGTAAACAAGATGAAAAAGGAAACTTGCTTTTCAACATTAAAACTTATTTTTTAAAACTTTAATTAAACAACGTTATTACGGTATTTATTTTTAACAACACGTAATATATAAAATTATTCCTAAAAGAGAAATCTATTTCTGCTAATTATAGAATACGGAGTTTAAACTATGAATTTCTGATCTATTTAAAATGTTTTATTTTAAAAAAATTAGTTATATGCACATGGTAAAGGGGAGGAGGTTGAAGCAGTAGCTATTCGGAAATGGTAAGAAAATTGAGATTGGGGATAGGCAGAATAAGCAACAATAAACATAATAAATATAAAAAGGTAAGAAAGATAAAATAAAAAGCTGGTTCAACTACAACTTTGGAAATATAATCAATTAATTATTTTTTAAACATTTTGTAGGGAAATGGAGAAAACCAAATTAATTTACAAATTTATTTTTTTATTTATAGAGTGATTTACAAAAAATATCACAACTTTTCAGAACATGTTCTAATGGTGAAAATAAAGATGATAGTTCATGTAAGGTTCGGACACGCTGTTAGAAAGTGTCGGGTGATGAAAGACTTCTCCCTGACTTCTGCGCCTTCGGTAAAATTAACTCAGATTATACTTCTTGGAACTAAGATTAAAAAATAAATTTAATCTAGGTTTTAAATGAAATGTGATAAAAATAAAAAATAAATAGTTATTTCTATGCTTACTACATTTTTATACTTAGCCAAAAAGAAATATTAATCGTACCGGAAGTCATAAAGGAAAATCAAAAGAATGATGTAAGGTTGGTGCAGAAGGCAACGGAATCAATGCCACCTCTCTCCGAATTCATACGTTTACAAGAGACAAGGCCAAATAAAACCTAACTAGTATTACTTAATATATATATATATATATATATACACACACAAATTCACGAAGAATGAAATAAACTTTCATAACATTTTCTACTAGTGAAACTAAAGATAAGAGTTCGTATAAACTTAAGGTACGGAAATACTTCGTTAGTGAGTGTCAGCTGGTAAAAGATTTCGCCTTGATTTTTATCTCTTCAGTAAATATATGCTAGACTGTAATTTTTGAGATCAAAAATAAGTCGGAGATTTAGTGGTTTTAAATAAAAACTGATCTGAAATTTTTTTAAAATAAGTCCCAGAATTCTACTTTTAATAGTTTTCGAGAAATTTGGGGCAAAAGAAAAAATATTTGGGTCGGAAAACACACTATTTTATATTTGGCATAAACACTTTTGTTAAATGTATAATTTAGTCTTGGTGGAATTTAATAATTACTCAGAATCAAATTCTCTACACATAAAAGTTTTGTAAAACTTTTATGTGTTTATTTCTCATTTAGTAATCGTATTTTACGCCATAAAATAGTATACTTTCGATCCCAATTTTTGTCTTTTACCCCAAATTTCTAAAAAACTTTTTTTAATAATTTTCTTAGATTTAATATAAAATATAGATTAAAATTTACTTCTTAAGTTGGGTCACAAGCACTGTCTTAATTTTACGAAAAGTGCAGTAATTACGGCGAAATCTTTCGCAAGCCGAACCTCGCTAATGAAGCGTTTGGGAATCTTGTTTAAATAAATATCTTCTTTACTTTCACCATTAGAACATGATCTGAAAAGTTGTAACACATCATAAATCCTTTGCATATAAAAAATTAAATTAAAAAAAATAATAAAAATGGATAAAAAATTGTTTTATGGAGCTAACGAAATAATAGCTATATTCGAAGAATGATTATAAAATTTTTCGTAACTAATATGTGAATTTTTTTTATTTTAATAAATCGAAATTATATTTTTAATATATTTTATCGAATGTTTAAAGTTAACAAATAAGAATATAATTAATTTTTCCAAAAATATGATAAAGGATCACATCTAAAAAAAGACAATACACATGAGCTCCAAGTATGCAAATAAATATATAACTGCAAAACTACTCAAAACATTTTTTTTCTTAAATAATCGTAATTACTTTAATAAATAATAAAATTACTCGAGATGTTCCCTAACATCTGAAAAAGATAAGAACAAAGCAAAATAACAACACAAAAAAAAGCTTAAATTATTATAACGTTTTATGCTAATACTACCATTTTATTTAAAGGAAAAATCTACCGAACAACAATGACAAAAAAATTCTCAATACTTTGTTTTGACATTTACAGAATTGATATTTTTTCTATCACATTTCATATTTCCTCAAGTAAAAACCTTCCTATATAGGTTTTTTTACCAATGTTTTTATATCCTTGCAAATACACAAAATCTGCTTTCAAATCAGAAAAAATATACAAACAAAAAATAAAACGAATTATTTTCTTTTCGTATTCTAGCACTTTTATACTTTTTTTTTTAAATAGAACAAATAAACAACAAAGAAAAGCTTTTTTACAATACATTTTGTATAACATTAAATACAATGTAATGCTGCATTAGAATTTATTTAGATAAATTAACATGATTAAAAAACAATGAATAAATTAACTAATGTGATTTCCAACTGAAATTTAGTTTTTCATACCGACAAGTTTTTCATTAATTACATATTTTATCTTAATTTTGAGTATCATTCATAATGTAATACCGACATAAATACACTTACAAAAAAATAAATAAATTTAATATATGTTAAGTTAAACCTCTACACAATAATCAAAATTTCGTTGGTTTTGAAACGTAGAGTTTAGCATCAAATCATACAAAAAAATAAATAAAATATGCTGTTATGGAATTGTTAATCGATATTTAAGATTTTCATAATAAATAAACTCATTTCTGTACAACACAGTTGATAAAAATTGGAAAAATTCATAATTATCATACTTTTTAAAATAACATGCATTAACTGGGATTATAAAAATTAATATTTGTTAACAAAAGAAAATAAGTTTGTTAACCTGTATAATTTTTTTGCAGGTAGGCAATATTTCTGTAAAACAATATGTGGGGTACTTAAAAGACTGAAATGTGTTAAACAGAATATAAATTATGTACACTGCGAGTATGAAAATAATCCAAGCTGTACAATGTATACTAAAACAGTATTAAACAAATAAACAAAATGTAACTGACACATTACTCATTTATTGTGTCTTCTATTTCCATCTATAGAATATATTTTATAAAATGAAATTATTTACGGTTCGTTTCAATTTGAAAATTGGTTTCAATCAACATAATTAATTTTATTGAAATATTTAATTTAACAATTATTTTGTTCATAACGATCGGCAGTAAAAATCATGTACTAATTACTTAATTAAGTTATTAATTTAAAAAATCTGATGTGGACACCACATGACTTCCTTGTACGCCTATTAAATTACATATACATATCTTTTAAAATGAAAATACATAAAATTTTATTTCATTAATAACTTCTGATATTTTTTCACATATATTTTATTTACTATTGTAATTATTGAATTATCTATTATTTTTTTTTTTTTACAGAGGTTAATAATTATTAATAAATCCATATATTTAAATGAAAAAAAGGAGATGAAGTCGGATTTGAACCGATGTCACTTCCCCTTGTAAGATCCCAAATATCTCATTAATTAAAATTTTATTTGGCTATAACTCTGGAACCAATGAAAATAAGTACATGATGTATCGTTAAAAAGCTCTCAAAGACTGCAGTTACGAAAAAGTGCAAAATTCAATTTTTTTAGATTTTGGGCTTTTTTAGACACTTTTGGTTCTGTCGATTGCAATCTAAAGGGAAGGTGCACAACTAGATGTTACAACAGACCTAGATCCAAAATTTCAACATCCTCGTTTTTGAGTTATGCAAGTAACATACGTACGTACAGGCGTCACGCCGAAACTAGTCAAAATGGATATTTCCGTTGAAAACCGAAAATTTTCGCGATCACAATACTTCCTTTACTTCGTACAAGGAAGTAAAAAAACAAAACAAAGTTTATTAAATATAGCACTCGAAAAGTGACCAAATTTACGAGGTTAGAACTTGATTATTGAAGGTAGCCATCAAATGTTGTTAAATGCGTTAATTTAAATTAGTTTCCCTTTATCCTTTAATTTAATTTAGTTTTAATATTTTAATATATTTTTTATTTTTTTGTTACTTGGTTTTTTAAACTACTAACAATAACGCAAATAAAGAAACGTCAACGTTCCAACTTGCAGCATCAAAACGAACCACGCCTCCAACTTGCCCCGGTCAAACTTTTCGATCTCAAATTGAGTGTAACTCAAGAACTACTAAACCAATTTTCACTTACACAACTTCACATATACTACAACAGCATACACTAAATCTCAATAAAATTGATTTAATAGTTTTGGAGATTTTCGTGCCACAAAATTTTATACATAGGTTAAGAAATATATAAAGAAACCCCAATTTATGTCATGATATTTTCGTACTCCTTATACCTCAAAACGTAAAAAAAAATTCAATTTCAACCCCCCCCCCCCCACCATCATTCCAACCTTGTTAACCGAAAGTAATATAGTACGTTTCTTTGAAAAGTCGATAAAAAACAAAGATTGCCGTAAATTTAATCGATAAATCTTTCCTTTTTTATCTGTTAAGCAAAGTCTATGTTTACAGCTTCATTAAAATCTACAAAAATCATCACAAAATTCTGCAAGCGTAATTACTTTTATTTATTTATTCCTTCCAATTTTTTTTATTAAATTAAGAGGTAAATCTATAATGTTACAACAGAACGGTTATAAAAATTAAATGTACTTTAAAGATTACAAAATTATATTATATAATGAAGAATTCAAATATTTTTAAATAAAAAAAAAAAAAACACATATACTTTGAGAGGAATTAATATATATAGATTGACCTGTGAATTCCATTATTTTAGAGAGAACTGAAACAGTTTCATTAAAATAATTTTATTTAAATGAACTATTTTCATATAATTGTTTTATCGTAATTTTACCAACCCGCATTAAATTTTTACCGCTTTGGGGGATAAATATACGCAACATACAAACATTCAATAAAATCCACATAAAATAGAGGGTTATTAAATAAAATAAAATAGTTAAAATTAAAATAAGAATGTAATAAAATGTATAATTTTTAATTTATTCAGACATGATTAATTATTTTATAACACAAGGAATAATGCCTTTATTAACAAAAATATATATATGCTACTGAATATTTACATCATAATGCCAGTAAATAAAAACTTGTTTTTCTGTCTTTTTTTTACAGGAAAAAATAAATGCCAATACAAGAAAAATCAACGGTTGATTGAACGTCCTTGCCTTCATAGTTTAGAAGGTCACTAAGCCTTAGGAATGTAACCACTAGCCGCTTTTTAAAAAGAGGGTAGAATCATAAAAGGAGGGACAATGTGGGGTAAAAATAACAAATGTAATATTTACATTGTCAGGTAGAAATGAAAGTTATTCCCGCCTTCCATAATTCCAGGAAATACAGTAAAAGTTTAGGATTTTTGTATAATTCAGTAATGAATATCTACAAACATATGTGAATATATTCAGGAATAAATTTTCAAAAGGTATATAAAAGGAATAATACAAAGAGATGTGAAGTTCAATGTATTCAAATACAAAGCATTTTTCTTTATTTTATTTAACAAAGTAAATAAACAAAGAAAAAATTTATAAACGGTTACTGAAGTAAATGATTTTAAAAATACAAACTCTATACTTAGAGAGGTATTTCGTTCGATTAACTGATTATCAGAAATAAGAGTAAATATTAATAAAAAAAAATTGATTAAAAAATATGGTACAAAATAATAGTGCAAACAAAAATAAATAAATGGAATAAAAACAAGTTAATAAAACGGAAAAAAATCACTACATAAAATTTGCCTATTATTTATCTGAAATAATTTTTTTAATTTCTTCTTTGAATATATATTTAATTTTTGAATATGATGGTAAGAAGAAATAATGATTAAAGATCAGCAACTAGATGACTTCATTCCGTTCAATGTACGTTGATACTGGATGATATTGTTAACAATAATATATGATATAACAAATCAACAATATACGTTCATTTAAGTTTTGCTTTTTATTCTTTTTTTTTTTAAAACGAAGAAAAACCTCGGAATGAGGGTCCACAATAAAAAAAAGATGCACTCTTGAATTTACTAAACCTCTTATATTTAAAATTGTAGAATTGGAAATGGTTAGTTGAAGGTCATTTCTTATTATGTCTTTGCTGATAATGAAAATAATTAGAAAGAAATAAGGCCAATTGCTATCACAATTGAAGTAAGGCTAATTTCAATCAGATGAATGGTTTGCTGAAAGGAGATAAAATAAATGATATATGTAACATTTACGTAATCGTGTACAAATGAAAAGAATACCTTTTTAGGCTACCTATGCAGAAATAATACAGCATCACTTCTACATACTTATACTTAACATTAGTTATAACGTAACTTATTGTATATCTACGTCTGACTAATATTAGAGTTTACTTATAAGTACCAAACAAATATTTCTGGGATGAATAAGAGTTTGCAAGTGAGACAAGAAGAAAAGATCTCCAGATCTTACACCGGCACACCTTTTCCTTTGGAAGTATTTAAAAAGAGTAGTTTTTAAAAACGATCCTAATACATTTGACGAATTGAAGGCTAACACTGAAAGTGAGCAAACATTACGAAAAGTAGCTGCAAATGTTATGAAACGTGTACGAACCTGCATCAAGATCACAGGAAATCATTTTGAACATCTATTGTAAAGTTAATAAAGGTAATTTAAATATTGTTGTACAAAGATTTTATTAACGTTTATATTTTTTAAATAAATTCATGTCGCCAAATAAACGGGTTTTGTCCTTTTTGAAATAGTCGTTATAAATGAATTACTGTTTTTTTCACAAGCCTATTTACTACTACTTTTTTAATGAAATGTCACTATTTCATTTTTAAACATCAGAACATCTTAGTTCAGTTGTAATTCCTTTTCATAAATATGGCTCTTCAATTTTAAACATACCACACAGTTATATAGTAAAATTTACATAACTGATTGTAAAAAAATTGTTAGGCTAGTATAACAAAAGCGAATGATCTGTTGAATACAAGGGTTCTCATTCAACAATAACATTAAAAAAAAAGAAGAAAATCTGTCTGACAAAATCTCTTTGAATAAGGGATCACTGTGTAAAAAATTTGTAGTTTTTCTAACAGATTTTTTTTATTAAAAGGTGATGTCCATCAATATTTTGTTTATTAATTCACATTCAATTGTCTCAGTTTTAATACCAAATTTACACTACATTCTCAGATTACATTGTGTGTTTTTTATATGTTAACAAATTTTTATGAAATAGTTCAGAAAATCATTGCAACATTCAGAAATCATATAACTGCTTAAATGTTGACCATCATGTCAGAATAAAATTTTCTATTTAATTTATATTACTTATAGACATTTATTATAAACCATTCATATATATGAAACGATTATAAAAAGTTTTGCTTTTGAGATATTTTGAAAACTCTGACCCGAAGAAAAGTAAAATACATTTATTTGAAATTTGCGAATTTTGATGCTTAAATATTATTTGGTTAATCATTAAAGTCAATAAAAATAGTCCAGTTGATATGAAGAACCCAACATTTTAAAAAATTCAAAAAATTCTGTTTGGCACCTATATTATTTAAACGTTTTTTATGAAAATGAAAATAAGACTTTTAATAATTGAATTGCACAGTTTTCCAGTGAAGCCAGAAAGCTGTGCAAGGTGTTGTATACTTGATCGGAGTAGTCAAGAAAGTCATGCAATATTTATCAGCCTTTTTCTCTTATAATAGTCAGAAACTTTTCTGATACTACTTTCATTGGATCTATAAAACATATTAGATAAATTGTTTATATTGACATATAATCATTTAAACAGTGGGTTATAGACACTGCTTCAACTCAGTAGGAAATATTCATGTGCTCATACTACATAATATTACGATTTTTTAAGTATTTTTATTTTTTCTTAATAAAAATACTAACAGTGGAACAAAATTAGAAATTTTCTTTAACAATGTTTAATCCGTACACAGCAACATCATGTTATTTTATAATTAAATTCTATTCAAATACTGATAAGAGTACATGTGTTAAATTTCGCTTAAAAACTAAAAAATTATACAAGTTCAGCCTAACAAAGCTTACAAGTTACATAAAAAGAAAAAATAAATTTTGTAATTAAATAAAGAAAACAAAAGTCACAAATATGGAAAAGACAATTTAAATATGAAAGTCTAGTTTATAGAAAACAAGAAAGAAGACACATCGACTCTTTCTTTTTTATTGATTTGACTTAATCAATATCTGTTATGTTTACAACACGTGCTGATCACTTAATTGTATTGAACGACTGACTGACTGAATTGACACTACACGCATGTGCGTGCAAACTGATCCACTTGGGCCTGCGCAAATCTTCATGGTGTGTTACATCAGCGCGCACAATTTCCGTAACTTGCTGAAAATACACTCTGATCAATTTATCCTAACGTGCCAAAAGATGTATACTTCAAAAAGTGGAGTTTTTCAAAGTTAATCTTTTTAGTTAGTCTTTTTTTAATCTTTATATTTAGTTTTAATCAATTCCTATATATCTACTGATGATGATTATTTAAAAATCGAAAACGCAAGTAGTTAGTTTCATTTTTTTTAAACTGTTCTTAAGCATTCAATTTGGAATCATTACGTATATTACATAAAAAAAGGCCATAAAAGTTAATAATCGGCGAAAAGGCACAGGAGGTAAAAATATTCGGAATATGCAAAGACGTATGAACAGTGCGATAATGGGTTAGCATTAAGAAGTTACAAGAGTAAAAAATAATAAACAGAGTAATGGAGATCACGTGTAAAAGTAGTATTAGTATACGCATAGATCCTACAATATCAAACACGTAAATTTATTGAAAGAAAAGATTTATAACTATTTGTTTTAAAGTACTGAAGTAAAACAATACGCCTTCAACAAAGATAAAAGAAGGAAAAAACCCAAAACAAAAGCCAATGGATGATACGATGTAAACGAAAAGCACTGGTAATGTAAGAAAAAAAAAGAGTTCAACGAAAATACATGCATCGTCAATCTTACCAACGATAAAAAAAAACACTTCGATAAACAAAACAAAAACGTATATAGCCCTAAAAGAATTTTCTTTTAAGAGAAAGTGGTTTATTTGTGACATAAATTGTGTCTGATAACATAACACTCACGCACACACATACAGCGAGTAACATCATTTAATACTATTAAAAATAAAATAAATCACGTAAGAAATTCATTCAAAAACTCCCATAAAAATATGTTATGAAACAATAAATTTTTACTTTTTATTTTACTTTCAAAAATTATAGCTGTAGGTTGCGAACTTATATTAACAACCTATGACATATTTTATGGATTGTTATAAAAACCCTTCCCAAACCATCACCACATAAAAATTATAGTATATATATATATATATATATATATATATATATATATACTATAATTTTATATATAATAAAATATATATATATATTTTATATATAAATATATATATATATATATATATAATATTATACAATAAACTGAACAACGACGGTAAATACAAGCTAGTAGTAATCACAGATTTAAAAATCTATACGGGAAATAAATATATTGGAATTTTTTTTTAATTGATATTTTCGGTAAAGCATTTTTTTAACACAATTTTTCAGTTTTTAATAATTTTTATTAATATATATACTCGCATGCAATATTTATATTATAATTATTATCCCGCCGAGTCAGTCTAGTAGTAAAACTGTTCATCGCAAAATCAGCTAATATTAAAATTCGAGATTTCAAAGGATCGAGTAGCTATAAAAGCAGCTGCTGTATATGGATTTGAATGCTAAGACTATGGATACCGGTGTTCTTTGGTGGTTGAAGTTTTATTAACCACACGTCTATTAACAGACACAAGTGATTGACTTGTATCTGTTCCAGACTACATGTCAGGCCAATGTTTTAATCGCGGGAAGGTTGGCCTTGTCAAGATGAATTGCCTGAAGGAAGCCCGCTGCACTTCCTTCAAAACCTCTGGCCATTTTGGGGGAGCCGATAGAATTATGGTGGCTCCGGCGTGGGATAGCCTCGTCCAAGGAGGTGTGTGACGCTCCGGCGTCTAATCACCGATGAGTGGACGGGGGGTAAATAAGACCGTAGTCCTGGTGGGGGTTCCCCATTAGTGGGAAGGCGGGGGGAATATAAGACCGTAGTCCCGGTGGGGGATCTCTCTGGGGGTTCCCTCACTTGAGGCATGGCGACTAATCGAAAGACCGGGTGCCGGCTATCTGAGTGGGATCTTGACTTCAGCTGATATAGTCTGAGGCGATGACAACCCCCGTAGCTGTATATCTGTAATTGCTGGTTCGGCTCTGCGGGGCGGGCCGAGATATTTTTTATACTTGCATGGAACTATATCTGCAGGTACGTCAGGCCGGGCAAGCTGGTAGCAATAACTGCATTTTCCTGCCTACATACACATGCACACATACATACACAATCAGACCCGGCAGTAGCTGGAAATCTGGTTGCAGGAAAATATATATATATATTTATTATTATTTTAAAACATCCTGATATACTTGTGTTACTAAGTGTTCAGTAATGTACTCATTACACACAAGTTCTACTGTACAGCTTTAATAAAGAATTACAGAAATCGGTGTCTACCAGGCGGTTAGAATTGGGTGTTTTGTAGTTTTGTGAATATACTTCTGCCTGCCATGGAATGGTAGGAAGAAACGGAAGATGTCGATGCATTCGATGACTGTGGTTGTTAATAAATTGGGTCAAGTAGAACAGTTATAGTATTTAGGGATCAAACTCACCGGGTTTGTCTAGTGGTGAACGCGTCTTCGCAAATCAGCTGATTTCGAAGTCGAGAATTACAGCGTTGAAATCCTAGTAAAGGCAGTTACTTTTATACGGATTTGAATACCAAATCGTGGATACCGTGTTCTTTGGTGGTTGGGTCAAACACCTTAGAAATGGTCGACCTGAGACTGTACACTTACACTCATACATATCATCCTCTGAAGTAGTACCTGACAGTAATTCCCGGAGGCTAAACAGGAAAAAAAGAAGTATTTCAATATCAAAAACAGCTAATCAACTCCATCTGCATAATGGGAGTGGTGCTTCACTCTACGGTAATTAAAGCAGATAATTATAACGTAATGGTCATTGTTTATTTTTATTTTGTTTTATTTTTCCTAGTACGAAGTAAAGGAAGTGTTGTGATCGCGAAAAATTTCGGTTTTCAGATTTCAAGGAACATATCCATTTTGATCATCTCTAAATTCATTGTAACTAGTTTCGGCGTGACGTCTGTACCTACGTACAGACGTCACCTACCTGAAGTATGGATCCTGCATAACTCAAAAACGAGTAGCAGTAGGATTTTGAAATTTTGAATTTAAGACTGTTTGTACTACTTCTGTTTGTATCTATTTGTACTACTTCCCTTTTTGACTGAAATCGACTGGACCAAAAGTGTCCAAAAAAGCCCAAAATCTAAATATTGGAATTTTGGACTGCAGTAATAAGTTCTCATTGAGAGATTTTCAACGATATATCATTAATGGTCCTTATGTTCACTGGTTCCAGAGTTATAGTCAAATAAAATTTTAATTAATGAAATATTTGGATCTTACAAGAGGAAGGCACATCGATTCGAATCCGACTTTTTTAAAATTAAATATATTGATTTATTAAAAATTATTAACCTCCGATTCTAAAAAAAGTTCTACAATACATAATAATTCAATAATAGCAACAAAAAAAAAAATAATGAAAGAAAATCAGAGTCGAAGTAAAATTTTATGTACTTTTAAAAATGTGTATATCTAATTTAACAGGCGTACAAGGAAATCATGTGATGTCAACATCAAATTTGGTGAAACATCTGATTATTTAATATTAATTTAAAATTATAATTTGGAATCGTATTATTTGTGCATTTGTTTCAGTCTACTTGATAATAAATATCGCTATAAAATTTAGTAACCTTTTTCCTGTTTCGTTTTTGTTTTCATTTTGTTGATGGTACATCATAATAATTTTAAAAAACAGAGTATTAAATAGATATAACACCTAGATTTATTTAAAGAGAGCAATAAGGGGATTTTAATATAACCTAATATTTCAGGTAACATAGTAGAATTAATAATTGTATAAATATTTGATGTTAAAAGAAATAATATCTTAGCAATTGTGTAACTGTCCGTTTCATCAAAGAATTGGAGGATCGTATCTCACTTTCAAATAAGTTTAAATGAGGTGCAGCAAAAACCGTATATTTGTAATTTAATAGGCGTACAAGGAAGTTATGTAGAGTCCATATCAGATTTTTTTCTATAAATCTCGTATGTTTAAAATTTAAAAAGGTGTTAAATGTCCAGACATTTGTTCTTTACACTTTAAAATTTTCTCAATCTCAGATTATTTTCTCCTAAATGGATCAAATTTTCTCTAAATAAACATTTTTGTAGTCAAATGCATTTTGTGTTTCTTAGCTGGTTATCCAGTAAATCTTCTATTTCCAGAAATGAATACATCGAAGTATGATTTTATATAATTATCTCTACACTGAAGTTTCTACTTTGAGTGTAAACTCGTTAACAGTTTTATGAAGCTGTAATTACAACGAAAAACCAGCACACTAAAATGTAATTCTGGCTAGTTTTTTACCCAATCAACTCGTTCAGATCAAGGCGTAGAATAGATTGTCATTGACGTAACATTTGAATTATTAGTTTTTAATTCTCGCAGCCAACTACTCCTCTTTCGTAGAAAAGGATCAATTAAAAAATCTTAATTCACTAATCGATAGGAAAGTCTTAATATATAAATTTGTTTTTAATAATTATCTCGATTTAATCCATCATAATAGCAACAAATATTGGGAATACTGCTACATTATTTTTCCCGATATAATATAAAAATTCAAGGATTAATCGACTACCTTTGATGGAAAAGTAGTGTAGTACCTTATCAAAGGTATTCATTACGTAAAAATAGATATCTAATAACAATTAGAAATTTCCAACAGGTAAAAGGATTGAGGTACAAACAATAAAACTATTTTATTTTTGTTTTTTATAAAACAAAAATAGATACAATATGTATATACATTTTTGCTACTCTAAAAAACCGTTCGATACTAATTTTTTTTGATGTGACTAACCAATAAATGTAAAAAAATACAAACGCACCTGCTGTCATGTATGATACGTATCAATGATATATAGATGTTATTGATGATACATTTTTTATTTACACAAGGGCGTTTGTTATTAGTTTTGTAAAGAAGCACGAATGAATTCTACAATCATATGAAAATCAACTATTAAATTATGATACAAATACAATCGATTATTTATGTTAATAAATAATAATCGATTGTATTTTTTTTTTTACATCCTTGTACGAAGTAAAGGAAGTAATGTAATTGTGAAAAATCTCGGTTTTCAAATTTCAACGAAAATATCCATCCCTGAACCATTTGACCATCCCTGAATCCATTTTGACTATTTTCGGCATGACGTCTGTACGTAGGTATATATCCGCATAACAAAAACGATTAGCCGTAGGATGTTGAAATTTTAGATTTAATACTGTTGTAACTCTAGATGTGTACCTCTCCTTTTGACTGCAATCGACTGAACAAAAAGGGGCCAAAAAAGCCTAAAATCCAAAACAAAACTGGATTTTGGACTTTTTCTTAACTGCAGTACTAAGCCCTCATTGAGAGCTTATCAACAATATATCATAAGTAATACTTATTTTCATTGGTTCGGAGTTACAGCCAAATGAAATTATAATCAATGAAATATTTTGATCTTACAACGGGAAGGCACATCGGTTCGAATCCAATTTCATCATTTTTTTTTTAAATTTAAATGTATTGATTTATTAATAATTAATAATATCTGATGGTAAAAAAAATGTTTACAATAAATAATAATTTAATAATAAAAATAAGAAAAAAAAATGAAACATAATCAGAAGTTATTCGTAAAATAAAATGTTATGTACTTTTCATTTTAATTCAAAAATTTTTAGAAATTTATAATTATTTATAAATCAATATATTTAAATTAAAAAAAAAATACATGTATGTAAAGTCGGATTCGAACCGCTATGTCCACGGTTACGGATCCTATACGTCCTCCCTTACACCACAAAACTACTTTGTGGACTTAAAACAAAATTAATACTTAATTACTATAAAACGCTGACAGGGCCACCAAAAAAAAGTGTGATGCAATGCGGTGTTCACCACAATGCAATTGTGTAACTGTCCATTTTATTAAAGAATTGGAGGACAGTATCTCACGTTCAAAGGAAATAAATTTAAATGAAACGCAGCAAAAAATGTGTATATGTAATTTAATAGACGTACGAGGAAGTTATGTGGTGTCCACATCAGAGCTTTTACACTGCTTATCGTAATCTATTATAGTTCTACATATTATATATATGTACATAGATATTTATATATTATATAATAATTCGCTACAAAAAGAGTACGAGTAATTTTTAATTGCTATTAACTATTCCCGAATAGCAAAAGTATACCTGTTTTCCCAACAGCAAGAATAGCATATTCCTCCCAATAAAAAAAAAATAAAAAATAAAAAAACATTAAGGTAACTTAGAAGATTTTCGTATCGAAATACCACGACTATAAGATACTTTTTACATTTTTAAGATAACAGCTTCTTTGTTTTCTCCCGCAGACAACCATATTTTGTTGGGTTCTAATTAAAAACGAGTCCTTGCTAAATACAGTTATATAAAAATTATAAGTTCACAAACATGATACGCAGCTACGTTCCCGTCAAAATAAAAAAGGTGTATTTAAGAAATTTCCGGTTTATCATATTACTTATTTGCTCATACAAAAATATATACTCAATTCAAAATACATCTTTTATCAATATTTAATATCTAAATTTGTTAAAAAATTCCAAACAAAACAATAACTTGTTATTTCTAGGCGAAATGATTCAAAATATTTATTGAATAACTAATAGGCATTCAGGATTAATCAGTTTAATTAAATATTATAAAAACTATAAAATAAAATATAATATTATATATAAATGCGAAAGTTTGTGATCTGTCCTTGAAACAGCATCGTGCGGAGAATCAACCGGTAGATTGCTTTCAGATTTGCAGGAAACATTCGTCTTAGCCCAAGGAAGGTTGTAAGCCATAGGTCGAGCCCTAGTCCTTTTGGGAGATAAGATATTAAAGATATTCATTAAAGAAAAAAAATGAATCCTTTTACCTCATTATTACACTTCTGTCACCATGGCAATTGAGGTGTAATGAAAGTAATATGCCTTTTTTTTCTCTGTAATGGATTTCTGTAAAGTATGTAACATTCTCACAACCATAAGGATGAAGAACGCGTCGGGCGTTCAGCTTCGTATAAAATAAATAATCTAGAATTGTTTACGGTCGAAGTATTTTTAAATTAAATGATTAGCACAAGACAGAAAAAATAGACAAGTGAATTAAAAAAAAACCCCATAAAAATAAACGAAGTATATTTTTTCATTATACTTTAATAACTAAATGTGAATGTCATCAAGAAAAAAAGATTAAAACAACATCAAAACAAATAACAGTAATATAACAGTAAAAGATTTTAATTTAGATAAAGGATAAACGTTCCTGCAATTTTCGTTAAACCAAGTGGAACAGATAACCGAGATGAAATTTTTTCATATTTGTAGGGAAAATGAAGAACATGATACGAGAGAAAAAACTAAAATTTTCGATTAACCCGCTCTCAACACCCTACTGAGGAATCCGACCTGATCTTCTCTCTCATCACATACATCTTCATTCTTTGAAATATATATATTTGTTCGTTCATTCTTCCATATTTGAAATACTCGTAAGTTTTTCACATACAAAAAATACTGAAAAATACACTTTATTATAATACTAACCAATTATAAATAACCCTTTAATGATAAAACAAAAAAAAAGAAAAAAACTGATAAAATTAGCGTGAAATTCAATTAATTATTCTGACGTTTTAATTTGTTTTTTTTGTGCAATGGTTTTAAGAACGGTTAAGCGTAATATTTTTATCTACTATACTATATATTATTACGAAAAAAGAGATCTCTCTTCTGTATAATTTTGGATTATCTTTCTTAATATCTTTAATTATATTATTAATATCGTATTTATGGAATAAATATAATAAAAGTAAAATAAAACAAAATTTCGACTAAAAATTAAATATTATCATCTGAAAAATATATAAAAATAGCTCAGGATATAATAAGCTAACTAGGACAGCTTATTTTTTACGTTTTAATTTTACATCTATTTATTAAACTTTTACGCAATATGTATAAGTGATGATAATTTTATATTCGAAATGCGCATTTAGCTTTACAATTATTTTTTTCGATTCTGCTCAATTTAGGACTACTTTCCAACCTCCTTTACTTTTTCCCTTGCAGTTTTCTCTCTTCCCAGTATCTCCTTCATTCTCACCATCGTTTAGACTAATTGATTTCCGGATTTTCTTTTCTAGCTTTTCTTTTTGGAAACCCTTTTAAACACCATAATTTTGGTTTTAAAGGTATCTCTACTTTTAATATCGTTTTATGTTATATTACAGTAAGTATTTTACTTTCCCGTCTAGATAGCTCGACAAGGGAAAGTATTGTAATCGGTCCAATTTGAGAATATGCGATTTTCACTGGATCTTGATGTTTTGACATCTAAGGAACCCAAAAACCAGATGGAAATTTTTCAGATGTTAATGTTTCGTATGTAAGTGTGTGTGTGTGTTTGGTGTTAGCCTCTAGATCACCTTATATCTCCAGAATTACTGGACCGATTTTGACCAAACTTGGTCAGGTTATTTCTACATATGGGGCATTGGTGTCATTAAATTTTCAACTTAAAACGTCAAGGAGGTGAAGCTGTAGAACAAGGTCACCGTCAGTATCTCGAGATTTCGCCTAATTAAGATCATATTTTTCTTAGTCACATTTGTTAACGATTAAAATATACATTTGCAAAAAAAACCCTTTACAAATTCGCACCATCAAGCAAAAAAAAAAAAACTGTTGTCGTCTGCTATGGTTCTGACGTCACAGGTGGGCGATAGAATCAAGTAAATGAATAATATTTAAAGTCTGAAAAAGTAACTCGGTCTGACTGGGTCACATTCGTTCGCTCAGTTGACTTTGTACCAGCTCCATTAAGCCTCGCGGCTACACCAATCTGCTGACTGTACAAGCGAAATTTGTTCTACGTAAGTTGTGAAATTACATTAGTTTAGTTAGTGCCGACCGTCTCCGCTAGTACCGCCACACCCGCGCGAATTAAATACAGAATTCGCGCGCGCTTTAGTTAGAATCATTGAATTAAATAAACGAAAAAATATTATATTTAAATAAAATGATAAATATTTTAAAGTAAGTTTATTTGTGAAAGCCGTGCATCAGAAATAACCCACAGTTGTAGGACTTTCCCACGTTTCCCACGTAGACGGAAACGTCTACAACTGTGTTGTCAGCTTCTTTTAATGTCTTTACTCATTCCGATAAGATAACCAAACACCAATCTATCGAAATAAACTGTAATTTAATTTTTATGTTATAATGTCTTATTGTTAGGGGCTTTTTATAAACATTTTTTTTTATTGAATGAATTTTTCATTATTACATAATGTTTTTCTATTTTTGAAACCTTTATAGCTGATTTTTCTAATCAATTTATCTGTAAAACTTACCTTTACTTTTAATATTCTTATTTGCATGTATTCTGTATACATTCTTAATTATTTTCTGTGTTTTTAAGAATTTCTATTTCCGATTTATATATTATGTTCCAAATTTTATAATTAATATTTTAAATAATACATTTTTGAAGAAAAAATTAAACAAAAATTAAATTAAATTAAAAAGTAGGTTATTTTCATACAATATAATAAAGTAATACCAAGTAAGAATAATTAATATTTTTAAAGTTTGAAATCGTATTTTTCCTTATTTTTCATGCTGAAATAAATGAGTTAATCGCTTTTATAATGTTTTCTAATAATTATTTTTTTCTACTTCAATGTTTGTTACTCGTATTTCTTAAATTTCTTTTAGCGTGCATTTTTTTTAAATTGGATTTTAAATCTCTGATTTGAATATTTCTTATTAATTTTTTACATTTAAAAATTAATATATTTTTTCAACTTTTCTTCAAATAAAAAGAAGAATAGGTAAAAATATAAATTATTTTCTTTCAAAGTATAAAAATATTAAATTTTCAAAAGGAATCTGTAAAAAAAGGCTACTCTTTTCTTTATTAAAAAATATAGTAGTATTTATAATAGAAACTAGTTCTAAATTATAAATTATAATTTAACTTGAAATGATTATTTTAAAAATACACCAAAGAAAAAACCCGCAGTTAATAACTAAAAAATTCATAGCAATTTTATTGTATTATTTACCCGATGTGTCCAGCCTTATACAACTTTTTCGAAATTTAAATGAAAATAATTTAACATACATTAATTAAAGTACTGTAAAAAATTAAATTAGTTAAAACGACAAGAAACTGAAACATTAATAAATATTTACCATATCCGATTACAATTTTATAGAATATAATTCGAAATCGAAATAGAAACAAAAAAGTATATTTAACTGATTAAGTATTGTACAATATTTATACTCAATCACCAACGAATATTTTAATAGAAGACTGTTGTAAGAGATATATTACTTTCCCGATTTATTTATGAAATACGATTTATTTTAAGCAATGAAACAATTACATTAATTTCTCAAAAGCTTATTGCTCTTGATTCTGAGATAAATTTATAAGTGTATTAACTAATTAAATTTTATATGAACTTATATAATCAAATATTATTAAATTAATTAAAAACATTCCACTGCCGAGAAAGTGCGTGGGAGAATGCGTTAACAAATTTAATGTTTATTTAAAGATCACACAGAGAAAACTCTGGAGTTTGAATATAAAATGGTAAAAATTGCTGATCGAATAGATAAAAAAACTAGTTGTGGACAACACATGACTTCCTTAAACATCTATAAATTACATACAAACAATTTTTTTAAAACGAAAAGTACATAAATTTTTATTTCATTAACAACTTTTGATATTTTTTCATATCTTTTTTTTTGTTGTTATTATTGAATTATTATTATTATACAAATTTTTAAACAATCACAGGTTAATAATTATTAAAAAGAAAATATATTTAAATTTAAAAAAAAAAGAAGAAGAAGTTGGAAGTTGGATTAGAACTGATGTGCCTTCCCCTTGCAAGTTACAAATATTTCATTAATTAAAGTTTTATTTGGGTATAACTCTAGAACCAATGAAAATGAGTACCACTTATGGTATATCGTTGAAAAGCTCTCAAAGACGGCTTATTACTGCAGTTAAAAAGAAGTCCAAAATCCAATTTTTTGGATTTTGGGGTTTTTCTGACATTTTTGGTAAAGTCGATTGCAATGAGAGGGGGAGGTGCACAACTAGATATTACAACAGTCCTAAATCCAAAATTTCAACATCCTGCAGCTAATCGTTTTTGAGTTATTCGAGATATATACGTACGTATGTACACACGTCATGCCGATACTAGTCAAAATGGATTCAGAGATGGTTAAAATGGATATTTCCGTTGAAATCTGAAAACCGAACATTTTTCGCGATTACAATAATTTCTTTACTTCATCCAAGTAAGAAAACCTTTATAACTGATTAATTATCAAACATAAATCTTGACAGTCTATTGAAAAAAATTATTTTAATATCTGTGTTCATCTGAGGAATAACACCAAAGTCGGCGTAATATCTACTAATCCGTTACTCCGTCAATGATTTCACCATGAACAAGAACTTATGGCAGCTTTATAGATATGTTACAGTTCAATATTTAATTCTTCTATTTTCACTTCGATTAAACGTACCTGAAACTGAACCCAAATTATCCATGCATTTTAGCAATATTCTTACCAAATGTAAATTAAAAAAATACTTCTGTCTTTTAAGTACAACCTACAACACTTTAAATCAATTGAAATACCAGCTGATCGGCAAAAATTCTGACTTTCATTATAACAGGTTAAAATGTAATATATATATATATGTATTAAATTTATATATATATATATATATATATATATATATATATGTATGTACATACAATATACAATATATACTAGCATCCCCGACGGTGTTTCACCCGTGCAATACGGTACTTGCGTTTCCCAACACAGTCAATATTTTTTTTAATGTTTTTTAATCAAGTAAACGGAGGCAAGTGCAGCCAGTTGCGTCGCTACATTGTAAAATAAATTAATAAAAAAATTAATTTATTTATATTAAATACATTTATATATATTGAAATAAATTAATAATTCATTACAAATGTATAATGAAAGTGAGAGAGGAGGATATGAAACTGTAATTAAATAAAATATTTCGCACCCAACTTAAATGCCAAAACAATTATCCAATTACTTTAATAAAATATGATTTTACTGGTTTAAAATAAATAATACAAAATTATGTACATAATACATAAACTATAAATTTAAAATGATAGAATTTTATAATTATTCAATCTGAAAATATACAAATATACTAGGAAACGCAATCAACGAGGGAAAAATATAGCTATGATGTTGATTAAAAAAATAATATACACACATATATATTATATTATATATATATATATATAATATTTATTGTTTTTTATATATATATATATAATTAAACAATAGCTTTAATTGTTCCGAAACAAGCAGTAATAATCTTTTTTAATAATGTTCCTCATTCAATGAATAAAACGCATTTATACATCTAACAATATAAGATTATACTGCACATTCCATTGAAAGCTTAATTTTTACACTATTTTATTAAAGTCGCTTGTAAAGCCATTGACAACCGCTACAAGTTTTGAAGATTCGAAGTGATTCGTACAGAATTATCCAGAAATTAGCCGGAAATCATATAACAAATACTACACAAATTTTGGAAAGAAATAATTGTATTTAATATATACTTAATGTAAAGGTATTCACTCAATAAGCATGCTTTTTATGGTTTTCGTGGAAATGCTCCGATATTTTAGAAAATTATTAAAATATTAGTTTTAGGAGTACAGTACGACCCCACTAAAACGCAGTTTAAAATAACGCGGATATCCCCACCAAAAAATGAACTGTCGGTATTACAAAAAATTTCAACTTGTTAGCAAGTATATAAAAACACATTTTAACTACGTATACATATTTACTATAAATTGAAAAAACAATAATACATTTAGGTCTGCAAATTTACAAGTAACTGAACAAAAATATGAAATTCAAACAAACAAGAATAATTACTCCCAAATAACTGTTTAAAATGATGTATATAAACATTCAAATTCTTGTGTTAATGCAAGTAATGTGTTCTAATGTGTTAATACACTAATGCAGTAGTACTGTATATTACTTTACGGTGTTCAGATTTAAATCAATTACTACAGTACTGTATTTTCAATTAGGCTAGAAGGGAAAGTCTAGCCTAATAAAGTCTAGTCTAAACTGTAGTTTACCGTACCGAAAAAAACAATGTGAAAATGAAATTCAGTAAAAAAACTGATATGTACACAACATGACTTTCTTGTACGTCTATTAAATTAGACACACACATTTTTTTTAAAACGAAAAGTACGTAAAATGTTATTTCATTAACAACGTCTGATATTTTTCATATTTTTTTTTGTTCTTTAATTATTATTCATCGTAAATACGTTCACAATCAGGGGGTAATAATTATTAATAAATTAACAAAAAAAGTTTAAAAAAAGAAGTCTGATTCGACCCGATGTGTATTCCCCTTGTAAGATAGAAATATTTCATTAATTAAAATTTT